>NC_085962.1:6829564-8057064 GCF_910591565.1 Cydia splendana
TTTAAGTGTGGCTGGCGAAATTCACCGGCGTGTGATTGCGGAGCTCCAGTGCAGTCTATTAATCACATCATCTACGACTGCCCCAAGAGGAAATATACCGGAGTTTCCCTGGACCTGCTCTGCCCTGATGTGAACGCAGCCCAATGGGTGAAGAAACTAGATGTTAAACTATAGTACCTATTCAATAAGCAATTAATTATTAAGCGACAAGTTTGTAGCCATACGATTAAATTAAATAAATAAATTATTTAAAATTTGATGAGAAATTTGCATTGTTGTCCACAAGAGTGGGGCTAAGTAATTTGATGCAAATTTATTTCCTCTTGGCTGGTAGAATCGGTAGCAAAGTTTTTATTAACCCTCGTGCCTTGAAGCCCACGCAACTCAAACAACAACTTTGCCCCCATGTTAAGTAAACTATTGCACGCTTCGTTGTGCAAGATAATAATAAAGAAGACTGTACCATCTCCATCGGAAAATAAATATGCTTTTCATATCTCATGCTCTGAAAGTGGGTCACTGTTGATCTATAAAGTACCAAAAAGTGATATGTATCAGCTCTAGTGCAGAAAAGTGGTGTTACTCCTCTCCTCCCTCTCCTTCCCGTCCCAAGAGCAACTATGTGGAAACAAGTGGAAAATTGTTGTCAATTATTAAACTATCAATTAATAATACTGGGAATAAAATAAATAGTCCATTTTCACGCTCTAGTTTGCATTAACTATTAAATCGCTAGTAATTACAGAAATGGGTGCCTTTCATCCCTTAGTTAACAATATATTATTGACAGTTTGTATTAAGGGCATAATACTCATACTAGTATTAACTGCTAGAATACATCCATATTTTTTATTGGTTTGATTAATTTACACATTAATTATTTTGTCGCTATGTCACAAACTATCGTAAACAAGTCGAATTGGCCTTAGGTCAATATTGCATAATAAATTATATAATTATGTAGTTACCTAACCATTTTATTCTTCCGCTAAGTGTGTTCGGCATGTTTTGTTTATTTGTACTTTCCTCTCCTAAAGTTAATGTTTGTCCAAATGTTTGAAAACAGTACTAATATGTACGAAAAGGTAAGGTTAGGGGAGACCGAAGTGAGTTGTGACAGAGGAGAGTTGTGACATTGTCGATTTTTTGGAATCTATTAACTAAAAACTAGGTCGCAATGACGTGCGTTGGTTAAGTTCAAGTTGCGAGCTAACAAACGCACACTGTTGCGAGCTCACTAACAGTTATTAGATTCCAAAAAATCGACAATGTCACAACTCTCCTCTGTCACAACTCACCTCGGTCTCCCCTACGTGTTAGTCGCGAGGTTTCCCGTATACCTAAACATAACGTTACTTAACTTCCAGTCTTCATTCCATTACCTAAGTTAGGTAATTTCAAACTCTAAGAAATATTCAAGACGTACAACTTCTATTATACAACAACGTGTTCCTCGCGCGCCAGTTTACCATAATTTCCATTTTGAGCGCTATTATGTATAGAATCTGTTATGCTATCTGCTAGGTATTGTTTTAAGACTTCTAAACGTAAAATCCGACATTCCTAGCCGATGTTATAGTCCCAATACTGCCCTGCTTATTCTTTGTGCAGTACTTGCACGAAAATCATCGTTTAAATGAAGAAGGAACTTATTCAAAGAGAACAAGATAAACAATTGCATGAATTTTCAACTGCGATTACTGCATATGCTGTTAGCACGACAGAATAGCACAATAATAGTACGGTAATAATGTTTCGTCATAATTATAAATAATAAATGTAAAAAAAGAATAGTTATTTACGTTACAAGTGCGAAAACTAGGATATTCGCAACGAGTGGGGAATTTTAAAACACGACCGAAGGGAGTGTTTTAAATCGACACGAGTTGCGAATTAGGTACCTATTCGCACGTGTATCGTACAGTCACCTGCAATAATATGTTACTCTTCGAAGGCCGCAAAAATATGTGACACGCTCCTATGGCTCTACATATAAGATCGTGTCAGATATTTTTGCGGCCTTCGTTGTGTAACATATTATTGCAGGTGACTGTACAAAGTTTTACAGTATTATGGCCCTTTAAAACTTCGACGTAGTTACGTAATATGTTTATTCTAGCACGGGGTGTGTAAAAATATAATAAAATCGTTATAGGCACAAATGACGTCATCGAGTTTTAGGATTTTTAAACCATTTCTAAGGGCGCAATGTAAAATGAGATTTATGCTTTAATCTGCTTTTTGACTGTAACTAAGGCCACAGTTTTACTTTTTTTTAATTTAAAGTAGCCGTTGGGCGACAGTTTTCATACGCAAATTACTACTTAAAATGTAAAATAAGCGGGATGAATTTCTTGTGGGCCCAGTTGCCCACGAAGGGAAATAAAAAACCAGCCAAGTGCGAGTCGGACTCGCGCACGAAGGGTTCCGTACTATTACGCAAAAAATGGCAATAAAATCACGTTTGTTGTATGGGAGCCCCACTTAAATATTTATTTTATTTTGTTTTTAGTATTTGTTGTTATAGCGTCAACAGAAATACATAATCTGTAAAAATTTCAACTAGCTATCACGGTTCATGAGATACAGCCTGGTGACAAACAGACAGACGGACGGACAGCAGCGGAGTCTTAGTACCTAACAGGGTCCCGTTTTTACCCTTTAGGTACGGAACCCTAAAATTTAAATGTCATCTACAACATTAACAATTCTCGCGGCGTTGTATTTTGGATGACTCTTTATTTATTATACTCTGGTAGTTACCAATACACATCTTATATATTTAAACGAGCAATTCTTGTATAAGTATATATTTATTTATTTATATAAGTATTTCGGGAATCTCGGAAACGGCTCTAACGATTTAAAAAAATCGATCTAGCTAGGTCTTATCACTTTGGGAAAACGCGCATTTTTAGTTATTATATGTTTTCCGAGCAAAGCTCGGTCTCCCAGATATTTGTTTTTGATTGTGTATATGCTTGTGGAAAACATGCAGCCTTTTTAGTCTTTTTGTTGTGCAAATTTGAGACACGCCTACACATTTAGAATGTATTTACTTTCACTATTTCATTATTACCTGTGACATTAAAAACGCACATAAATTTACCATCGTGCCACTTTTTGTGTTTGCCGACTGTTTTAATATACAATGTGTAATTCCAAACGGGTAATAAATCAAACCAAATTACACCCGTTAATATAAAATAAATTTACCAGTGTAATCATGAAAATAATTATGAAGTTTTTTGGAGTCACACTCAATTAAGACCCTGTCATTAATTTTTGAAAATTAACCGAGCAGCAATGTACTGCCAGCATTACGCGACATAACATGACAAGACATTACGAAATGCGAGCTTTTAATACTAACTTACTGTCAACGCGTTGACAGTAACTAGGTATAAAAAGCTCGTATCTCGTAACTGGTGTGTTGCTTTACATTGCGGCTCGAATTATTTTGTATGGTTATTTTTTTTTTTTCTAAGCAAAAGTTATCTTAATACTTCTTAGGTCCCATGCTAACCACCGTTTATAGGTTTGCCCCTATTGAATTTACATACTGTTTTGCTTACATTACCTATTAAGACGGAGTAAATTTGATTGTATTTTGGCAGAGGTAATCACTCAATAGTTCGGGATCGCCCGGCTCACGACTGCTCCGAGCAACCAATTAAGAATTAAAGACACACGGCCCGATTCGAGCTTTAAAATACGTCAAATATTACGGCTAGATACGATATGGATTCATTCTTTTAAAATTATGGCTTCAGTCCAGTGGGACTATTTCGCCAGTATCAAGGTATTGGGAGCTCAATACGACCACTAAAATTGTACGGTTCGTAGAAGACAGTGTACGATGATTTTATTAGCTATTGTAAAGCGATAGCTGGACTTTACAAGTAGTACGTGGACTATCGGCCGTTGACCCCAAAATGGTGGTTAAACGCATTTCAAAATTAATTCTCCATTCACTGCACACTACCACAGTAGTTTACTGTATAATAAGATATCGATATTACACTTTAAACAATTTTTTTAGTTAGGTACCTTAGATTCCATTACATATAGTTAGTTACATACAGGTCGACCTAATAAAAGCTTGTTATAAACGTCACTTTTGACACTGACATCATCTAATCTATATCGTATTTAGCCGTAATATTTGACGTAAGGTTTACTCGGGTAATTCCGAACGAAAACTGTCGGATAATTCCGAAAGAGACTTTTATTATGATGGAATTAAGGGTGATTTTCATCTGAATTTCGGAATTATCCGACATTCGGTAATACCCGAATACACCTTATCTTAAAGTTAGAACCGGGCCGAAAGATTTAGAGGTTGTTATGTTGGAGAAGATTACTACATGTACCTAATATGTATATAGTTTCTTTTACGTTAACAATTATTATAGACGATTGCAAACAATAATATGATAGAGTAGAGATTTGTATTGCATTTTATTTTACTTTACTCCTAGAACGCGATATTGCCTTCATTTTGCTATTTTCAGCCGCAATATCCGTATCTAGTGTACGCACCGGCTTATTCTATAGACTATAGACTCTATACTATAAATATAGACTATAGTATAGAGGATGCAGTTCGATTGCGCGGCACAGGCTAGCGAACGATAAACAGACAGCACTATTGGCGCTATTTTACAAACTTTAATTTAGTTTCACCTGTCCCGTTTACTGTCGGTCTGTAATCAAATCTTGCAAGTTAAATTTGATCCACTTCCCGGTTTCCGATTGAGCTGAAATTTTGCATGCATGTATAAATCGGATGACAATGCAATATTATGGTACCATCGAGCTGATCTGATGATGGAGACAGGAGGTGGCCATTGGAACTCTGTGATGAAACAACGCAACCTAATTGTGTTAGGGGTATTTAAGTAGAATTTTCTCGATGAGTATTAGTTGTCTGTCGTAAGAAAAGTACAGTCAGCGATAAAAGCTTGTACCAAAAATGACATTTTTGCTAAAAACTTATTTTAGAGAGGAACAACGCAATTCTTGATCTTTCGTTGTCAAACTTGTATTTTGTTAGCTGTTTAGCCAAAGAGTCATCCAGACTCACAATTAATCTTGAACCTTTGAGTTTATAGGCACTAACTCACTTCGAGGTTAGCACTTTGGTTGAGTTCCATCGCTGCATCATTTCGTTTGACTTGCAAATGCAACAATTCAAATAGCGACACCCTGTGACGAACCCCGTATATAGTGAATTTCTAGGAGGGAAGGGAGACTGCCTTTTATGTGTTCTACCGCTTGTATAACGAATATGTACCTACCTAAAGCATAAAATGTCTTTGTATAATAAAGTAAATAAATAAATATTAAGAAAAACAGCGGAGCGGAGCTTTCAGAGCAATTATTTCCGAAAATATTAACTACTTATATCAAAAAATTATTTTTGGAGACCGTTATTCGAGAGACCTATCCAACGATACCCCACACTATTGGGACAGATCAATAAAATTAAAAAAAAAAATGTAGGTACACATTTATGAGAGGTACCCCAAAAATTTTTTTTAATAGTTTTTATTTTACCGTTCTGTCGCAATGCATGATTTATGTATCCATGCCAAATTGCAGCAATTTAGGAGCAAAGCCTCGGACAGACAGACAGACATGGCGAAACTTAAAGGTGACTACGAAACCCTAAAGATGGAGTAAGTATATAAAAAAAAATTAAACTGTTTATTTCAGTAAAATATGCACATTATATAATATTAAGCTTAACTACTAATTTTAACTTTAATAGATTTTTTGAGTTAAGGAGTCTTATTTTAAATATTTATACATAATTACATTTTTTTTTAGGTACATAATATAAAAAACCTACCCAATGTTATGTCACCTTTCTTATTGGTTCATTAATTAGGTCAGTGTCCATATAAATCTGCCCATCCTCTTTTATGAGTCAAAACTGACTTACCTACTCGTAAGACCAGACGCATCTAACAGCAGTCCGGCCGAGTCATCTCGAAAACTCGAAAGCAACTTTCTCCGTTCGTTCCAAACCTTTGTCCGCATAGCAAGTGTCGATAGTCTGCACACAAGGTGATCCGTGTCGCACGTTCAATTGCTGTAAAGTATGTCATAACAGTCATTATGATGCGTGGAGATGTGTGCTGGGATGCCTAGCTGGGATTGTAGACCGGTCTCTAGCTATTGGAAACTGCGTTTTTTTTCCTTTTTAGTGTTTTTACCCAAAGGGTAAAAACGGGACTCTACCACTAAGACTGCACTGGCCGTCTGTTCGTCGGTCACCAGGCTGTAATAAAATCATCTGACTTGGTAAACCTGTGAATTAAAATTTAATTTCCGGGCACGAAAACGGCGGAATGTTACCTAATCATCTCACTAGACGCGTCTTAGACAAGCGAAACAGCGCGGCGGGCCGAAGGCCGTATTGATGATCAAGAGCGATATTCAGATTTTTATGTTATGGTTTTGATATTCATATAATCCGGTCGCTCTTGCGAGTGGTGTCATGTCATTAAATATATATACATATTTCGCTCGCACTCATTGGTGCGCGCGAGATTGCGAGTTGTATCAGGGTCGTATAATTACATTATCCAAATTTTCGCTTTTTTAAATGTTGAACGTCATAATAGACGTTTAAGCCCATCCACTTTCACTCGAACGAAACTGTTTTCGTTTCCTTTTAACCTCAATAACTACCTACATTTCAACGAGTATAATTATCTTTTGCCTGCATAATTCTAACAATTATAACCGCTAATTACATAGCATTGTACTAAAGACGAGTTTCCATAATAATTACCAATATAGGAATACTTCTCAGAAATTTAAATTTAGCAAACATGTCAGTCAGACAACAACTTGGCCTTAATAAAAATGGGCTTTATTAGATATTCCTTCTGCTTGTCTCATTAATATGTAGTATGTAGGTAATATTATTGAGAGAAAAATCCCACAAGATTTTTTCTAAATGGAAACTTGCTTTAAATTCTCGTGTAAGTTTTCAGAAACTCCCGAGAATGCCTGCAGGGTTAAGACTGTTCTTCAACATGCATATTGCTGCCGCTAAGTAAATATGGGCCATACTGAAAGTTTCTGGATTCTGATATATGAGAAGACTTATTTTTTCTAAGTGGCCAGTCCAGGAATTTTCAGTATGCCCTAAGTAGTTACCTATCAAAAACATCTGTACAGGGTAGAATATTTATTTATACTTGGTGGAACATTTCTAGGCACTGAGCTGAAAGGATAGTGTTATCTAAGTGATCTACTATATCTCTATCGAGTTATTATAATCGTAAAGCTGGATTAAAAAGTAAAACAAAATAATTAAAATTAAATATTTTTATATCATTATGTCATTAATATGACATTCTTGCTATTGAATAATACAGATTTTTGCACTAATCTTTAATACATTGTGTGTAGTATTTAGAATAGTGTATGTTAATGTTATTGTTTGTTTAATGTAATTTTAATTTAATTGTATTGTAATATTATTGTGATTTCCTTGTTACTCTAAAATTCAGCGGTCGGCAACCTTTTAGCAGCCAAGGGCCACATTAGTAGTTAACGAAAGTGACGCGGGCCGTACTTTGTTAATATTTATGACTTTATGAGACATTGTTGTTTGTTACTATTACATACGAAATAGCCAAGGCGCCTCTCGGGCCGCAAGTGACAGGTTCGCGAGCCGCAGGTTGCCGACCGCAGCTCTAAATAAATGTTTTTTTTTTTTTTTTTTGTACGGTTAGAAACATTAACGTGATTAATAAGTGGAAAATAAAGTAGGTAAGGTCAATGTGGCTAATTCCGTCATAGGGGCTATTCAGTCCACGAGCGTATATTTCTTTGATTTTCCATCGTAGGAAAAATAATTTGCTTTTGATAGCTGAATGTTGAGATTGTCTTTGGTTAGTCTATGAACAAACAAATGAGCTAAGCATTGACACACGTCACTCGCCCCGCTTTCTGAAAAATATGTAAAACATTAAACATGTAATTCTTGTGTTTTAATATAAAATAAAATAATCTATGTGCGGAGTCATACGTTCTTTAAATTAAAAAGCCCATAAACCCCAACACTGAAAGTAAAAGCAATCGCTGCTTTGCCTATGAAAACTATGAAATTATCAATTTTGTTCGTTGCTCGAGAAAAACGCTAGTGGACGGAATAGTATGACGGAATTATCCACTATACAAATACAAATAAATTTAAATAAATGTTCTACCTTGTAAGGACAATGTATCCTTACAAGGTAGAACATTTATTTAAATTTATTTGTATAGGTAAGTATTTCACTTAGTAGGTTTATTAGACTTTCCTAAATTGTGACAACAGGTTCCTTTCATATTTGTCTGTACACATAAAATTAACAAAAAACTTAACTAAGTTGACTCATCTAATAATACCTACAATTATGATTGGTATGTGAAATACGAAAATTTAACAGTCACACCGGTTTTGTACAAAAATACCGGTATTCGGTCCCGGCTCAGCTTTGGGCTTGTGCACAAATCACGCTAGTTTCGATAGGGGGAGGGGGGACGAAAAAATCAAGACAGATCACGTTGAAAGTGAAATAAACTAAGAAAAAATACCTACCACATGAGTAGATACTTTTTCTCGGTTTCGTTAAACATAAATCTTCACTCCGCTCTTCAAAATAGCGAGTATATTACATACAATACCATTTGTCTTAAAATTACGTCGAATTAAAAAACTTCAAAAAAATACACGTGAGGTTATCGGGGGGGTAGCCAATAGGGGTCAAGTAACCGAAAACACCTCGCGTGATTTATGCACAACCCCTTTTAACTAGGACAAGTGACGAAATCGAACAACAGACCCACATACGTAGCTTAATTATTTAAATAAAAAATCCGTCAATAGTCAATAAGGCCCATATTACAAATACGTTATAGTCTAACATACATATACATTTACACATTTTAATAAACTTAAAACTAAACACAGCCCTTTAGGTGGCAAAGGGTTGTTGGAATTATAACTTTCTGACAATCACTTACTGCCCGATTCGAATTTTAAGATACGTCAATTAATAGATCTAGAAACGATATGGATTAGATGTGTCAGTGTCAAAAGTGACGTTTTTGTTTGAAGCAACGTCACATTTGACACTGACATATCTAATCCATATCGTTTCTAGATCTATTAATTGACGAATCTTAAAGTTGGAATCGGGCCGTTAATCAAATTTCGCGCTGTTGTGGGAATCAGCCAAACGACGGGATCCCTATAATAGCCGCCCACACATCAAAACTTGCCAAGACAAAAGCAATTTTCATTCGTCAAAGTAAAGAGTCAAATTAGAACGGCTGGAGATAACTTTTTAATAGCCACTGGGCGGCTAGTGGTTATTACATAATGTTACGAACACATTAATGTGTCGAAGTCTAGTCAAAGATCCCACTTAGTCGCTTACCATAAGGACGAGATTTGCTTGCACCTTTATACGAATAACCTGTCAAACCGTCCTAATGGTAAGCGGCAAAGTGAGACTTTTTGCTTGGAAAGGATGCATGTATTGCCACGAGAGAGACGCACGATAACTAAAGGACATGATTCAAATCATTCTGATATCAGTGTACATTCGAATTGGCATGTTACAATCATAATGAATAGAGGGGGATGAGACTACACATCGAAAGTATATTGTATACAATTCTCTCATATATTTTGCAAACAGAAATATGTATCTAGCTCTCAGCTATATATACGTAATACAATCATAATGTGCCAGATGGCATACCGTCACTACCGTGAACACCGAAGATTGCAAATTAAGGATATCTTTTCCTTTTACTCCAATTAAGGCCTAATGAGAGTGACAGAAGAAAATGCCCGCAATTTGCGAAATTCGGTGTTCGCGTTAAGCCCCCTGTACAGTTGTACGCAATGGGCCAGCGCCGGCCACTCCAAGGGACGCATTTATGCGTTAGAGGGAGCAAGTGATATTGCTATCTCATTCTACCGCATGGCTGGAGTTGGAGTGGCCGGCGCTGGCCCATTGTGTACAGGGGCCTTTAGGCCCTCAGGTACTTTTAATGCCTTGTTTCATCCGCTACCACTACTACTGCTGATGCTACTATTAATGCATGTCCGTCAAACTAGTTTGTCCAATGATTAGGGGAGACCGAGTGAGTTGTGACAGAGGAGAGTTGTGACATCGTCGATTTTTTGGAATCTATTAACTAGAAACTAGGTCGCAATACCGCGCGTTTGTTAGTTCAAGTTACGAGCTAACAAACGCACACTGTTGCGACCTAGTTTCTAGTTAATAGATTCCAAAAAATCGACGATGTCACAACTCTCCTCTGTCACACCTCTCCTCTGTCACAACTCACCTCGGTCTACCCTACAAAAGTAAAGATAGGTCCGTTTATATAATTTCGACGGAACATTCTCGTTTGGTGTGCCTGGGTGGAATGCCACAATGCGATTGTGATCGCATCACGCGCGCAATTGGTCGCAACTAGTTTGTACTGCAAGATTGGCTCGAATTCGTGCGTGACACCGCTGAACTGGCACTATTCTTATGCCCGTAAGGGCCACTCGCACCATTCACTAACCCGGGATTGACCGGTTAAACCTGGAGTTACCATGGTTACCAGTACAATTTGACACTGAGTTAGCGGTTTAACCGGTTAACCCCGGGTTAGTGGGATGGTGCAAGTGGCGCTACGGTCTTTACGTAGTAAATAATTATATAAGTAAATGAGTTTGTCCACCAGCATTCAGAATCGACAATATTTTAACATGCTCAATATAAAAACACTCAAAGTGAAAATATATCTGAATTTAATACCGTTCGAAACAAGGCAATAATTAATAAAATTGTATGCAATAAAGTCCTGTTTCAGCTGCTTAAAAATAAAGTCAGGAAACAAAAATTAATAAAGTTCAATCAACATCATTTTATTCATTTTATATGAACTGACTGACCTATTTTAAAATTTATTCCAAGTACCGTAAAACGGGGTGAGTAGGTTTCGTGGGGAGAGTTGGGTTATGAATGGGGAGAGAAGGTTTGAGAGGGGGCTGAGAAGAGATTTTAAGGTTACTGCTACGCATACGCATAATAAAAAAAATCGATCCAACAATCTTCCAAAATCACCTTTGTATGAAAAACCATCTCACCCCAAATACGAGGCACTACGGGGTAAGGTGGGTTTTCCTCTTTATCGTCAAAGTTATGAAATGGAACTACCCAAAATAAAATACAAACGTCAGAACCACTTATTATATACACCATTCAGTTTTCACATGTAAAAATAAATTTTTATCGAGGTTAGAAAGTCTAATTTCACCCAACTCACCCCATTTTACGGTAAGTACCTAGAGATATTAAATCCACGATTGCTGGGATTAAGTTAAGCTTCAGTAAAAGGCTAGTTGCCCGAGGCTTTTTCTTTTTTAAGGTTCCGTACCTCAAAAGGAAAAACGGAACCCATAAGGATCACTTTGTTCACTTTGTTGTCTGTCCGTCCGTCCGTCTATCCGTCCGTCCGTCTGTCTGTCAAGACCCTTTATCTCGAGAACGCGTGGAGGTCCCTAGAAGCTGTTAAAATACAAATTTCTATGTTAACGTAAAAAAATATGCGGACGATTATGTCCCAAAAAACGTTAATTTCCACACTCTCGAGGAATCAAAATTGAGAGGGTACTTCCCGTTGACCTAGAACTATGAAATTTGGTAAGTAATATCGTCTTACACTACAAATACAGGAAAAAACCTAAAAACTATAAATTCATAAATATAAAAAATAAAATAAAAAACAACGGGTTGCACTCCGGGAGTGCCGGCAGAAGTGAAAACTCAATGACATTGTAACTCAAAATATTAATAACAGCGCTCGAACGATATCAGAATGATTTGAATCATGTCCTTTAGTGCAAAATGTCTGCAGCACTATGTATAATTGAGGTTAACGCCATCTAGTGTTGTTTCGTCGCATTACTTGAAACCCCTAAGCACATCACAGTGAGTACTAGAGTTATATTAGTACCAGTTTGCGGAAAACTCACTAGATGGCATTTAAATCAAAAAAGAAAAACTCAATGACATAACTGTGTCCGTCACACGTGACGTCACGTCTTACGTCTTACGCTCTCGCGAGTTTAACATTTTTCCCCATCCCAAAAAGTGCTCAGCGCCGCTAAAGAAGTTAAATTTAAAACTAGTTAAATTTGTACGGAACCCTCGGTGGACGAGTTCGTCTTGCACCTGGCCGGTTTTTTAGTGGTATTAAAAGCAACGACGCTTTCGTCGTTTTATATAAGTATACTCTGTTTATATCTTTGACTTTGTCTCCGGGGAGAGAGTAAGGGATTAGGAGCAATGGTATCTTTTCCCGTGGAACGTCACATATCTTTACTATTTCTAGTGAATCTCTAATTCATTTCCCGAATCGCGCCGTGTGACGGCCAACAAATAGAACTTGAGAAACTACCGGAATTGTCAAATCGGGTTAAAACGCCTGAACGTATTAAATCCTATTTTTAACTTTTACCGTTGGTGTTTAATGTTGCTCTGAATTTAATAACAGGCACTTTACGACTTTGTTATTTATGACTGTGGAAATGAACAAAGGGTCCGCCTGATGCCTGATGGTAAGTAGACTCCTTCCAGAGGTTTACGTCGTCGATTTTTTATAGGTTACTTGTTACTTATACGAAATTCCACCAGGTACGGGTTTTGGTGGCAACACATACTTATTGCTTCCTTCGATCCATTAGGTTAGTTCTCGATTCGTCGGATTCTTGTTTCGCCGCATTTCTGTTTTGCTGGATTTACTGACATCACAATCCGAATATACGAGAACCTAGATTTTTTTTCTATCGAGCCAACTTTCATCTTTTACGGTTTTGCTTAGAGCTTGCCCACGCTACTTTAGCCTAGTTTCCGAGTGATTTTTAATGGCATTTGCCTTTAATTAAAACGTTTAAAAATTCAATAAAATGACTGCAATTTCGCGTTAGCCCCTGATCGGGTGCTTCGAGGACGCAAATCAATTACCGATAATTGTTTTCCATCGTATTTTCTCGGAAACGTTCATATTTGTCATGCTAGTTCAGTCAATGTCAGTACTTTTTGTACCGAGACTGACTGAAATAGCAAGACACGTTCGTAAGTTTCCGTGAAAATACAAAGGAAAATAATTATGCACTACATCTGTATTCACTGAGGCTGCCACACTCTCTAATTGTTATGTGCCACAAAAATCTGTCATTCAAATTTAAGCCTTCTACAAAAAAGAAAAGTCTTTCATTTCAATGACAATTTTTTTGGAGTTCAGACCTTTTCTCACACTCTAGTGAGTGCGTGTCGTATGACTCGCTTGAGCTTGACGTTGATAACCTGCAAACTTGACAACCCTAATGAAATATAAGTGTATGTGGTACGCGTTATATGGCTGACTTAGACGGCGCGCGAACTCGCATGCGATTTTAGTTACATTGCGGACTGTTGGTTACGTCCAATTCAACCGACCGATCAAAACCCGCAATGTAATGAAACTCGCATGCGAGTTCTCGCATCGTCTAAATAAGCCCTAGGGGTGGATAACATGATTCGTGGCAATTGTATTACTTTAACAACATGATGGGAAGCATGATGCAGGCGGACAAATTCAGCCTCATAAGTCACGCTGTTGTTTATGTACTTCTGGGGCCCATTTCTTAAACGGTATTAGACTAATATTATTAGTCCACGAACTGTCAAATCGTATGGGTTACCATGGCAACACACTAATATTATTAGTCTAATATCGTGCGAGAAATAGGCCCATGTTCTAAATGTGATACCTAATATCCTATTTTTGATGTCAGTTGTTAGAAGTGCAAATTTTGTATTTCTCTGTTTTGTTTTTATTTTTGTTTCTGTACTAATTATAACTAATAAAATAGGGTTTTTTTAGTATCCTTATTAAAATTAGGTACCTATATACATATGTAGGTACCAACTTGTTAATAATAGTGTTGTTTTCAGGCGACATGTTCACAGCGTTGATAGTTAATAAGGCACTCTATCTTTGCATAATAATGTAGGCATATTAGAAGCCTCCTTATGAACAAACGACAATGTATTCCCTTTTGTTCGATAAACACGAATATTAACAAAGTACGGCCGGCTTAAATTTCGTTAACTACTTTATGAGTTTTATAACCCTTTTCTGCTAAAAGGTTGTCGACCGCTGGATTATAGAATTTAAAATCGCTATAAGATAATCGCTTACTATTAGGCGGGCCGTATGGTTATTAGCCACCGACGTTGTATGAAAAAACTTTGTTACTTTCCTGTCAGGCTCCTACATAGTCATAAACATATGTACCTACTTCCTAGGCAATAAATTTCGCTCGTTTGCGGAAAAATAACATTTTTATGTTATGTGACAAACGTGACTATCATCCGTCATACAGGAGGCGAATTCGACTGGTTTTAACGACAGCTGGTAACATTGCGGAGACCGCTTATGCTCAATTAGTAACGTATAGTCTGTCAAGCAAAGTAAGTCGGTAGCAATGTACAGCAAAGTGAAGTAAGGCAACACTCAAAGAGCAGTATTGCGCTAAGAAAAGCAGCAATGTACCTACCTACATCGAACCAAAACATCATAACCTCAAATTTCACAAATATTTACGATCAACGGGCATGATTGTACATTGTAGGCACCTTAACTTTGCTTAAGTTCATGCACAATCTTATTATATACATGTTTAATACCTATATTGATTTAATGGTGACAGCAGAAAATTTCTCTTGAAATATAGCAACGATTTAGAATGTAAACAAACAAGATGGCTGTTATTCACGAGCCACGTTCCACAGATAAAGCACAGATGACACGCGAGTTTGGAATTATTAGAAAACATTGTTGCTAAACCCGCGATTTTTCGAATTTGCCGCGTTTTGCTACTGACAAGATTTGCTTGACGAAGTACCTACCTACATCAGATACCAGATAAGGTCATGGGTACCTAGGTTTAGTGTATCAGACACTGTGCACCGGCGAAAAATAGTTTTCGGATTTTAACACGAATATACCAAAAAAATGAAATTCAAAGTGGCGGCCATTTATCACAAACTTTAACTACGAATTTATATTAAGGTACCTTTCGGATCCTTACATATCAATTTTCATCATGATTGGAGCCCGATTAGATTTTCCGTCGGATGTACTGTTTTTGACGACTATGGTTTGTTAAGGTTACGTTCCGTTTGTGAAAGCATAGCTGCGAAGCATTGCAGGAAGCTATATGTTGCGATTGCTGCGGAAAACGAGCGAGGTCATTGTCGATCCCGGACCAGGGATGTTGCGGATGCTGATTTTTTGACATCCGCGGATGCGGATGCGGATATTTAAAGCCTCACATCCGCGGACGCGGATGTCAAGATTTGGTACTTAAAAAAACGTCAAATATTACCTACATTTTTAGTAATTTTTATTTAAAAAAACGGAACGTTTAGTATTTGAGCAAGAATATTGGTGCGTTTTATTTAATAAACAGCAACTTGGCCGACTTTTCGGGATCTAGACGATTTCGTTACTTATATGTATAATGACGAAATTACCTAGCACTTACACCGCCCCTAAGACGTTCCTGTTACCAACTTGGTCGACATCCGTATCTGCATGAGCTCCGCATCGATTTTATGCGGATGCGGATGTTGAAAATAATGCGGATGTTCCGCGGATGCGGATGCTGATGCGAATATTCGCAACATCCCTGTCCCGGACACACGATTTACTTAAACTTATCATAAATAAATAATAAATAATGCAGAACTGTCTGTTACCATGAATACAAGGAGAAGGTTACAAAATAGGGAAAACGAGTATTTTATCGTACCTACTGTGCAATTGCCTCAATTGTTACAACATGCTATAGGCAAGCGTATTCTGATTGTTGGATTTGTTATAGTGACGTTTCTGGTTGAAGAAATGACACTTTTGACACAGAATAAGTAATAGTATTATCATACAGAACGGCCACGCACCGCCCCGCCCCGACTCGCATTACCTCGCCCCGCGACTGGCCGCGACATGAATCTGGCGAACTTCTGGCGTCCTCTCAGTAAAGCGACTTACCCACACATATGCAATGACGCGTGTACAGACGTGCCACGCACACATATAAACGCAAATTATTTTTGATGTATGACGTGTCCGCCCTGTGCTTTTGACACTGACAGATCATTGCCATAACAAATTCTTAACCTGTTATAACGATCTGAATAGGCCTCATGGTCTAAAGCCGACCACTGACTAACAGGCCGCCGGACGATATCGGCCTGTCAGTTAGAACAAAAATTTGACAGCTCCGAACAACTGACAGGCCGATATCGTCCGGCGGACTGGTAATCAGTGGGCCCCCTAACACTTATTTCAGGCTGGTATTAAGTACGTTGTGCACTAATAGAATTAGAGTCTATCGGTCTGTATACTCAAAAACCGGCCAAGTGCGAGTCACTCGCAGCGAGTGAGGCTCGCAGACGAAGGGTTCCGTACCATTTAGGGTTTGCAATCCGGATCCGAAATGTATAAAATTATCCGGATCTGGATCCGGATCCGCGGATCTTCCCATACATTTCGGATCCGTCGTGCAAACCCTAGTACCATTACGCAAAAACGGCAAATAAATCACGTTTGTTTTATGGGAGCCCCACTTAAATATTTATTTTATTTTGTTTTTAATATTTCTTGTTACAGCGGCAAGAGAAATACATCATCTGTGAAAATTTCAACTGTCTAGCTATCACGATTCATGAGTTACAGTCTGGTGACAGACAGACGGACGGACGGACGGACAGCGGAGTCTTAAGGTGGCCACTGACGAGCCTTCCAACAGTCCAAATAGCGTGGCTGCACTCCAAAATCGGTCCGTGAATGTCAAAAACGTACAATGTTTAATGTTAGGATGCCGTCCATTTGGATGAATCCATTGTAACGGCATCCATTTGGAAGGCTCGTCAGTGGCCTGCTTTAGTAATAGGATCCCGTTTTTACCCTTTGGGTACGGAACCCTAAAATCTACTGAACGGATTTTCATGCGGTTTTCACCTATGAATAGAGTGATTCTTGAAGAAAGTTTAGGTGTATAATTTGTTAAGATTTACCCGTGCGGGGCGGGTCGCTAGTATAATATTATAAATGCGAAAGCAACGCATATACTGCTGGCCGCGTAGCCAACATGCCAATCGCTTACGCTCCGTAGCGGTCGAAACGCAACTGTCACTGTCGCACTAATATGGAAGAGTGATAGAGAGACACAAAGCGTTTCGTTGTCGAAGCGATAGCGATTGTAACCTTGGCTAGGCTGGCAGAACCGATTACGATGACATTTAGTAGGTACCTATAGAGATAGTTTGAGGAACGGGGAAGGACAGGATTGTTTCTATTAATGATATCATTATCATTCCGGGCAGACGAAGTCGTAGACAAAATCTAGTATAAGGTAGCTCTACTTTCGAATCCAGAGGTGCTACCGCGAAAACCGAAATTCTCAGTTTGCGGGGATCTTTCTCTTTTACTCCAATGAAGGCTTAATAAGACTGACAGAGAAAAATGCCCGCAATTTGCGAGCTTTGATTTTCGAAGTTTTAGCCCAGGTTATCGTGTTACTAGAAGACGATGAGATAGTATTTTGTGAGAAAGATATCTTGATAATTGCAGATTGTTTCTGAAATGAGGAGGCACACTGAAAGGTTAGGACAGATGTCGCCCCAGCAATCCGTCATTGTTTACGATTTGTGATAAGCGTTTAGTTGCGATTTTTTTACTAATACTTGCGATTTATCAAGAAAAAACCGGGCAAGTGCGAGTCGGACTCGCGCACGAAAGGTTCCGTACCATAATGCAAAAAACGGCAAAAAAAAAACGGTCACCCATCCAAGTACTGACCCCGCCCGACGTTGCTTAACTTCGGTCAAAATCACGTTTGTTGTATGGAAGCCCCACTTAATTCTTTATTTTATTCTGTTTTTAGTATTTGTTGTTATAGCGGCAACAGAAATACATCATCTGTGAAAATTTCAACTGTCTAGCTATCACGGTTCGTGAGATACAGCCTGGTGACAGACGGACGGACGGACGGACAGACGGACGGACGGACAGCGGAGTCTTAGTAATAGGGTCCCGTTTACCCTTTGGGTACGGAACCCTAAAAATGTATTCATTTATGACTGTACGGGAACTGCAAACCGAGCTTCGAAGGAGAATTGCTACACAGCCGTATTCGAACAATGAGATACGTCAAATACTAGATATTGAAACGACATGGATCGGATATGTCAGTGTCAAACAAGTGTCAAAATTGATGTTTCTTCAAACAAGAACGTCACTTTTGACACTTGTTTGACACTGACATATCCAATCCATATCGTTTCAATATCTAGTTTTTGACGTATCTCATTGTTCGAATACGGCTGACAGTTGGTGGAAAAAAGGCTGATTTGATACAAAGATAATAAATAAATAAAATAAAAAAATAAAAAAGCCTTTATTATTCCAAATTCATACATAACATGCATTATTTAGTTGTAGTTATTTTACTTATTACATTATAATATTTTTTCCAACTAGCATGCATTTAAGTATAGTTTTAAATTTAAAGTGTTCTAAAATTATTGTTTAAGTCAATTCTTGTTCTTATATTATAATTACATATTTAGAATTTGTCCATTTAATTGAAAATTATATTGATTTAGCAGTAAGAATAAAATGTCATCTTTTAAAATTTAAATTTGAACACATTATTTAGGTGTGGACCCCTCGGCGGGTAAAGGCCTCCTCCAGGCATTTCCAATTGTCTCTATCGGATGCTATTTCTGTCCAATTTTCTCCGGAAATCTCTACGATCTCGTCTTTCCATCTCCCTTTTGGTCTTCCAGGTCTGCGGTCTCCGTCTGGTCCTTTCCATGTAGTCGCTCTCTTTGTCCACCTGCCATCTTGGTACCTAGCCACGTGACCTGCCCACTTCCATTTAAGGCCTTGGGCGTAGGATAGAGCGTCGAGTACTTTTGTTTGTTGTCTAATTTTGCTGTGTCTGATCTTATCTTTTAATTTTATTTTTAACATGCTTCTTTCTAGTGCTCTCTGAGTAGTTAGTATTTTATTTCTGGTTTTTGCATCAAATACCCATGTTTGGCAGCTGTACGTAAGACATGGTAGTAGGCACGTATCCATGATTTTTTTCTTTACAGATGGGTGTATGTTGGACTTCATTACCTCTTTAAAGCTCCAATATTTCTTCCAAGTCAGAGCGATTCGTCTATCGACTTCTATTTCGTTTCTGTCCTTATGGAATGACACTTGCTTGCCGAGGTATATGTAGTCGTTGACGTAGTTGATTCAGGATCCAGCTACGTGGATTGGGTCTTGGGTGTGGTTTGTCATAACTTTCGTTTTGTTTACGTTGAGCTCCAATCCGATGTTGCTACTGACAGCTTGAAGTTCCGCCATCATGTTTTCTAGCTGTATGGCGTTTTCTGCGAACAAGACGATATCGTCCGCGAAGCGAAGGTGGCTGAGATATTTGCCGTCTATGTAGACGCCTTCATTACACCACGGCAGCTCTTTCATTATGTTTTGGAGGACTGATATAAATAGTTTTGGAGAGAGTGGGTCTCCTTGTCTTACTCCTCTTAGAATATTTATTTTGTTGCCAGTTCGGTCGAGCTTGACTATGCTTGTACTATTTAAGTATATGTTTTTTATTATTCGTATGTACTTGCTGTTAATATTTTGATTTTCCAGTGCTTCCCATATGCTTTGGTGTGATATACAGTCAAACGCTTTTTTATAATCAATAAAGGCGATGTATAATGGCTTTCTAAACTCTACATATTTTTCTATGATCTGGTCTAATACCTGAATATGGTCGTTTGTACTGTAGCCTTTCCTGAAGCCTGCCTGTTCGATAGGTTGGTGCAATTCTATGTCGCTGGATATTCTTTCTAGCAAGCATGCTGCAAATAGTTTATACAGGCAGGGCATCGAGTTTATGGGGCGATAATTCTCTACGTCATTGATACAAAGATAATCACTTAATATATTTGAGGTTATCTTGTGTATTTTACCGTTTATTCAAATGTTCGAAGGCTCACGTGCAGTTTTTCCTCTTATATTACAAGTGTTCGATCGAAAACAAAGCTTTGGTGTATACCGATGTACAAGAAGGCGTTTCATATACCTAGGTACGCCCGCCCTATGACACATCAGATAGGTACACAAAGTCGTGATGCGTAATGGAGTAGAGCATCTGTGGCTAAGCCATTATGCCCTAAATTATGTACTACTTCATTAAAACTTAGTTTACCTGTGTATTTACACTTTCCTAAATATTTATCTTCCTTAAAATGCAGCCTATATAAACGGTCTTTGTCATTTGACTTAGTTTTTGATACTCAATTTTTCTCACCGATTTATGCATATCGAGTCCTTGGGAAAAAAGGGAGATCCTATATTTCCACAATTTGTCGCACAATATTGGAGTATTTTGGAGAAAAGGGAGAATATTTACAATTTATTTGAAATAATGTATGTGATTTTGCAGTGACAGCAACTGCATTATGGAGGCGACACCTGGCGTGATAAAATGTCAGTTTGCCACCTCATTATCAAGATCCCCAATTATAGCTCTATTTTTAACCTTTTCGACACCGTGTCAAACACAAAATGAAACCTGTCACTCAGACGCCACGTCATCGTCACCGGAGTGTCAATACTGAAATTAAACGCACGTGCACACTACGTGCGTGATTCTGAGTAGAAATAATATAAAAATTCGCAATTCTAACACAACAATTTTTGGTACAATTTTAAATAGAAATGCCCATATCCGTCATTGGCGTTGATATAAATAGTTAGCAGTAAATATAAAATAAGTTTTTGGTAAAAATTTCATTTTTGGTACAAGCTTTTATCACTGACTGTACTTTTCTTACGACAGACAACTAATACTCATCGAGACAATTCTAAAAAACCCCTATCACAATTAGGTTGCGTTGTTTCATCACAGAGTTCCTATGGCCACCTCCTGTCTCCATCATCAGATCAGCTCGATGGTACCATAATATTGCATTGTCATCCGATTTATACATGCATGCAAAATTTCAGCTCAATCGGAAACCGGGAAGTGGATCAAATTTAACTTGCAAGATTTGATTAAAGACCGACAGACAGACAACGGTCAGGTGAAACTAAATAAAAGCTTGTAAAAATAGTTAGAGAAAAAGAACCCTTCCCCCCCTCCCTGCATAGAAGTTTGTATGCAAAGATGCTAAGCAAATAGTATTGCTGGCTGTACATAAAACGGTGGTTCTTAAAATGTACTACAAGTGGAAACACAATGACTTGAGGAACATTATAATTATGTTCGTGTTTATTTTTAAGCACGAAATAATTGGTAATGAAAGAAACGTTAACTATAAAAAACGTACGTCCTTGATGATAAGATATCTTCATTTAAAATTGAGACACACCTCTCATTATTAAGGTTCAAAATGCTTTGGTATTTTTCTGTGTGACAAATGGACAGTTCTTAGCTAGTGGACAGAGGATCTACCGCGAAGCACGTTCGACGTGTTGCCTCCCTGTCACACTTACGTACGAATTTACAAGTGCGACAGAGAGGCAAGAGGTTCGCGGTAGGCCCTCAGACTTGTATCATTGTAACCTTAGGTACTGTTACGCTCTTATTGCAGTTGAGGCCAACGAGTCTTCGAGTTGCAATCAAAGAGTTGGCTTTTATAATTTCGAGGTTAGTTTTCCTTCGGTTGTACTCGAACCCGCACTTCGTTGATGCGTAAGCGTGATTTGTGAAATAGTTCGTTTTTATACTACCAAGTCTACCTGAATGTTATTGGCGTTTGTGGTAGGTACCTACCCTATAATTGGACTGTGTACCGGTTGTCGTGGGTTCGAACCCTGCTAAAAGACATGGAGTTCTATTCAACATAATTTAGTAACTTAGATAGTAGTGATATTTCTGGTCATAGAGAGTGATAGCCAACTTATTGAAAAATATGTCCCATAGTTCTTAATTCGCTGACATAAGAGCTATGGGACATATTTTTGAAATGATTTGTGCACCCATATTTTACAGTTGACTGTACCTAGTCATTTGTAATTATAATTAATGATGGTATCAACAAAAAGCTAGATTTTACTAGGTATAATTCTTCAGGACAAGTGTAAGGAGATAAAAGTTAATCATTATAATAAATATTTGCAAATCTAAATGAATGATAAAAATTGTCCAAGCCCGAGTCACGACTCCGGATAGACCATTGTGAATCCAATGAGGTATCACACCCTATTTTTAGGAGTAGGTGGTACCTCTATTTTACACCGTTATCAGTTTGTCAAGACTATTAGTAATATAAAGAATTTAATAAGGTTGTGTACTTGTACTAGTTAAGTATAAAACGACCATTGTGAAATTGAGACTAGTTAAGTATTGCGTCTCTTTAGTTACCTACCTAATACGACATTTGTGTCGCTTAACTTCAAACTCGGGTTAATCCATTCGACCCTCTCCGCAAATATCTACCCTATTACAGGTTATAGGTTTACGCGGGCTTGGTTTCCGCAACTCGACGTCATATTGGGTCAAACAGATCACTGTGTTATGTCTTTCCTGTAGACATACACAAGAGTTAAGGGCTATAAAGGTTAATTTTCTTATTTAACCCTTATCCACGTGAAAAGGTCCTCCTTTTATTAAGAGAACTATGATAAAATCATTGCTTACATGCCCACAAGCTGTTAACTATTGCCCACAGGAGAGAAAAATGGACTGTTCGCGATAACACACTAGTTTTCTCTCCTGTGGGCAATAGTTAACAGCTCGTGGGCATGTAAGTAATGATTTTATCATAGTTCTCTAAATAAAAGGAGGACCTTTTCACGTGGATAAGGGTTAAATAAGAAAATTAACCTTTATAGCCCTTAACTCTTGTGTATGTCTACAGGAAAGACATAACACAGTGATCTGTTTGACCCTATTATTGCGCCTATTTTGCGTGATGGGTTGGCGGCACTATTCTTGCCAACCAAACTCTACCAAGAAGCCTAGCAGACCCTTGATGTTGCCGACGACTTCTGGGAGAGACCCCGGTGAACCGAGGTGTTGTGCCCGGTATTTTGCCACCCCTGGGCATTCGAGAATGACGTGGGTGGCTGTCTCCTCTGCCTCCATGCACGCTCTGCAGAGGGGGCTATCTGTAACACGTAGGGTTAATAGGTGCTTGTTAAATGAGGCGTGTCCAGTTATTGCCCCAGCTATAAGCCGGAGCTGTGGCCTCTTCAGCTGTCGAAGCCTCCGCAGATTGGGTTTGAGTGTCGGGAGCGCTTCCTACGCCTACCTGCATGTGCCTAGGTTAGACCAGTATTGTTGGTATTTTACCTTGGTGTTGTGTCGCAGCATGTTCCGGAGCCAGGCATATGGCAGAGGTAGGATTGGCTCAGGTCCTGCTACCTTCAGTTCCGAGCCTCCTCTCGCCAAGATGTCGGCTGCATCGTTACCTCGTGAGTTGCTGTGTCCTTTGATCCACTGCAGAGTTACGCCATTGGTGGTACATACCTCTGACAGAGCTTTGTGACATTCGTAAATTAGCCCTGAAGTGAAAGTATAACTTTGTAGAGCTTGTAGTACTGATCGACTATCAGAGAGTATGCGCGGATGGGGTAGTCCATTACTTCCCTTGAGACGATTGCGTGTGCTGCCATTATAATGCCCATACATTCCGCCTGGAAGACTGTGTTATGGGCACCAAGTGGTGTCGAGATGTGTATGTTTAGGTCCTCTGAGAAAACCCCAGTGCCAGTGCCTGACCTTGTTTTTGATCCGTCCGTGAAGATTCTCAGCTCCCTTGGGTTGAGTCCTTCATGGGGTTCTTCGTGTAATTGTATTTTGTATTTCTTGTCAAAGACGAACTGCTTGGGTATCCTGTCAGTCACCGCTTCTATAAGTGGTTCCTTACGAGGATTTTGGTGTGTGGCGCCCTAGGCGGTCTCCAGAGATTAGATTTTTTGAGACGTACCGCCGCAGCCAACGCTTCTTGTTATATAAAGAGGTGCAGCGGCGGCAAGCCCAGTAAGGCTTCCAGGGCCGCGGTTGGTGTTGTCCTCATGCAGCCCGTTGTCGCCATACAGGCCAACCTCTGGAGTCGTTGTAGTCTAGCCTCAACAATGGATAGTTTGGTGCGTGGCCACCATACTATCGCGCCGTAGCTTATTATTGGTCTTATCACTGCCTGGTAAAGCCATATAGTTAGCCTGGGAGTTAATCCCCAGGTTCTACCCACCATTCTACGACATTGCCAGAACGCGACTGTAGCTTCATCAATTTTGCCATTTAGGTGATTACTCCATTTCAGTTTGTTGTCAAGTATTACCCCTAGATACTTTACCTCTGCAGATAGTTGGAGTTCTGTATTGAACAGTTTGGGAAGGTGGTAGTTTCCCATCCCAATTGCGTTTGTTGGTGAACATTACCAGCTCCGTCTTGTGGGGATTGACTGTGAGTTCGTTGCTAACGCACCAGCGCTCCACGATGGCTAGTGCAGTGGCTAGAGCGGGTAACATCGCATACCGTACCTGAGTGGTTGCCGCTAGTTAGTATCACTATGTCGTCAGCATAGCCGATTATGTAGTAGTGATTGTTGTTTAATGTTGTTATGAGGTCGTTCACCACTAGGTTCCATAGAAGTGGCGATAGAACTCCCCCTTGGGGGCATCCCTTTGCCACTAATGCCTGCTGTGTCTCGCCTGTCCCAAGTTTTATGACCCTCTGGCTCAACATGTTGTTTATCCATTTGGTCATAACTGCATTCGCCCCATGTCTTACCAGTGCTGCTGCAATGCTGCTGAACCTAGTCCTGTTTTAAATCGCTACCTCAATTTTGCTTACCACTGCATGAAGTGCCGATTCTGTAGACTTGCCAGGGCTGTAGGCATGTTGGTTGGGATGCAAGGGCACGTTACTCAGCACCCTCTCCCTCAGATGCCTATCGCACAACCTCTCCAAGGTTTTAAGCATGAAGGAGGTCAGGCTGGTGGGCCTGAAGGATTTGGGATCCGAGTAATCGCTTTTACCTGGTTTCGGTATGAAGATGACTTTCACCTCTCTCCACCGCTTCGGCACGTACCTGTGAGCCAGACAGGCGCGCAGAACGGTGGTCAGCTTCAAAGTGAGATGCCTCCCGCCCCATTTAAGTAGCGCAGGGAAGATCCCGTCCATTCCTGGAGATTTGAAGGAGTCAAAGCTGTTTATGGCCCACTGCGTGCGCTGCGGGCTGATTACCTCACGTGTCTGCTGCCACTCGTCCTCCGACGGAGTGGTCTCCTCCTCCTCCCAACTTACTGGGTGCGATATCACGCAGTCCGGGAAGTGTGTTTGCACTAGGACCCGTTCCGCCTCCTCCGGTGTGTTGGTGAGAGAGTTGTCAGGCTTACGTAGGGATCCCAAGGTTATGGTTGAGTTGTTGGAGAGAACCTTCCTTACCCTGTTAGCCTGCATGGTGGTCTCAATGTCTGTACAGAATTTGCGCCAGGAGTTTGTGCTTCTGTACCTGAGACGTTTCTTGTACTTGTAGCTATCCCAGTCCTCGTCAGTGCCAGTGTTCATAGCTCTGTTTAATTGTCTCCTCATCTTGCCCCTGAGTCTCTCCAGCTCAGGTCCCCACCAGTTGTTCTTCCTTCCACTTCTTGTTGATGGGGTAGTAAGTATCTACCCTATTAGAGTTAAACCAAGAAAAGTCTGCAGAGATTTTGATAGCCCACGCAGTGCAAGTGTTGTTTTAAACGTCAAACTTCTATGAAATTATGTCGTCTAAATAACACTTGCATTGCGTGGGCTATCAAAATCGCTGCAGACTTTCCTTGGTGTAACTCTACCTTTTATTTACCATAATCGCATAATTTGACAGATGGATTTATACGAGTTTGAAATTAAGCGACTCATTTAGGTTAAGCGACACACTTGCCGAGATTTGGCAAACGTTTACAAGCTCCAAGCCTGCACAAACGCTTGAGTGCCACTTGAACGATTGCAAGTGTGTTATTGCATTCGAACAGGCAAACAAAGGTCCCTTTGAACTGTGTTCAAAAATCGATACTGGCCTGGATCGTCCACAAGCTCAAGCAAGCCAAGCTAAACACAAAATACCTACTATGGTTCATTGTTTTTGGAATTAGAAAAAAGGTATCAAACAATCTTAACGTGTATTTTTATTGAAAAACACTTTTGAAAAATAAGTCACGGCAAATATGTAACAATTATGAATCATATACGATTATTTACATTCCTTTGCTTTCATAAGTAATAGTTCCTGATTTTTAAAAAGCGTTTTTCAATTAAAAGATACGTCATGATACTCATGATCGCGTAGTCTTTTTCTAAAGCTATAAAAACGAACTATAAATAATGCAAATGACCTCAAAATCAGATCATCGACCCAGTTTTTAGCATTAGGTAGGTATTTTGGTCAAACAGATCACTGTGTTATGTCTTTCCTGTAGACATACACGAGAGTTAAGGGCTATAAAGGTTAATTTTCTTATTTAACCCTTATCCACGTGAAAAGGTCCTCCTTTTATTTAGAGAACTATGATAAAATCATTGCTTACATGCCCACAAGCTGTTAACTATTGCCCACAGGAGAGAAAAATGTGCTGTTCGCGATAACACACTAGTTTTCTCTCCTGTGGGCAATAGTTAACAGCTTGTGGGCATGTAAGCAATGATTTTATCATAGTTCTCTAAATAAAAGGAGGACCTTTTCACGTGGATAAGGGTTAAATAAGAAAATTAACCTTTATAGCCCTTAACTCTCGTGTATGTCTACAGGAAAGACATAACACAGTGATCTGTTTGACCCATTTCGTGATATTCGTAGGTGTTATTTGAACTTAGGTATTATAAACTTAGGTCATTAATGTTTAAGTAAAACGATCGATAGGTATTTTAAAATCAGGTGTTTCGAGTATAGGTATTTCAGTACTAGGTAGGTAAATCGATTTTAGGGATTCTGATATGTACCGTTAAAGGGACCTAGCTGTGTTATTGTCTTTTTCTTTAATTTATTGAATAAACAACAAATTACAGTCTAGAAAGTTAATACCAGACCTTGAGGACGTTTTTTGTTCCACCGCACAGCTGTGTTTAGCATGACTCACGCTTGACCGGACCGTACCCGGGCCGAGGCGACCGACATGTCATTTTCTATGACGGCTGATCGGTGATCATGTGGTGCTTTCCATAGAAAACGAAGCGCCGGAAGCTCCGGCTCGGCCCCGGCCCGGTCTAGCGTGAGTCATATGTCATATGTGTATATGATTGTATGTGTAACATGTGTAGGTATTACCTACTCGGCATTAAGCTGTTTAATTTTAGAAGTGATTTTGTTTTGTACAGGGGCACTTTTTCTGAAATATGTAAGGTAAACGTAGTGCTCGACATGCTAATGCCCAATAGATGACACTTTGCTGTCACCTCTATTGACAATCACTAAAGTTTCAAGATGACATGTACTGGGACCGCGTCGAACACCAGTACGTTTACCTTATTTGTTATGTTTCCTAGTCTCTTATAGAAATCAGGAAATCACTTAGAATGAATATAAATATTTTAGTGCTACACGTGTGTCTATTTTATTTTACTTTGTAATACAATGTCAAAAGCGTGGCAATAGCCCATTTACTGATTAACTATCATCACCGGTTTTGCACGTTTCCGTTGAAAAGTGCAGAGTTATTATTTTATTAATAGTGGAAAAGGTATAACCTAAAAATAAATCGTGATTCGAATTTATTTGACAGCTGATGAAAAACACACGGGGCTCGGTACTATCGCTCACACTGTTAAGAAGCCGTTAGCGATTTTAGGCACAAAAATGTAAAATTGTCAGATTTTGACGAAAAAATTCTACACTTTGTGCTACCTAATAGAAATAACAAGTACTGGTTTCTATTCGCACGTCTTCCCATCTTGTAGTTTTATAGATATTTTTTTTGAAAAGAGACTCACTAAATTAGTAATGCTTTTTTTTCTGAAGGACGTTTAAGTAATCGTGCGTAAAGCACTGATTTTGACGATCTTATTTGTAAATTTCGTAAAGTTTGGACTGCTAAAAATGGTAAATTTGTATTACACATATCCTGTACTCGAACTTTTGTAAACTACATTTTTATTATTATGACTTTGAAGTAGTGTAAATGAAAGTTAGACGAAATCAATTTTCTTCAGAAATTACTTCAAAACAGGTGACAATTTCTTTGAAACTCGACTTAATTTCATCGTAATTTTGATACTTAAACAATCGACAACATTTCCTGACACTGTTCTTATACATCATTTAGTATAATTTACCACCATATTTTTTTAATGAATTTTTAAAAACTGCCCCTTCTCGTCATGTATTACCGGTGACGCACGCTCGCGACCTCATTATTAAAAGCCAAGATGAAAAGACGTGCTAATAGAAACCAATATTTGCTATTTAGATATTACGTAACAAAAGGTGTACAATTTCAACGACCGAATCCATCAATTTCATATTTCTGCTCTAAAATCGTACACGGCCTCTTAATTAACTGTACAACGGACCGTTGTACAACGGTGGACCTTATGCCTTAAGTAATAAGGTCTACCAATGTACAGTTAGGAGTGTTGCTGTTTGTACGGACACTTAGAGCATTTAATAACTGGAGTGGCCACTAAGAGCTTACCCCTCTGCCGAAAAACTTGCACAATTGGGTACTTTCCTCTACTTAAAATAAATTATTTCACACCGTGCACGAAATAAAGCACCAGATCATTATTAGAAAAACATAGATAGCAGTTATTTTTAATCACAATTTCTATTTAATAAATCTGATGGAAGTATAAAAAGTAGGTGAATTGACTGTGACGTCAACTACACACGTTTTCATATAAATTCCATATTAGCTAATCGTTTTGACAGTTCTAAAAAGAAGCTGATTTGACTAGTAGGAAAGTAGCCAATTGTGCAAACTTTAGTATGGACTGACATGGCTATTTGTACGTTACGTACAAATCATGTAGAAATAGCAATACATTTGACGACCCCTCCCCCGCAAAATTCGGCAGACTGTTTCGTAAAGAAAATGACATCGATGACATCTCCAGTTACTAAATGCTCTAAGTACGGACGTTATGTGGTAGTTCTGGTTGTCAAAAGTTTACATTTTTAAATAGGCATGTTTACTGAATAAATTATTTCACACCATGCACGAAATAAAGGAGGTATTAGAATAGTACTTACATTGTGTATTAAGGGTGGTAAACAGGAATTTATGAACGAGTGTGAAATCGAGTAGTCCCATCTCTTTAAAATATATGGGTAACGTTATATAGGTAATAGGAATAGCTAACGTACTATGTATAATGTATAACTAAAATTGAATTTTAAAACACGCCTTTACTTTTATTGTTTCAGGTTAGTTAAGTAACAACATGGACAAAAAAGTTGAAGAAAACAACTTTAACTCATCGTAAGTTTTTTTTTTCAAAGCGCGTGTGTTGCTGTGACAATGTCATCGGCGCACTATCAAGTTTTATTATTTGAAATTCACAAGCAACAATTTTATTGCATGAAACATATTTTGTTGAAATCTTGTATAAGGCCTGTACCGAAGAGATTTTTACCGATTCTGCATATGAAAGTGTACCTATGATTATTTCAAACCTAGGAATATGTAGACATCCCGACAATCAACCCCGGCTTAACACGGAGGCTGAAAAGGCCAAGCTGTGGCCTTTTTAACTGGCCACGTCCCAATAAACAAGCACCTCTTATGAGGGTAGTATAGCTATGGACAAAAGTAACTTTTTCCATACAATATCCATTTCGGGATAAAACGTTTTCCACTAATAACTAAATCTTAACATATCACTTTTATTTTGATGTCGGTCGCTTCAGCATAATATATTCTAGGTTTATAGGTTTCGCTTTATTATAAAAAAAATCTTTTTTCGTCGAATGTCGGTAAATTTTGAAAGAAGGAAAATTTATGAACCTAGTTTTTTATTGTGTCAATAAAATACTAAAAAGTCATGGAGAATATTAAATATTTAGAAGTGGAAAAAGTTTTCTCTTTTTGTATGGACGATCACGTGTGTCCTATCTCACTTCCCTCTTAACCCTACCCTAAAGGTCCCATTTTCTTGAAAGATTTATGTACTACTCGTGTCGTACCCTTATGCAAATGCGACTCTTAAACATCTGACTTTTCTCGATTCGGGCCTGGTGCATGGCCACAGGTTGCTTTATCGTGGCAGTTACCTACTAATGATAATTAATTCTATTTGTATCATTTCAGAGCCAATTTAAAAGACAACCCAGGTTTTAAATCATCCTTGAGTATAGCGACGTGTGATGAAAAGAATGAAAAGGCATACAACCCGTTCGAACACCGTGAACTCCAGCACCCTAACTCGTAAGTGCCTGAATGTTGTTTAGAATACTGTACTAGGATATTTGGCTTTACGTTGAGCTGGGCCGTTGGCTTTCAATATCTATATAATATTTAAAACTTTCGCGTTTTGAACACATATTAACTCACATTTATAGACGGGTCTACTTGGGGATACTTGCACAAATCTCTGTTTTGACACTTTTGACATTTTGCTGGGACATCAGTACGGCTACCACCAGTTTTGACATTGACAGATTAACTCGCGTCTACGTAAATTACTTTCTATACATCTCGCTTGCACTAATATGCGAGTAAGAGCGAGATGCATAGAAAGTAAGTTACTTAAACGTGAGTGAATATGTCAATGTTAAAACTGGTGGTAGTGCTTCAGTTAGCCGCAACCACGACCAGTGAAACCTGTGTCGAAACGTCGGTAAATAAAGGTAATAAATAAATTCGCGACCCGTCTATAAATGTGAGTAAATATGTTTCAAAATCTATGTTCGCCGTCGGGCTTTCGGCCATCCGGATTGCTTTTAAGACACATGACCAGTTATATTCGACCACACTTGACCATCGAGTCGTCGATGTCACGCTCTGTACGGTTACCATCAGTTTGTCACTGACATAAACGCCGTCGAGAACGTAATTTACTTTCTATACATCTCGCTCGCACTCGCATATTAGTGCAAACGGGATGTATAGAAAGTAAATTACGTTCTCGACGGCGTTTATGTCTGTGACAAACTGATGGTAACCGTACTGTTGTATTCGACCGCACTTGACCATCAAGTCGTCGATGTCACGCTCTGGCCCTTCCTCCCGTTAATGGGGCTCGGCTTGGGGTGTCTTAAGGATGACTCACGTTAGACCGGGCCGTGTCCGGGCTGGAGCTTCCGGCGCTTACTTTTCTACGACATGACAGGCGATCACGTGATGCTTTCCATAGAAAACGATGCGCCGGAAGCTCCGGGTCGGACACGGCCCGGTCTAACGTGAGTCATCCTTTAAGCTTTCGATATTTTCCTGATAGTCCAGTGTTGGCCGAAAGTTAATCCAAATTGAAAATGCTGGCCATTAACCATTATAAATTGAACCGTAATCTGTAATCGTCCGTTACGGTTTAAGGTTCAATTTATACTGGTTAATGGCCAACATTTTCAATTCGCATTAACTTTCGGCCAACACTGCCTGATACTATGTTGTCACTGCCAATCAACTTTTATGAAATGTAATACTTATATAGAAAGTGTATGTCGAACTACCGAAACGCTTGCTGGCAAAGTAGTGTTTTAAAATCCAACCAGTTGTAATTATTTGATCACTGTATTTGCGCTATATGTAAATAAAAATCGGCATTTCTTTTATATTTTCCATCTGTCTCTGTTTCTTTGAATGTCTGTATTAATGTCTGAAGTTAATGAAATAAAATTTGACCTGTTCTTAACCTCTATTAATTAGGTAGACCTATCACTTTCCTTATTTTTAAGATACTCTGTTTTGTAAAATAAATAACTTTCAATCAGTACATTAAAACTTGTCTTAATTTCTTTTTCAGTACAATCGGCTCAATACTTCACCTGCTGAAGGCATGCCTAGGGTCTGGCATTCTGGCGATGCCAGCCGCTTTCAAGCACTCTGGCCTCGTAGCTGGTTCTATAGGAACTATACTGGCCGGATTTGTCTGCACACACACCATATCTGTGTTGGTAAGACTTTTAGAATTGCCATAAAACAAACCTAAACTTACATAAACTTTACGAAAATCTTGAAAAGCTAACAAAATTATGACTACAATCATTACAGACTTTGAATAATTATGTCAAACAAAGGGATCCGCTTCTGTACTTATTTGCAACTATAAACACGATATAAACAATATACCAAGATAAATACCACCAAGACAATTGTATCTCGTTAGTTTATCGTATCAACCCGACTTCGAAGCATTCTGCCTCGACCCCACAAAGTGTGACAAAAATCAGACGCCTAATTAATAATAAAATTGACCTTAAGCCGACCACTGACTAACAGGCGGCCGGACGATATCGGCCTGTCAGTTAGAACAAAAATTTGACAGTTCCGAACAACTGACCGGCCGATATCGTCCGGCGGACTGTTAGTCAGTGGTCGGCTTTAGCGTTAGCGAAGGTCGCCGTTGTAACTCGGGCATTTCGCTTTCTAATGTCCGGATATTCCGGATAAACCGATTCTTGTGAAAATTCCCCTACCCCCCCTCTTTGCACAATGAACCTACTATTTACATCAACACGAGTTGCGAATTACCTATTTGCACGTGTATCGTACAACGATTACAGTACATATTATGGTCCTTTACATTTTCAACAAAGGCACGTAAAGTGCTAATTACCGCCACTAGTGCGGTAAAAGTAGCACCATATGTACCATCGCCGACAGTGTTAACTGTCCATCGGTGGACCGTATGGCTTTTGTAATAATGTCCACCAATGGACAGTTAAGAGTGTTGCTGTTTGTACTATAAATAGTATAAATATAAAATAAAATCAACGAAACGAAACAAAACAATAAAATAAACGGACTATATTGGGTAACATTTTCAAAAAAAAATTGATAAACATTTTTATCTACACACATATCATAAACTCTCTATGACGCCTTCAAAAACCGTAAATAATGGCCCACATTACGATAAACTGTTTTGTTACAGCAAATTTCTTATCTGTGAAAATGTGGTAATAGCTTCATTACTATATCAAAATCGATTTGGTAATGCATTCAAATTTCGAACATCTCTGAAAAAAAAGCAATTTGATTTGACCCCTATTCTAATATAAGTCGAGATGACGTTTTATTCGAAATCAAATGACAATTGCATACAATATTGACAAATCCCGCATGTAAGTTGGTATCGGACGATATGGTAATCGACCCCGACTCTACTTTGTCTCTGAATTAAAAAAAACTGCGGATGCGTGACATGCGTGAAAAAAGTTTTCTTTTGCCGCCATTTGACGTACAGTTTATATTTTAATTAATTTGTAACTAAAAAATAATTTGTTTTGTTGTTTTTAAAGTAACTACAAAAGTTTCGTGTAAAATGTGCGATAAAGATATTTCGGAGACGCCAGCTCATATCCGCGAGTTCCGCCAGAGAGGAAAGTGCCCAATGTCGGCTGTAATATGAGGTTACTGAATATATCATAGAAAGTTTATAATATGTGTGTAGATAAAGCAGTGTATGTAACTGTACATAATTAGGAATTAAAACACTCGTGTGATACTATTATGAAACTCATTTCATTCGTTTCATAAACCCACACTCGTATTTTAATGCCTTTCATTATGTAGCAGTCACATAAACTACTATTATCTTTAATAGTTAACACATTTATTACATTAAATAATACAATTTTAAACGTATTGAAAAACAGTTGTCGGTACGGTAGAAGGAAGATAAATCTAATCTTCAAGGATGGGTATTTCTTTATCTTTATGTTTTTTGATCATTTTTCATTTTGTATCATAATTTTATTTACGATCTCAATTTTCCTTGTCGTTATACGCTGCACGCTGTCGGGTTTTTATTTATATAATTATTATATTATAAATGTTGTCGTTTGGTATTAGGAGATGGTTTAATTTTCCTGGCTTATTTCCTTTATTACAATTATTTTCCTTATTAAGTAGGTAAGTATATACTTTCCTTTGATAGTTGAAGAACTTGTTGATTCCAATATTTATTAATTAAACTTTTATACCAAAACTGCTCTGTAATTGGATTACAAAAATAACTGTGATTAAATTTGTAATAAAAAATATTCCTGCCATATAAATAGTCATTCCATGTACCGTAAAATGGGGTGACTAGGGATTACGAGGGCAGTTGGGTTATGAATGGGGTGAGGAGGGATGAAAGAGGGCTGAGTTGGTTTTTACAGGCTACTGCTACATAAATTACATATTCTCATAACAAATCAAGCTATTATAAATGTTCATAATCCCAAAGTGTCGATCCAAGAATTTTCAAAACTCACGTTAGTAGGAAATCCCTCGATCACCCCATACTACGGGGTGAGCTGGGATTTCCTACTATTTCGTGTTTATCTCTAAAGTTATGAAATGAAACAACAAATTATCATTGACAATTTGTTGTTTCATTTCGTGTCGTATATGTATAAATCAATGTGCCACATATAGAAATAAACTTTTATCCAGGTTTGAACTTCGATTTCGTCCGTACTCACCCCATTTTACGGTACCTAATTTATTATTTTCACCACACTCTTGCCGGATTCTAATGAATATTTTAGGCACGCATAAGTAAGAGCTTATCTGTAACCATTAGTTTCAAAGTTTCATTACCGATTAAATACCGGCCATCTTACGGGTCGCTTGGTTCTCAGAAAGGATTGTAAATTGTCCTTGTCGTTAAAGGGTCGGAGTTTAGGATGAACCTGCCTCTGATTTACAGCTCACATTAATAAAACAACAGTAGGTATTTAGATTTAAAGACGTTGGCCTAGGGCAGGCAGTACCGGTTCCGGTACCAGGAATTTCATTTCCCGGTTCCGGGCACAGCCGGTACCTGCCTAGAATATACATGCAGGGCTCGGAACCGGTTTTGTTGATATCCCCGAAATAGATAATTATTTTTAATTATTTTATGCTCTTTACTGGTATCATGTAGGGCTGATATTTGCTATAAGTATATTAAACATGTATAATTTAATGCTGATTATAGCCGTTTTACGCAGGCCACATGCGTTTCTGTTGCTTGAGCCTTTATAATAATATATTTTTGGACTTGGACTTGGACTTGGACTCGTATTACTGATCACTGCCGCTCACCGTGTTGTTTGCGATGCGGCAAAGTGGGTGAAGTTTAGTGTCCTCTCCACAAACACTTCATATTATTTAACTTACGTAGAACAGCAGGAGGCCCGCGTGCTGGGGGGCTTACCGCAAAAACCGAAATTCGCAAATTGCGGGGATCTTTCTCTTTTACTCCAATGAACGCGTAATAAGAGTGACAGAGAAAGATGCCCCCCAATTTGCGAACTTCGATTTTCGCGGTTATAGCCCAGCGGAGACAAGCCGGGGTACAAAGATGTTATTGGGAATTGTGTACCCTTCCTTCCGTCCCGGTTGTTTTAACAATTTAATAATATAATTTAACATTAATAATCGCTATAACAAAATTTATGATTATATTCAATTTGAAATACATGTACGTAATAGTTTGCTGTTTTTGATAGTTCGAGTAATCTTTTCCAAAACAAAATTTGTATCAATTTGTTTCGTTTAAATCCGTTTGCATTACATTGAATCGTATTTAATTCCTTTTAATTTATTACAAATGTTAAATGCTTTTTGCCTCACCCGTGAAATTTGTTAGGTCGTTCAGCAAATTTAAATTTCAAGTACCTAACTCAATTTGTTTTAAAAGTTTACTTTGGGAAGCTGAACCGTTGAACGTTTTTAGATGTGTCAGCTGTCAGCATTTTTAAATACCTTTTGTTATTAACGATTTTGTTAAAGCTGTAGGACTGGCAAATCATTTTAACGAGAAAAAGAATGTTAACGAAGTTTCAAATTTATTGATCAAAAGAAGTTATTAATTTTCACTGAATACATCAAAAGTCAAATGAATAGACCGAACTTGTTTGAAGGAATGAACCTGTTTAAAAAATGGCGGTACAATTCAATGAATGTGGCCCAGTTAAACTTTAGTCTTTGAGCTAACATGCCCTACGGACTTAGCAGAATTCTGCCGTGTCACGCGCAACTCATGAGTTTCGAGATAATTACCTACGTTTAAAGTTTTAACGATTCAAATGCTGTTATCGTCGACGATTCATCGTCATAAATTTTATTTTATTATGTAGATGTAGGAAATAAGGTTACTGAAAAGGGGCTTTAATTTTTTTTCATACAATTCAATAGTTTTAAGTTAAGGAGTTCCGCATGACAAACTTCTTATATCTTAAATTCCTATATCATATATGTATCATATTGGTCACACGACGGCATGTAAGTTACCTAAGTTACATGACAATACGCGTGACTTATTTTCTATGCATTTGATAAGCTTTTGTACATTATTCATCGGCCAGTAATGCGTAACTCCGGGAACTTAAGAAACAATTCTCATATTTTGGTAAGGTTTTGGGTGTGCTGGTCATGCATATTATTATCATGCAACTCAGGTTAAGAGCGCTCTTACAAGAAAAGTCGAAATAATGCAAAATTGATGATACTAGTCGACGAAATTCAGGACTTTGCGCTCATTATTAGAAACAATGAGTACGTGTTCCAGTAAAAGCGTCTTCTTATCTTTATAAATATCGTTGTAAATATTAGAAAAAGGACTTATTAAATTAGTAATGATTTTTTTTCTGATGGTCGTTTCCGAAAAACCCCGTGAAGCACTGAATGGCGAGCTCTTATTTGGAAATGTTGAGAATTTTACTCTGCTAAACCTGGCTATTTTGTATTACTAATACCCTGTACTTTAGGCATATCAAACTATATTTTTCCTACATACCTTTGAGAAAGAGAAAATCAAAGTAAAACGAACTCGATTTTCTCTCCGAAACAAGTGTCAATTCCTACGAAAATCTACTTAATATCGAAGTCATTTTCATACTCAAGCAATCTGCAACGTTTGCTTATACTGTTGGTATACATTAGTGTTTATGAAATTCTACTATAATTTTTTGGCAATTTTTTGAAAACTACTCTATATTACCGATGACGCGCGCTGCGCCAGCTCAGTGCCGCGGCAGAGCTTGTAGAGGCAGGACGTGTGTCGGTCGGCTCCGCACATTTTCAACGGCGACGACGAGGTTTTTTATCATTGTGTGCGGCGGGCGCCGTGTAAAACGCTATACTGTGTGCGTGTAAACCGCAACGAGAGACTTTGATCCTAGCACCGTTTTTATAGTATTATAATTTATAATGGTACAGTTTAATAAACTACCGGACAGGATTAAAAATATTTGAAACGACCTGACATTCTATATGTATTTATTTGACTCAAGATAGTTTGACTCAGGGTCTGATGATGGAGCCGGAAGGTGGTCACCGGTATCAATCAACCATGCAACTAAACCACTTCGTGTTTAGGCTCGTTTTATTCATCTCAACAAGATCTTTGACACAAGATAGTACTCAGGGTCTGATGATGGAGCCGGAAGGTGGTCACCGGTACCAATCAACCATGCAACTAAACCACTTCGTGTTTGGGCTCGTTTGATTCGGCTCAACAAGATCTTTGACTTAAGATAGTACTCAGGGTCTGATGATGGAGCCGGAAGGTGGTCACCAGTACCAATCAACAATGCAACTAAACCACTTCGTGTTTAGGCTCGTTTTATTCGTCTCAACAAGATCTTTGACTTAAGATAGTACTCAGGGTCTGATGATGGAGCCGGAAGGTGGTCACCGGTACCAATCAACCATGCAACTAAACCACTTCGTGTTTGGGCTCGTTTGATTCGTCTCAACAAGATCTTTGGCACAAGATAATACTCAGGGTCTGATGATGGAGCCGGAAGGTGGTCACCGGTACCAATCAACCATGCAACTAAACCACTTCGTGTTTAGGCTCGTTTGATTCGTCTCAACAAGATCTTTGACACAAGATAGTACTCAGGGTCTGATGATGGAGCCGGCAGGTGGTCACCGGTACCAATCAACCATGCCACTAAACCACTTCGTGTTTAGGCTCGTTTTATTCGTTTCTATAAGATCTTTGACACAAGATAGTACTCAGGGTCTGATGTTGGAGCCGGAAGGTGGTCACGGGTACCAATCAACCATGCAACTAAACCACTTCGTGTTTAGGCTCGTTTGATTCGTCTCAACAAGATCTTTGACACAAGTTAGTACTCAGGGTCTGATGATGGAGCTGGACTGTGGCCACGGGTACCAGTCTACCATGTAACTGAACCACTTCGTGTTTGGGCTCGTTTGATTTGTCGCAACAAGATCTTTGACACAAGGTAGTACTGAGGGTCTGATGATGGATCCGGAAGGTGGTCACCGCTACCAATCAACCATGCAACTAAACCACTTCGTGTTTGGCTTCGTTCGATTCGTCGCAACAAGATCTTTGACACAAGTTAGTACTCAGGGTCTGATGATGGAGCTGGACTGTGGCCACGGGTACCAGTCTACCATGTAACTGAACCACTTCGTGTTTGGGCTCGTTTGATTCGTCGCAATAAGATGTTTGACACAAGATACTACTCAGGGTCTGATGATGGAGCTGATGATGATAGACAGGTACCCGTCGCCACCTTCGCGCTCCATCATCAGACCCTGAGTACTATCTTGTGTCAAAGATCTTGTTGAAACGAATAAAACGAGCCTAAACACGAAGTGGTTTAGTTGCATGGTTGATTGGTACCGGTGACCACCTTCCAGCTCCATCATCAGACTCTGAGTATCACCTAGTGTCAAAGATCTTGTTGAGACGAATCAAACGATCCTAAACACGATGTGGTTTAGTTGCATGGTTGATTGGTAATGGTACCTTCCAGCTCCATCATCAGACCCTGAGTACTGTCTTGTGTCAAAGATCTTGTTGAGACGAATCAAACGAGTCCAAACACGAAGTTGTTTAGTTACACGATAGACTGGTACCCGTGGCCACCTTCCAGCTCCGTCATCAGACCCTGTGTATCTTCGTCAAAGATCTTGTTGAGACGAATCAAACGAGCCTAATCATGTTACTACATGGTTGATTGGTATCCGTGACCACCTTAATCATCATCAGATCCTCAGTACCAGTTCGTTTTTAAACCCTCGTTGATACAAACTTTACAACCTATAGGTACCAAATGCAATGACGAAACATGTAAATAAGCGAGTAGGTACCTATAATTTCTTTCGAGTAATATACCTTCATAAGTACAAGTATGGGGCTATTCATAAATTACGTCGTTTCAAATGGGAGGAGTGGGGGGGGGGGGGTCTGGACATCGGATGATGGTAACATGACGTAGGAGGAAACAGATTCATCCGAAGCTTGATTTTTGGATGATTTGAGGGGTGGGGGGGGTCAAAAATCGTCAAAAATAGATGACGTAATTTATGAACAGCCCCTATGTACATTTGCACTGCATTTAGTATTTTCGTACTTACCAAATAACAGTTTTAGAACTTTAAAAGTTAAGTACAGTTAGTGTTGTTATGGTTGATTTCAATATGCTTCGCGAAGGATCAAGAATGTTTAATCCATCATTGTAGTGCGAGTGTGGTAGAAGGGATCGGCGTACTGAGCTCGCACGGCCTGCCGCAGCGCGTAAAATACCTAAACTCGCTCAACGCCGAAATGTAATAGCGCTCTTAAATAAGTTGTGCTTGATGCCATCGGCAAAACATGAAGTTACATGACTTAATCATGATTTTTTCTCAGTAGGTATGTAGTTAAGATTTTAAAATTTTTTTTAGTAGATACATACATATTTAAGGCCCACTTGCACCATTCTATTAACCCGGGATTAAGCTGTTAAACCGTTAACCTAGTGTCAAATTGTACTGGTAACCAAGGTAACGCCTGGTTTAACCGGTTAACCCCGGGTTAGTGGAATAGTGCAAGTGGGCCTAAGGGTATTAAAGACGATTTAGACTGGTTATCCGTAACTCATGTAACTTAAGTTAACGCGGTGGCGCGAGAAACGGCAGAATTGATCCGACCTATAATGTCCCATAATATCTATTTATTTATTTATATTTATATGAGCCTAGAGCAGCGGTCGGCAACCAGCGGCCCGCGGGCCGCATGCGGCCCGAGATCGTCTCACTTGCGGCCCGCGAGCCTCGCTGGCTATTTTGTATGTAATATTGACAAACGACAATGTCTGATAAAGTCATAAATATTAACAAAGTGCGGCCCGCGTCAACTTCGTTAACTACTATTTGGCCCTTGGCTGCTAAAAGGTTGCCGACCGCTGCTAGAGTGTCCCACTGCTGGGCAAAGGCCTCCCTCCTCCCTTTCCACGTAATTTTGTATTTATTAATTTGTAATTTTTAATTCAGGTTAAAATATCACAAGAAGTATGCGTGGATGCGAAGAAGCCGTCTATGAGCTTCTCTGAGACGTGTGCCGCAGCCTTCGCTTACGGACCTAAAAAACTGAGGCCGTGGAGCAACTTTTTCAAGTTAGTATCTTAAGCGCCACATGCACCATTCCACTAACCCGGAGTTAACCGGTTAAACCTTGAGTTACCATGGTTACCAGTACGATTAGACACTGGGTTAACGGTTTAACTGGTTAACTCCGGGTTAGTAGGATGGTGCAAGTGGCCCTAAGAGGATAAGGGGCGATCGATTCTCCATACAACCGTAGTCCCCATTTTCCTCCCTGGATTTTAACATTATGGAAAATATTTTTACTCAATTTGATGTATTTTAATTATAGCTATGCCCGACTTTTTGATTTTTTTCGATGTTTACTTTATTATAAGAGTTTGAGGCTTTTAAAAAAATGTATGAAACCTGTTTTTCGCTCCTAACTCTTATAATATAATAATTAAAAAATCGAAAAAATCAAACGGTCGGTCATGGCTTTGATTAAAATACTTACATCAAATTGTGTAAAAATATTTTCAATAATGTTATAATATCTAGAAAAGAAAATAGGACATACGATTGTATGGAAAACCGGTTTCGAAGTGGTCGTCCCCTTTCGTCTTAAGGTCTTTGTGGCATATAGATGAACAAAACAAAAAAAAAGCGACAACAACATCGAAATCAACCTATCAATCAATACAAGATCGGGATCCTCCAATATTCAGGGTATTGCCAGATGGTGTCACTAACGCAGGAGGTCTTATCTTATCATTATCATCCATCTTGTTCGGCGCTTAGAACTTTGGTCAAAATTACCTACTTTCGGTACAATAGATGGTGCTGAATATTGCAGAAATGCTACTTTGTATAGATGTCGCAGGCAAATTGTAAGAATCGGCCGTTTGTAAAATTGCCGAAGGCAAATTGTAAAAAGTCAGCATTTTGTAAAATACCTTCAGCGCCGTTTGCAATTTGCAGCGCTGCTTATCAAAACTATGAAAAACGCTCGTTCCCGCGCCTCCGATTTCGTAGTTACTCTTTAGGGGTAGGACAGACAAGACCACGTGGATAGTGAGGTGCTGGTGTGGTATGAATTTAATATAAATTTATAAGACAGCAAACCATGGTCACCCATCACGTTTACGTTGACACTATTGCGCGCACTAACAATTTGCTTTCGGCAATTTGCAAACCGTCGGCTGAGAATACGTTTGTGCCATATCCATTTTTGAGAAAATCGTTTTTTAATGATTCCTAAAATAACAAAAAATATGCTATAATTGACACTATTCGGTTTATGAACTAGCACTACTTTTGAAAATTGTTGTGCCATTTCCGCAATTTACTATAGGATAATTACACTCTGTTAACAGAAAATTATCACAAAAGTGTGACATATCCACAACTTTTGTGTCATGTCATACATTATGCGTTAACATTTACTCATCAAAAACTGATATGGCGAAAATAAAAATGCTTTTATTTCATGATTACCGCTGTATTCACAAGATTTGTATGGTACTATAAATAGTAAACATATGTGCCTAAATGATATATACGTTCAATATTTCCTAAATATAAAACTTTCCGAAAAAAATTTTTTTTTGCTTTTCGCGCTCCTGCAAACCAATGTAAGTTGCGTATATCACAAACGTATTCTCACCCGACGAAACGTGAAAATATTAGTAAAAAAAGTTTTTCGCAAAAATTTCATTTTTGGTACAAGCTTTTATCGCTGACTGTACTTTTCTTACGACAGACAACTAATACTCATCGAGACAATTCTAAAAACCCCTAAGACAATTAGGTTGCGTTGTTTCATCCTAGAGTTCCTATGGCCACCTCCTGTCTCCATCATCAGATCAGGTCGACAGTATCATATTATTGTATTGTCATCAGAACTACATACAGCTGCCAATTTTCATGACGCTACGATCCTTGGAAGATAGTTAAATTAGTTACCTTAGATTCCATTACATCGACCTAATAAAAGCTTGTTAAGGCCACCTCCTGTCTCCATCATCAGATCAGCTCGATGGTACCATAATATTGCATTGTCATCCGATTTATACAGGCATGCAAAATTTCAACTCAATCGGAAACCGGGAAGTGGATCAAATTTAACCTGCAAGATTTGATTACATAGTTAGTTACATACAGGTCGACCTGCCGTTTGTAAAATGCCGAATCATAAAATTTGACTGCGACATAGGACATCAGACACTATCAGTCTTCTTGTTTTATCCGTCCATCATACACAGACGTTTTCATATATTTTGTCTTATCTATACCCACATAAAAATCAAGTAGGTACATTGGTGATATTAAAATTGGTGATTAGCACAATAGGTAACAGGTAGCAGATATCCTAAAAATTAATTTCTGTTTGTAATAATTAAACCGCCGAAAACAACAACGCTGCTTGTAAAACGCTCCTATTACAAGCACAAATTAATATTTAGGTTATTCTGCTCATTTGAAATACCACTATCGTATGGTGTGTAGCATGATTCGAATAAATTATGTGGCATTGGCATGTTACTCGTAATACCTTCAACACTCGATTTTTAAAATACTCTCTAGACTGTTTTTGAATGTCTTGTATACCTGAATGTAAATACCTACCTATATGTTTTTTTTTTCTTTTTTAGAGTGTTGGTGGACTTCTCATTGCTACTAACGTATATAAGTGTCCTGTGTGTGTACGTTGTATTCATTGGTTCATCTATTAAAGAGGTTTGTATATGGAAGATCTGGCAATCGCTGTTACCTTGTAACAAACCTTTTACCTCAATAACTCTGAAAGTATAGGTTTAGGTTTAAAGATATTTATCTACACACATATCATAAACCCTGTATGATGCCTTCAAAATCCGTAAATAATGGCCCACTTTACGATAAACTGTTTTGTTACTGCAAATTTCTTATCTGTGACAATGTTGTAATAGCTTCATTACTATATCAAAATCGATTTGGTAATGCATTCAAATTTCGAACAACTCTGAAAAAAACACAATTTGATTCGACTCCTATTCTAATATCAGTCGAGATGACGTTTTATTCGAAATCAAATGACAATTGCATACAATATTGACAAATCTAGCATGTTAGTTGGTATCGCACGATATGGCAACCGACCCCGACTCTAGCTTGTCTCTGAATTAAAAAAAAACTACAAATGAGTGACGTGCGTGAATAAAGTTTTCATTTGCCGCCATTTGACGTACAGATTAGCTGGTCAAGCAAATCTTGTCAGTAAAAAAAGGCGCGAAATTCAAATATGTGTGTAGATAAAGCAGTGTATGTAAAGTTGTACATAATTAGGCATTAAAACACGAGTGTGGGTTTATGAAACGAATGAAATGAGTTTCATAAAAGGATCACACGAGTATTTCTTTCTGTAGCAGTCACATAAACTACTATTATTATCATAAAATACATACAACTCACTTACACGAAAACAGAGTTGCAAAACTTTGTTCACGGATCGGATCCGGTTTTTTGCAAAAACTTAGAAATACCATATTTTTCGGGTTATCTTATACTCGAAATGTAGGACTCAGTTGTCTTTTTAGGTAACCACTTTGTATTATTAGATTGCCCAATTAGAAATGAAAAATTAACAAAGAACTAAAAAATACCGTTTTCGCTCCCGTACAACAAATACCGGTATCCGATTTATGGTTCACGGAACTCTTATTTTCTATCTAGCCCACTTTGATCTTTTAAGGGGCCCACCGATTACCAGTTCGCCGGACGATATCAGCCTGTCAGTTAATCGCAAAAGGTGATAGTTCCCAATAACTGACACGCGGATATCGTCCGGTGAACTGGTAATCTGTGGGCCCGTTTAAGGATTTGGTTAGAGTCTGCCCTTGCAAATATAGTGTAGTTTTAGTGTGAATTTTTTCATGGATTATTCCTGTGTAAAAAAAACGTGTAACAATTCAATATAAAAACTAAAATTATGCCTTTTAATTGAATGCACTGTGTAATGTAAGTCATTACATATTGGAAGACTTGTCCAAAACCGACTTATTCACCTCGCAAAATATGGCTACTAAGGGTAAAAAAAGCACATTATATAACTGCTTCTATAAAAATGCTTAAGGTGGTTCGCTTTCCATACAAAAAACAATTGCGTTACCGTAGAATGGGTTTACTTTGATTCGCGGGGTAACATTTATCATCGATTTTTGAGGAATAGGGAGTTGATTTTTGAATGCGAACTGAAACATTTTATGATGTGATTGGCATGCTTAACAAAAATAGATAATGAAAGCGTTCAGAAACGTATTTCTATATGTAGTTTAAAAAACGATGATCAATGTCACCCCACGAATCAAAGTAACCCCAGTTTACGGTATGTATTAAATAATTACACAATATTGCGTGATTTCTGTATAAAACAAAGTTTTACTATCAATTTAGCGCAAATAAACATTCGAAAGTAGATAGATGCGCACATATTTATGTAGTAATAGTCATGGTATAATAATATACTCCGCCTGGTACTCTATTCCCGTTTTTTCTAGGTCACCTAACTGATACAAGCCTACGTCATCATGCGACAGCGCTATATGATAATATGCGATAGCGCTATATATAGCGGCCATGTTATTGTGACGTAGGCCTGTGTCACTCTGGGAATAGAAGACCATGTTTTATTAGACCATGGTAATAGTGTGTAATGAGTAAATATAACGCAATTGTTTTTTGTATGGAAAGCGAACCACCTTAAATTGTACAATTTCAGGTAGTGGATGTGCTAGTACCAGAATCGCATATATCTATTCAGACGTATTGCGTACTTACCCTAGTACCACTGGTACTGCTATGTCAAATTAGGAACCTGAAGTACTTGGTCCCAGTTTCTGGTCTGGCGAACGCACTCATCGTGATCGTATTTGGCGCCACCATGTACTATATTTTCTCTGACTTGCCACCGGTCAGTGAGAGGGAGATGGTTGCTAAAGTTTCGCAGTGGCCTCTCTTCGTCAGGTAAGGTTTCTGCCAATTGTCCGCACTCGTAATAAAATTTAACACACTTTCAGCTGTTCTTTGTTCGTGAGCGCTTATCGCTACAAAGCAGAAAAACACGTTATCGGCTGGTCACTCTTCCTATTCAGAATAACCATGGTAAAGTTAGACCAAGGTAACTCTGCAGCGATTTTTTAGCACAGAGCGTGGAAGTGTTATCATGAACGTCAAATGTCTATGAAATTATGACATTTTATTAACACTTCCACGCACTGTGGTAGATAATCGCTGCAGAGTTATCTTGGTCTAACAGTTTATTAATTCGAAGAACACATTATTATACTGACAAAATAACTTTGAACAACCAAACTATCGCCTTAATCGCCAATACAGTTATCCTAATTTTATTAATTGGAATTTGGAATAAGATCGGGTAGATTGAGGAAATTGGTACCTATTATGTATTACCGTAGATATTCAATTGGAAATGCTTTCGTTTATCGTTGTAATCAAATTGGCTTCCGCTTAAAAAATCGATAGAGGGAGCTGCTAAAATACTAACTCTGCGACTACTGCGACTAGTCCCTTAGTTATGTTTTATTTCGTTTGCGGAGTTAGGTTAGTACCGTAAACTGGGGTTACTTTGATTCGTAGGGTGACATCGATCATCGTTTTTTAAACTATAAGGAATACGTTTCTGAACGCTTTCATTATCTATTTTTGTTAAGCATGCCAACCACATCATAAAATGTTACAGTTCGCATTCAAAAATCAACTCCCTATTCCTCAAAAATCGATGATAAATGTTACCCCGCGAATCAAAGTGACCCCATTATATGGTATATTAATATTTTCTATGAATCTGCAATATTTAGATCCCTTGATAAATAACTTTTAGATGCACCAACATAAAAAAAAGTTTAAGTTCAGTTTAATAATGCGTTTTGCGCGACTAAGTACTTAACAAACAATTTAAGAATGAAAATATTTAGAGCCACTTGCACCATCCCACTAACCCGGGGTTAACCGGTTAAACCGTTAACCTAGTGTCAAATTGTACTGGTAACCATGGTAGCAACCACCAGGGCCCTATTTCACCAAGCCGACATTTGTCAGTGACATATGTCGAGTGACAATTGTCAAGTGACAGGTGACAAGTGACAATTTCGTAAACTGTTTTTGTATAGAAGTGCTTATAAACTTGACATGCATTTAGTTACAATTGTCAATCTTTCATTTAATGACAATGATTTGGTGAAACAAGAGTAGTTTTTATAAGTCGACATGTTTGTCAATTTGTCGGTAATTCTTGACATGAAATCGGAGCTGTGTCAGGCTTAGGTGACAATTGTAGTGTTTTCGTTGTTAGCAAACCCAGTTATTGGCAAACGTTGGCAAAACTTTGTACCCTAAATTCGCCTTTAGGGTACAAATAAAAATCGCTTTAAATCGCTTTTAAATTCTTCTTAACAAGCATGAAATCATAAATAGTAATTGTTGCCTACGAAGGCGTTTAGTACTTCAACATTTAGGATTTGGATTTGGAATAAGTCTCAGTATAGTTTTGATTACGTTGGGGACCGGTAGCGAAAGTAGGTATGTTTAGGTAGGTATTGTTTTTTTTAATAATTTGCTTGGGCGAAGTTGGGCACTAACGGTAAAGTTAGGGTTTTGGTTAGAAAATGAATCTCCGCGAAAGCAACAGAGGTGATATATAAAGTAGGTACGAATAGATTTCTACTTTGACGTCACTGCACTTTGCATTTGCAGAAAAAATAACTTAAAAGTAACAAAAAAATAATGCTTTCACGCCTTGTCAACAAATAATGTGGGTATACGTTGCATTAGATGGGGTTGGAATCTCATTCAATATCATGTTAGTGATGACAACACGGCACATTAAACGCAACTAACGATCTCTTGTCAAGAATTGACAAGAGATCGTAAAAATTACCCTTGTTTCCAAAATAATTGTCATTAAATTTAAGATGGACAATTGTATCAAAATACCTGTCATGTTTATATGAAATTCTTCATTCATTCATTCTTTTAAAATTATGGCATCAGCCCATTGGGGCTATTTCGCCAGTGTCAAGGTCGTAGTAGCAGGGTAAAACGATTGAAATTGTACGGTTAGTACAAGACAGTGTACGGTGATTTAGCTCTTGTAAAGCGATAGCAGGCTTTACAAGAAACACGTGGACAACCGGACGTTGACTCCAAAATGATGGTTAAACGTGCTTCAAGATAAATTCTCCATTCACTGCACACTACCACATTAGTTTACTGTATAATAGGCTATCGATATTACACTTTAAACAATATTAATGAGCAAAAAACAAATCAATTAATCTCGCCGCATGCCATCAAGATGGCGCTCGAACCGGAAGTCCTATATGAAATTCTATACAAAACAATTTACGAAATTGTCACCTGTCACCTGTCACTTGTCAATTGTCACTCGACATGTGTCACTGACAAATGTCGGTGTGGTGAAACAGAGGTCTGTCATTTTTTGACAATTGTCCTACCTGTCGTACTTGGTGAAATAGGGGCCTGTTTGGCACTGACATAAATGCTATCGAGAACGTTAACTTACTTTCATGCATGCGTGCGAGATGTATAAAAAGTTAATTACGTAGGTAGACGTTATTAGCGTATATGTCAGTTTTGACACTGTCAGTGACTCGTGGCTCGGGTACATGTTTAACCGGTTAACCCCGGGTTAGTGGGATGGTGCAAGTGGCCCTTAAAGATCCAAATTATAAGCAACTTTTATTTTATTTTAGCACCGTTATATTCGCTATGGAGGGCATTGGAGTCGTCATGCCTGTAGAGAATGAGATGAAGAAACCGGAGCAGTTCCTTGGATGTCCAGGAGTTTTGAATGTTTCTATGGTTATCGTTATAGTACTGTACGCTCTTTTTGGATTCTTTGGATATGTGCAGTACGGGGACATAGTTATGGGAAGCATTACTTTAAATTTACCAGAGAATGACAAGTAAGTCTATGCTTAAAGTTAATGTTATTTAAGTAATATATAACATACCTAATTATTTTTCAGTACCTAGGTACATTCATATTTCTTTGTAGCTGTAGATTGAATATTTATCATGAGAAAAATTAAATTAAAAACTCAATTCATCTTCATTCCAAAAGCTCCACTCCTTCACATTTTTTGGGAACAAAAACAAGGTAATGACTAATGAAAATAGTTTTGACCCCTTTAATGTCTACCTTTTTTTCTTTCAGGCTGGCGCAAGCAACGAAGTTGTTAATGGCTATCGTAATATACTTCTCGTTTCCTCTACAATTATACGTGTCCATGGAAATAATAACAAGGATGACGAAAAACCGCATGTCAAGCAAATTTGAGAACGTCTTCCAAATAACCATCAGGACTCTCATTGTAATGTTAACAGGTAATAAGTTTTTGGCAAAAACTTCATTATTGGTACAAGATTTTATCGCTGACTGTACTTTTCTTTCCATAGGCAACTATACTCATCGAGACAGTTCTAAAAACCCCTAACACGATTAGGTTTCGTTGTTGTTAGTTCCTATGGCCACCTCCTGTCTCCATCATCAGATCAGCGCGATGGTACCATAATATTGCATTGCCACTCGACATACATACGAGTATGTACCTATGCAAATTTTCAGCTTCATTGGAAATAGTTTTTTTATTTGAACGAGTAGGTACCTAATTTTAAGTAATGAATAAAGACTGAGAAGGATAAATTTCATTGTTTGTAGTTACGTGCGGCTCTATTTAACAATAGAAAAAAAAAGCAGTTCGGGGCCAGGGACAAATAGACAAATTATATACTCGAAGCGCAAAACAGTTTAGTGATAATAGTGTTATGACTGCTTGGCCAGACAGGAACCTCTTGCAGAATCCTGCGTCACTCATACACTGCGTCATAAAATAGTAGAAATTAAATAAAATGGAACTAAAAAAATTCCTAAGCATTAGAAGAAGACTACGCGATCTTGACGTGTCTTTTAATTGAAAAACGCTTTTTTTTAAATCCGTAACTAGGTACCTATTAAGTAATCGTATAATTATGATTCATAATTGTTACATATTTGCCGTCACTTATTAGTTATTATTCAAACGAGTTTTTCAATTAAAATACACGTCAAGATTGTTAAAGGTCGAAAGGCGATTTTGTATAAATATTGTCCTGTCTTCTTATATCCATGGTCCTACCTGTAGAAAGGTGGTCTGAGATGAAATATATATTATGTTTGTTCACAGTCGGTATCGCCGCAGCCTTCCCTAACTTGGAGTTGGTGATCAGCTTCGTGGGTGCCGTCTTCTTGTCCACCCTGGGTCTCCTCTTCCCTGCCATCATCGAAATCGTCTACCGCTGGGACCGAGACACTGGTCGATTCAACTACATCATTTACAAGGATATCATAATAGCAATAGTGTCCATCATAGCCCTTGTGTCTGGAGCATATGTGTCTGTCGTAGGGCTGATTGAAGAATTTATCATTGGAGAAGGCCCAGAAGTACATAATGAAAATGATACCTTGACATGATTGTACTCGTAAACCCGCTCGATGAAATGAAAATATGTGTACGATTGTTGATACGACAACAGGGCTATAACCGCGAAAATCGAAGTTCGCAAATTGCGGGCATTTTTCTCTGTCACTCTTATTACGCCTTCATTGGAGTAAAAGAGAAAGATCCCCGCAATTTGCGAATTTCGGTTTTCGCGGTAGCCCCTCTGAATTTTGTGACGGATCTCATGGCCCCCAACCCATATATATATTTTTTTGGTAAAAAGTAAATAATTAATAGTATTAAAATAATGTAAAGGTGTAACATGCATATTCCAAAGAGATGGATAATAATAAATATAGTTTGTTATAAAAGAGACCCCGTATTCTACTCCAAAACATTTAAATTTAAACATTACAACCAAATTAAATATTTTTTACACGACTGCCCAAACAAAAAGAGTGTATTGTTTTCAGGGTTCATGTTTGTATGTGAGTTTCTTTATTCCACCATAACTTCTGAATGCCTTAATCGATTTAGATGAATCATCCATATCATTAGAATCCTTACGTCATCCCGAGTAACATAGGCTATGTGACGTCATAATAAAATCAATATGGCCGACATAATACATTATATTGCGTGTTGATTAGAAAAAAAATCTTGGAAACCTATCGAGTTGGGCATCAAAATGAAGAGCTTTGAAAGACGATTTAAAATATAATAATATATGCAACATACGCGTTTAAGTCTTATTTTGGAAGAATAAGGATTCACAAAATGTGCTAAGAAAAATTACTCCTTCTAACTTATTTAGTGAGCTATCAAATGAAAGGGTTTTACCGCTCATCATAAAAATATATACAAATCATATGGTATAATGTAAATATAGGAACTAAACACAAACATGTTCTAAATCGCGCAATTGTAAAATTATGTAACTAACATATCAACATTATTTTTAGTTTTTCAGTTCGCTTTAAAATTCGGCAGTCGTGTTTTTAATTTTTTAATTAATTTATTTTATTTATTACGCTTTTAGCTTTAATTTAGTTTTAACATTGTTTAATTTAATAAGATTAGTTTAATTTTAAGTACATAAGTAGTTATATTTAATGTTAATTTCGTTTGTACTTACCTTAGTTATTTCTGTTCTTTTATATCCTTATTTGTATTTATGTGCGATTGTTAAAATCACTGTTACACGAAAGTAAAATAATTTATGTAGATGTGGAAAAAAATACACAAATATTAGGTCTTAAAAATCTATTGTGAGAAGTAGATAGGCAAGGTACGCTTAGATTTGTAATTTCGGACTTTAGATTTTAAGATTACTTTATGATATATTTATATTATAATATTGTTTGGGATTACTTCTTAAAAATAAATAAGAGCTCATAAGAGCGTATCTGGGGCACCCGGGTGGACGTCCGTCTGGGCGTCCCAGATACCGCCGGAGTAAACGAAGCCCTAAAAGCCCTGTCCGCCCCCGGAATACCCAACTGGCGCAGAATAGGGCAGAGTGGATCTCTCTTGTGTCGAAGACCGAGATTTTTTTTTGGGTTACTTAGCCAGTGAAGTAAGGTGTGTATCTTATCAATCAAATATTGACGGAATATAGCCAAGATTTTTTGATGAGAAGAGATTTTATCAGCAGTAGCGATCTGCATTCGCTATCACTGATACTTAAGAATATCAGATAAAATGTTGAAGTGCCGAAATATCGTAACCCACTTCATAATATTTAGGGATAAATACATACTGGAAAATGTAGTAGAACCAACGCTAATATGTATATTATTTATTTATTTTATTTGAGTAAGTAGTGGAGCTTGCTTAAATACAAACCACCTAATGTAAGTTATGTTTTAACACCATACTTTCGTTATTTTTAGCTTAGCTAGGACCCTTAAAGTCAATGGATAACGGTGTTATAAATACAAATAAGGAAATAATAAAAAAACCAAGTACATCTTCTATGATATATATTATACCTAATATATTTAATAATAAAATTATTAAGTATATTATACCTACTTAATAATAAAATTGTAAATTGTTATGATCTATTTTTAATCTATACGAGTATAATAAGTACGTCTTCAATGATATAATTATATTATACCTAATATACTTAATAATAAAATTATTAAGTACGGACCCGAGTGCTCCCGAGAGTCGGTCAGGGTCTCCGTCTCCGGCGTGTCTTCGTCGGTCGGAGTGGACCCCAAGGGGACCCGTAGGACTCTCAGCTCTGGCTTGCCTTAATTGGCCGTCCAGAGAGGAGTCGTTAGAGCTATATGCTCCAGGGGTGGAAGTGAAAGATGCATAAGACGCGAGTTGGCACAGTGGCTGCTAACAGCCACTGGGTAGAAAGCGGCGCACACCTCTCGACACCCCTGAGCCGCTCACACCGATGTTGCTCCTGGTCGTCTTCGCGACGGCAGTTTCAGGGGCCCATCTAGTGCGCGGCAAGTCACCACCTGCCTCGATAACTTGTGTGAACATTGTTATGGCAGGTGTCCGTACGTCTTTGTAATAACCCAGTCTCATAGTCCACCCAAACTTCAATCCATAGACCGGTATACTGTTCTCTTTTTCTACAATAGTCCCAATGCCTGCTGAGACCGGTTCATGGGTGTCTATTGTAGCACCTGTGAACGGGTTCCAGCAGGCGTTCTACATGACATAAAAGCTCTCCAAGGGGCCTCTACGTGTTGGATCTGTGTCCCCACGCAAGCCTATCAAAAAGCCGGGATTATAGGCCCGTGATATCCAAGGAGATACAAATTATTAAGTATATTATACCTACTTAATAATAAAATTATACTTAATAATAAAATTGTAAATTGTTATAATCTATTTTTAATCTATACGAGTATAGGTACGTATTACTGTTTATTTAGTTATTCCTTTTTCTTTATTAATTGTATTATGTGTTCAATAAAAGAACTTATACAAATGAATATATTATTCATTCCGGAAGGTATTTAATTATTAGGTATTATAAACAATTTGAAATTACCTAATAATTGCAAACCACTAATTTATAATAGTAGATTGTACAACAAGGGCATAAAGTGACCCATTTTTACCCGAGGCAATTTTTTGGTCTGAGCGAAGCGAAGACCAAAATAGTAGACGAGGGTAAAAATGGACATTTTAGGTTATTTTAACGTATTTATTCAAGACTAAAGAAAATTGTTCTTGGGCCGGTCGGAGGCGCGGGGCACGCCGATCGGGAGAGCGCCGGTCGGGGGCGCGCCGGCAGGGCTGGCAGTTTGTATGGCAGAATTTGGACTTTATTGCTAAGTCAATAAGGGTCGTAATAGATGATTTTACTTTATGCTCTAGAGCATAAAATGCGATTTTATGTCGTCTACGCACGACATAAAGGTGCACTTTTTGAGCATGAGAAGTGAAAAAATATTTTAATTTAATCTAGATACGGAACCCTTCAAATAATATTAACCTGGAAATGTTATTGTCAATTATTATTAACAGCTCTTACATTGGGGGTATCTGTGGCAAGATTTATTTTTCAATTCTTTTTATAACTCGATGGAAGTTGTGTAATAGTAGCTGGACTAAGATTAAGTGGAAAAGTAAGGTAAAATTATTATTACTAAACAAATAGGTAGGTAACAATAAATTCAATGTGAGGTTATTAAAATGAGAACTAACTGGACGTGAGTGTTATAATTACAGAATATTATTAATGCTAACTGAATAAACAAAACCAAACAAACCAAAATGTGATTTATTTTGAATAATGTTATTACAGGTTTAAGTGCTCGATATGGGTAAAGAAGTTATTAACTTTAAATCGACGTAAGTATAAGCTTTAAATTAAAATATATTTAATTTTATTTAGCCGACACATTTTAAATACATACATACATACATTTTGTAGAAATGTTTCGTTTCACTGAATTTTATTAAGTACATTAAAAACCTTTTTATTTAGAACCAACCAAGTTCAGTGAAATAACTTAGAAGAGAGAAAATTAAGTTTGGTTTAAGTATTTCCTATTCTAAAATAAAAATATTAATTTCGGTAAAATGATTTTGTAAACATAGCGGTTTCTTCGGTTCGGTAAAAATGAGGCCTTTTTGTTTCCAGAGCTGATTTAACGAGTAACCCAGGATTTCAATCAACCTTGAGTATAGCTTCGAATGACGAAAAAAATGAAAAGCCATATAACCCGTTCGAGCATCGAGAACTCCAGCATCCTAATTCGTAAGTAACCATTAATGAAATATTAAATGTAGGTAGGTACATTTATTATTACAAAAAAGTTAAATGTTATATCAGAAGCAATAAGGAATTCAATCAAATAGCTAGACATATTATAGATGTTGTATTTAATGGTTTTGGCAGGAATTAAGCACATAATTTGTTGTAATGTAAAGAGATTTGCTAGTCTAGACGCGTATCCCTAGTTAACGATTGGAAAATATGACATATCGAATATTGACAATCTTTGGTCTTCAGTTACATTTAAACGACATGTACATGTACCTTCTATTTAACCGCAAAACAAGGGAGCAGCTGTCTAAAGACGTTTAAAATTTTATGATTATGTCAACGTATTTTTGAAGTGAAAACTTCTTTAGCGGCGCTGAGCACTTTTTGAGGTGGGGAATAAATGATAAACTCGATGCAGCGTAACGCGTAACGTAACGCTGACGTCATGTGTCACGGACAATGTTATTCACCAAAGAACTTTAGTCATAACGTATCATAATCAGGTCAATTATTTAAAACTGGACTTTTATATTAAGCAATAAAGCTCAATGTTCTAATCTTGTACGGGCTGAAATACGAGGATCTCACAGTTACATTCTAACTTTATATCACTCAAATATAATTCAATAAAGCTACATCTTGATGAAATCGCTAATAAAAGTGAACTCTAGTACTGGTGAATAAAACTCAAAATATCATGACCAAATATATTTAGATGCGAGGTCTGCAAGGTAACTTTACAATTTCTATTCGAATTTTAAACAATTAACTCTACAAATTTAAGCTCACTGGCCAGCAATTTCGGAACTAAAGTTTTTCAATAGAAAGGAGGATGGGTCAATTATACATAGATAGTGCTGCAGACATTTTGGACTAGTCATTGAGTTTTCACTTCTGTCGGCACTCCCGGAGTGCAACCCGTTGCTTTTTATTTATTTTTTTATTAGCCTGTTATAGTGTCCCACTGCTGGGCAAAGGCCTTAAGTCAACGTTTTAAGTGGCTTTTTCTTATTTCAGAACAATCGGGTCAATACTTCATTTGCTGAAGGCGTGCATAGGCTCTGGTATACTGGCGATGCCGGCAGCCTTCAAAAATGCAGGGCTTGTTGCAGGAACTATAGGCACTTTGTTGGCAGGGTATCTCTGCACACACACGGTAGCTATATTGGTAAGTTATTAATTTATTTTTCTCGAAAATTCTTGGAAATGCCCTAATTTTGTTCCACAGTCGAACGCGTGCCCAATTTTTATGTTTTCAAATAACTTTAGTTAGTAAAATCATTATAGTTGGCTACGTTTTTTGCATTTTTTTATAAATTAGCAATTAGTTTAAAATAATCTCTAATCACTAATTATATATTAAATCTTATTCTAATTCATATATTAAATTTATGTAGGTTACAACATCGCAACAAGTATGCGTGGATGCCAAAGTGCCGTCTATGAGTTTTGCCGAAACGTGTGGAGCTGCGTTTACATATGGACCTAAGAAACTACGGTCGTGGGGCAACTTTATCAGGTCAGTATTTAGGCACATAAGTTATATTGGATGGAGCAAGGCCCATAGCTTATTTCATCATACAAAAAACATGTAGGTAAGTTAATTAAGAGCCCATCAACGTGCACACTAGCGCCACTGCTAAATAATCGTGATTATATATATTTAAAATATAACCAAAGATATTTAAAAATGGGGCCGCTACGTACTGTATTTTGTATTTAAGTACCTTTTGAATACATCAAACTATTAGTTTTTATGTTGCTGGATTCGTCGATCTATGAACTCAAAACAAAAACGGCCGTTTTAACTTTGGATGCATTGCATTTGGCATTGCTTGAGACATAAGTGCAATTAAGTGCATATTCACTGCACTTACTTAGCCTACGAATACAAGTTCGAAAGATTTATAAATTTTTAAAGGCTTTATCTCGGAAACTATTTGATGTATAGAGACAATTCTAGTGTCATATTGTAGCAAATTTAGTTTACTTTAAAAACGTCTTAAGAAAGAACCAACAAAAACTATTCTTTTAGGGTTATAATCGCCCAAATCTAAAATAAAACCGATTATTTCATTATTTTCAACACTAGCCAAATAGTAATACCAGGTAATACTAATGGCTGTAACCAGGCACAGATGTGTCTGCCGGAGATCTGTCCTCACCAGAGCTAAATTCCCGACATAGATTGTCAGTTTCTGGCGGACACATTTGCATGTATGCATATTGCATCTGTATCTAATACACTAGCTTAATATTATTTACCTACTTTTACTTTCAGGGCACTAGTTGACTTCGCAATGATGCTGACTTACGCAAGTACTTTATGTGTTTATGTGGTTTTCATCGCTTCGTCTTTCAAAGAGGTAGGAATAGGTATATACTCGTAAAACGTAAGGGCTCTACTGAGAATTATTTCATTGATGATACACCCACACTATTATACCCACACTATTAACATGTATATTATTAATTATGCTTTATTGAGGGATGCAATACGACAGTTTCGGTAAAATGTAGAGTAAGGCCAAGAAAAATCTGCAACGATTTTGATAGCATACTCAGTGCAAGTGTTATTTATACGTCATAATTTCATAGAAGTTGGACGTTCAAACTGCACTGAGAATGCTATCAAAATCGTTGCAGACTTTTCTTGGTCTAACTCTACATTTTACCGAACCTGTCATATTGCAACCCTCAATAAAGCATAATAATAATAAACATATTCACAGGCGTATTCGAATTTTAGCTATTCGATCTGTTTCCGATATTGACTATACTGATCTGTCAATGTCAAAAGTGACGTTTTGAAAGTTCAGTATCATATCGGAAACAGATCGAATTACTAAAATTTTAATACGCCTGTAAGAATTAATTTTGTAATCAAGTTAAATGACAGAAACGTAAACTAATTGACCTGAATTTAAGTAAGTACTATCATGTTAATCATGTAGCACAAATGAAAAAAAACCGGCCAAGTGCGAGTCGGACTCGCAAACGAAGGGTTCCGTACCATTATCTATAAAAACGGTCACCCATCCAAGTACTGACCCCGCCCGACGTTGCTTAACTTCGGTCAAAAATCAAGTTTGTTGTATGGGAGCCCCACTTAAATCTTTATTTTATTCTGTTTTTAGTATTTGTTGTTATAGCGGCAACAGAAATACATCATCTGTGAAAATTAGAAAATTCAGCTGTTTAGCTATCACAGATCACGAGATACAGCCTGGTGACAGACGGACGGATGGACGGACGGACAGCGGAGTCCTAGTAATAGGGTCCCGTTTTACCCTTTGAGTACGGAACCCTAAAAACGAACAAATATGGGGATACCCTACAAACAGCAACACTCTTAACTGTCCATCAGTGGACCTTATTACAAAAAGCAAATGGTCCATCTATGGGCAGTCAACAGTGGGAGCGATGGTACAAGCGCTGAAGATTTAAAAAAATCATTTCAGGTATTGGATGTACTCCAGCCGGAATGGCAACTCTCCGTCCAGATGTACTGCATTATATTAAGCATACCTCTAGTACTCATATGTCAAATCAGGAACCTCAAATACTTAGTCCCATTCTCGGCTCTGGCCAATATACTCGTGGTCATAGTGTTCAGCATCACCATGTATTACATGTTCGCCGACCTCCCTCCAGTGAGTGAGAGAGTGATGGTTGCTAATGTTTCCACGTGGCCCCTCTTTTTCAGGTAAGTTTCATTCAAGAGTCTAAAATCCACGCTTTATCTCAGATATCTTTTTGATAAGTGTTTTCTATTAGCTCATTGAAATACGAATAAAAAGAATCGCTAGGAATCTAATATAATTTTAAGTGCTACAGTTACGAGGAAATGGTACAGAAATCAATTTATTTTACATTACATATCACATGAAGTAAATTTTTGTATATCATGTCATTCATCGTATATGTTATATATGTTAGCGTCTTTTCTGCTGGCCACTGTGGCCAGTTTCCTTGCTTAAACGAAAAAGTAAGTGCCGAAAAAGAATTAGGCGCAGGCCGCGTAGCCAACATGCCAATCGCTTACGCTCCGTAGCGGTTGAAAGGCAACTGTCACTGTCGCACTAATATGGAAGAGTGATAGAGAGACACAAAGCGTTTCGTTGTCGAAGCGATAGCGATTGTCACCTTGGCTAGGCCAGCATAGCGCCACGCGCCACCACTAAAGATCGGCCTGTCAGTTAGAACAAAAATTTGACAGTTCCGAACAATTGACCGGCCGATATCGTCCGGCGGCCTGTTAGTCAGTGGTCGGCTTAAAGGAAATAAGTTGAATGGAAACCTTTACAAATAATTTACCTGTGTCTATGTCTGTAAATCTTATGAGATGAGGGACATGGGTTATCATAAGAAACCTATTTTGTATTGAATTATGATAATAGCGATATTTTTTCTTTTTACACCAATTTAAAAAGCACCAAATTTTACTTCGCTGGAATGTCGATTGCTGGCTCCGTAATAAATTTATCGGACACTAGCCAGCAATGGTCTCCTCCCTCGAAATCTTTCTGAATGTTCACCATTCTACGAGTTTGTAAAATGGCTGGAGTATTAACCATATTTTATCCGCAGCACCGTAGTATTCGCTATGGAGGGAATTGGAGTCGTTATGCCTGTAGAAAATGAGATGAAGAAACCGCAGCATTTCCTAAGATGTCCAAGCGTTTTATACATATCCATGGCCGTTGTAATCTCTCTATTCACTGTTTTCGGATTCTTCGGATATGTGCAATTTGGGGACGATGTTAAAGGCAGTATAACGCTGAATTTGCCTGATAACGATATGTTAGTACCTTTATTTCATTGCATTGGTGGTTACTTCGATATCATTGTCGACTACAAAGATTTTTTTTTATGAATTATACTTATTTTGAATTTTCACCCGAGAGAGATAATTATTTATTGATTGTGCTCTTGAATAGTATAACATCCAGATTCCGGATGGAACATGACTGTGGATGACAGTCGTTTGCCTTAATTTTGGAGTATCTTGACTTCTTTAGATTACCATTAATGTTTATAAATAGCCTTTGTTAAAAAAATGGTCCAAGTTTAACATACCGTAAAATGGGGTGAGTAGGGTTCGCGGGGAGAGTTGGGTTATGAATGGGAAGAGAAGGGATGAAAAAGATGGGATTTTAAGGCTACTGCTACAAAATTAATGTATTCCAATTTAAAATGGAGCTATAGTAATACTCATAATAAAAAAAATCGATTCAACAATCTTCCAAAATCACCTTTGTATGAAAACCCAACTCACCCCAAATACGAGGGACTACGGGGTGAGGTGGGATTTCCTGTTTATCGTCAAAGTTATGAAATGAGTTCCATTTCATAACTTTGACGATAAACAGTATCGTCAAAGTTAGTATCGTAGTCGTTTGCATTTTAGTTTTTATTTTATTTTGGGTAGTTACCCAAAATAAAATAAAAACTAAAAAACAAACGTCCGGAACACTTATTATATGCACCATTCAGTTTGCATATGTAAAAATAAAATGTTATCGAAGTTTGAATGTCAGTTTTGCACCTACTCACCCCATTTTACGGTACTAAATTATAAACTATCAACCAAAATAGACTAACAACTAGCTGTGCACTAGAAAATGAACTCAATCACTATGAAATCGACTTAGTAGGAAGGTACAACTAACTTTATCTACTCACCCCTTATGCCCTTTTTTCAGATTTGCGCAAGTAGCAAAGTTGTTAATGGCCATAGTAATATACTTCACGTATCCACTTCAGTGTTACGTGGCCATGGAGATAATAACGAGAATGCTGAAAAAGTGCCAACCGAACAAGTTTGACGATGTCATTCAAGTTAGCATCAGGACCTTCATAGTTTTACTTTCAGGTGGGGTGAGAATAGGTGGTATTACTGCAATGTTCTGCCGCCAGAGTGCAGCACTAAGCTAGCCATTGAGTAACTTATACATACTGAACTGCCTGCCTGCCTTAAACTGTTTTTGACAAGTTTTCACAGACAATATAATATGACATTGATGCATCAAGGCGGTTTGTTAACAAGGGCCTACCGGGAAACGCGAAAATCGAAATATAGTTATCTGCCTACTTTATCGCAAGAGTGATGGAGGTTAGATAACGAAATTTCGATTCCTTGTTTCGCGGTAGACCCCCAGATTGTAATGGATAGTGTAGTAGTGGCTCCCCCTACGCAGAGTTTTGCGTAATATTCCCTATTAGTGTAGAAAATAAAGGTAGTGTACCCCGCAGTAATTCCTCTGCCAGAAAAAACTTAACAGTATAATAAAGTATCAATAAATAAAAAGTATTGTATAAATTTCCAAAGCATAATAATAATAGGATTTAAGTAAATAAGTACATAAAGTCTTAAACAGTTAATATCTTTTTACGGAAAAATGCTCCGTTTAAACTTTCTTCATCGGACATATTCATGTAACGTATTGCCATAATATATGAAATATCAAAAAAAAAATCCCAGCAGAAATACCAATATTAATAAAGTAAAATTTTTTGGCGTGTCTTGGACCGGAAAATTGCTTTATCTAATTATTTCACTGGAATGCCATTTGATTGCCGTTTTATACCTACAAAATGAACATTCCAAACATTTCATAGCGATAGGTACTAAACACATTCAAAGACTTACTATATACCAAAGACATATGTAACTTCGTATAAGACGAATAAAGTCTAAGAAAATAACGTGCCTCGGAATTCAAGTAAAAGTCATTCTCGAATAGATGCCGCACACACCTTTAGCCTATCCTCGGCTAGATGGCGTGACGACACCGTTTCATATTTAACAATTTTAACACATAGATATCAGTGAATGAACATGGATCAAAATGATATAAAAATAATAAAATCATTTATCCATATATATACATTCTTTGATTCACTGTGACTACATAATCAACTTTGACAATAACTCTCTATACACTCAGTTCTCTTTGCCCACACTAAATTAATTTTGTATCAAGGAAAAACGTCTGCGAACGATGCTATTAAGTTTAGAAATAAATTAAAAGTGGGACTTGAAATAGAAAGAAATAATATCAAATAATAGCATCGTCCGCAGACGTTTCGGCTCAATACAAAATTAATTAATTTACTTACATATATTGCTTTGATCAACAAGAGCCAGAAACAAGGTTAGGAACTATTAAGAAAAAGGACGTAGGTATGCGCAAATAATGTAACAAACTTAGGTATTTGAAAAGGTATTACCTAGCCAGATATGCAGAGTCAAATAAACGTTTGATACCCTTGTTTCACAGTTGGCGTAGCCGCTGCCTTCCCGAATTTGGAGTTGGTGATCAGCTTCGTGGGTGCCATCTTCTTCTCCACCCTGGGTTTCCTCTTCCCCGTCGTTGTTGAAACCGTCTACCGCTGGGACAGGGACACTGGTCCATTCAACTACATTATCTACAAGAACATCCTCATTGGAATTTTCTCCATCTTTGTGCTTGTCTCTGGAGCCTATGTATCTGTCGTCGGTATTATAGATGAATTTTTTGTTGAACATCCCATTGAAAATGACAATTTGACATCAATTGTAAATATTTAGTTTGATCATTCGTTTTCTTTAAGTTTTATTAAAGTATAAAATTAAATAATTAGTTTTCGTCTTATTCGAATGAATCTAATCCGAGCCGGCGAATCAAATCTTTAAATTGTGTCAGGTGACAATCCCGTTAATGGGATAAAAAAAAATTATTGCACAGAAATAAGTAGTAATAACTCAGTCTCATTATAATCAAGTGATAATAACCAATTAAAAAGTAACCTTAATTCGCTCTGGAACTTTACGGCCGTACCAAAGAGGATTTGAAGAAGAGAGTTACTGTCATGGTAAATTATGTAGCTACAGTTCATTTACTGCCATCTTTCGACAGAAGATTAAACCTGTTTGAACGCCATTTGATTTTGATCCTTATTCTTTAACTGATATGTGTTAACTTTTTAAATATTAATATTCACGCCATCTACTCGAGCATAGGCTGAAGGTTGTGGCGCCATCGCTCGAAAACATGGAACCATACCTTTGGCCTATAGTCGAGTAGATGGCGTGAATATTAATATTTAATAAGTTAACACGTATCACTGAAAGAATAAGGATCAAAGTCAAATGGCGTTCTAACAGTTTTATTTTCTGTCGAAAGATGGCAGTAAAATTACAGTGGCTACATTATTGACTTTGACAATCCGTCTCTATAGACTTTATTCTCTTTGGCCGTACTATAGATCAAAGAGCTAAGGACGTCGCCAAATCGTCTCTCAAAAGCAGGATTTACCCTCGGGATAGGTAATTTAAATACGCGTTTAGAAAGTAATTCCGCATAATTTTCAGACTTAGCCGCGTTTTTATGTATCGAAAGACAGACTTTTTGTATGTAAGTAAGCCACTTATCCCGTTGTCAATGGAACAATACAAATGGGTTGGCAAAGATATCATTCGCAATACACCCTAACTACGCCTTTGGTGCCCAATTTCATCAAATTAAAATATTTCAATTATATTATAATTTGCATTAAACAAAAAATTTACTGCTAAAATCGCAGATATGCACACTAGCAAATTTAGGTATTGTGAAGAAAAAATGTGGACACACCCTAAGTTCGCCTTCATTTCTTAACTTCGCCTACTAAAAGTAGTTAAACATCAAAACTTATTTAAAAATAAATTTCAAATTTCTACATGTTTACGCTCTATTATCAAACACTAGCGATATATTTTTAGTCGATTTCTGTATATTCTGATTAAAAATATCAAGGCAAATTTTCTGTTACCGGCGAATTTAGAGTAGGTACGTCGTTTTGCCAACCATGATTTCCAATAATATGTATGGGATTTTGAGTTTCCAAAACGACCCGCTTGGCGCGCTGTACAAAATCCCGTACAAAAATAGACATAACGCAAACGCGAACGCTCGTGACGCTATCGAATGAAATGTACACTTTAGGGGTTCTGAATTAAATAAACAGATTAGGTAAGAAACGCATGTCACGGATCTCCCATTAATTCTCCAATTATAGTCTAAGCCGAAGGAAATTTGTCGTGACGAGGAAAATGAAACGGAAATAACAACTTCTTTGAGAATATCACACCTACGTAGTACGATTGTGTAAAATCAGTTTAGCGTGAAACTCTCGCTTACAAGTAATCTCTTTGAAGTTGAAATCTATTGTACTGACGGAACCAACAAACAGATCAAGGAAAGAAAGGTACAGTCACCACACTGGATTGTTATGTCATTTAGGGTTCTTGCTAAATTGGAAATTCTAGCGTAAGTATTGAACAACCAGTTTAGCTAGGATCCTATATAAATTGCGCATCAATCGTGGAGCGTAAATAGCGTAATGGTACATAGTGAAATGTCATATACTAGTAGGGGAGACCGAGGTGAGTTGTGACAGAGGAGAGTTGTAACATCGTCGATTTTTGGAATCTATTAACTAGAAACTAGGTTGCAACAGTGTGCGTTTGTTAGCTCGTAACTTGAACTAACAAACGCGCGGTATTGCGACCTAGTTTCTAGTTAATAGATTCCAAAAAATCGACGATGTCACAACTCACCTCGGTCTCCCCTACCGTTGGCATAGAATTGAGCAGTCCAAGGCTTCTCTGTGCAAACGTAGTCTCCATTTTCCTCTCTAGATATTGATATGGAATTTTTTTTAAACGATTTAACCATATAAAAAAAAATGTTTATTTCAGACCATTTGATCCATATTTTTGTTAGTTAATCAGAAAAACTTACATCCTATGTTAGTACTCACATAAAAACACTATCATTAATATTAACCATAGTTAGAAGGGGCATGCCTTCGTTGACTTTATTAGATATAAAATAAAAGTAAGGGCCGATACAAAAATTGAACAAATTTTTGGTACCTCATAACTTAACATTTTTGGTAGGTAGGTATATTATGTAAACGGCCAGGGATTTCAGGGACCAAAGACATATGTAACTTCGTATAAGATGAATAAAGTCTAAGAAAAAAACGTGCCTCGGAAATCAAGAAAAAGTCATTCTTGGATAGATGGCGCACACACCTTTGGCCTATGTTCGGCTAGATGGCGTGACGACACCGTTTCATATTTAACAATTTTAACACATAGATATCAGTGAATGAATATGGGTCAAAATGATATAAAAATATTAAAATCATTTATCCATATTATATAAAAATTTTTGATAATTTTATACGTTTTTATTTTGAGTTTTAGTCGTGTGTCGATAGATGGCAGTAAATTTACTGTGACTACAAAGTTTACTAAGACAGGACCCCTCTATTGTTTCATACTTATCAAAATTATTAGATTTGTAGACCATGAAAGTTGTAGAAACAATCGACTCCGACTTGATTAACTACGGATAAAGTTTATGTTCGAAAACTATTAGGTAATTAAATGATTACTTGATTTTCACGCAATAAATTCCAAGTTAGGTACCTACAAACTAATAACTTCGCAAGATTATAAGTTATAACACTACTACTAGTCGGCGTCAAAGATATACCTATTCACAACTCTGTATCTTACTGCTTTGTAATAAGGGGCAGTCTCCTATGATGTTTCCCTGACAGCAAGTTTGGTAATACTTTGGTAAAACTTTAAGCGATAGACGTGTAGAGGTGAGCGAAACCCTTGTATATGATTGATTGTTATAATTTTGGATATTTTGAAATGAAATAAATCGTCGGGTGACAAGCAAACCTCACTAACTGACATCATTGAAATTATTGGACAATAAACCGTGTTACAAGTGTAATAAAGTGCATTGTTACTTTAGTTTTTTGATAGTACTTAGTGAGTTTTGCTTGTCACCTGACGAAATATTACCTATATTATATTATAATCTCTTTATTTATTTTTCATCTTAAGTTAGGTATTTTTATAATATGAATATAAAAGTAAAATATAAAAACACTTACAAAACAATAAAAAATACATATAAACACATTATAAAAAAACCTAACCTAGGGTGCCGCCGGCAGCGGGGCAGGGCCCAAGCTGCCGGTGGTCAGGGCCGCAGAGTGAGGAACCGACGTACTATACGCGCCGTGTCCAAAATTACCGCCTTCTGCATCTGACCCTTGATCCAACCACCCAGCGAGAGTCTCTCTAGGTGTTGGTCGAGACTCTTCGCTATGAGACCGTTCGCTGACACGACTATCGGAACAATGATCGTCGAGTCAACATCCCACATGGCGGTAATCTCATGAGCTAAGTCTAGGTACTTGCTGGACTTGTCCTTCTCGGCCTTCACGAGATTCTCATCATGGGGGATGGTGACGTCGGCGAGCACGACCCGGCGCTGCGATCGGTCTATCAGCACGATGTCAGGCTTATTGGCGACAATAGTCCTGTCAGTGATGATAGATCGATCCCAATAGAGCGTGGCACGACCATTCTCGAGAACAGGCGCAGGTAAGTACTTGTAGTACGGTACTTCGCGGTCCACAAGGCCGTATAGAAGAGCAAGTTGCTGGTGAATAATCCTGGCTACGAGATTATGTCTGTGCAAGTACTCACCGTTAGCAAGATGAGAACAACCGGAAATGATATGCCTGAGTGACTCTCCGGGACGGCGGCATGCCCGACAAATGTCGACCGTACCGTCCTTCAGGATATATTTCCGATAGTTGTTCGTCATCATCACTTCGTCCGCAATTGCACAGGCAAAACCCTCGGTTTCTCCGAAGAGGTCCCCGAATCGTAACCAGTTCACCGACACGAGCAGGTCCACATCGGGTCCCGTGAGGGCCTTGTAGAACCGCCCGTGTAGCGCCTTACTCTCCCATGCCGCCTTGCGATCCGCAGTACTTAGTACCACAGGTTTGCGCCAGTTCTCGTTTGCCAAGGAGAGCGGCGTGAGGTTCCTGTCTACTGCCACCACATCACGATGCATCCCACACTCGTTGTTAAGGAAATAATTCCTGAGATTGTACACCTCGCGGTTGTGGAGATCCTTGGCGTTTAGGAACTTCCGTGGAATGTACAATCTCATAACTGACGAGCGTGGGTGTAGCATGCGATGTGTGGTGAGCAGTGATCGGACCCTCCGATCCAGGGCGTCCAGCTCGGTCTGAGTCCACCTTAGTATGCCAAAGGAGTATGTGAGAAGAGGCATTACCCAGGCGTTGAAGGCGCGCACTTTGTTGCCTCCTGACAAAAGACTGTTAAGGACTTTTGTGAGCCGACTGAAAAAGCGCTCCTTCACCGACCGTCTAATACCCTCGTCCTCAATACCCAACGACTGTGACATACCAAGGTATTTATAGGTCTCTGATTCAGAGATAGACCTGAAAGACATTGTCTCAGAAAGTTGTAAATTTGTTGAATTTACAACCTTCCCCCGCTGTACATGCATAACCGCACATTTATCGACACCAAACTCCATGTGGATGGCACTACTGAAGACTTCGGTGGTTTTCAGTAGCTCCAACAAGCCTTGGGTATTTGATGCAAATAATTTGAGGTCATCCATGTACAGAAGGTGAGAAATAACTTCACCCTCTCTCCGAAGCCGGCAACCTAGTCCCAAATCCTTCAGCAGGGTGCTGAGGGGATTCAGAGCTAGGCAGAACCATAGCGGACTCAGACTGTCGCCCTGAAATATTCCTCGCTCAATCCTTATAAAATCCTGTGGGCCAGGTCGGTCATCCCCGCCTCCTGGTTGACGAAGGACTGTGGTCCACTGCCCCATACACGCGCTTAGGAAGGCTCTCAAAGCTGCATCAACTTTGTACAGCTCTAAGACCCTCCCCAGCCATGAATGAGGCACCGAATCATAGGCCTTCTTGTAGTCAATCCAAGCGGCTGAGAGGGCCCCCTTGGTCCGCCGGATTTGTTGGCAGATGGTCATGTCTATGAGGAGGAGCTCTTTAGTACCACGGGACCCAACCCTACATCCATTTTGAGCAGAGGCCAAAATATTGTTTGCGACAATATGCGCGTTGATTTTTGCTCTCAAAATGGATGTAAGGAGCTTGTAGAGTGTAGGCAAGCATGTGATGGGTCTGTAGTTCTTCGCTTCCGTGGTACTACCGGACTTATAGAGCAGGAAGGTGACACCAGTTGTTAAGGAAGGTGGGAGAGAACCAAGTTCGAGGGCTTGTTGAAATTGTGCTGCTAAGTAGGAGTGCGAGCATCGGAACCATTTTAGCCAGAAGTTGTGCAATCCATCCGGCCCAGGACTTTTCCAGTTCTGGGCCGTGCGGATGGCACAACTTACGTCATCGGGGCTGATGGTGACTGCCCCCATAGGTTCAATGGACTCGCACTCACGCTCGACAACACTCATCCAACTCCCCTCAGTGTGTCCGACAGGCACCGACCAGATGCTACGCCAGAAGTCATTCATGACAGTAGCATCCGGTGGCTGCGAGTCGGATGGACGAAGGTTGGTTTCCTCCCACTTTCGGTACATCTTCCTTTGGTCACTCTGGAAAAGACGATTCTGCTGGAATCGGTCCACACGCTCTCTGTAGCGGCGAATACGGTTTGCCCATGCATAGACTTTCTGCTTTAGAAAGTCGATGCGCTCCGTAACGTTGGCCATGTAGTCGCGGGGCCTGATATCCGTCCCCACGAATGCCTGGTTTACAAAGCGCATTACTCGGGGGCGATTGTTGCCCCCCCTGAAGCAGATCAGCTTTGCGATAAGAGTCCTAAAAGAGCTGATACGTCGCTCGATCCGTATTATTATTATTATAGAATCGGTAAGCAAGTCACTCTGAGGATTTTGCTGTGACACCACAGAGCCTTCTTGTGCTGTGCCTAAAACGGCACGAGATACTTGACTTCATTATAATCCTATGAAAACTCGGCGTGTGGACGGGATTGCGGTTTTGTCAAAGTAATTTCATCGGCTACTACAGACGTGCAGCCGTATTCGATCAATGAGATACGTCAAATACTAGATATTGAAACGATATGGATTGGATATGTCAGTGTCAAAATTGAAGTTTCTTCAAACAAAAACGTCACTTTTGATTTAATATTAGTATTGTATCTCATTGTTCGAATACGACTGGTGGTGCCATATCACGGGGGTCTCCTTACGTCTCTTGACGGACTGTCCGTGAACGTGTTAAGTATACATAAAATAAAATAAAAATAAAAAGCCTTTTATTAACGTGCTACATGGCCTGCCCACCTCCATTTAAGTTTTTTGGCATAGCTGAGAGCATCTATGCTCTTTGTGTGTTGTCTTATTTTTGTATGGTTAATCTTTTGTATTTTTTTGATGTTTAGCATGCTACGCTCCATTCCGCGCTGGCAAGTCCTTAATTTTTCCATAGCTTTTTGAGTAAACCTCCACGTATGACAGCCGTGTGCGTGTTAAGTATAATGAATGTAAATACTTCAGTTCAGGAGTCTAATAAAAGCTTCCCATGTTTCTTGCCTTTTCGTCAGTGGGTGCCACACAGATGCCCATTAGACAACCACCGGCCAGATTATTTTAAGTGATTCCCAATTGTCCCATAGGACAGCGACGTCATAGTGATATTTTAATTTTCAATTATTCCATAGAACATATAAGGTTACCAAAATATTATTTGTTCTATAGAAGAAAGCCTTAAGGATGACTCACGCTTGACCGGGCCGTGCCCAGGCCGAGGCGTCTGACATGTCATTTTCTATGACGGCTGATCGGTGATCACGTGGTGCTTTCCATAGAAAACGAAACAATTATTTTATTAATTATTTAACGAAGCCCGGTCTAGCGTGAGTCATCCTTTATTCTCACCTGACTTTTGGGGATCTTCCAACTGATGCTAAAAAAAATGTCCCAAAAATTAGTTGGTTTTAGTTTCTACTACGTCACGCATATAGTTAAGTGAATTTTTTTGTCACACTAAAACGTGACCTAATGGAACGCACATTTTGGGACATTTATTTAATGGCAGGATGGGGAATGCTGACGATATTGAGATCGTTGTTTCACAAAGTACTTACTATTGGCTTTATAGTTTTGTTGATTAAAATAGCTTTTGCGTAGGCGGTCGGTTCAGCTTTACAAAATAAATACCCGGTAAGCCGCAGTAGGTAGGTACCCAGAAACATAAATCAAATTCCATATTCCACGTTCGGCTTAAATATATGGTATATATATATAGAGCTAGCTCGCTAGCTAGGATGGTTTAAGTGCGGTCCAGCTCACAAATATCTTTATAGGCCTATGTTCTAATAATCTACGGCCAAAATTTCGATAATCAGAGCCACAAGCGTGTGCATCCGCGGGACACGATATAGATTGAAATCTATAAAAACATTCCTAGGATTTGACGACGGGGCAGCCCTATCGTAGCCCTAGCCCAGAACTCCACCATTAACCAACTCTCTTCATATATTTATCTTCTTTTCTTGTTTTAGCTTAAATAAACTCGCTGTCCTAAATTATTTATTTCTGTTGGAATGTAGATTTCATTCATTAAACACATTGCAACCATGGAACAATAATGCTAAGCGTGCATGGGAATTAACGGTTATTTTTGAAGTGAAAACTTCTTTAGCGGCGCTGTGCACTTTTTGTGATGGGGAAAAAATGTTAAACTCGTAACAGCTGTCACGTGACCGTAAGACGTAAGACGGACACGTGACCTGGTCGAAAAACTGTTACAAAGAGTTTTTCTTTATTGATTTAAATGACATCTGACAGTGAGTTTCCCTCTAACTGGTACTAATATAACACTGTTAGTACTCAACAGTGATGTGCTTAGGGGTTTCAAGTAATGCGAGGAAATAACGCTAGATGGCGTTAACCTCAATTATACATTACATAGTGCTGCAGACATTAATTGAGTTTTCACTTCTGCCGGCACTCCGGAGTGTAACCCGTTGTTTTTTTTTTGCTTTTCATATTCATAAATTTATGCCTGGCCAACTAGGAGGCAAAGTCTACTCAAGTTAATAATAGTTCGTGACAAGAGGGCCATAAATGCCATAATTGAATACTCGTAATTGCCAAAAGTAACAGCCGTTAATATTCAGTCACTGGAAAAATAATTCCATTATTTTGTAGGTACTTTCGCTCAATAAATTCCAAATTCTTCGGGCTGTAGGTATGGATCCACGTACACGTAGGGTAGACCGGGGGCAATAGTACCACGGGGCAATAGTACCATCGTTATTATCTTCACAATTACAACGAAATATGAATATGTGGGTATACACGATAAAGCCCAATACTTGTCTGGACTCGCTCACCAGTCGGCTGCTCGCTACGACGCGGAAGTCGCGGAACGGAGGTGCCCGGAGACCATTTTTGTTTTCGAGTGATCAAAGTAAGTATTTACGAGAAATATTTTGTCATATTATTCAAAACTAAATAATCCTAGAGTTAGATTGGTATTTGATTATGATTAGGTAGTTATCAAAGTTTGTTTTGTGGCACAGTATGGGGATGAGTTAGGTAAAGGAATTGAAATATAAGTACTTTATGTAATTTTGGGTACTCGGGGGCATTAGTACCATGTGAGCCGGGGACAATTGTACCGTTACAATTGACACCGCGGTACAAACGCCCCCTTAACAACGTTACCAAAAATATTAAAAAAGCATTAGGAGAAACCAAAAATAAAGGAAATAGCAAGGAAAAACATGAGACGGAAAAAGCAAAAGGGAAGGGAAAAGGCAAGGGAAAAGACAAGGGGAAAGGGACCGGAAAAGGAAAGGAAATATGCAAGAACAAGGAGGATTCTGTAGAAGAATACTATTGCCTAGTCTATGGTGAGCCTTATAGCATAAGCAGATCCAATGAAACATGGGTGCAATGTGATAATTGTCAATTGTGGGCACATGAAGAGTGTACTGACCAGGGCCCTATTTCACCAAGTACGACAGGTACGACAATTGTCAAAAAATGACAGACCTCTGTTTCAGCACACCGACATTTGTCAGTGACATATGTCGAGTGACAATTGACAAGTGACAGGTGACAGGTGACAATTTCGTAAATTGTTTTGTATAGAATTGCATATAAACATGACAGGTATTTTGGTACAATTGTCCATCTCAAATTTAATGACAATTATTATTTTGTGAAACAAGGGTAATTTTTACTAGTCGATATATTTGTCAATTCTTGACAAGAGATCGTTAATTGCTTTCAATGTGCCGTGTTGTCATCACTAACATGATATTGATTGAGATCCCAACCCCATCTAATGCAGCGTACCTACATTATTTGTTGACAAGGCGTGAAAGCATTATTTTTTTGTTACTTTTAAGTTATTTTTTCTGCAAATGCAAAGTGCAGTGACGTCAAAGTAGAAATCTATTCGTACCTACTTTATATATTCCCTTGTATACGAATGTCACCTCTGTTGCTTTCGCGGAGATTATTTTTCTAACCAAAATCCTAACTTTACCGTTAGTGCCTAACTTCGCCCAAGTAAATTATAAAAAAAACAATACCTACGTAAACATACCTAATTTCGCTACCGGTCCCCAACTTAATCAAAACTATACTGAGACTTATTCCAAATCCAAATCCTAAATGTTGAAGTACTAAACGCCTTCGTAGACAACAATTACTATTTATAGTGTCATTATGATTTCATGCTTGTTAAGAAGAATTTAAAAGCGATTTAAAGCGATTTTTATTTGTACCCTAAAGGCGAATTTAGGGTACAAAGTTTTGCCAACGTTTGCCAATAACGGGGTTTGCTAACAACGAAAACACTACAATTGCTCCGACACACACCGCTCCGATTTCATGTCAAAAATTACCGACAAATTGACAAACATGTCGACTTATAAAAACTACTCTTGTTTCACCAAATCATTGTCATTAAATCAAAGATTGACAATTGTAACTAAAAGCCTGTCAAGTTTATAAAACACTTCTATACAAAAACAGTTTACGAAATTGTCACTTGTCACCTGTCACTTGACAATTGTCACTCGACATATGTCACTGACAAATGTCGGCTTGGTAAAATAGGGGCCAGGAATTGAGTTACACTTGTCATAATTGTGAGTAGCGATTATCTTACTATGAGATATGTTAGTTTAAGGTTCCTTAAAGAGCATTCGCTCATCAGACACGTAAACGTACATTTTTTTATGAATTGGAAAAAAAAAAACAAAAAAAAACCTCAAGCAAGCGGTGTGACTTGTCATAACGCACGCACGCATTAACGCAGCTAAGAAGTCAATTTTGACTGTTATGAATTGACCCATATATACATATACTTATGATATACTTTACAACGCAGTCGATTGTTATTGGTCAAAAAATTAGAATGTCAGTATTTTTTAAGGCGGGGTTGATTGTAACAGGGCGCAATAATAACTATATAGAAAGTAAGATTGTTGAATAATTCGTTATTTTGTTAGTTTTTAGTATAAATTGTTGTGGAATTAGAATACTGTGAGTAATCAGTGGCTGTGGTTTTGATCGTTAAACTATATTATTGTTACTTAGTGAGATATTAATAGTAATGTGAGTTCAAAGTAACCACTGATCTCAATTAGTGTTATTAAATATTCTTCTTCTTAAGACTGATGTAACTGAAAATATTGATTACAGTTAAGCTCTAAAATAATAAACCTTTATATAATAAACATATTGTTTGGGTTTTATTTACGTTCCAATTTTTGGTACTATTGACCCGCACGAAGGGTCAATTGTACCACAAGGAATCATTGACGAAAAACGGGATTTTCTACCATATTCTTACCGTTTATTAACAATTACCCTCAAAAAATACGTAAATCAATAACCTACTATTTCATATGTACGTACAGTTTTGGTTCAGCTCCTATACATTCTGAACTAGGAACCATTATCCAAAAAATGGTACTATTGCCCCCGGTCTACCCTAGGTATGTAGTGTGTCACTTTTTAACACAACGCGATTGTAAAAGACAGCAGAGCTGTCACGTAGACAAATACGACCATCGTACCCGAACTCGGTATCGTAATAGCTTTTTCAACACATTTGCTCGTAAAAGGTATTACGTAGGCAATTCGGTCCAATGCGGTGCGGTCCGTGCGGTTAGAATCACACTCGTTCGTAAATTCTTGTTCATTGCCCTTAAAGGTCTCTGCTCACTATCCGTATCATACCATGACCGTGCTGTGAACGTATCAGACTACTATGCCCACTACACCGTGTCCACATTGTTTCATATCCGTACATAACGGGTTTAGTGCCCGTAGTAACCGCACATCATCCCCATAGCACCCGCCTATAATCCCCGTAGCATCCGCATTTCATCCCCTTAGTACCCGTTTTATTCGCGAGAGCAAGACTCGCCAGAAAGAGCGAGCGAATAAGTTATCAGACTGGTAAGAGCGAGCAAGAAAATAGCAACGCGTTTATAACGGGCTTAGAATGGTCACCATAAGCGGTTATAACCTGTATGCTCACCGTTTCGCCGCCTGCACGCACCATCCTGGCAACGTTGCGTGCCGTGCACGGAGCGTTTCGGCACCGGCAAATCCTCGCCGACAATTTTTGACGGTCCGTGCATGGCACGCGACGGGTATGGAAGGTGACGGAACGGGCTAGTGGGCATAGTCTCATACTTTTTAATACAAAGATTTTTTTTTGCCTGACACGTTCATAGCACGGTCATGGTATGATACGATGTAGTGGGCAGAGCCCTTAATACACAATGTTACCTACATACCTACTATTACAGTAGGTACATATGGTGCTACTTTACCGCAATAGTAGGTACGGTAATTTGCAGCGCTTTACGTAGGTACCTATGTCGAAAATGTAAAGGACCGTAAAACGTTTTACGATCCACGGTAATTCGCTTCTGTCGGTCGTGTTTTAAATATATCTCCTCTCGCGAATTTCCTACTTTTCGCACGTATATCGTAGTATTCGTAATGCTATTATAAAATAATATAATCTTTTTACGCGAGACAGCAATTTCATATTCTTACCTGCTTAATCTCAAAATTTACAACCTTTTTAAATGTTTATTTTTTTTTTATAAAAAAACATCTAAAGGACTCTAAATAACGCTAAAAAGCCCCTTTGCTCGATGAATTTCTGAACCCATAAACAACCTTTCTTATATTTAAAAGGAGTAAAAGCACTAGCTTAAATGACCTAAGGAACTTGGTGCGCCGAGATTGGTTGAAAGTTACCAATCAGTGAGTGAAAAGTAAAAGTGTGTTTTACTAGTACAAAAAATACATTATTGGACAGTTGATTTAGTTGTACAACTAAGCCCTATTCTAGCACAGAATAAATAATAGTACTAGATACAGAAGGTTCACTCTGTAACAAAACACGTCTATTACTACAGATATGACCACTAGATGGCGCAAGCGCGAGCAGGCGTCCGTTCCGTAGCGGTGCGCGGCAACCAGGGACCGGAACCGGTTACCTTAACCGGGGTTTTTCATAGGGTTATTTTAGAAGTGGTTATAAAAACCCCTACCATAACGGTAACCGTCTGATAAGGTAACACTTTGATTCGGTAACCGTATCAGATCGAGTTAACCTCGGTTACCGGTAACCGAAATAAAAACCCAGTCGATTCAGTTACCTGATAATAAGGTTTTGAACCAGTTCAAACGATTGTAATCTTTACGCACACTTAAATTGAACTTATTATTGAATAACCGTGGTTGGCATGGGCGGTCTATTAAGTCTCCAGCACAAACATGTTTCTTTGTCGGTAACTTCGCTTATTGTCAATTCAAACAATATTGTACTTTGACTCCTTAAGCTAAAATTGAAAACATTATTGGGCGATTACAGTATTATTTTGGAGCGACAGCCGCAGCGCGGCCATTCCTTTGTTTATCTTTATACTTTTATACCTGTGTGTTCCTATTGTTTTTGTTCATTTCGGAGCAATTCTAGTTTGGAATTTTTAGAAAAGGGCTTCCTGCAAGTAAACACCATCCTATCCTAGCAATATCTGTTATTGTTTAGTTATATTTTTAATGCTACTTAGATATTATTCTTCTATTTTCGGGTTCAAACTTGGTATGTACCTACAGGTTAAAGACTGATTTAAGGAAAAAATTTAACCTAACTAGTAATTTTACTGGTAGTTATAGTTTATCTTTAGATAGAGTGATTAAAAAAATCACGTTGTGATAAAGATACATGCGTTAGCGGATTGTGGTAGTGTGGTAGATATTTAACCATTGTTGACAACTGACATAATACCTAGTTATTATGAGCTTATTTTATAATAAGCAATTACTTTTAAACGTTTTCAGATGCGGTAAGTTGTGTCAGCTAAAAGTCGTAATTTACCTTGTTTTGCTTAATGCAGCGAGCAGAAAATATATATATTATCTATAGCAGTGATAACCTTATTTTAGTACTTCAAATCTTTCATTAATACCAGAATTCATTATATTTATTAAGTATCTGTAACATTGGAAAGGTGAAATAATTATGATTAAATTAAATAGATACATACTTAGTAAGCAGTGTTGGGCATTCAAGAATAAAATCATTATTTGAATAAGAATTCCTAAGAATAAAATCATGTTGATTTATTCCCGTCAAAATTATTCAAATAAAAAATTTAATAACAATAATCTCATTCTTAATCAAGTAAATGTAATCATGATTTTATATTCTTAATAATATTCCTGGATTAAAATGTAGTCTGGGTGCCGTATAGATAGAAGTAAATAATAATAGTTGTCTAATTTATACCTAATTTTATTCAATAAAATCTTAAGAATTTAATTTACTGCCGCATAGTCTTTGTATTGGTCGATACCCGTATTGCTTTTAATCTGATAACTAAATCATCAGGTACAATTCAGCTGATCTGCTCGGATGGTGGATAGCGAAACACTTCAATGGCTCAATGTGCCTAATTTAATGTAAAAAAATAAAATACCGGCCAAGTGAGAGTCGGACTCGCGCAGGAAGGGTTCTGTACCATTACGCAAAAAACAGCAAATAAATCATGTTTGTTGTATGGGAGCTCAACTTATATATTTATAATATTCTGTTTTTAGTATTTGTTGTAATAGGGGCAACAGCAATACATAATCTGTGAAAATGTCAACTGCCTAGCTATCACGCTTCATGAGATACAGCTTAGTGACAGGCAGACGAACAGCCGAGTCTTAGTAATAGGATCCCGTTTTTACCCTTTGGGTACGGAACCCTAAAAAATATGTTTTTAAAGGTATGATAAGGAATAGCTCGATATGGTGTATTCCTATTTCTCTCCGCCGGGCACAGATGGGAATAGGCACTTCATTTAAATCATTCCCATATGTCCCCACCTCATGTATCGCGGCGGTCACGTTGGGCAGGAACAAATGGGGAAAGTATTCATGATTTTTTGTTTTCGAATTATGTTTAGTATGTAGTTTCAGTGTCCGAGTTACTACCGAGACTCATTGTGTTTTTAAAAGTTCAGCTGATATTTAAAATTTGTACTCATTATTAGACGGAAATGAATAGGTATTAATATCGTTTGACACACCGCCTACCGCACGTGTTTAGCAAATGCTGACAAAAAATTCACCACGCCACGACTTAATCTTATTGTTATTGCCAATGAGTAACAAATGACGGTCTCAAGTGGAAACACAGCAAATAATACAATACAATTCATGCTGCGATCTGCGACATTCTGCAAATCTAGTGATAAGCGTAGGACTATTTTCTTACCTGTTGTAATTTGCTATCTCATTCACTTTCCGTAGGTGTGAAAGAGATAGCATACGTAAAGACCTCAAGGCTGATAAGAATAATACACAAAATACATACTTAATTGGCAAAGGAATATACATTGAACCATCATAATTATAATTTCGCAGTTTACTTTATATGTAGTTTCATTATCAAATTATCATCGCCGTTTCGAAGGCTCAAAAAAAATGAACATATCTATCACAATATAATCTTTTACGCTAAAAAAAATTCAAATCAATCCGACCGTTGAAAAGAGGGGTGAAATTCATTTTACTAACTTTATACATTGTACTACAAAAGTTAAATTAATTGAGTATAACATTCTAATTTAATAAGACGTTATTTAGAATAATCCTACATTAGGAATAAATATTCCGTTTTTTATTTTTCATTTAAATAAAAGTGACATGATTTATTAAATTTCATTTTATTCTAAAATAACGAGTGCAAGAATTATTCTAATTCAAATCTATTGGATTAAGAATAAAATTACTGTGTTTATTCTTCTTCGTATTCAAGTAAATTTTAGCCCAACTTAGTATGCTTTCTACATTCCAACAAAACTTTCTTCTACAATTCACGGGATTTTTTTTAAACCCGAAAGAGTAAAAGGAAATAGGTAGTAGTAGGTAGTAATGTATGTAGTATTTTTTTAGACTCCGCTGTCCGTCTGTATGTCACCAGGCTAGATTATGTATTTCTGTTGCTGCTGTTACAACAAATACTAAAAACAGAATATAATAAATAAATTTAAAAAAAAAAATATAAAAAAAAAACAAAATAAACAAAATAAACAAAATAAACAAAATAAACAAAATAAACAAAATAAACAAAATAAACAAAATAAACAAAATAAACAAAATAAACAAAATAAACAAAATAAACAAAATAAACAAAATAAACAAAATAAACAAAATAAACAAAATAAACAAAATAAACAAAATAAACAAAATAAACAAAATAAACAAAATAAACAAAATAAACAAAATAAACAAAATAAACAAAATAAACAAAATAAACAAAATAAACAAAATAAACAAAATAAACAAAATAAACAAAATAAACAAAATAAACAAAATAAACAAAATAAACAAAATAAACAAAATAAACAAAATAAACAAAATAAACAAAATAAACAAAATAAACAAAATAAACAAAATAAACAAAATAAACAAAATAAACAAAATAAACAAAATAAACAAAATAAACAAAATAAACAAAATAAACAAAATAAACAAAATAAACAAAATAAACAAAATAAATAACATTAATAAAATGAATATTATTAATCAAATAAACTACGTTAATAAAATGAATATTATTGATAAAATAAATAACATTAATAAAATAAATAATATTAATAAAATAAATGAATTATAGTAAATAAATAAAAAAGTAAAAAAAAAAACTAAATTAAGAAAATTAACAAAGTTAACAATTAAATAATTAACTATTTTTTTTTTGTATTTTACTGACGGCACATCACTAAATACGGATGTAGCAAACCTATAAGCAACCGATAATAAAGGTTACCATAACTGAATAAAAACCTGTTAAAAACCCCTAACAAAAACCCTATCGCGATGGGGTTTTGAGATTAACTCGGTTAAAGGTTAGGGTTACCGTTTCAATAAGCTTACCATTACAATCAGGTAACAGCATGATAGGGTTACCGAATGATACGGTAACCGAATCGATTGGGTTACCGAATGGATAGGATTAAGCGTAAAGAGGGGTTTTCCGGTCCTTGGCGGCAACTACTATGGCTAGCTAACCAAAATTGGTTAGCGACGCGACGAAATCGCGTAGTGAGCCCTGTGAGCCACGGCTGACTTTAGTCAAGATTTAAACCATTTATTGCCACATTTTCGAGTAGTAGCGTGAAAAGATATTTATAACAAGCCGGGACGTGTTAACAAAACCATAACGACTTCCGCAAGAAGTGGGATGCTGCACTGCAAGCCGCAACCAGGAAAGTAAAAAACAATAAAATTTAGACTAGTACGCAGTAAAAGATTATACGTACTTACATTTTTACTTCCTTCCTCATAAAAATCGGTTTTTCCGCAAATATCAAGGTTTTTATGACTCCAATGATGTTTACGTAATCATCAATGATGATGATCACTTGTGATGCACTCAAAACACTTGAAGGCCGAGGTCGATATATGTACCTATTCGTATGAGATTTAGCCTTGTTTCATGGTTACCTACCTATTCATAGTACGCAAACTGAGTTAAATAGGTTAACTATAAGCCTATGGATATACGTATATAAGTAGTGCATTCAATATAGAAACACTTCTAATCTACCTATTAATACTCTCGTTGTATGTAGATACATTATGTTTGGTTAAACAGTGCACAGTGTGAATTACCAACAATAGTATATTATTCAGTAATATGTGTGGATCCTTTGAAATATATAACCAAAGGAAATAACTATAAGCGAATATATATGAAACTAGATAACAATCAGAGGAGACACGACAAAGCAACTATTTAATCGGCGCCACGGCGGAAGCGCATCATTATTATCCGAACGTAACTTAGGCGCAGGTCGCCTGTGCTTAAACAATATGACGGAGACGGTTTTAAAGATTATACTTATTTCACTCGTATATAATATTGGAGCTCATGGACAAGTAGTTAATGACAGGTACTACCCACGCTACCACCTGGCTCCGCCCTACGGGTGGATGAACGATCCCAACGGATTTTGTGTCTACAACAACGAGTACCATCTCTTCTACCAGCACAACCCTAACAGCAGCTTGACTTCCACGCTCGTGCATTGGGGTCATGCCAAGAGCCCCGACCTCGTCAGCTGGGAACACCTCCCCATTGCCATGTACCCTGACCAGTGGTACGACGCAGGTGGAGTGTTTTCTGGAAGTGCGCTAGTTGAAAATGATACTATGCACATATTCTACACTGGAAATGTTAACTTAGAAGGACAAACGCCTGACCATGCCAATAGGCAAGCTTACGCAACGAGTACAGATGGAGTCACTGTTACTAAATACGCAAGTAACCCGATAATTCCCGGTGATGACCGCCAGCCAAATTTTCGTGACCCCAAAGTTTGGAAACACGAAGATACGTACTACATGGTCTTGGGAAATTCCTACAATAACGACAGCTTAGGTCGCATTCTTCTTTACTCCTCCACTGACAAGATAAGTTGGAACGAAGTGTCTGTTCTCGACCAATCTACCGGCACTCTTGGCTACATGTGGGAATGCCCTGATTTCTTCGAGCTCGATGGGAAATATGTACTTCTGTTTTCACCACAAGGTGTTGCAGCTCAGGGGGATAAATACAAAAACTTGTACCAAACGGGTTACATACTAGGTGATTTTGATTACTCGACTCTTAAATTTACTCCTACATCCGAATTCAAGGAACTCGATCACGGTCATGATGTGTACGCAACTCAGACTGTACTGGACAACCAGGGACGTAGAATTGTGATTGCTTGGTTTGATATGTGGGACCAAAATTACCCGGAACGCTACGATGGTTTCACTGGTCTCATGACCTTACCTAGAGAATTGAAGCTTTCTTCAGATGGAACTATTATTCAGAAGCCAGTAGAAGAAATGTCTAGAGCTCAAGGGCGCAGTTTGATCCCCGGAAGAGGGCACAGGGGAAGCTCAAGAGTTTATACTCTACGAGACAAAGCCGGAGAAATTAATGTTCATGCTGATGCTTCTAATGACCTTAATTTATACATCGAGTCTGGATCTGTGCGAGTGACTCTATCTTACGATGCAGCCAAGGGCCAGGTGACGCTGAATCGTGGAGGCACCGACGGTGTCCGTCGCACAGAATGGAAACCTTCAGGACAGTTAAAATGGAGAATCTTTGTGGATGCGAGCTCTGTTGAGCTGTTTTGTGGGGAAGGCGAGGTAACTTTCTCGAGCCGATTCTTCCCTGATGGTCCTATCAAAGTTCGCTTAGGACAACAGTCGAGGGCTGAACATATTAGCGTTCATGAGATATTGCGCACTGTCCCTCACGGCGGACATGATAACGAGAGATGGCACGTTTGTGTTGGAGGTTAATGTGGTCACTTAATATTTGGGTTGTGAGCATCGTAAATAATTATCTTTATAAATATGTAGTACCCAAAGAAGTATAGGAAAATATTTAGTTCATGTTTATTCAATATTTAAGATACATTTTATTGAACTATGGATAGATTAAAATGTTATATTTATATCTTTGAATTAAATGAATTAGCATTACTACTTAAATTATTCATTGATATAGCGGTAACTTACTGAAGATAAAGTAATACATAGTGATACTTGGAACCAACTAGAAGGTCCAGCGGTTGCGGCTGTCGTGCAATTCCTATTACGTCACTATTCATAAATTACGTCATTTCAAATTAGGGGGGGGGGGGGTCTGGACATCGGATGACGGTAGCATGAAGTAGGAGGAAATGGGGTCATTTGAAGCATGATTTTTGGATGATTATTGGGGGGGGGGGTCAAAAATCGTCAAAAATCGATGACGTAATTTATGGACAGCCCCTAGGTGGCGACAGCGCCACGCGCGGCTTATGGCTTTCCCCAAAATTGGGGCGGAACGGATGTACTTTTAGCTACCTGTAGCAAAGCGACGAAATCGCGGAGTGAGCCACACCTGCCTAACGTCATCGGGCGTAAGAGGCCTTAGTTACTTTTTCTTTGGTACATGATATGTCCTTATTTCAATTTATTGAAGTAAAAATATAATAATTAACACTGACAACCGTTTTTAGAGTTCCTTACCAAAAAGGTTCAAAAGGAATCCTTATGTGCAGTGTCCGTCCTTAGGTTCCGTCTGTCCGTCACATCGCTAAATATACTTATTAGAAACTAAGTAGGTACTTAAGCTGCCGATTTGAGGAATAGTCATGTCATGAACAATGCTAACCCTGCGCCTGACTGGGTTAAAAAAAGTATACGTTATCTGATTTTCATAATATATTATTTTTATTAGGTATAATATTATTTCGTAGGCCATATTTAAAAACAACCAACAGGTACATATTTACTAGAGATGCACCGGATATCCGGTTACTATCCGGTATCCGGCCTATCCGGCCCAGATTTTACTATCCGGCCGGATACCAGATACTGACCTACTATCCGGCCGGATACCGGATAGTAACATTGCTTGACTTCGGAGTAAACAAATTGGATTTAAGAAACAGACACGGTGATAATCGTACTTGTTTATTATTTTAAAACAATTTAATAATTCTACTGACTTGCACGCGCACTCATTTCGAACCTAGAAATGAGTCCGCGCAAACGTTTACTAGGAAACAGGTCAAACCTGCAGAATACGCACATGAAAAACCGAAATGTAGGTATAGTTCCGCTGGCCGAATATTCGGCGGCCGGATACCGGGTATTCGGCCGATGCTCAGGCCGAATATCCGGTATCCGGTATCCGGCCAAACAACTATCCGTCGCATCTCTAATATTTACCAAAAAACGTCAGTTTATACATGGAGCGTTCCACGTCACATACAAAAGTTAGTCTTTTACTTCTTTTGAAATGTTACAACTGTTACAAGAGGATAGTGGACGACAGTTCCGTACCGAGATACAAACGTAGACACGATTTTTCTCGCTGTTTATTGACATTATAGAAAATATTTACACACTTTAATGTACTGTTCGCGAGTCTGACGCCATCTAGCCTTTTACCTACGGGTGGTAACCAGAGTTGAGTTAGTTTATAATAAATTCTGTTTTGACGAAACGAAGGTGGATGAGCTTCGCTGTGGATCTGATGGTACCTATGTTTTTTTTAAGTTAATCAAGGATATATACCTAAATTTAGCATCACTACACCTTATAAAACAAAGTCGCCCGCCACGTCTGTTTGTTTGTGTGTTTGTATGTTCGCGATAAACTCAAAAACAACTGAACGGATTTTCATGCGGTTTTCACCTATCGATAGAGTGATTCTAGAGGAAGGTTTGTGTATAATTTGTTAACCAGTGCGAATCCGAGGCGGGTTGCTAGTATTACATAAATTAACTCGTGCAAATATTAATTAATTTAGTTCATATTATTTAACAGGCAATTAACAATTTAGTCGCGAATATAATAAGTGGCTGAAAGTTGGCGCATGCGTTGTTCAAGGCCCGCTTCTTCTGCGATAGCCCTCGCTACTTCAGTTCGCGAACGTCTGTTACGCATCTAATAACTTCCATACCCAAGAGCTGTGCACAAAAAGTTTCGCGACTTCAAATGAATTAAGAACAAGTGTTTAGTGTGAAAATTTAAAATTGATTGTGTAGTTTAGTGTAATAAACAAAGATAAGTGTAGTGGAAACTGTGGAAAGTTTGTGTCTAAAATGTTGAAAAAGTTAGTGAACTTCTAAAAGTTGTGAACGAGCATGAGGATTTTGCATTTAACAAAAAAGTAAGTTTGAAAAAAAAACTGTAATCATAATTCGGGATCAAAATACATTTAAATTAAGTTTTTTTATTTATTTATAATCTACCCTTTCTACTCCGCAAAAATGCGCCAAATAAAATTTAAATTTTCGAAAAAATTACGTACTTATATTGTTATAATATATAAAAATTTAACTTTACATTTACTTTACGTGTTCTATAATAAGCCATTAAAAAAGATAGGACTCTATTTTGAAGATAGTAGGACACTTACCATGCACAAATCTTTTATTTTACAAGGACATAACAGGAAAAAGTTATATTCGAAAGAAAGAAAACTATAATACCTACGGTATATACCTGTTCCTTATTTATAAATATAGGAAAAAAAATGTGTAATCTTTATTTTTGAATAGATAGCATAGTTATCCCAACCGAAAATTTCCTAATAATTGAACTACACAAACTGGTTTTCTTTCCATATTTTTTGGAAGATCACAATCGTTCCATCGCTCTTTAGGTTGCTTCTAATCTGTGCAAGATTTATTTCTCAAGTTTCTGCTCCATAAGTACCTAAGTACTGGTAGGACACACTAGTCAAATATGCGAACCCTTTGTAGTGCTTTGAGGTTCATTTCAAAAGCGAATTTTAAGTCAATGGACTCTGCCCGTGCTAGTCTCTGCCGTCGCGGTATCTCATGGTCCTGGTTTTCCTTACCCGAGACAATCTCTTGTCCCAATCCCAGAAACACATACTTACCGACTCTTTCATTACAACTTGGCTTACAGTAATTAGTGTTTACGCTTATTGTTTCTGCAACAGTAGTATAATTGCTAATTGTATAAAATTGTTGGGATATCCAAAACTGAGCTTTGCAGAACGAATAAAAATACTTCTTTGTTTGCAAAAACATGCTAACATTAAAATAACACCAAAAGGGTAGAAAAAATAAAATAATGTGTTAATGACGTTAACTACTTTAACTACTGTTACTGACGTTAACTACGTTAACTACTGTATGTGAATGAATTAACTAAAAAATTAGAGTATGATCTCATTAACACTGTTGAAAACCACAGACTAATGTATAAAATAGAAGCAGAGATTTTGAAAAAAAGAAAGAAAGAAAGAAGATTTTGGTGTCTATAGATTAATTGAAGTTTACCGAAAACACAAATAAGTATGTAATAATAGCATTAAGCAAACGCGAATTGGACCGCGCGATCTCGACAACATTACATAAACCCTAGAGGTTTCCAATAGTGGCATGCATGTCAAAAATGGTACTAAAATTTAAAGTGAATAAGGGTCAAACAGATCTCTGTGTTATGTCTTTCCTGTAGACATACACAAGAGTTAAGGGCTATAAAGGTTAATTTTCTTATTTAACCCTTATCCACGCGAAAAGGTCCTCCTTTTATTTAGAGAACTATGATAAAATCATTACTTACATGCCCACAAGCTGTTAACTATTGCCCACAGGAGAGAAAAATGTACAGTTCGCGCGAACACACTAGTTTTCTCTCCTCTGGGCAATAGTTAACAGCTTGTGGGCATGTAAGTAATGATTTTATCATAGTTCTCTAAATAAAAGGAGGACCTTTTCGCGTGGATAAGGGTTAAATAAGAAAATTAACCTTTATAGCCCTTAACTCTTGTGTATGTCTACAGGAAAGACATAACACAGTGATCTGTTTGACCCATAAATAAAAATTAAAAATAAACTTGTACAAATATTTAGTCCAATTTTTTTATTTAATATTTTTAGGGTAATTAAACTATTGTCATTGTTTTAACCTATAATACGAAGAATACTTTAAGTACCCTAAAAAATATTTAATAAATAAAAATCACTATGAAAAATTATTTGTACCAGGGGTTCCCCTCTTCTGGCATAATATTGTTTGTCAGAAATACACTTCGCATAACATGTATCGCAGAAACACTTTTAGTAAAATGATAATTAGGCATAAATATTACTTTGCATTATTATTAGTAAGTATACAATACATTTTGCAGCATATTATTTAGCAGAAGATTACTTTTGCAGACTTTGGTTTAGCATAATTGTATGTACCATAATCATCCTGCAGCATACTTTCATTATGGCATAATGTTTTTCTACTTGCAGAAAAGTGGATTACGTTAAGTAAGAACTGGGACCCCCAAACAAAATTGAACCTGTGCCAGAAAAGATTATGTTAGGTTGTAACTGCGGCCTCCTGTATAAAACGAACGGCTCCCAGAAAAGTGGGTTAGGTTACGTTAGAACCGCGACCTCATACCAAACGAACGGCCACCAGAAAAGTGGGTTAGGTTAGGTTAGAACTGCGACCTCATACAAAACGAACGGCCACCAGAAAAGTGGGTTAGGTTAGGTTAGAGCTGTGACCTCCTACAAAAACGAACAACTGCCAGAAGAATTTATTAGGTTAGAGCATAATATTGATATACGTGCTGGCTATTATAAATAAATGGAGCAATTTTTTTATAATATTATTTTATTACCCGACAGACTTTATACTGATTCTTTTACCATATACACATACACCATAAACACTTTAAAAACTAGTAAACAGCAATTCCATCATAACTCTGTCCGTCGGTATGTTACCACTTCGCTAAAGAGAATAAATTGAAAGTCCTCACATCACATAAAAACAATTTCTCAAAGTACAAAATTGTTATTAATTTAAATTATTGATTTCTCAAAGTAGGTAGGTATATTAAAACGTTCATAATAATTACTAAGCTAATTTTAAGTTAGCACCTATTGCCTTCAACAAGCCGATTTTTGTGTAATCGTTTCGGTTATTTAGAATTGATTCAATGCGTTGCATTTTATCTAAGACTCCCTTTTATTTCGCCGGCGGCGGGACACCAATGCTCAACTTTATGCTACCTAAATATTATGCAATACATTTATCTGCGAAATTAATACTCGTTTAAAAGACTATTATGATCATCAACAGTATGCCAAAATATGGTTCTGGATTTTAAAACTCTGCGAAATGATATATGGGAAAGGTAATTCTGCCAAACGACATTTCTGCCAAGTAACATTAGGTATGCAATACAAAAATATGTCAAAAATCTTTCTGCAACACATTAGTAAACCTTGTACCAGTTATTCACAATATCCGCCCGAACGAGCTTGATCGATTTATCGCCCCCAAAAACCCCCATAAAATATAGCATTCATCGAAATCGTTAAAGCCGTTTCCGAGATCCCCAAAATTTACATATGAATACATAAATATACAAGAATGCTCGTTTAAAAGTATTGTGGCGTAGTGGCGTGGCGCCTCTTTTGGTCAGTGCCCAGCAGTGGAACATAGAACGTATATAAGGCTGAATATTTATATTTTTTTCAACCTGCAGCATTTTCTTTTTAGGGTTTCGTAGTCACCTAGAAACCCTTATAGTTTCGCCAGGTCTGTCTGTCCGTCTGTCCGAGGCTTTGCTCCGTGATCGTTAGTGCTAGAAAGATACATAAATCATGCATTGCAACAGAACGGTCAAATAAAAGGTACTATAAAAAAAAATTTAGGGTACCTCCCATTCAAAAAGTTTTTTTTTTATTTTATTTTTTTTAAAAAAATGTTCTCGCTGTGTCCCGATAGTGTGGGGTATCGTTGGATACGTCATTCAAATTGAATAAGGGTCTCTTAAAAGCATTTTTTGGAATAGTTAATATTTTCTGAAATATGCGCTCCGTAAGAAAAAAAAAGTGTCCCTCCCCCTCTAACTTTTGAACCACGGGTCCAAAAAATATGAAATAAAATTGTGAAACAAGAGCTTATTAAATACTTTCAATAAAAACTATAGCGAACATGATCGGTTTGGTCGTTTGTGAGTTATAGCAAAAAATCTTCTTTTCTTAGTAAAAAGACGTGTGAAAAGCGCTGCAAAGGTACTCCCTTATGATACTTACTACTAGCCCCCGTTTGGCCTATTTTGACAGAATGGTAACTACGAAACCCTACACTGAGCATGGCCCGACATGCTTTTGGCCGATTATTGTAATCAATATATATAATAAAAGAAAGTGTACAATGTGCGTGCCGCCAAAACTCAAAAATGAGTCCCGATACGATCAAGGAATCTATATGGGGTGGTAGCCCTCTATCTGCCGTCCATGAAGAAGTTTTCCGTTTTTACCTGAAGGGTGTGCTTTTGAAGATATAAGGGCTGAAAGTTTCGCCCTCTGAGACCAAGAAGCAGTTGTTTTTGTTTTTGAATTTTGAACCTTAACTTAACAAAAGAAAGTTCAGAATAGATCGTGAAATATATACCTACAAAAATGTGTACCTGGTGAGGTGTCTCGGGTCTCGTAGGCTAGATATTTCTAGAACATTTGAGAGTATTCGAGAGCATTCCACAACATATCAGAACATTGTGGAATGTTGGCGAATATTTGAGAACATTCTAGATTATTGTGAACATTCCAGAACACTTTCGAATATTGTGGAATATTCTGGAACATTCGATGCCGTCTCGGAGGCTAGACATTTCTGGAATAGTCCAGATCATTTGAGAGTATTCGAGAGCATTCCACAGCATATCAGAATATTCTGGAATGTTGGCGAATATTCCAGAACATTCTAGATCAATGTGAACATTCCAGAACACTTTCGAATGTTGTGGAATATTCTGGAACATTCGATGCCGTCTCGGAGGCTAGACATTTCTGGAATAGTCCAGACCATTTGAGAGTATTCGAGAGCATTCCACAGCATATCAGAATATTCTGGAATGTTGGCGAATATTCGAGAACATTCTAGATCAATGTGAACATTCCAGAACACTTTCGAATGTTGTGGAATATTCTGGAACATCGAAGCCGCCTCGGAGGCTAGACATTTCTGGAACAGCCCAGACCACTTGAGAGTATTCGAGAGCATTCCACAGCATTTCAGAACATTCTGAAATGTTCTCAAATATTCGATGACATTCTAGATCATCGTGGAACATTCCAGAACACTTTCGAATGTTGTGAAATATTCTGGAACATTCGAAGCCGTCTCGGGTCTCGGGGGCTAGACATTTCTAGAACAGTCCAGACCATTCGAGAGTATTCGAGATAGTTCCACAGCGTTTCAGAACATTTTGGAATGCTGTCGAATATTCGAAAACATTCTAGATCATTGTGGAACATTCCAGAACATTCGAGAGTATTCGAGAGCATTTCGGAACATTCTGGAATGTTGTCGAATATTTGAGAATATCCAGATCATTGTGGAATATTCCAGAACACATTCGAATGTTGTGGATTATTCTGAACCATTCGAAGGTTTTTTATAGGATCATAGCTACCTATTGTGGTAACGTCATGAGGTTCGAATGTTCAAGAACATTCCGGAATATTCTGGAATGATGTCGAATATTCAGAAATAGCCTAGAATCCAGGATACCAGATCATTGTGGAACGTTCCAGAACACACTCAAATGTTGTGGAATGTTCTAGAACATTCAATCTATCAATCAATCAATCAATAATTTATTTGTCATAATACGGTTCATTGTGGACTATTTGAAGCCTTTTTGTCTTTCCATAAAGAAGATTCCCGTTTTTACCTGAGGGGCGTGCTTTTGAAGATAATTACACCCTCTAGACATTTATAGAACAGTCCAGAGCATTCGAGAGTATTCGAGATCATTCTACAACATTTTAGAACTTTCTGGAATGTTGTCGAATGTTTGAGAACATCCCAGATCATTGTGGAATATTCCAGAACACTCTCGATGTTGTGGAATATTCTGGAACATTGTGGCCCATTCAAAGCCTTTTTTGTATGGGTGGAGCTACAGAACATTCTGGAATGTTGTCGAATATTCGAGAACATTCTAGATCATTGTGGAACATTCCGGAACACTTGCAAATGTGGAATATTCTGGACCATTCGAAGCCTTTTTTATAGGGTTGTTTTATTGAAAGGGGTATATATTTAAAGCAAGACAGTTGTGAGGTTCGAATGTTCGAGAACATTCTGGAATATTCTGGAATGTTATAAAATATTCGTAAATAGCCTAGAATCCAGGATCCCAGATCATTGTGGAGTGTTCCAGAACACATTCAAATGTTTTGGAATATTCTAGAACAGTGTGGACTATTCAAAACCTTCATACTCTCAGGAGATTTTCTATGACCGCCTTCCAGTTATCCCTATTCCCTATACTTTTCTCACGGCCAACTATACGGGTCGTAGGTTGTCCTCGAGTTGGAAATAAAAAAAATGTACGTAAAAGTAGGTACAGGTATTGTAGTTAAAAAAACCTAAATATATTTTAAAGTTGTTCCTTTTATTACAACCACCACACAATTCTCATGTCAGATCCCTGAGCGAAGCCGGGTACCTCAGCTAGTTTATAATAGAAGCAAACGTTATTTGTGTATACCAAATTTATAAAATAGGTATAGGTACACGTTTCTAATCAAAACAAAATAGTCTCAGACGATTCTTCTTGACCTTTTTCTTATTCATTAAAGTTGAAGTCCCGATGAGACTATGAAAATGGTACCTACTTGTCTTATTGTACAGTTAACTAGATTAGTATTTTATACAATCGTGATATAATAGAGAGCTTTTCAGTCGAGTACCGTGTTTAGACAACGAAGCTTGCTGAGTTGTCTAAGTAAGGTACGAGATTGAAAAGCTTGATTATATCACTATAAATTGTATACAATACTTTTTCTACGCGTCAACAAAAATAATACTTTAAACTAGTAGAATCATTTAGGTAAACAAACCAAACAAACAAACCTAAGATACGCAAGCAGCCGCGATACCTTCATGTCCTTCATATTCGTACGCGACCCGGCCGCCGCGCCCCGCGCCCCACGGCGGGTTGGTCAACGACACCTTCTCGTAACTCATGAGGCCCTGGTACTTGCTCCGCGCTAAATTCAATTTTTAGACAGTTTTTTCTTGATTTTGGCCACCGTAGCCTATGGAGACTAACAAGCCACGCTAAGTGGTTTTCGTAGTCAATGGATGTTGTTATATTAAGGGTGTCACATGCGCGTTTCTGACTTATGAACCAATTGTTTCTACTATACAACCAAAAATAAATAATTAATTTGAGCTACCTATGGTTTTGTTTCGTCCTCTTGATCGCGGCGAGCTGTGATTGGTCAATTTCATTATAGTTGACTAAACTGTATCGATATGAATATTATACTTGAGTTGGGAGCCCACACATTAAAAATACCCAATTGCAGTTTGGTATAAGAAATCTTAATTCAAGAATTATAGTCGACGAGTAGAAAAAACATTCAAAATTCAAAATTCGTTTATTTTGTATAAGGTTTTTCCTAAGTGTCGAATCCTCCTTTTAAGTTTGACACTTGTGTTAGGAGGCAACGCTCTTTCATACAGTGGTTTAAAAGTATATTTAACAATATTAAAACTATAACTAGGTGTAGGTACATTAAAAGTATACATTAAAAGCAGGGAGAGTTTCTAACATAAGCTTATGTACATACTGTTTACATTTTGAATAAAAAAAAAAGGGGATAACGATCTAAGTTAGGCAGAATAGTAAGTGTGTGTTATATGTAATACAAATGTGTACAGTTGAGTGAGCCGTGCGGATCTCGGGTTCGGTGCTATAAAAGGTCAAGGAATTATAGATTCTGTTTCCTCGTATGTTTTACTTTTTAGCCATATAGTAGTCTTGTTTTTACACTCATTGTATGTTTTATTGTAAATACTATTAGTTCTGTTAGCTTTGTTGTATAGATAAATAGATGTTGCATTAAATTGCCTTTTAGCAAAGTAAGTAACATGTTAGTCTTCGAAGGCCGCACAAATATGTGACACATTCTTATGGCTCTACAAACAAGATCGTGTCGTGTCAGATAATTTTGCGGCCTTCGTTGTGTAACATATTATGAATGTACTTATTTCATATACTTACATATAAGATATACTACGCTATGCGCTGGTGGCCTAGCGGTAAGAGCGTGCGACTTTCAATCCGGAGGTCGCGGGTTCAAACCCCGGCTCGTATCAATGAGTTTTCGGAACTTATGTACGAAATATCAGTTTATATTTACCAGTCGCTTTTCGGTGAAGGAAAACATCGTGAGGAAACCGAGATAATCCCAATAAGGCCTAGTTTCCCCTCTGGGTTGGAAGGTCAGATGGCAGTCGCTTCCGTAAAAATTAGTGCCTACGTCAATTCTTGGAATTAGTTGTCAAGCTGACCCCAGGCTCCCATGAGCCGTGGCAAAAATGCCAGGATAACGCGAGAAAGAAGAAGATAAGATATACTATACGCTAATACACTTGTAAGCCGGGACGGGAAGAAAATCTCACTTCCTGGCCAAGGCAAGACGTAAAACTTTATACAAACCACGGGCGGTAATTCGTAAAGCCCCAGATCGCATATTTATGGCCCTCACCTTCGGTTCGGGCCACAAACACCTGCGATCCGGAGCATTTAGGAATTTACCTCCCTAGGTATGTAATGTACTATAACATAGACTTTTACTTACGGGTATTTTTAAGCACCGTAGCTCCCTAAACGCGGAAGAAAGGGAAAGGTATACACTTAGTAACTAAACTGTTTTCCATATGAAAAGTGTAAGGATGTAGAGCGTAGAAATGTAGAAGCAGGGATAAATACAATAAATATAGGGATACAGGGATATATAGGTATATATAAATACTGGCCTAACAGAATTTACTTTCAGACATGTCTTTTTTGGGTCAAGCCTTCTTGACATTACTGTGGGGCTTAATCAATTTGTGTAAGGACGTCCTTTAATGTTTATTAATTAATTTAAATTTATTTAATTATTGTACAGGCTCAGATTTTGTAAAACACCTTTAACATAATTTTGATAAATGTAATAAATTGGATAAGGGTAACATTCAATGTCTGACCGCAGCTGCACTACTAGTACGCGTCGGTGTTATTGTCAATTTCCATAGTAAAATAAGTGGTGGTGCTGCTGTCGTTGGAAATGGACTGTCACCTTAAATCTCCACCACTCCATCCATACATTTCTTAAACTCTGAGCGGATGCCGCTTTCAAAGTTTATTTAAACAATAAAATATATTCCTGTTTGTTTGTCTGCAGGTAATTAACAAATATGGATTCAACAGACATGACGTACATTTATAACGTCAGCCACCTCTACGAGCGGCCAACCGCCGCAACGGCATTAGACCTCGCCCGCAACGTTACACGCAACGTTACGCGTAACGTCTCGAGCAACGCGTACGAATGGCGCTTCATACTGCCACCGTACATACTCATTTTCACACTGTCGATATCTGGAAACTGTATGGTGATCGCGACGCTGGCTAATAATAAGAGGATGAGGACGGTCACCGACGTATATTTACTTAATTTGGTAAGTATAATTAAAGTGCGTCCTTCGAATAATTGAATAAATCTTATCTTCTTATTATAAGGACGTAAGTGCCGCGAATATAATCCTCTTTGATTTTTTTTGTGACACGAGTTGTATTTCCTATTTGCACGTGTATCTTACTTACTAGCACAAAATACGTGCGTATGTCGAAAAGGGCAATTATGTATTTAACAAAAACGTACAATACGCGTGCGAAAAAGTGATTCGCAACTCGTCGATTTAAAACACTCCCTTTGTAATCCAGTAACTTTGTCGAATTTTGTAACCTGGCTCCTTTGCGTCAAATCCGGTAGTTCTGATATTTTGCAGACTTGTTTATGATGTTGGCCCAATGAATAACCCAAGTTTGCGACTTCGAGCGCCGAACGCAACTTTGTCAACCCTGTTTTTTGGGGGGGGGGGGGGGGGGGGATCTTGTGGCTAACAACTGTGCCAACCGGCATCGCCTGAGACAAAAGTGTATACTCACTGCCTTACTTAGCCTACGAATACAAGTTCGAAAATATTATACATTTTGAAAGGCTTTATCTCGGAAAATATTAGATGTACAGAGACAATTCTAGTGTCTTATTGTAGCAAATTTAGCCTACTTTAAAAACGCCCTAGGAAGTTATTATCAAAAACTAGTACTTTAGGGTTATAATCGCCCAAATCTAAAACAAATTGCGGTTTATTCGATTTTTGACAAAGTTGCGTTCGGCGCTCGAGGTCACAAACTTTGTTTTATTGGGCCAACATCATAAACAAGTCTGCAAAAAATCAGAACTACCGGATTTGACGCAAACGCAAAATGTATAATTTTACTGTATTATTGGTCTTGTTTTAATTTATCGCCACTCGTTGCGATTTTCCTACTTCTAGTACTTATCGTAATATACTATAACATCACACCGGCTTAACATATTACGGTTATCTATTTTGAATTTATTGATTTTTACTTTCTAATAGTAGATTACGAGTGCCAATGACAGTAAAACAACGCATTTCTTGAGTAGCTTTCCACGCTAGCTAGTAGATTGAACTTTTTCATGCTGATTTTGAATGACGCAATTACTTATTTGAATACTCCTCGCTATTCTAAAGTTGATCTTTGATCTATGATTTTTTCAAAATTTTTCATTTTGAATCTCGTAACATTATTAATTTCCACGTAAAAATTCAATGTTAACGTTAGAAAATTTAAAATGGGCACCGAAAAAAATACGAATATCTTTTTAATATTCGGCGAATACAAATATTTGAATAACTCTGATGTTCGCCGAAAACAAATATGTGTATTCGTATTCGTATCACTACCCTAAAAATAAAATCAGCAGAGCGTGCAAAAGTGAAAATCGGAAATAAACTGTTTTTTTACAATTACAGCTTTACGCCCTCATACCTATCCCGCAAAATTGAAACAGTAGCATAGTTCGGTTTGATTTTTAACTAAACCTTTTCCTAGAACCGTTTCTATTTATTCCAGAGCTCATATTTGCAATGATTTAAGATGTCTTTTTAGGGTTCCGTACCCAAAGGGTTAAACGGGACCCTATTACTAAGACTCCGCTGTCCGTCCGTCCGTCCGTCCGTCCGTCTGTCACCAGGCTCACGAACCGTGATAGACAGACGATGTATTTCTGTTGCCGCTATAACAACAAATACTAAAAAGTACGGAACCCTCGGTGGGAGAGTCCGACTCGCACTTGTCCGGTTTTTTTGTACATTAATGTTATTTATTGCAATGAGACACAATTAATTAACCATAAAAATTTCATAAGCTTAAAAATAATAATATAAACTATCTATCTATAGTACTGACCTTCGAGCAACACGGAAGGGAGGCGGCATTCGCACTATTTCCCCTCTGCTGAGGTACAAGATTAGCGCGTCAATCTAATCTAGCGCGGGTAATAAAACTAGTTGCACTTGGATTTTTCACTAGACCGAGTCCAGACGCGCGCGTGAACACTGCTGCACAAAAATGCCTGTTTGCTCGGTTTTTTGTTATAAAAAGAGGTCGGGGACATCAAATTTACAAAAAGAAAGTGTTACATTTCACATGTAATATTTTTTTTACATATCATACGTTTAATTACATTCAAACACAATTATTATATTTTAGTCTCATGTAATTGTTGGATTTATCGATTTTGCTCGCTCAGTACAAATTGCGGATCGGTCGAGCGACAAATCCGACTTCTCATCTCTCAGAATACAATAACATACTTCAACGAAAATGTGTTAGTGTGCGTGTTGTGACACTTGTCACTCGTCCGTACACAAAAAGAGATCGAGGTTTGCAAGATTTGTCTTTGACGTGTGTCATTTTATATGTATTTGTGTCGTCATTACAGATTGGATTTTGTATGTAAGTGTGTGAGAAGTGCGACTGTGTGCACCTTTCCCCCCGCGAAAAATGGCAGAAAGATTTGTACGGTGAGATATCGCTTGGGCCCCTCCCTTCCGATGTGTCGGAAGCCGGTGTTGCTCGAAGGTACTGACCCCGCCCGATGATGCTTAACTTCGGTCAAAAATCACGTTTGTTATATGGGAGCCCCACTTAAATCTTTATTTTATTCTGTTTTTAGTATTTGTTGTTATAGCGGCAACAGAAATACATCATCTGTGAAAATTTCAACTGTCTAGCTATCACGGTTCGTGAGATACAGCCTGGTGACAGACGGACAGATGGACGGACGGACAGCGGAGTCTTAGTAATAGGGTCCCGTTTTACCCTTTGGGTACGGAACCCTAAAAATGACACGGGCAAGACACGAACGGCCTGGTTCGTCCTTAAGTTACGTCAAATATTTGCTAAAAAGACGTCAAGTACGTTTTTGTTTGAAGAAACGTTACTTTTGACACTGACATATCCGATCCATATCGTATCTTTAGCAAATTTTTGAAGTATCTTAAAATTCGAATCAGGCCGGAGCTCGCGACTCCGGGATACGGCCTTCTACCAACCAAGTTGTGAGCTACCGAAGCTTTAACACACATGCACTTTAACGTCATGATAATAGAGACATTGTTTAGATATTTGTGAGCATCTTGGCCGGTCCAATATCTGATGGCTAAAAAATCCAATTACATTAATTTTCCAAATAGTTACAGTAGCGGCAAAAAATCTATCATATTTTTTCAGATACATATTTTTGTATATTTTTTTGGTATTTTCTCAAAAAAGGCTTTAGCGGTTTCGATGAAATTTACAATATAGGGGCGTATGAAAACGACAATTCGAACAAACCAGGATACATTTTTATTCATTCATTCATTTCCATAAAGGATAGTTTTACATGTCAATTACTGTATTTCATATTTACAACTAGGTATTTATTCTTTAAATAATTTAAAATTTAATAATTTTAAAATAATTAGTTTGCCTGAGTATTTGCAGTAGCCCGGTGGGTATTAAATTACAAAGTAATGTCTCGATTTAATTTTCAAACCAGAGGCTAACGAGGGCGAAACATGGATCTAAGTATCTAGGTTTTATTGTTGGTAAGATTCGCTTCTGAGTGTTTTCTAATAACAAATTCAATTTTTAACAAACATTAAGAGTCCATCAACGTGCACACTAGCGCCACAGCTAAATAATCGTGATTATTTTAATTTAACGAAAGATATTGAAAAAAGGGGGCCGCTACGTACTGTATTGTGTATTAAGTACCTTTTGAATACATCAAACTAGTTTTGCTGGTTTCGTCGATCTAGGAACTCAAAAAAAACGGCCGTTTTAACTTTGGACGCATATTAGTTTGACGAATCTAGCAACATAAAAACTAGTTAGATGTATTCAAAAGGTACTTAAATACACAATACAGTACGTAGCGGCCCCCTTTTTTCAATATCGTTCGTTAAATTTAAATAATTACGATTATTTAGCTGTGGCGCTAGTGTGCACGTTGATGGGCTCTTAATTCCATGGTGTGTATGAAGTCCTCAATCCGCATTGTGCGGCTGCCTAAATACAAAATATATGATCGTGATGATGATACAATCATTGTTTATATGATATAGTCTAATTTCACGAACTTTCGAATGCCTGCAAAAAAATTCACAGATTTCGTGCCTCACACGACTATCGAGCACATTGGAAATGAATCTACGGAATTCGAAAAAATATTGTCGCTGAGCGACGAGAAAGTCTGGATAAGGAAAAAGTTACAAAATAAAACTACAACGTTGAATGATAATTATTTTATTCTTAGACTAACCCAAGGTCCTGCTACCCCAAGGTTGTCTGGAAGAGATCGCTTACAGCGATAAGACCGCCTGTTGCTACCTTTATTTACACTGTAAATCTGGTTTTGTATTTTTTTTTTCTTTGTGGTGCAATAAAGTGTATTTACTTTACTTACTTACTTACTTACTAACAGTCTAACACAAGTATCCTGGACATAACGCATGTGAACAAACAAATTGCAAAATTTCCACACGCGTATCCAAGTTTGAATAATTGTCGCCGTGGCGCATAAGTATAGGTACATATTTCATTTTTCGATTAATAAGCAGGATATATTAATGTTCAAAGTACAAGAAAATTATTACACGGCAAATCCGTAGTCAACTCGAGAAGTGGTGATCGGCAGCGGCCCATTTGCTGCAAGATATGAAATTTTCTTGACAGCAGTTTGACGCGACGAGAGATGACCATAACAGCGTTTGTCTATGTTGCACCAAACCTGAGTTCCAATAGGTACTACCAGGATTCAGCATCAGCTATCTTGGGTAATGCTCTACCATGTGCTCATCATGACGAATCGGGTGTCCAAAACAGCGTGTGCCTATGTTGCACCAAACCTGAGTTCCTCCCTCTCCCTCTCCCTCTCCCTCTCCCTCTCCCTCTCCCTCTCCCTCTCCCTCTCCCTCTCCCTCTCCCTCCCTCTCCCTCTCCCTCTCCCTCTCCCTCTCCCTCTCCCTCTCCCTCCCTCTCCCTCTCCTCTCCCTCTCCCTCTCCCTCTCCTCTCCCTCTCCCTCTCCCTCTCCCTCTCCCTCTCCCTCTCCCTCTCCCTCTCCCTCTCCCTCTCCCTCTCCCTCTCCCTCTCCCTCTCCCTCTCCCTCTCCCTCTCCCTCTCCCTCTCCCTCTCCCTCTCCCTCTCCCTCTCCCTCTCCCTCTCCCTCTCCCTCTCCCTCTCCCTCTCCCTCTCCTCTCCCTCTCCCTCTCCCTCTCCCTCTCCCTCTCCCTCTCCCTCTCCCTCTCCCTCTCCCTCTCCCTCTCCCTCTCCCTCTCCCTCTCCCTCTCCCTCTCCCTCTCTCCCTCTCCCTCTCCCTCTCCCTCTCCCTCTCCCTCTCCCTCTCCCTCTCCCTCTCCCTCTCCCTCTCCCTCTCCCTCTCCCCTCTCCCTCTCCCTCTCCCTCTCCCTCTCCCTCTCCCTCTCCCTCTCCCTCTCCCTCTCCCTCTCCCTCTCCCTCTCCCTCTCCCTCTCCCTCTCCCTCTCCCTCTCCCTCTCCCTCTCCCTCTCCCTCTCCCTCTCCCTCTCCCTCTCCCTCTCCCTCTCCCTCTCCCTCTCCCTCTCCCTCTCCCTCTCCCTCTCCCTCTCCCTCTCCCTCTCCCTCTCCCTCTCCCTCTCCCTCTCCCTCTCCCTCTCCCTCTCCCTCTCCCTCTCCCTCTCCCTCTCCCTCTCCCTCTCCCTCTCCCTCTCCCTCTCCCTCTCCCTCTCCCTCTCCCTCTCCCTCTCCCTCTCCCTCTCCCCTCTCCCTCTCCCTCTCCCTCTCCCTCTCCCTCTCCCTCTCCCTCTCCCTCTCCCTCTCCCTCTCCCTCTCCCTCTCCCTCTCCCTCTCCCTCTCCCTCTCCCTCTCCCTCTCCCTCTCCCTCTCCCTCTCCCTCTCCCTCTCCCTCTCCCTCTCCCTCTCCCTCTCCCTCTCCCTCTCCCCTCTCCCTCTCCCTCTCCCTCTCCCTCTCCCTCTCCCTCTCCCTCTCCCTCTCCCTCTCCCTCTCCCTCTCCCTCTCCCTCTCCCTCTCCCTCTCCCTCTCCCTCTCCCTCTCCCTCTCCCTCTCCCTCTCCCTCTCCCTCTCCCTCTCCCTCTCCCTCTCCCTCTCCCTCTCCCTCTCCCTCTCCCTCTCCCTCTCCCTCTCCCTCTCCCTCTCCCTCTCCCTCTCCCTCTCCCTCTCCCTCTCCCTCTCCCTCTCCCTCTCCCTCTCCCTCTCCCTCTCCCTCTCCCTCTCCCTCTCCTCTCCCTCTCCCTCTCCCTCTCCCTCTCCCTCTCCCTCTACCTCTACCTCTGCCTCTGCCTCTGCCTCTATCTCTATTTCTATCTCTATTTCTATTTCCACCACCACAAGAATGCATAGATTGTCGAATAGTGCGTTATCTACGCCCGTCTCAAACAGGATAGATAGAGTTAGACCAAGAAAAATCTGCAGCGATTTTAAAAGCCCACGCAGTGCAAGTGTTATTCTGCCGTCATAATCCCGATAATTCACAACAAACACCGATAACGAACTCTGCGAAACATGAAGTCATAAATGTCCTGTGAAAAATGTCGTTCTGACTTTTTGACTATTTTAAGGTTAGGCTACAGGGCAAACCCTTAACCCGATCGTCTTTGTTTTAGGCTCAAATTGTAGCTGACTAAATTGTCCATAGCCGTTTTTCTCAAATTTTTGATATCATTCTTCGTTTCCAAATTATCGAGCACCAAAATCAAAAATTCGGAAAAAATCGAATTTTATTTTCACTATTTCGACCATAACTTTTTTGTTTTTGACTTTCTCGAATAATTATTTTTGCACCTTACAGCTCTCGTGATTATGCGTCTTTTGAGCCTATTTTTTAATATCATATCTTCACAACTTTCCGAGATATAAGGGGATCGCACTTTTTCGTGAAATCGGACCGTATACTATACTGGAGCGAACGAAAAGACATTTCCAATGTCAAAAGTACATTATGATAGATTTATTGCCGCTGCTATATGTCCAAATCCAAATGTCATGATAGCACTATAATCCAAACTCTATGGTCAATATTTTGATCAGTCAAGTCAAGGTTTACATCAACAACAAGACTGTGTATAGGCTTGGAGGATATAACCAAACGGAGTAGCCATCAACAGGTATTCCCCTCTGTCAAAAATAGGCGACAATGGCCATACCCATTGTATGGACTGACGTAGTAGTAGTAGTAGTAAAATGGGTACGTATTGCAATGTCTAAAATTAAAAAAAACTAACGTTAAATAACCTACGTTCAAAATACCTAAAATCTAAATACCTCATGGTGTTTTGACTTGAATTCAAAATATCTAAAGTTTAAAAGGGTGCATATTATACTCGTAATGTCTAAAATTAAAAACACTAATGTAAATTTACCTACGTCCAAAATCACTAAAATCTAAATACGTAAAGATTAATTACCAAAAGCTCTAATGGTGTGTTTGGTTTTACTTCAGCGTAACCTGTTTCGCAGAAATCATTTTCAATTAATGTTTAATTTGCAGAATACTTCAGTTTGCATAGTATACAACTCACCACATACAATATTTGCAAGTCCGAATCTTAAGTAGAATATTGTTGACGTGGCCGATTTTTGTAAACCTTAAACAAACAAATCCGATTCTGAGCACCCCACTATCCACGTGGTCTTGTTTGTCCTACCCCTAGTGTATGTCAAAAGCCGGAGGCGCGGAGGGGAAGCAGCCCTCGCCCGCCGTAGCAAAGCGCAGAGCACAATGGGAGCCTCAGCCGACTTGGCAGTCCGACTTGATATTGAAGCTCTGGATGGCTCCGACGCGCCGTTATTTCTTCGCACTCCGCATCTGCTCCGGCGCTGCGGGCAAAGCAGCCCTTTCGCCCTTGCGTATCAAAGCGCAGGCACTAATGGGAGCCTTCGCAGCTTCGGCTTGCTGGTCGCCAAACGGCGACCAGCCTCAGCCGCTGCGGCTCCCATTGTGCTCTGCGCTTTGCTACGGCGGGCGAGGGCTGCTTCCCCTCCGCGCCTCCGGCTTTTGACATACACTCTAGGGGTAGGACAGATAAGACCACGTGGATAGTGGGGTGCTCCGATTCGGATCTACCTTTAGGATTTACCTTTGTTCAATCTACCCTCTTTTACGCTCGCGGAACCTACCCTACTACTTCGTACAAATAGCTAGCAAATGAATCATTTTAGGTATTTTGACCATAGGGTATTTCAAATGTTGGTGTATCAAATTTAGGTGACATATCTTTTGGTATTTCAAACATTAGATATTTAGTCCAAAAGGTATTTTAAGCTTAGGTAATTCGTAGGTAGGTGTTACTTGCTTAGGTATTTAAAATCATTAGGTATTTAGATTTTAGGTATTTTGAACGTAGGTTATTTAACGTTAGTTTTTTTTAATTTTAGTCATTGCAATACGTACCCAGTAAAATACTTTATTGTACAAAAAGAAACATAAAACATGAAAGAACACACATCATTAGTACAAAGGCGAACTTATCCCTTTCAGGGATAAGACGTTTATCTGACGTTTATCTGACACGGCTATTTTTACGTTACGTATACATTTGACATGCCCCTCCCCCGCAAAAATCGGCAGACTATTTTGTACAGAAAATTACAAACAAGGCGTCTCCGTTTTATCCTCCAAGGCTATATAGGGAATCAAACTAAGTAAGTACATACCTACACATTAAAGATAGGTACGGGATGGGCTATAAAAATGCCAAGGCCAATATCCCGGTCGATATAAGTTTAGTGTCTATCTGCCCGATGCTAACTTTAAGATACTTCAGTTAATAGATCTAGAAACGATATGGATTAGATGTGTCGGTCAAAAGTGAAGTTTTTGTTTGAAGAAACGTCACATTTGACACTGACATATCTAATCCATATCGTTTCTAATCCATAACTGACGTACCTTAAAGTTCGAATCGGGCCGTGTCAAGGTCGTATCATAAAAAAGTCAAAACAAAAACAAATTATTTAATTAGTAGGTATCGGCCGACTTATTTACCTTAGACAGGCGTGGCTCAAATTTTGGTGGCTAGACATAAGCCGCGCGCGGCGCTGTCGCTACCTAGCGGCCATATCTTTCCTGATAGGAACAGACGCGTTTTGTTAGAGAGTGAGTCTTCTGTACCTAGTACTATTATTTATTTTATTCTGTGCCTTTGATTCCCTTGAACATTGTTTCGCAGGCAATATCAGACTTCTTGCTGGGAGTCTTCTGTGTTCCATTCACGCTCGTCGGACAGATCTACCGGAGATTCCTATTCGGACCATTTCTATGCAGGATAATACCCTTTCTTCAAGGTGAGTTACTGTTTATTTGTGTATTTTATTGCTACGCCCGTCTGGTTATCGTTCTCTGTATATCATTTCTGTCGCGCCCCAAGGATTCTGTAATTTAATCACACAATATACGAGTAATCCATCGTTGGGTCACTGACTGATGGTGTAGGGGAGACCGGGATGAGATGAACCTCGGGGCAGGACGGTAAAAGTGATGTTGTGCGTGAATTACGCACGATATTGAGCTACGGAAGCGCCATTAGTACCATTTTCAGTGGCGATTCACCGGTCAGTGGAAAAAAACGTGATCCTCCTTATTTTGGCTGCTCCGCGTAAAAAATCTAAAATAATATTTTGAATAATATTACGATATTTTAAGTCAAATGTATATGTGTGTGTGTGTGTGTATGTGTATTATGATTTATGAAGTTAGTAAGTGTTTTTAAAATATTTTCAAGATAAACACCGTTAAGAAATATCAAATTCTTATTTAGTCACTGTTTATAACCTTCATAGCTTTAGGTTAGAAGTGCTTAGTAGGTATGTATTATTATAAAAAATAATTGTAATATATTTCCAACGAGCGAGCGAAGCGAAGTTGTTACATTCTGCTTAGAACACACGGCTGGCTAGGGGCACGTCCCGGCATTTCAGTTTTTTAACTTAACTATCAGAGGATAAGTTTGTTACGCAATAACGTTAGTATTTTTTTTCTAATTTAAATAAAGTAAGGTGTTGTTGAGGGCAATATTATATTGTAAGTTCTAACATGAGCAGAATTGATCAAGGGGTTATGGAGCGACAAGAGCCTATACTCTGTATCTTTAGGTATTTAAATAAAAGTAAACAAAATATACCCTCAAATGGCTCCTTAAGCCAGTTGAGGGTAGATGACAACATTACACGATCAAATAATGTAGGTTAAAGTTAGGCCGTTCAGTGACTAATCCAGGCAGTTTTGGAATTTGTTCGGTAAAACAATAAAATAACTAGGTACCCGAAAATGTACAAATTGATTTTTTTTACTTTTATTTATGTAAATACCTAAGACACAGACATAGCTTTAGCCTAGCCGCGGGCAAAGCAATAAAAGCGATTACTCAGTTCCCGTTTCGCCGGAATATTGCTTTGCCGTATTCCTGTTTCACCGGATTTACTTTGTACGTCACAATCCGACTATAACACCATCCGCAAACAAGAATCCGCCGAATCGGGAACTATTTATGAAGGGTCTTGCTATACTGGTCTACTTCTTTGCAAGAAAGTATGCGTGGCCATAGTGTAGGTACAGGGCAAGGTGGACTGTTATCTGATCAATTATGATGAGTACTCGCGAAACTGGGCGTTTTAGGAGGCATATAAAATATTAGCAGGTATCACTGATCTGATTGTGTTGGAAATCGAGACTTGACTTTACGGAAGGACTATATTATTACAAATGGGGGTTTATTTATTTCTTTATTATTGCTCTAATCATGATAAAAAAAATTATCTGAAGATTCTACAGACTCCTTAGGCGTTCCTATAGGAGTTCGAACTCAAAATTCGAAAAATCGGCCGCCATCTTGAATTTCTTTATTTTTGCTCTAATCATGATGAAACTTGTACTGTTCTGGAGATCCTGGTCTAAACCAGTAATATCGTTGTTTCAGCGGTGTCAGTGTCAGTAGACGTGTGGACGCTAGTCGCCATATCCCTGGAGAGGTACTTCGCCATCTGCCGACCTCTTAAGTCCCGCAAATGGCAGACGCAGTGCCACGCGTACAAGATGATCGGTCTGGTGTGGCTCCTGTCCGTCATGCTCAACCTGCCCATACTCATTGTTTCTACCCTACAGCCCATGAGAGGAAACGGTAAGACGTCTAATATTTATAATGATGTTTACATCTATCAAAGAGAATAGATAGTATAGAGGGCTATTGCCAAAGTAAATTTTGTAGTCACGGTACATTTACTGCCATCTATCGACACACGATTAAAACTTAAAGTAAAATTGAAAATGTATAAATTAATCAAAATATGTTTACGGATAAATGATTTTTAATTTTTATTGTTCCATACTGACCCATGCTCTTTCACTGATATGTGTTAAAACTGTTAAATGGGTCAAACAGATCACTGTGTTATGTCTTTCCTGTAGACATACACAAGAGTTAAGGGCTATAAAGGTTAATTTTCTTATTTAACCCTTATCCACGTGAAAAGGTCCTCCTTTTATTTAGAGAACTATGATAAAATCATTGCTTACATGCCCACAAGCTGTTAACTATTGCCCACAGGAGAGAAAACTAGCGTGTTATCGCGAACAGCACATTTTTCTCTACTGTGGGCAATAGTTAACAGCTTGTGGGCATGTAAGCAATGATTTTATCATAGTTCTCTAAATAAAAGGAGGACCTTTTCACGTGGATAAGGGTTAAATAAGAAAATTAACCTTTATAGCCCTTAACTCTTGTGTATGTCTACAGGAAAGACATAACACAGTGATCTGTTTGACCCAAATATCAAACGGTGTCGTCAACGCCATCTAGCCGAGAATAGGCCAAAGGTATGGCGCCATCTATTCGAGAATGACTTTTTCTTGATTTCCGTGGCACGTTTTTTTCTTAGACTTTATTTATCTTATACGGAGTTACATATATCTTAGCATCTATATATTTATAATTTAGTTTACGACAGATTACGTTAAAAATAGTTTAAGGCACAGTATGTATTCCTTGAAAGGGGTTATTCTATGGGTCATTTGCAATGATTTAAGTCTAGTCAACCAGGGGTCAAAACTCATTGGTTTTCATGTTGTTTCAGTTTTTAGTTTAAAAAACCCGCCTTTCGACTAAAAACTTTTAATTCTGAAAAACCTCCTCAAATTTGGAATTAAAAAAAGCATTCCTCTAATAGCCAATAAACTACTGATTACGATAAACTACTGATTACGTGAAATAAAAAAAGTTTCTAAACTACTGATTACGATAAACTACTGATTACGTGAAATAAAAAAAGTTTCTAAAACTTTCCAAAATTTTCAAAAAAGAAAGGATTTTTTTTTAATTTTCCCCAAAATTTGTAACATTTTAAGGCATTACTTTAAAAAAAAGTATGACACTTCGCGTAAAAAATTCGAAGTTAAATAAGTTACTCTATGGTTTACTATAGGCTCTAGCCGCTCTAGTGCTGCACTCTGGCGGCAGAACATTGCAGTAATACCCCCTATTGTCCATAGCCTACAAGTGCCGGGAGGTCTGGCCAAGTTTGGAGCTGGAGAGGGCGTTCAACTTGGGCCTGGACGCGGCGCTACTGCTCATCCCCATCTTCGTCATGGTGTTCGCTTACTCCCTCATCGTCACCAAACTCTGGAGGGGAATGCAGCATGAGATCAAGCACAACTTCAAATTGCAACGGCAGCGTAAGTATGTTGAGAATCACGGCAGAACACAAAAAAGCGATTAGGAGGCCAATTTTAGAACTCCGAGCGCCCGATTTCGTCACTGAAAACGAGTAATAGATATTCGGAATGTAGTGGTATTGACCACTCTTTTTCAATACTATATAGTCTAGCGGCTAGCGAACGATAAGTCTTTTAGAAATCGATTTTCGTTCATGTCGTCTGTCGTCAATATGGTATCTATGCTTTCAGTGTAATGCCCTCAACCACCCCTCAACACAAATATATGAGATGACAAGCGCGAAAGTGGTGAGGGTAGTTGCTGTGGCATCATAAAGTCGGCAACACACACTTTTTTTTATTTTCTTTTAACACTGAATGCATCGATACCATATTCACCCATATCCGAGACGACATGAGCGAAAACCAATCTAAAGCCTGTGCCGCCGCTGTACTATTAGGAGCATTCCACGGGCTGTCCCGTACAAACGCATTTTATTTCCTGTGTTGCGACTTTTTTTCGGCATTTAAAGCAGGCGATTATTTTTCTGTGCATATTTTTGACCATTGGTCTTAGAAAAGGAAACTCTTATCCCTGCAAATCTTCAGAAAATTCGCGTTTGTATGGGACTAATGGTAGACAATTAGTAGAATTTAAATTAATGCCTAGTAGTGGAGATATATTGATGGGAAAATCACGAAATCTCACAGTAGTCATACATGACCTTAATATATATTTTTTATGTATGTGTATGTTTTGTTGCAGTATCTGAGAAATCGTCTGGACGCGACACAGGAAGTAACTCAAATGAAATCTGCTGCAAAAATGGGTCGGTTAAAAAAAAGGTAGTTAAGTATGTTACATTTTCGGCCCCTTTTGTGTCCCAAAATGTCCTTGATAAATGGTGTTGCTTTCGCTGCCAACTGCTGTCATGATAGAACGTTCAACTTTTGGTGCTCATTTATTTTTACCTTAGGACATGTCATTGATAATGACATTCGGCCAACAAGTACCTAGCTTTTCTTTTTTTTTACATTATTAAAAAAATTGAGTTAGACCAAGAAAAGTCTGCAGCGATTTTGACAGCCCTCGCAGTGCTAGTGTTATTTTAAACATCAAACTTCTATGACATTATGACGCATAAATAACACTTGCACTGCATGGGCTATCAAAATCGCTGCAAACTTTTTTTGGTCAAACACTAGTTTTCTTTGTGGCTTGTAACTAAAAAAAAATATATATATATATATATATATATATATATATATATATATGTCGGAGAATGGCTGAATTGTGCCATCGGTCGCCTTCAAGAGGCGTGTTATCACGCATCCTTTGACAAATAGAGCAAACTAGGGTGTTACGTACATCTGAGTGGCGTTCGACGCAGTTCTGCCAAGGCGTCATAGATTGCGCTGTCACAACAATTGAAGTCCAGAACAATTGAAGTTATGCTGTCAATCATTCTTCAAGAGAGCACGGCAATCTGCACGAGCACTACAGTCTCGGTCTGGTTCGAGCATTGCATCGAGACCAGACGAGCACGAGCAGGGTGCACGCATAAATTTTCAATAATCCTAGTAAAACAACGACATTGCAAATAAAATTTAAAAATATAATTACCTATAAATGGGGTTGGCAACTGTCAAAGGTTTGCATAGATGGTGCCATCATAGCAAATGTATGTTAGTCTGTAACAGTGTTGGCCGTAATGGTTAATTCTAATTAACAATTAATCAATTGCATTAACCATTAATTCCGCAATTAATCAATTGCATTACGCATTAATATAATTAAAATTAGTTAGAATTGAATTTTGAGACGTTTAATTACATTGATTGTAAATCTAATTCCCTATTTAATGGCATTAAAGTTTAAAAAAATTAATTAGAATTACTCTCAATTGCATTAACGTTTAATGGAATTAAATATTTTTTTTTCCCACCTCCAATGACACGGGGAAAAATGGAAAATATTTCTATGCAACGTCTTTTCCTATATGTTTCTCGCGGGGACAAATGGGAATACACTCATTATAGGTGTATCCCTATTTGTCCCTGCCATATGTGAGTTGGAGACAAATGGGAAACGGGGACAAATGGGATTTATATGCAGAGCCTATTCCATCTGTTCCAGGTGGGAACAAATGGGAAAACATCGGAAAATTATGTGTTCCCATTTGTCCCCACCTTATTGGTGTGGAGACTATTGGGAAACGGGGACAAATGGGATTTATATGCAGCGCCTATTCCATCTGTTCCAGGTGGGAACAAATGGGAAAATATCGGAAAAAGATGTATTCCCATTTGTCTCCACACCAATAAGGTGGGGACAAATATGAAATATTTATATGCAGTCTTTTCCTATATGTTCCCCGCGGGGACAAATGGGAATAAACCCATTATTGGTTATAATGGGTGCATTATTATTGTATTCCCATTTGTCCCCTATCCACGTGTCCTACGCCATACATGAGAAGGGACAAATGGAAATGTTTTATATGCAGCGCCTATTCCCATCTGTTCCCGGCGGGGAAGAATAAGAATACACCCGTTATTGGTGTGTTCCCATTTGTACCCGCTCCAATGAAGTGGGGACAAATGGGAAAGATTGTTCGTGGAAGTGGATTTGTCGATTGTTCAACATCAGCTCTATCTTGGTTACTGCTCTTCCAAGTGCTCATCAAGACGAGTCAGGTGACCAAAACAGCATTTGCCTATGTTGTACCAAACCTGAGTTCCACTAGACCTTTGATCCCTTGGACGCCTTTATAAAATTACGATATTTATTCTTGTTAATTGTTAATTATCGATCACATTTGTTATTTTCATTCAAAATTGATTTAATTTTTAATGGTTTGTAAAGCAATAACCATTAATTATTTTTAATTGTTAGTGGTTAGAAATAAATTAATATGAATGCAAATTGATGTTCAATGCAATTGATAATTAATTTTCCTTCAATGGTTAATGGTTAATGGCAATTAACCTTTTCAATGGTTAATTTTTAATGGTCAATTGCATTAACGTTCGGCCAACACTGGTCTGTAAGGTATTTGTAATATCGGCCTTGTTGCCTGATTTATATATATGAATATGATACATTTCTAAATATAGATGGTCAAGCAAATCTTGTCAGTAGAAAAAGGCGCGAAATTCAAATTTTCTATGGGACGATATCCCTTCGCGCCTACATTTTTCAAATTTGCCGCCTTTTTCTACTGACAAGATCTGCTTGACCATCTATAAATAGCTTGCCCCATTCACTAGTTTACTTCTATGAGATTTGGCTTAAAGGGCTGGCAACCAGGGCATAAAATTCCATTAAAAAAACAATATTTTGACACAATTATTCTAGGGATTGACAGGGCAAGCTATGCTGGCGCCATCTCCTTAATACTTCGACCGGCCAACCCAATTGCACAGTAAGACATAAACTAAAATAAAAAAAGTTTGGTATGTTAAGGTTATGTCATAAACGGTCCATGAAAAATCCAAATTACAATTTGAGATTTAAATAGTCCTTCAGTATAATAATTAATAAAAGCAGTGATCCTGCAGCCATTATACTCTATCCACGTTAACGAGCTAGTACCAGAAAACTCAGACTGCACGTGATTGGTCAGCGATAAGGGCGATGCATGTGCAACTGGTGAGTTTACATGATAGTCAACTCTCTCTATTGTACGGTGCGGACGCGTCTAATTGGTCTAAATATTTTTATATTAACAAACACCTTGTTTTTTTAATTGTTATATATATCCAAACACCTATTTAGTGACCTAAATCAATATTTTGACTATCCCTTAACTATTTTGAACTGCATATTTATAATCAATAAACAGTTCTTTAAAGTATTTAGTCTACCAATATGTCATTTCAGTATTGATCATAAACATGCAGTTGGTTATTAAAACTTAACTAAATAGAGTATAAAATAAATATGATAACCATAAGAAATGTATAAAAATAAATAATCGAAGCGACGGCATGTAAGCCGTGCCGGACAGCGAGGTGCCATTGTTTACGCCCACTGCCCTTTTTTGTCCCTTTCATCTGCATACAAAAGTGCAAAAGAGAGAACGCTATACTAGCTCGTTAACGTGGATAGAGTATAGTCCGTTTTATCTTTAATTCATTTCCATGCACCATTCTTCATTCATGACGAAGGTTACCTATTGAATAAAACAATAGTCAGGCCAAGATAAGTCTGCAACGATTTTGATAGCACACGCAGTGCAAGTGTTATATACGTCATAATTTCATAGAAGTTTGACGTTTCAAATAACACTTGCGCTGCGTGGGCTATCGAAATCGTTGCAGGCTTATCTTAGTCTGACTCTACACATGTTACACGCATTCTTCCTATAGATATTAGATTTACAAGCGGGTTGGTATATCATGGCTCGTAGCTTAAATAGAGTCCGTCTAACTAAGCTAACGTCATAATACTTTCATAGAAATTTAATGATGGTATTGCCACAACTTGGTCCGACTGTAACAAAATTTAGATTTTCGATAAGTACCTATAATTATTTATTTTTTCACGATTTTCACCGACCGGCTGGAGTCGAGCCGTGCCGGAGCGGCATTTCACAATTTCATTATATATGCCGTGACCTGCCGTGACGAAGCCATCCGCGTCCGCGAGGAGCCGACCGGCTTGTGGCCGTACAGAAGTGAAATGCGCTCCGACGCCGCCCGGTCGGTGAAATCGTATATTAGAGACCCAATACTCTATAGGCTCAAAAAAAGTTAACTCACATTTATAGACGGTTCTATCGCGAATTTATTTTATTACCTTTTTTGACCGACCCGACCCGCGAATTCCCGTTAGACCCGTCTATAAATGTGAGTTAATATGTGTTCAAAACGCGAAAGTTTTAAATATCATATAAAAAAAAGTTGTTGATGACAATGGTTTTATCCGTAACGTCCGTCAAATTCAACAAACCGTTGATAGTATGTATTTGTTTATCCCTCTACACTACATCTATCGATATACATAGGTACATATAGATTGTGACATACATATTTGTAAAAACCGATAAAATTGAACAGATTTTTAAGCATTTGAATGCTTTTTCCTCTATCATGATATTCACGCAAAGACTTGTTTGATAAAAGATGCCTACATGCCACTTTTAATTACGCTCAAACACCTTATCTGACTTTGTTCAGGCTTTGTTTTACGATTTTTGTAGTCGTATCCAGTTTGTTAGGATGTCGTTAAACAACAAAACAGCAATAAAAGCGAGAGAAACGCGACTTAAATGTAATGGCGTGCGGGTATCTAACATATCCGTAGCAATTTGGGATTCCCTATGCCTATGTAAGACGAATATTACGATAAAGGGGCCCTCTGATTACCAGTCCGCCGGACGATATCGGCCTGTCAGTTCTGCCGTGCAGTAGGTACTTAAACAACAGTAAGTGCTACTTTTGCGATTTTTTGTTTTTTCTTGATCTTGGACCACCATGTCAAGACCCACACATGTATATTGTCCACGTGCGATTATGATAATCGGAACATATAAAAATCGAGCAATCCATGTACAGTAAATCAGAAGAATTTAATAAATTATTGAGGTAAAACCAGGGACAGGAACCGGTTACCTTAACCGGGGTTTTTCATAGGGTTATTTTAGAGGTGTTTATAAAAACCCCTACCATAACGGTAACCGCATAATAAGGTAACACTTTGATTCGGTAACCGTATCAGATCGAGTTAACCTCTGTTACCGGTAACCGAAATAAAAACCCAGTCTATTCAGTTACCTCATTATGAGGTTTTTGACCAGTTCAAACGATTGTAATCTTTACGCACACTTAAATTCAACTTATTATTGAATAACCGAGGTTGGCATGGGCGGTCTATGAAGCCTCCAGCACAAACAAGTTTTTTTGCCTTTCTTTGTTTATCTTTATACCTACCTGTGTGGTGTGTTCTTATTATAAATATTATTATCATCATCATCTCAGCCATAAGACGTCCAGTCCACTGCTGAACATAGGCCTCCCCCTTGGACCTCCATACAATATAATATTATTATATTATAACTAAAATAATTAAAATAAATAAATTAAATAAGTTCAATAAATTAAATAAATTAAATAAATTAAATAAATTAAATAAATTAAATAAATTAAATAAATTAAATAAATTAAATAAATCAAATAAATCAAATAAATCAAATAAATCAAATAAATCAAATAAATCAAATAAATCAAATAAATCAAATAAATCAAATAAATCAAATAAATCAAATAAATCAAATAAATCAAATAAATCAAATAAATCAAATAAATCAAATAAATCAAATAAATCAAATAAATCAAATAAATCAAATAAATCAAATAAATCAAATAAATCAAATAAATCAAATAAATCAAATAAATCAAATAAATCAAATAAATCAAATAAATCAAATAAATCAAATAAATCAAATAAATCAAATAAATCAAATAAATCAAATAAATCAAATAAATCAAATAAATCAAATAAATCAAATAAATCAAATAAATCAAATAAATCAAATAAATCAAATAAATCAAATAAATCAAATAAATCAAATAAATCAAATAAATCAAATAAATCAAATAAATCAAATAAATCAAATAAATCAAATAAATCAAATAAATCAAATAAATCAAATAAATCAAATAAATCAAATAAATCAAATAAATCAAATAAATCAAATAAATCAAATAAATCAAATAAATCAAATAAATCAAATAAATCAAATAAATCAAATAAATCAAATAAATCAAATAAATCAAATAAATCAAATAAATCAAATAAATCAAATAAATCAAATAAATCAAATAAATCAAATAAATCAAATAAATCAAATAAATCAAATAAATCAAATAAATCAAATAAATCAAATAAATCAAATAAATCAAATAAATCAAATAAATCAAATAAATCAAATAAATCAAATAAATCAAATAAATCAAATAAATCAAATAAATCAAATAAATCAAATAAATCAAATAAATCAAATAAATCAAATAAATCAAATAAATCAAATAAATCAAATAAATCAAATAAATCAAATAAATCAAATAAATCAAATAAATCAAATAAATCAAATAAATCAAATAAATCAAATAAATCAAATAAATCAAATAAATCAAATAAATCAAATAAATCAAATAAATCAAATAAATCAAATAAATCAAATAAATCAAATAAATCAAATAAATCAAATAAATCAAATAAATCAAATAAATCAAATAAATCAAATAAATCAAATAAATCAAATAAATCAAATAAATCAAATAAATCAAATAAATCAAATAAATCAAATAAATCAAATAAATCAAATAAATCAAATAAATCAAATAAATCAAATAAATCAAATAAATCAAATAAATCAAATAAATCAAATAAATCAAATAAATCAAATAAATCAAATAAATCAAATAAATCAAATAAATCAAATAAATCAAATAAATCAAATAAATCAAATAAATCAAATAAATCAAATAAATCAAATAAATCAAATAAATCAAATAAATCAAATAAATCAAATAAATCAAATAAATCAAATAAATCAAATAAATCAAATAAATCAAATAAATCAAATAAATCAAATAAATCAAATAAATCAAATAAATCAAATAAATCAAATAAATCAAATAAATCAAATAAATCAAATAAATCAAATAAATCAAATAAATCAAATAAATCAAATAAATCAAATAAATCAAATAAATCAAATAAATCAAATAAATCAAATAAATCAAATAAATCAAATAAATCAAATAAATCAAATAAATCAAATAAATCAAATAAATCAAATAAATCAAATAAATCAAATAAATCAAATAAATCAAATAAATCAAATAAATCAAATAAATCAAATAAATCAAATAAATCAAATAAATCAAATAAATCAAATAAATCAAATAAATCAAATAAATCAAATAAATCAAATAAATCAAATAAATCAAATAAATCAAATAAATCAAATAAATCAAATAAATCAAATAAATCAAATAAATCAAATAAATCAAATAAATCAAATAAATCAAATAAATCAAATAAATCAAATAAATCAAATAAATCAAATAAATCAAATAAATCAAATAAATCAAATAAATCAAATAAATCAAATAAATCAAATAAATCAAATAAATCAAATAAATCAAATAAATCAAATAAATCAAATAAATCAAATAAATCAAATAAATCAAATAAATCAAATAAATCAAATAAATCAAATAAATCAAATAAATCAAATAAATCAAATAAATTAAATAAATTAAATAAATTAAATAAATTAAATAAATTAAATAAATTAAATAAATTAAATAAATTAAATAAATTAAATAAATTAAATAAATTAAATAAATTAAATAAATTAAATAAATTAAATAAATTAAATAAATTAAATAAATTAAATTTAATAAATAAAGTCAATAAAATCAACAAAATATAAATAAAGTAAATAAAATAAACAATTTTTTTAGTATTTTTTTTAGTTCTGACGGCACATCACTAAAACTACTTTAATGTAGCAAACCAGTAAGCAACCGATAATAAAGGTACCATAACTGAATGAAAACCTGTTAAAAACCCTTAACAAAAACCCTATCGCGATGGGGTTTTGAGATTAACTCGGTTAAAGGTTAGGGTTACCGTTTCAATAAGGTTACCATTACAATCAGGTAACAGTATGATAGGGTTACCGAATGATAAGGTAACCGAATCGATTGGGTTACCGAATTGATAGGATTAAGCGTAAAGAGGGGTTTTCCGGTCCTTGGGTAAAACTAACTAAACTGCAGTAATAAAGTTGTCGGCTGTGAATTTTGAGACTTTACTGATTAAAATACAGTAAAGGTCTCACGTTAATCCTATATTAACAAGTAAAGAGAAGTTAATTCTTACGCCAAATACTGTTTAAAATGCAGTACAATATAAATGTTCTAAAATATTTGTACTGTGTTTGAAATGTTATTGATTGTTCAGCATAATTACTAATTAAAATGCAGTAAACTAAGCTCACTTACTGTGATTTAACTGTCGTTTCGCTATTTTCAAATGTATTTACTGCCTGAGACCTGAGAGATTTAACTAGCTTTCAAGTGTCGTTTTATTTAGATAGATTAACCACATTGTAGGACAAAAGTTAAATAATATCGATACCATTGATAAAATGCGGTGCTGTCGATCGTCCTACAAGTTGTCCAACACGGTCCTTAATAATCCCCTATTCTCTTAAGGCCCAAGGCCCTACCTGTAACACTTATTCAGTTCGATGAAATTTAAATCATATTCAATTGGAACAGAGTCGTTCAATTTTCATTTTTTTTTTTGTAATAATGGAAATTCTTGTATAAATGTATGTGAAAGCTTTTTATTACTAGTATTTTTATTCAGTAGCCTTACCACGACTTTGACACTGACATATTCGCTAACGTCTCCGTAACTTACTTTCTATACAACATCGCAGGTATGAATAAGATGTATTGTTAGGAAGTTATGCACAGGCTAGCGAATATGTCAGTGTCACGTCAGTGTCAACTTCGTGGTAAGGCTACTGAATAAAAATACTAGTAATAAAAAGCTTTCACATACATACAGCATGTAGACGAGAAGATAAAGATCTCATTTTTATTGAATTTGTATGTGACATAGTCACAAGTTAGATTATATTAATCTGTAGGAATTATACACGAATGTATATTTAAAAAAATCACATCAATCATAAAAAAATTAAATAAGTATCTCTTACTATGTAGTTGGAATTAGTAGTAGTAACCCGTAGAGTACCTATCATAAAAATCAGACTTTTTCCATGGCACTCAATCTTTATAATCAATAAATTCGTGTATTTTAATAAACATACCTTATTTGTACCACGACGTGTTGGTATCTCGAAGAACTCAATCAATATATATATTAAGTAAAATAAAATGAATACTGTACTTTAGCTTACAATTCATTCAAGAAGCTATTAGTGTACGAGGGTTGTTTACAGTAATCCGCTTTTTTACTGCACTTTATTCTACATTTATTGTTTTTTTACGTCTTTCCGAGGGTACAGTAAAACTGTAAAATTTTGAAAAATAGCAATTATTTAATCAATAATTGTTAAAATAAAAATTGTTCACGTATTCGTATTTCATGTATTCCATGCTATATTTTGACATTCAAGCATTTGTAAATAATCATCGAGACCACAAAAAAAAAACGGTTTGAAAGAGTTTTTTGCGTTTTTCTCAAAACTCACTTTTTGCACTTACTGTTAAGTACCTATTGCACGGCAGAGTTAAGGGGCCCACTGATTATCAGTCCGCCGGACGATATCGGCCTGCTAGTTGTTCGGAGCTGTCAAATTTTTGTTCTAACTGACAGGCCGATATCGTCCGGCGGCCTGTTAGTTAGTGGTCGGCTTTAAAAGCAAAATTTGACAGCTCCGAACAACTGACAGGCTCCGAACAACTGATATGTCCGGCGAACTGGTAATATGTGGGCCCCTTTACTGAATGGGTGTATTTTAACTCCAAAAATTCGGTAAATTTTCGAGTCGGTATTTAGCATAATATTCGACAAGTTTTTGATCATTAGGGTTCCGTACCAAAAAGGTACAACATACAGGGCGCGCAAATTAGTTAGCCAATTACCGGATAGATGGCGTTGTACAGAATTATGCTCAGTATAAATACTTCTGGTCAATAGTCTTCTGCTTATACTATGAAATAATTGAATGTTTGTACGGAACCCTGAGCGAGCGAGTTAAACGAACTCGCACCGGTTTTTTATCAAACGATTTTAGCTTGCCCTGTTTGTTGTTGTTTATTTGTTTGGGCCTTCTGCAAATGAAATTTCACCCCCTTTCTGTTGACATATCGATCTGGTATTTGGTACACAACTTTAGTTCTGTACGGTTACCATCAGTTTGTCACTGACATAAACGCCGTCGAGAACGTAATTTACTTTCTATACATCTCGCTCGCACTCGCATATTAGTGCAAACGGGATGTATAGAAAGTAAATTACGTTCTCGACGGCGTTTACGTCAGTGACAAACTGATGGTAACCGTACTGGTGGCAATACGATGTAATATATTCAGTTTCATTGTAAATCCAAGATGGCCGCCGCTACAAAATGGGGGAAACACAGAGACCACCTCAACTAGTAGTCTGTGGGGGGAAATTACATATTTTTTAAAACTTCCCATTAAGGACATCAAATGAAAGGGCATGATTAGTAGAATATACTTAGTACACTTTGAATAAAAATGCTAATCCAATATAGTCAACAAAATGGCGGATTAAATTAGTTAATAAGCACTTTCCGTGCCTATACGTCGAAAATTTAAAGGGCCATATGTTCTGTAATAATTATGTTATGTCACGCTCCGCGATTGTTGTGACATTTAGGGGCCTAGAGTCTGGCTAGCCAAAAATTGTTGACAGATATATTTATTTATTATATATATATATTTTTTTTTAATTAAAAAATGAGTTTGTGGTGAAATGACAAAACACGTCCCCATTCTTTATTCATGTTCTCAAACATATAACGAAACCAGTAATTAATTATCAATTTTTTTGAACATGTCTCTTCTCAGAAATTAGAAGGTTTGGTCAATTGTCAGTACTTTGAAGGCCATTTTCTCCTAACAGGTTGAGTTTGGGCAGCTAAAAAATTATACGTGTCCGTTATTTTAGACTACTCTATAACATATATCAAAATAAATCAAATCGGAGTCGGACAGTTGGGTACCCTTCCTTGTGAGTGAGGTTCGCAAACTATTATGTAAGCTCGTAAATAATAACGACAATGTGTGAAGTGAATTATCTATTAATAAATTTAAGAATTATGTAAAGCGTAAACTTATTTCTAAAGCTTATTATACCACACAAGACTACATGAATGACATTAAAACGTGGGATTAATTGTTATTCGAAATGATTATTTATTTATTAGGTATATTTGATTATTGATGAGGAAATGGATATTCCGAGGATCTTTTGTTACTTATGCTTTTTTTTGACATTTAGATTTTATTCTAGAAATTCTAGACTAGTATTTTTTTATACAATCTTTTTAATGTTTGACGATCCTTTTGTGAAATTCTTAGTGTTAAATTTGATATGTATAATAATCCAATTTTATTATGGAATAATATTAACATCAATAAATTGCTCTGATAATTAGATTAAGATTAATTACGATTCATAAGAGCTTGTTGCTAGGCCTACATGAATAAAGTATATTTTGATTGATTGGTTGACGTGTAGTGTTGTATAACGAAGAACTGCAATTTTTACAACTCCTAAACAAATTAGGAGGTTGGTGCTCTATAAATATTTTGATACTTAGCATTTAGCATATTTGGCATAGACCTTATGTAAGTATTTTTTTTTGGTGATGAATTAACATTACGGTATTATTATCGAGCTAGGACTTATTTACAATACATTTCATTTTTCGCCTTGTTACAATGGTATATGGTGAGAAAGTGTTAACATATATGTGTTTATCGTTGACTGTACTTTGCATAGTGGTAGAAATTATGTAAGCTGACTTTGAGTGCTCGTCAACGTATATTTAACTTATATCCTTAGGTACCTTACGTGTGCACAGAAAATCAAAAATATTTTCTAGTATCAAAACTATAATTCCTACTACACAAAGTGTGACCAGCCAAGATTTTTTGAATTTGCCGTCAAACATTTGTGTAATATTTCAGTAGCCAGACTCTAGCTACTCGTATAAAATTGGTTGTTCAAGACATACGCTATAGAATTTCCAATTTAGCAAGAACCCTAAATGGCATAACAATCCAGTGTGGTGAGTGTAGGTACATATGATACACGTGTGAATTACCTATTATGCATAGAAAAAAAGTTACGCGCACGCTAGCGAATATGGCAGTGTCATGTCAATGACAAGCTCGTGGTAAGGCTACTAACCTATAGGGGGCGTGCATGAATTATAGGGGGCAGCATAGGAGCCGTCAGATTTTTGGCGCGAGGCGTAAATGTGACGTTTATATTTCCGATGAAGCCCACAAGATGGCAGAACCAAACGTACAAGAACGGTAGACGGTAGCACTTGTTTTAGCAATGTACATGAGCACATATGTTTCCGATTCAGACCACAAGGTGGCAGACCCTCCAACGCGCACGGTCCCTATTCTAAGGCTTTTAAATCGCAGTTTTTTTTCGAATGTCAGTTGGAACCGCAGCATTTTAGAATTCCAATTAATTATGTCCACTTTTCAGGACATAGACACGTTGGAACCGCAGCTTTTTAGAATTCCAATTAATTATGTCCACTTTTCAGGACATATATAGACACGTTGGAACCGCAGCTTTTTAGAATTCCAGTTAATTATGTCCATTTTTCAGGACAAAGACACGAACGTGGTGAAAGAGTTATTAAAGTCCACGCATAACATGAACACAGTGGACCTAGACTTTAGACACGCTATCCGGTCTACACACACTGAAAAAAGCATTGAGGCGAAAAGAAAAGTGAGTTATAAATAATAAGTACCGTAAAATGGTGATACTTTGCTTCCCTCTGGGTAACTATGCTCCAAATTAGTAAAATGACTTGACGTCTAATATATTCAAATATATTATTTCTGTTATTATTTAAGTATATACCTATGTACTCAGATAAACGAACTCGAAAATTTATTTTGAATTCCTAATATTATTATAATATGCTAATATAATTGCGAGGCTTATTAATTTGGAGCACAATGGGGTAACTTTGCGCCCCTATGTAAACTATAGGCAGGAGCAAAAATACCCCAAATTAATTGTATGTCATTAAAATAAATAACATAGTATAGCGACATTTATATCGGTGATCTTTTGTACATAATCGCATTGTGTGTGATTTACTGAATGTTCTTCTTTTTAGGTAATAAGAATGCTTTTCGTTATAATATTGGAGTTTTTTATCTGTTGGACACCACTTCATGTAATAAATACGGTAAGTAGTATAAACACCGTATGATACACTAGTCTTACTTAGAAAAAAAAAGTAAGTAGATAAGTTTTATTAATGTAAAAATGGCTTTTATGTTCGTTTTATTTTATCGACCGAAGTTCATCCTATTATAAAACGGGTACCTTCGCGAGGCACCTAGATAATGATCTCATATAGAGATATAAGGCTGAATATGGAATTTACCAAATACGAATATTGGGCAGAATGTTCGGTTTAGGCCTTACCGAATCGAATATTCGGCTGAATTATCCGGTTCATCTGTATCATTATAATAAACCTGTTAGAAACGCTTCAACCTAACCTAAAGATGAATCGCTTTCTAAGCAATTCCCTTGAAAGAGGTCAAACACAGATGTAGGTATACAGTATGTAAACTTACTAAAACCATTTACTCAAGCCCGTTAATGTATGGGTCACACTGAGCAACTTTTACTATGGCAACGACCCCGAAATCGCAAAAAAAATTGACTCTCCCATAGAAAATTTCAATGCTAGACCAGCAAAATGTATGCAACAACCACATTTTTTTTCGCGATTTCGGGGTCGTTGCCATAGTAAAAGTTGCTCAGTGTGACCTACACATTAACGGGTTTGAGTAAATGGTTTTAGTAAGTTTACATTCTATAGTTCCTTTTTTTGAGCATTAGAAATAAGGTAAACAATCTTGATGAGTCTTTTAATTGAAAAAAACATTTTAAAAATAAAAAATAAGTTCAAAAACTAAAACCCGACTACTGCAAATCGCGCTCTAAAAAGTATGAAACAAGATAGAATTCTTATCTGAAATTATCAAACAGGAAATATTAAACGCGTACATCAGGCCTCGTACGTTGGGCTTCGTCCGACTCTTTTAGTATGAGGGCGCCGAAGGCGCCCGGCTTTGGAACGCGTACATCGTGCCTCGTATGTCGGGCTACGCCCGACTCTATTAGTATGAGGGCGCCGAAGGCGCCCGGCTTTGGATCGCGTACATCATGCCTCGTACGTCGGGCTACGCCCGACTCTTTTAGTATGAGGGCGCCGAAGGCACCCGGCTTTGGAACGCGTACAGTGAGCCTCGTACGTCGGGCTACGCCCGACTCTTTTAGTATGAGGGCGTCGGATTTGGAATGCGTACAGCGTGCCTCGTACGTCGGGCTACGCCTGACTCTTTTAGTATGAGGGCGCCGGATTTGGAATGCGTACAGCGTGCCTCGTACGTCGGGCTACGCCTGACTCTTTTAGTATGAGCCCGACGTTGTAACCTGTACAGCGAGCCTCGTACGTCGGGCTACGCCCGACTCTTTTAGTATGAGGGCGCCGAAGGCGCCCAGCTTTGAAACGCGTACAGCGAGCCTCGTACTCGACTCGACTCTTTTAGTATGAGCCCCACTTTGGAACCCGTACAGTTATAAAATAATGCACGTCATTAAAAAAACACCATGTATATATATAGCGGCCAAGCAAATTTATTTTGCAAAAACCTTTTTGTATCGCCGTAGTCGCGTAAGCGTAACACGCGGGTCGCGTATAGAATCCAGAGCACTTGTAGATTCGTAGTTCGAATTATCTACCCGATAAATTAATGTTTTATCGGGTGCATGCAAGCAAAGCCGGGTGCAAAAGCGAACAATATGTATATATTTGAAATGTGCTAATTGAACTCTTTCAAATGATATACCTACAACACGTCATCATTACTTATTTTTATTTTTTTAGTTCGTGACTTTATGACCTCTAGAGGGCGCCGTGTTCATTTTTTTGTGACGTCATATAACCAGCGGACGATTAAGACGATTCGAATGACACATAGTTTGTCAAATTTCAATGAGTACTTTAGAAGTTATGAGGGAACAGATGAACATACATACATACCCACAAACATACCAGTCAAAATCATAACCCTCCTTTTGCGTTGCCGTAGTCGGGTAATAAGTTACTGCAAATATGTAACAATTATGAATCTAATGCGGTTATTTATATTCTTCTGCTTTCATAAGTAATAGTTACTGATTTTACATAGCGTTTTTCGATTAAAAGACATGTCAAGATCGCTTACATTCTTTCAAGTTCTTTCTAATGCTAAAAACCGGCCAAGTGCGAGTCGGACTCGCGTTCCAAGGGTTCCGTATATTACACAATTTTTAACAATCAGTGCCGGATTAAGATATGTTGATGCCCTAAGGATTTCTAGGTGCCCCCTCTCCCTCGGGTCGTCAAGATTACATTGATTTTTTGGTAAATTGAGAGAAGTTCATTGCCGCGTTACAGCTGAGAATGGAAATCAGTCACATCATTTTATCACGAAAATTGACAGTGCCGCAGCAGTAATGTTGCAACAGAGTACCTAATGCTGTTGCAGTCGCCACCCGAATGTCACCTTTATCATAGCTTAGAAAGTAATAGAAACGCGAGCGAAGCGAGCGCGGAAATTTTTCGATATAAAAACGCAATATGATAGACAGTTGTAAATTTTTACTTTTAGTATGGAAATCAGTCACATCATTTTATCACGGAAGTTGACAGTACTGCTGCAGTAACGTTGCAACAGAGTAATGTTGCTGCAGTTGCCACCCGAATGTCACCTTTATCATACCTTATAAAGTTATTGAAAACGCGAGCGAAGCGAGCGCGAAAATTTTTCGATATACAAACGCAATTTTACTTTTAGTCCCAACCAGGCGCGAATCCAGGATTTCATACAGAGAAGGGATGGGACAGTTTTCTATCAGCCTAGCTTCGCATAGGGCTCGATATTTCTTAGGCTTCGATATTCGAGGTTGTTTTCATGCATAAAACATGCAAGAATGCAGAGCTTGGAATTGAATTGGCGAAGTGTGAGAAAGGCAGTAGGCCTAGCTGCGAAAGAGGAAAGCTTGGATTTGGATCCACACCCAAGTGTAATTAAGGCAGAAGGCCTCGCATAAGACCTAACGCCGAACCGCAAAAGAGTGGGTTGAAATCGAATCTATGCATGTAATCACGACTCTTCTACTGCTACCGATTGTTTCCCAAAGAATTACGCGCCATTATTTTTGCAAATTAGCTTTTGGACAGCTAAAAAAAATCGTGTGTTAAAAACGATGTGTCTGTCCCTAATTTTAAAATTTGTTCACCTTTTTCAACCTAGCATTTTGGTGCCCCTCCTGAACGTGGTGCCCTAAGCACGTGCTTGTTTTGCTTATTGGTTACAAAGTCTTTATTAATTCAACCATTAAAGTCGACGAGTACAAAAAACTTTAAGCTAGCTCTCAATTTAACATTTTTTTTAAACATTATTTTTAATTTGACCTTACAATTACTCGTAAGTAGGTAAGACCGTTAAATATTTAAAATGATTATGTTATCAGAAAATTATCACCAATTACTCTAAGAAAACTACTACTCTAAGTAATCCGGCACTGTTAACAATGTATTTTTTATGTGAAACGTGAGTGAAATCTCTTTAAAAAATCCGTAGGGGTCGGATTAAAAACTGTAATTAAGTCCGACTCACGCTTGACTGTACATTTCTAATAGGTTTTCCTGTCATCTATAGGTATAGACCTATTTTATGTATTTTTTTCAAAATTTTAGACCTAGTAGTTTCGGAGATAAGGGGGGGGGAATGGTCATTTTTTGCCTATTTTCTTGAATAACTTCTAAACTTTTGATTCAAAAATTATAAAAAAAAATTATTTGAAATCCTTACAATAAGCTCTTTCATTTGATATGTAACATGATATAGTTTGAAAAATTTTTTTTTTTCATTTTTTCATTTACCCCCAAAAGTGGCCCCCATGTTTAAAATTCATTTGTTTACGTTACATGTCCGTATTCGGGTCACAAACTTACATATGTGTACCAAATTTCAACTTGATTGGTCCAGTAGTTCCGGAGAAAATCGGCTGTGACAGACGGACAGACAGACAGACAGACAGACAGACAGACGCACGAGTGATCCTATAAGGGTTCCGTTTTTTCCTTTTGAGGTACGGAACCCTAAAAAAACGAACTATAGTGCATAGTTTATCTTCCATCGTATTTTCACGGAAACGTACGTTTCAGTCGGTCTCGGTACACAAAGTACACGTGTACCATCAGTTTTGACATTGACAATACGCTCACGTCTACGTAACTTACTTTCTATGCATCTCGCTCGTACTCGCATATGCGAGCAATAGTGCAAGCGAGATGTACAGAAAGTAAATTACGTAGACGTGAGCGTTATGTCAATGTTAAAACTGATGGTAGAGGCTCTGAGGTTCTGAAGTAGCATAACAAATACGAACGTTTCCGAGAAATACGATGGAAAACAATTATGCACAACATCTCTGTACAAATTAATGGACTCGCCAACAAATTTTCAACTCTCTCCAAATAATGAAAATATCCTATGGATTCAACATGTCTCATCATGATTGTGTTTTAATTGCAATGGAAAAACGTAATCTGATGGAAGAGAGTACTTGAAATATGCCGGAGGAGCTTACATTTTACACGATACAAACATTTGCCCAATAATCGGCGCTTTAACTGAATAATTCGGCCGAATACGAACATTTGAAAATTCGCCGAATATGCTGATGACGAATACCTACCGAATAGTTACCGAATATTCGACCCATCTCTAATCTCAACGTCATAATTTCGTAGGAGTTTGACGTTTCAAATAACACTTGCACTGCGTGTGCTATCAAAATCGTTGCAGATATGGAGCGTTATCTATGAAAAGGGACCTTATTGTCGACAATATTCGTCGGTCGCTAACGTCACATACATCTTGGTCTAACTTTAATGTAATATTGTTTGTTCTAGATCTATCTATTTTACCCGAAGGAGTTATACAAGTACGTTGGGTCCAAAGGCATCATAACCCTGCAACTGTTGGCGTATTGTTCATCGTTTAGCAACCCAATAACATACTGCTTCATGAATCACAGGTTTCGCCAGGATTTCCTTTGCCTCATCAAGAACTGCAAACTATTTAGGTAAGTTATCTGCATACGTCGGATTCTAGGGGGCAAAATTTAATGTCAGCGCGTCACCAACGTGCCAATCGTTAACGCTCCGTAGCGTATCGTCACACCTCGGACACTGGCGATCAAATGTATGAAACAAACTCGTTCCTACGCACACAGTCTAAGCTCGTGTAGGTGAACGCGTACCTTGCTTGTGTAAGTGAGATAAGACGTGCTAGGGTTCCCGCCATTTTGTTGTCAAGTTCGATGACCTCAATGACTCAAAACTCATTGCGCGTATTAGGAAGAAATAAGAATCGTATTATGCTGTAAGGTGGGTATCTAAGCTCGATTTATACAATAGTTTCCTATTTTGAATCAGTTTAAACGAAGTAACAAACATTTTTTAAGGAAATTCAGGCCACAAAAACATTAATACGTAAGTTGAAAACATGATTTTTTGTTCATATAGATATTTTGTTGTTTTCAGTGTGATCTGATAGGTTTTGTAAATATTTGTTTAATATTTGAATATTTTACGTGGCCTCCGCTCTGCGCACCGCGTCGTCGCGTCCTTGCCAGCCGGTAACTGTGAGGTAACCGAGAGCGGGTGGGCGGCACTTTCAACGGGAGGCAGGGAGTGTCCATACTGTACGTTAGTTCTATTTATTATACTGTGGTATCGTAGTCATCTCTCTCTATTACTCTTCCCCACTAGTGCGATAATGACAGGTTGCGTTGCGTTAACGATTGTACGTTGGCTACGCACCCTACCTATATGTCATTTCCTATATTAATAAATTAAATTATCGTTATTTTTCCATAAAGGGGTCTACAGATTATGGTAAGACATAAAATAGTAGAAATTCAATAAAATGGAACTAAAATATTTCCATACTAAATTGTTGCCAAGTGCATTATACGTCAAAAATGCGACAGTTACGTAGAAAGTGGCGCCCTCATTTATTTTATACTATTTTATGTCGCACTGTACCAGTTCGCCGGACGATATCAGCCTGTCAGTCATTCGGAACTGTCACCTTTTGCGTTTAGCTGACAGGCTGATATCGTCCGGCGAACTGGAAATCTGTGGGCCCCTTAATACTAGTGATCGCCCCCAGCTTCGTTTGTCTTCTCTTCTTCAATTTAAGAGGTATCCTCTTGTCGGTGGAGTATTTTCCATTTCTCCCTCTCATAAGCCATAGCTTTGACCTCTTGATACGACACGACACCAGCTTTTTCTTTTATTTGGTCTATATAGCTATGTCTTGGTCTGCCCCTGCCTCTCTTTCCTTCTATCTTGCCTTCTATGATGGTTTTAAAGAAGTTGTCGTGCCGTAACAAATGTCCAATCATTTTTCCCCGTCTGTTGTTGATGGTGTTCAATATCATCCTCTTCTCTTTCACTCTTCGTAATACCTCTTCGTTCGTTATCTTCTCCGTCCATTTTATACCTTCCATACGTCTTCATTTGTCACTATATATTATTTGTAAGAACAGTGAAAGTTGGATAAGCGATGTAAATTGTATTAATATCATGATTTTTATTCTTAATTTTCCTGATTTTTTTTGGAGCATTTTGAGACTACTTTCAGTATGCTAAATTGTTTCTGCCTAGAGATATGAAATATCATTTAATTTGTAATATATTATTATATAGTTTTCAGTTGATACCAAAATTTTCAGATTCGGGTATAGAATTACAAAGATATTTGGTGCGGACGAAACAATGCAAAGTGATGTGATACTTTGCACGCGAGTGTAGACAGCGGCCATGTTTTGAGCTTTGAGCTCTGAGGATCACTCTTTTAATATTTTACATGTTTGCGAGAAAGGGTTAATTGCGTTCGAGTGTTCTGGAACAGCTGGAAATAATTAGGTACAACAATAGGGGTGGTGTGATTATTAACAAACAGATGAATGTTGCGTCATCACCTCATCACGGTTATTGCGAATTTTTGCACCCCACACACTTTCACTACATAGACACAAAATGACCATTGGTCGGCCATCAAAAATAGCTCAACATTTTATTTTATTTCTTTCATTCATTGCAGAACCATAGTTATATCAATTTGTTGGCATAGCAACATAGTGCATATTATTATTCTAAAAACGAATTACTAAAATATATACCGGGTGTGGCCTGTAACACGAGCAAATAATTAAAACATAGATTGTAGGTACTCCTCAAACAATGACACTTTTGTTCAACAACTTTTAAAAATTATGAAGTATTTAGAGTCCTTATTTTTCATACAAAATAAATATTATCTTCAATGGACGCCATCGCCACGCCATACCATCGTGATTGACGTTGCTTGTCACGTCTTAAACATAACAAAATTCGCAATACATTGCGTCTTAGAATAAAATTTAAAGTGTATTAAAAATCAAACCACAAGTTATTTTTAAAAGTGGCTGAACAAATGTTGGTCAGTATGAGGAGTACAGCCTACAGTTAATTTTTTTGCTCGTATTACAGGCCACACCTGGTTATACTTAAATATAAAATAGCATTCAAGTAAAAACTTTGACTTCATTACAAACACACACATCTCCAGCAACGAAACTCTCGTCGAGTTTTTTTACTCTTGCGGGTGGTTTGTTACATTTATTTGCGAATTTATTTTTACGGCCGGAGGGTCGCAAGTGTCGCAACATTATTTCAGGCAAAAATACGCAAGTAAGTATAACGCGGGTTAGCACTTAGCACTGATTGATTGGCACGTTATTATTTCGCGGATTAGCAAGGTAATATTTTTGTTTTAATTTATACTTATTTTGGCAGGGTCGTCATCAAATAAAATGATTGATCGTGTTATGTTGTTTACAGCAGGGGGAAGGAGTATTTGTACGTGATAGTATAAGAACGTATATTGTCTAAAAACCTGCCTATAATATATAATACAGTGCGACATAAAATAGTAGAAAATAAATGAGGGCGCCACTTTCTTCGTAACTGTCACATTTTTGACGTAAAATCTTAAACTTGGCAACAATTTAGTATTGAAATATTTTGGTTCCATTTTATTTAATTTCTACTATTTTATAACAGTTTACGCGTTAGGTTGCGTTGACATAAGCAATATGCGTTTATGTCACAGTAAACCAAAGCGTAACTGTTAAACACTGAAAGTGGCTAATTGCCATATTAACGCCTGATTCTATTAATTATAATAATAATAATAATAATAATTCAGCCTATATACGTCCCACTGCTGGGCACAGGCCTCCTCTCATGCACGAGAGGGCTTGGGCTATAGTCCCCACGCTAGCCCAATGCGGATTGGGGACTTCACATACACCTTACCTATTAATTATAATTTAGGTAATTGTCATGGATATAGCATCTTGGACACTATGTCACCGACGACTTTAAAAACCAATTAGATATAGAAAGGGAGCGCAGGGCACTGGCAGTCCGATGCAACATGCTAATAATACGGAGGTTTGCATGGTGTAGCCAACAGGTAAAAACAACTTTATTTAAAGCCTATTGTCAAGTTTTCTACACGTGCAGCCTCTGGACTAGTTATACGCAGAAGACCACCAGTTCCTTGCGCGTCCAATACAATATGGTTTCAGGATGTTGTTGGGGCTGCCCCCCCCCCCCCCCACTGATGACTACTATGCCATAACATAATACCCAAAAGAGTGGTCTCGTTGCTCTGCAGTGGGGGCCAGCTCCAACCCCATCCTGTACCGTGGCGGGCCGATGCGGCTCACCTATGTATAATGCGGGCCGCATATCATTATAGGTGGCATTATGCGGCATTTTAAGTGTGTCATAACCGCTACTAGGTGATATTTATAGTTATTTTTATTGATGTCTGTTTTTGTTTGTCGCTTTCTTTTTATTTCACTAACACCTAGTTTTTAGGGTTCCGTACCCAAAGGGTAAAAACAGAACCAGATTCCACTATTCATCTGTCTGTCTGTCATCAGGCTGTAGAGTCTGTGCGGAAAGAGAAGAGTCGTAGAATGTATGGGGCCCAATACATTCCACGACCCTTCTCTTTCCGAACAGACTATCTTATGAACCGTGAGAGGTTGAAATTTGCACAGATGATGTATTTTTATTGCCGCTATAACAGCGCATACTAAAAACTGAATAAAATAAATAAATAAGTGGGGCTCCCATACAACAAACGTGATTTTTTGATAATGGTTTGGGACACTTGACCGGTTTTTTTTATTAATCTTATTTGTTGCTAACCATTATGGGCGATGGCAGATTGACTTTTAAATAAATAAATTGAAAATTGTAATTATTTGATATTTCTAAACCGCTAATTTTCGTTAAACATAGGTACATAAACGTGAAATCCCTTGGCGCTCTATGATTGGCTACGTTTGAAAGCTACATAAAATAGTACTTACTTACTACTTACTCCTCTGGCGCAGCGACCCAAAGTGTGTCTTAAAATAGTAATGGTGGTTAAATATACAGAGTGTTGCAGGAACTGCTTCGACAAGAAGCCGGAGTGCACGCAGCCTACACCCCCACCTTCCAGCCAGGAAATCGCGCCTTGTGTGATCCGGGGCACTCACACTGGACGCTCAGGTACTACATATACCACTGGCTCAGTGACCCAAAGAGGATCTTGGCCTCTGACACAAGAGAGCGCCACTCTGCCCTATTCTGTGCCACTTCACGCCAGTTCGGTATTTTTTTTTGTTAGCGTAGTTTAGTGTCCCACTGCTGGGCAAAGGCCTCCCCTCCTTTCCTCCACTCAATCCTACCGTTTGTACTTTCCCGCCAATCCGGATGAAATGCGTCCAAGTCGTCCCGCCATCTCCTTTTCGGTCTGCCTGAACCCCAGCCTGGGCCATCGATGGTGTTCCGTGGGTCCCACTCGGTAACCATTTCGGCCCACCTTTCAGGGTGCATGCGGCAGACATGTCCAGCCCAGTCCCACTTAAGCTTAGCGGTCTTACCTATAACAAAGAGAATTTAGACTAGAGGAATATCAAAGTAAATTATGTAGTCTACCTACTCGACGATAGGCCAAGGTATGGTGCCATCTTTTCGAGAGATGGCGCCATAACTTTGGCCTACTCTCGACTAGATGGCGATACTTTTTGATATTTAAGAAATTTAACAATTCAGTGAAAAAATAAGGATTAAAGTCAAATGGCATTCTAAAAGTGTTTTGAGTCGAAACCATTTGTGCCGAAAGATCAGTAAATGTACTGACTAGGTACATAATTTACTTTGACAATATTCCTCTATTTCAAATTATCTTTGCCTATAACATTTCATACAGTAACAAAAATAGTGGAGATCCGTTTAAGGGCATATTCGATATCGTGATATGATTAGGAAAAAGTAGAAGAAATTGTTTTTGACACGAAAGAACTAGGACGTTATGGAATGAAGATTCATTTAAGTTTTAATACAACATCCACGGCAAACTGCTATTTTAATAGATTTGTAGTCCTGACTTTAGTGTGTGAATGTCGAGGTACCAAATTGGATTTCGTTAAGCATACATACAGGATTCGACCTCGTACAAGGATTAATTTAATGAGAGGTATCGAGTGCAAGCCTGAAAATATTCAAAAATATTCGCTTTCCTTTCCCTGTTATTATTTTCTCTTTTTTACCGTTATATCGTTTCAATCAGATTTACAAATAATATATTCCCGTTCATTATTTTTATTAACCGACTTCCAATTCCCGAAGGAGGAGGTTATCAATTCGGTTGTATGTTTTTTTTATATTTTTTATCCTCGGATTATTTTCCGAGAATCAAGAACGCATGTACATTGAGTTACCTATACATATGCGTAGAATAAACCAAAACAATATGGCGAAATCATCAAATAAAATGGTGTGTTGGATGATTTTATTATTCAACCGCAATGATAATAGTATTACCTACCATACTTATAATTTTATCTATGAACCTTCCACAACCATTGGGTAACGGAAAGAGAGAAATTAATCGAAAAAGTCGCTACTGGTAAATTTCCAATATAACAGGGTTCCATTAGCCGTTTACAAAGTATAATGCTCTTACGGAAGATGTCGCTAGGTGCCCGTGAGGCGCTTATGAAGGATTGAAATATTCGCTGTCATCGAGTAAGTCCCGGTAGCTCAGTGGGCTGGTTTCCCGGAGTCGCGAGTTCGAGTCAGTTTTTCCAATTTTCCTTTATTTCTAAGGATTGTGGTATCGTTCTAGACGTTTGTGCTTAATAGGTACAAACATGAATTTACATTAGTATTTACATAATCGAAATTGCAGCAATATTGGCTTGTACAGTTGACGTAATTGATGGTGACCGAAGAGCTGGCGGCTACCTCGCACAACGTATCAGCATTGCGATACAGCGAGGAAATGCCGCCAGCATCCTTGGTACAATGCCTCTAGGGCCTATTTAAGATTTAAGCTAGTTATTAATTTCTTTTAGTAATACCACTGTATATATCTTTACAGTTGTTTAGGTAAAACTGCAATTGCATTTGTTACAGACCTGGAAGGGCAGGAGGGGGAGGAATGCGTTTAGCAGCGTCTCGTTGGCCAATTCCTCAAGCGGTTCCCACCCGGCTCTGCCCGCGCCGGCCGTCATATCAAGGCCCATCACTCAGGTGAGATGGAGAGACATTTATATGCCTCCTAAAGCCCAGCCATAGAGATGAAAAATCCAAAATTTGCTATTTAAATTTGAACCTAGTTTAGGAAAAGAGTTGATTTTGCGTTGTTGGAAAATTGAACGAAACAAAGCAGAAGCGACTCTGTTCCAATTGAATAGGATTGAAATTTCATCGAACTGAAGAGGTACTGTAGGTAGGACCTTGGGCCTAAGGAGGATAGGGCTATTGACCGAACGTTGGCGAAGGTCTCCGTTTCAGCTTGGGCAAAAATTCGTATGTGCGGATATTCTCCTCTGCAGGCCGCACTTCTTAACCGATTCTCGGGACTGAGCAGGTTTGGTAGTTAGATATAATTTGTATGTCTTTTCGTTTTTTGTAAAGTAGGGCACTTTATTAGGGCATTTTCATACTTATACGTATTTGAATGTAAATTCTCGATATTCATAACAAAAAAATTGAATTTCGAGGTCGATTTTGATTTAAGGATCCTGACAATTGCTCACACTGGTTGGAGCACTTGAAATGTAATGACTGATCGCGATTGTCGAGGTCAGTGGCCTAGGCGTGGGCGAAGAGGACCCACGGCCTCGCAAAGCCAACCTTTTTATTACCTTGGGAATACAGAATACACATTAAAAAGGACCCCGCAGATGTGGTTTCGCCCACGGCTAGATTAGTTCACGCTACGCCACTGTAGTCCTAGCACGGCGCAACAGTATCTCGCGGCGAGATACCTACCCGTCCCATTTTAATTAATTAGAAAAAGACAGGTAGTCTATATCGCCTACCCGTCCCTCTTTGATTAACATATGTAGTTAGAAAAAGACGGATAGTCTATCTCGCCGCGAGATACGTTCTCGCCAATCATGTGCTAGCCCGTGTCGAGGTCGTGTCAAAACAATAACCGTAACAAATGACTTCACCATCGGCCTCTAGAATTTCTGATTTATGGAGATGGATCATATGACCTGACCCCGACAATTCAAAGCCAATAAAAAATGGTCCGTCCAAAATGTCTGCGTAAACGCGAAAAAGATGTGGGACGCGACAGACGCTTATACGAACTGAGTTATCGGCAACCGCACGGGGCTTCTTTTATTAGAAATAGGTACATATTTATTGGGGAAATAAGCTTTTAACACATTCGGCGCCGAAAACCCGACTATCGGATATTTTATGATTTCGTTCTCAGGCCGGACGACCCGATAGTCGGGATCGTGGTACTACAGCTATATATAACTAGCTATACACCAAGAAATGTAATCGGTGATCAGGAACCAATTTTTCTAATTCAGTCATCGATGGCGATCACTTTTAACTATGGGACCAACCTCGAAATCACAAAAAAATATTTGCCTGTTTCATACATTTGGGCTGGTCCGATGTTGATATTTTCTATGAGAGAGTTAATTTTTTATTCGCGATTTTGGCGTTGGTTTTATAGTTAAATGTGATCGCCATCGATGACTGAATTAGAAAAATTGGTTCCTGATCACCGATTAAATTTCATAGTGTATATGACAGCTAAATATATATGAAAGCTATATATTTTAGTGGCCTGGCGCGGATGTCTTGTATGGCTACGTGGCAATACTTAAATGTGTTAAAACGGTTATAGCTCGAATGCTTCATTTTTGAATTGAGAACCGACACACGTGTGACAGGTGGATTAGCATTAATTGACTAGCACGTTATTGCATCATGGATTGGCCAAGCATAATATTATTGTTGTAATTGATATGGATTTCCACAAATTAACGCCTGCTTCAATAAATTACCTGTTGAATGTGCAGCGGACTTTAGTTGGTACAGTATGATATATCTGGCTAATTATTTTTTAACATTATATAGAAGATATTCAAAGTCACTTGGTATACCTATATTTTGGACTAATGCATTCAGCCATTTTCAATTTAGAGCACTTGACATTTTTGAAAGTTTTCTAATAATTTGTTAAACCAAGTATTGAAAAAGTTACAGTATGTTACGAGTATATATTTGTGATCTACTCACAAAGCCCTTTCATTTGGTACCCCACATGGTATATTTAAAATAAAATAAAATAAAAGGTTTGTACTGCCGACTTTATGACGTCACAGCAACTTCTTCTTCTTCTTCGTCGTTCCCTCATGACTGAGGATCGTGACCAACAACTATGTCCCTCCATTTATCGCGAACAAGATTATATTTGTGTTCAGGGCATTACACTGAATGCATCGATACCATATTCACCCATAACCGAGACGACATGTTGCGCGAAAATCGATTTGTAGAAGACTTTTCGTTCGCTGGCCGGACCTCTACAGTTATTACACCGCTACAAACTGAATAATGAGAAATGACTGACTTTAAGCGTGTGGAGTCTGTGCGGAAAGAGAAGAGTTGTGGAATGTATGAGTACCATACATCCCACAACTCTACTCTTTCCGCACAGAGTCTATTAGATACCTATTTAATAGTTTTTTTTGTTGCCAGGTAATAGAAACAGGAGTAGAAGGCAGCCAGTTCCTGTATCGTATCACCTGGGCCCGAAACGGCCTGGCAAAGAGCACGGGACAGTCACAACCACGCTATGAATGAATTGACCAACCACAGGCTCTCGATCATGAATCGGCCAACCACAAATGGGGCATTCCATGAGTTGTCCCGTACAAACGCATTTTATTTCATATTATACCTGTAATTCTTCAGAAAATTCGCGTTTGTACGGGAAAATCACAGACAATTTCGTATAATGCTCCAATTCTCCAATTAAAATGCGCGCTATCAATGAAACCGCCAATCAGACGCGCGCTGGAAATTGAATCGACCAATCGAAATTAATTAAGTGAGAAAAACTTGGTGCAAATGGTAACTTAAGGTAAGGTCAGTCAAAAAAGCGTACATATCATGTACCTACAGGTCGAACTAGTAATTTAAACGATTTACTTCCTTGTACTCAATAATGTTAGTGACGTTTAATCACAATAATAAGGTGTTTTCAACCCTTTCAACACGGAATCAACTTCCAAATCACGAATAAAATTTGGCTGTCGAGGTAAATATCGATAGGTATCCGATCGGCTGATATTATGTAGGTATGTATGAAACAAACATGCTTTTTTCGCGAATTAGGTGTTGGTCCGTCCAAGTGTAAGATTTGTTTAGTATCTGCCCGATACGAACTTTAAGATACGTCAATTAATAGATCTAGAAACGATATGGATTAGATGTGTCAGTGTCAAAAGTGACGTTCATGTTTGAAAATCTATTAACTGACGTATCTTAACCCTTTATAAGGCAGAGACGATTTGGAAACCACTTAGTTAATAAACATTTACGGAGAAGAACATCCTCTTTTTTATTTAACTATAATGGTATTATATAGCGAGTATATCAGGCTTTCTTTCCTCATTCATACTTTTTCGGTCAGTAATTAATTTTAGTGTAATTAATTAATTTATAGTATGTGGTCAATTTATGCCCTATGCCTGTCAAGGGAAGCAAGCTAACGTCATTGTTTCCATTATACTATTAAAAATATACACGTCGCTGTATCTAATAATTTGAATTATAGCTCTTGCAATTCACGATGGCGAGTGGCGAGACTCTTATTGGTATGATGACAAGGTCTAATTTTGATAAATCCACTCTCCATCGTGAATTGCAATAACTGTACTACGTTGTTTGTAGTGTCAGGAAAGTGTATCATTTGCCACTTAAGATTAATAAAATTATAAAAGGTTACATGCTATATCGATAAGTATTTTAATTAGAACTTTTTGCGGAAGTCTCTTTCTAACTCCTTGATAGAAAGAGACTTCCGCTTGTAAATTATATCGTGAAACGGGCCACAGATTATATTTTTTTCATTGATATTCGTATATTCATCCTACCCACTACAAGATACACAATAATGTTCAATTTACCGTATGTAGTCAATTAAACACCAGTCTGTACAGAGCACGTTATGTTTGTTATGTCAATGTCAATGAATAGGTGTATTGGAAACAGATCATCTGAAAACTCAAGTGCACTAACAGGCTGAGTGCATATATTGACCACATGTTTTTCTTAATGATTTCGTTTTTTTTTGCCGTTGATGTGTTCCCCAGTGCATTACAAACATGGTAGTGTATTTAACTTTCACGTAGCATATCTGTATAACTGGGGCCTTATAAAGGGTTAAAGTTTGAATCGGGCCGTATGACTCTCTCACAAAAAAATTCTAAGCTCAGAAAAGCCTTCATAAACAGTTTGTACATTCACGCATTTTGATTAATTGACGCTAATTGTTTTAGTATTTAAATCGATCTGTATATTATTAAACAAAGTGAACTATTGCTATTGAGACTTTTGGGTATGTGGCAAAAGACAGGGATAGAAGTTTCATATTGGTATACTCGTATATTTATGGGGCGGCAAGCGTGGATGGATGACCAACCCCACCCGCTTATAATATAGAGTAGAGATGGGCCGAATATGGACTTTGCCGAATACGAATATTCGGTTCAGATCATACCGAATACGAATATTCGGCCGAATATTCGGTTAGGCTAAAACTGCCTAAAACGCTGAAAACAAGTTCATACAGGTCCGCGATCTGCACTCCGCAAGTGTTTTTGACCCTTCCCCTCTGGACCGGCCGGGAATGTTTATGAAAATATGAAAAGACACGGAACTGTCTCATGCCTGGCCGCGAAGTGCACCCGTGCCACGGTGCCATCTAGCGGACGCCATTAAAAAATAATTTGTTTATTCGGTAAATATTCGGCAGTTGGAACCGAACTATTCAGCCGAATACGAACATTGAAAAATATGCCGAATATGCCGAAGATGGGCCGGATATTCGGTCCATCTCTAACATTGAGTGTTATTTCAACTCCGTTCAGAGAGATTTACAGTGATATTGATATAGCCCGTTTCCTATTACTGCAAATACTGGGCTAACTGCAATGCTGTACCTACAGCGATACTTTCACGAACGGATTATTACTTAAATGGTAAATTGGTTGTTATGTAGCTGTTTACAAAATCTGTATTATACTTGACAATGAAACGAAATCGTGATCTGATGTAGGCAGTTACTTGTAAATAAAATTATTAAAAAAAATGAATTTTCATTATTGTGTTGAAAAGCTTTAACCCATTATAGGGCTGGGAGAATACGCTTACCTACTTCTTTAGCTTTTATACACGAATAAAAAAATAAAAATTATACTTACTCACTTTTATAAAGGTCCTTAAACACAAAAAAAAACTTACTCATTTATATTATCTCTTCTTCTTAATCGTTATACTCTTTGCAGAGTATTGTGGTCAACTGCTGACATCAGGAACAGATGTTGCTTGCCGTACGATTTCTCGCCATTTTCCGCGGTTGGAGGTCATTCTGGCAAATGCGTTCAGGGGTCTTTCCATGGCAGATTTAATTTGGTCAGTCCATCGCATAGGTGGCCTTTTACGCGGTCTTGTTCCGTTTGCTCTACCCTGATATTATATATAAATGATAAATCCTTACAAATTATTCTCATCTTAATGTTGCTTACGCTCTTAACTCAAATGGCCGGTTTAGTTAGCATTTGTACAAAAAAATACTTTTACAACATTGTGTTATCAAAATACTATAACGTCACAGTATTGAATGAAATTTACACTAGGCGTATAGACCGAGATTTCCACTCAAGTAATTTATCATGTAGTTGCATTATATGTGGGCGGCACGCTTCTACTTTCATCATAATTCAAACTCTGCGAGTAACATGGCTCATCCCATAGCTCGTTGTCACTTGCACCTTGTTGACGTACGGCCCGATTCGAACTTTTCCCGCCGAGTTTGCTGCCGGTCCCATATTGGGATACCCTCCTCCAATTGAAGGGGGAATTAAATCTTCTCGAGGCAGAGGTGTAGGGGTGGAGCCGGTGTAGCTTTATTTGACGTTCATAAGCGCATTGTAATATGCCTACTTAAATAATAAATAAACTATCTTTATCTTTATGATACGGCAGTTAATAAATCTAGAAACGATATGGATTATCTAATCCACACATCTAATCGTCACATTTGACACTGACATATCTATGTCAGTGTCAAATGTGACGTTTCTTCAAACAAAAAACGTCACTTCACACTAACGTATGTAACGTAACGTCACTGACACATCTAATCCATACCGTTTCTAGATCTAATAATTGACGAATCTTAAAGATCGAATCGGGAAGGTAGTGTCGAGTGTACTGCCTTATTAAGGGTTAAATTGAAATGTTAAACTATCCTGTACTTTAAGTGTTATGTATTGTACTTATATTGCAGTTTCTATTTTTGTACACGAATTTATTTAGTTGTAATTAATTATAAAACTTCCCTGAGACTTCGACACTACAAATAACTTAGTATTTACGTTAGTAACCTGTTTAAAACTATTTTAATGTTAGTTGCAAATTATGTTAGATATGAATTAACTGCTATGAAATAAAATTACTATAAAAGCGTTACATACTTACATAAAATTATATACATATGTACCTACACACATGATGTAGAGTCTACTGCAAAACAATTATGGATCTATGCTAAATAACTAGACCTGGCTCCAATTTCACGACGGTGACAGGCGCGACAATTGTAAAACATCACTGTTGCTGACGTCACAGGCATCCATGGGCTACGGTTACCGCTTACCATCGGGCGGGCCGTATTCCTGTTTGCCACCATCATTGTTTTATTTAAAAAAACTTTATTATATCGGAAAAAAACAGATATTTCTCTTGCTAAGTTTATGACAATTGTCACAAGAAACACTACAATTGTCACGAAATTCCGACATATAACTCATTACCTGTCAAGAATTACCTACAATTCTTCTAAATCTTGACAATTGTCAGAAACTATGCAAAAGAAATATCTGTTTTTTTCTGATATAATAAAGTTTTTTAAATAATACAATGATGGTGGCAAACAGGAATACGGCCCGCCCGATGGTAAGTGGTAACCGTAGCCCATGGATGCCTGTGACGTCAGCAACAGTGATTTTACAATTGTCGCACCTGTCACCGTGGTGAAATTGGGGCCTGCTGATCACAACTTAAAAAAAACTAGATTTACTTATTGAAATATGTGTTGTAGTTTAAATATAGTATTCCACAAACATCTGATCTACATAATTCAGTCGACTTCTGATACCGTGTTCAAAAACATAAGAAACGACGTAAGTACCGCGAAGATACGCCCTTGTACTTGTATGCCAGATTTTAAATTCTAACTTTTTTTATCAATAAAGAATTGAATTGAATTGAATACGTTGTACAGTCACCTGCAATAATATGTTACTCTTTCATGGCCGCAAAAATATGTGACACACTCTTATGGCTCTACGAATATGATCGTGTCAGATATTTTTGCGGCCTTCGTTGTGTAACATATTATTGCAGGTGACTGTACCTATCTAAATAATAATTAATTATTGTTGTGGAACCCCTATGATCACGGAAAAATGCCGTACTTTACACTTTTGTTTTCATGCTATCGTGGATTTAAAAAAAATTGGTATAGTTCGAGTTGATTATCTTGTATACGAATTTATTTAGTTGTAGGTAATTTAATTGTTGTTAGGTACGAATTAAATGTAATGAAATAAAACTCTGGATGTCTATTGCAAATAAGTATTAGGTATTTAAGTGAAGTTTTATACATTATGTACAGTCGACTGTAAAAATATTTATACTGATAAATATGCTAATGCTTACACATGCGACTGTATCTGCTAATCACTACTAAAGTAAAAATCTGGATACCTAATTAAAATCCGTGTTGTCAAAATGTCGTTTTACATAATATATGTCTACACTCGACATGTACGAGTACAATCAACTTCTGAAGCAATGTTCAAAAATAACTTTACAACGAGTTTATGTCTTAATATTGGCGCAGGCAAGCAAGAAGCGTTGCTAATAGCGCGCTATATGACGGCACCGCTATACTAGGAAACTAGAGCATAACAGTTTTTTCAAGTTTGTATAACCGTTCAACTTTTATATTTAAGACAAGCTATTTATATGATCTCTTTGAAATAATAAATGTGTTCTATAACTTGCATACCCCGGTTTGACGGGAGCAAATTGTATTGACGCTTAAATAGTGCAACGACAAATAAAATTTACTTTTTAAATCGATATAAAATTATGATTCATCATACCGTTATGTAATTATAAAACTTTATAATCTTGTAAATTATTATGATAATATGCAATTATTATTATAGTGTGTCGAAATTACTCAAGTCAATACCAGATGTTGAATATTTATAGTTGCCATAATCTAATGCAGCGGTCGGCAACCAGCGGCCCGCGAACCTCTCAGTTGCGGCCCGCGAGCCTCCCTGGCTATTTTGTATGTAATATTAACAAACGACAATGTCTGATAAAGTCATAAATATTAACAAAGTGCGGCCCGCGTCAACTTCGGTAACTACTATTTGGCCCTTAGCTGCTAAAAGGTTGCCGACCGCTGATCTAATGTAAGGGCTCTTAGTTTTGTTCAAGGAGTCATATTTGTTGCGATAATTTAGAAATTAACTGTTATCGATATCGATAAGACTTTAGTCAATATTTCATCAATCACTAGCTTATTGAACACTTTTGGCCCCGTCAAACCGGGGTATGCCTATAAGTAGACATAGAGATTTTTCTAGCATGAACGAGGCAACGACGCTAGTGACTTCCTTCCGATTTATAGTATGTATCTTTAGGTATTTAAATAAAAGTAAAAAAACAATTTGTACATTTTCAGGTAGTTATAAAATTTATTGGTTAACCGACCAAATACAAAACCGCATGGACCAGTCACTGAACGACCTGACTTTAACCTACATTATTTGATCATGTAATGTTTTCATCTACCCTCAACACTGGCTTAAGGAGCGATTTGAGGGTAGATTTTGTTTACTTTTATTTAAATACCTATAGATCACTGACTTAATATTAGAAATAGACACACAGAGCGGAACACAAACGTCAACAAAATGTGGGTCAGAATGACATTAGCGGCAAATTTGCATTGATGATAAAAACGCTTACGTAAATTTTGAGTCAAGATAAATGTTTTGTACGGAAAAGAACTTACTGCCGTAAGCATTAAGTGTCAAATTTGTAAACATTACTACCAACACTGTTTAAACTTTAAGTCCGATGGCACTAAACGTAACTTCACCTTTGTATTTACGTCAAACAACGTCAAACGAGAATAATGAACGAATGGAGTCCCTTTGGTACATTTTAATAGGTATTACTGTACAGAAAAACCAAAGTAATAAATTAAACAAATTTAATTTGATCGGGAGTTCAAATAAAATTAATTCATGGTAACAACCCGTGTAAGTTATCATAAAACAAATTTATTTTTAATAACTAAGTATACGTCTTTAAATACTATTTTCCTTGAAATAAATTCAATTTATTAAATAACTGTGTATTTTAGATCTATATAATACTCTTCGCACTTTCGTTCTTTGCAATATAGTGCACGGGGACATTCAGGTCGCTACTGGTACTAGGGTTGCCAGATGGCCGGGATTTAGCGGGATTCTCCCGATTTTTACCATGTGTTCCCGATTCCCGACAAAGTGAAAATTGTCCCGAAAACCAGCTTCACGTTATGAAACAATAATTTCAAGTTCCGAACTGTCGTCGAGCGAGCGAGCGAGCGACTCAAGATCTCAAAGAATGTATACTATTCTAATTTAAAAACGTCTATGGGCAGAGCAGCTGACGTAGTGCCAATAATGTAAAATATCGTTGTTTTTAATACAATTACTATAATTTGAATGTTTTTTTTCCCCGACTTAAGTCCCAAAATCCCGAAAAATTTATATTTTTTCCCGATAATAGCGCCTTTCGATCTGGCAACCCTAACTGGTACTGATTGGTTATGGTCTTTATCAAAAAAATCCTGTGGTTGTCACTGTGTTCAGACAGGTTTAGCATTTACAGTTAGTCGATGTAAGCCCTTATTGGTCGTGTATATGTCGGAAACAGGGAAATGGGCCGAACACACAAGTGCCGTTTTGCCTTGTTTAAAACTGCATCACCCCTATCTCTTGCTATAATAGCAGTCAACTCTGCACGTCGCATAGGTTTTCTTGGAAATCTTGAATTTAAACATAATATTATATCTTATGAATTCCATATAAAAATAAAAAAAGTATTGACCTCACATCGACTCATTAGATTTTTGTTCCTTCACATCCCTTCTTTGGGACTAACAAAATAATTTATTCAAAACCATGAAATTACCACCAGATTACATAAATTATGTAATGCTATCCAAAGAACTAACCGAAAGAAATGCATTCCATGCTTTTTCCTTGTTTTATCTTTGTTGTTTTTGCATATTTTCACGACCATTTTACGACATTGTTGACAACTTCACATTTGAGCGGTCCATACAAGACTAAACGAAAAAGTAACGCGTGATCTGTTTTAACGTTACTTTTGCGGGGCCATTTTTTGCGGCTGATTGGGTATCCAGTTCTTATTCTATATCAATGCTATAGATACAGAGTATAGTTTATCGATGCCTATCTTATAAGTTTCATAGACAAAGGCCACATTTGGAAATAAACAACGGAATAAGCAATGGAAATGAACTATAGTAGTTTGAGTTACAAGGGATCAAAATGATATATTTCCGTCAAGGGCGTACATGGAATCTGGTATATACTGGGAAATGCTTTAGAAGGACGGCGAATGAAACACACGTAATTCGAGACTGACATTTATTTGTATCTGCCGGTAGGCGGCAGAAAACCAAAGTACCTACATGTATATACGATATACAGCATTCTCCCATCACAATTTGTTATAATTTTACAAACAGCTGTAAGTGAGAAAACAATAAAAATGATACCTATACCTATATATTTACTTAACATATTATTTTATACATTAAATGTACCTACTGACATAAGGTGGACTATTTATGTACACACCCCACTATATATACAACTATAATATACCTACTATACAACAATTGTTTAAACCTAGGTACATACACGTAAGTATACAATTTTGAACTTTAATGAGTTATGAACCAAATGATTATCCTTAGTCGTTCACTTCAATGGTATACCTATACGGAAGGATGTTAACTGTGTAACTCTGTAGGTACTTAATATTTAAGCAAACAGATATATATGAAAGTATTGACTGCAATTGAGCATTACATTCTTAAGACTATACAAGTACAAATATGTATCCTATTGTGTCTAAAAGTGAAACCGAATGGTTTAGTCTATTTCAAAACCGAATCTTTTAGGTGCAACGCGATTCCTTTTAGGTCTCGGCACGCGGGTGTCGTCTGGTGGCGGTACATGCGGTGACCGGGTCGGGGTGCGCGCGCCCCCGGCCGCCGCGGGGCTCGCGGACACGGACGCGGACGCGGACGCGGGCGCGGGCGACCTGCTTTGCTCCTCCGGCGCAGGAGTTGACTCAGAGGCAGGGGCCGATCCAGTTGCATAACTGTCGATAGCGACATCATTAGCTTCATCTGGCACGATCGAGTAATCGCGGTGCAACTGGTCTACATGTTTTTTATATACTTTACCGCCGCTACGAATGTAATAAGTTAATGGACCTACACGTTCGCTTACGGTACCGGTTTCCCACGCAAAGTTATTATTTTTATATAATTTAAAATATACCCGATCTCCTACGTTGAATTCTCTCAAAGACCCTTTTTTATAATTCATTTGCGCAATTTGCTTACTTCGCACTGTCTCGTTGACGCTAGGCCGCAGAAGGTCAAAGGTCGTACGCACCTCCCTCTTTAACATTAGACTCGCCGGTGTTTTTCCCGTTATCGTGTGTGGCGTCGCTCTGTAAATAGATAAGAAATCTTCCAAGGCAGCATCCAGATCAACCTTATCCCGCATTGCTTTTTTTAATGCCGTTTTAACAATTTTTACGCAGTTCTCGGCGCATCCATTGCTACTAGGTTTGTAAGGAGTTACTGTTATGTGTTGGACACCCTTGTTTTTCAAATAACACACAAATTCATTGCTATTGAACGGTGGTCCGTTATCAGACACGAGTTCGAGCGGAAACCCGAATTGACTAAAAACATGACGCAATTTAGCGATCGTGGATTTGGCGGAGGTGCCCGGAACACGAAACGCTTCGATCCATTTTGAATGAGCCTCTATAATAACAAAATAATATAACGTATTGTTTGTCAATGAAAAGAAATCGCAATGCAAACGGTACCACGTTTCTTGCGGCCATACCCACGGATGCAGGGGCGCCGCCGCGGGCGCCGCGCGCTCCCGCGCACACGTGTCGCACGCGCGACACACGCGCTCGATGTCGGCGTCGATGCTAGGCCAGTAGACATAGTTGCGCGCCAAACTCTTACATTTCACTATACCTTGGTGAGTTTCGTGCAACTGATTTAATATTTGGTCGCGTAAACTAGTCGGGATAATTACACGATGTCCGTATAAAACACAACCTTGTTCGACGCTCAAATATTGCCTTATATTATAATATGGCTTAAGGTCTTCGCTGTTACAGTACAACCAATTTGTTTTAATCGCGTTAGTAAGTTGTTGTAAAATTTTATCCGACGTCGTACTCTTCGCGATGCTTTTGTAGTTTATCGGCGCCGAGTCTTCTACAAAATGTAGGTACGTGTCGACACGTGATCGAACATGATTCTCTGGTACCGGTATTCTGGACAAACTATCTGCCAAGCAGTTATGTTGTGTACCAATGCATTTCACTTCATAATTATATGCGCCTAATATTACTGCCCATCTTTGAAGTCGGCTCGCTGCCATGAGCGGTATCCCTTTTTTTTCGCTAAATATTGATGCCAACGGCTTACAATCCGTGACAAGAGTAAATTTCCTGCCAAAAATATAATCATGAAATTTGGTTACCCCAAAAATAACCGCTAATCCCTCTCGACAAATCTGCGCGTAATTCTTTTCGGCGGCGCTGAGTGTGCGCGATGCGTGGAGCACGGCGTGCTCGCGGCCATCGGGGCCGCGCTGCGCTAGCACAGCGGCGACGCCGCCCGGCGCCGCGTCACATGTCACCGACGTCGGCCGTGCGTCATCAAAGTGCGCGAGCACGGGAGCCTTCGCCAGTAACCGTTTCACTTTTTTGAATGCCGCGTCGCACGCAGAGCTCCACACAAACTCGTTCTCAGTTTTTAAGAGTTCGTATAGCGGACTCAATATGTCACTCAGGTTTCTTAAAAATTTACCATAATAATTTACTAAGCCTAGAAAAGCTTTTAACTCTTTTACGTTGGTAGGCAAAGGTGTATTATTAACTGCGTCTACCTTATTTACTTCTGTATGTAGCCCGTCGGCGTCAATAATGTACCCGAGATACGACACAGACGTTTGAAAAAAACTACACTTATTTGGAGCAACACGCAAACCGCAATCTGACAAAATACTGAAAACTTTTAACAATCGTTGCCAGTGGTCTTCGAAGTCTACACCCGACACATTCAAATCATCTAAATAACAGGTAACATACCGCATTCTAAATAATTTATCCATTATTCTTTGAAACTTATTTGGGGCACACTTAATACCGAACGGTAATCTATTATAACAAAACATCCCTTGTAACGTGACTATAGTACATAACTTTCTCGAATCTTCATCTAATTCGATTTGCAGATAGGCTTGACTAAGATCAATTTTACTGAAATATTTCCCGCCCTGGAGTGACGAAAATATGTCATCAATCCGCGGAATAGGGTACTTATCATCGACTAAAACTGGGTTAACCGTTGTTTTAAAGTCTCCACAAAGCCGAACGGCCCCATTTTTCTTGATGACCGGCACCACGGGTGTCCCCCAGTCACTCCACTCCACGGGCGAGATGATGCCCTCGCTCTGCAACCGCGCCAGCTCGGCCTCCACGGCGGGCCGCAGCGCAATCGGCACGGGCCGGGGCCGCCGCCACACGGGCGTTACGTCACTATTTATATCGAGTCTTAATTTTGTTTTGTTAAAAGTGCCAATACCGTCCGCAAAAACATTAGGAAATAACTTATTTAGTTTTGTACAGATTTCCTCACTACTACGTTTTACGTTCACAGCGTTCACGTTATTGTTATCATTTATGCGCGGAAATTCTATACCGAAAGCCCTCAACCAATTACGGCCTAGCAACGGTACACTGGAATCATTATCGTAGACAACTAATTTTAAACCATTTACAGTTTGGTTACCGAGTTGAACCGTACAAATAATTTTACCTTTTGGTTTCACCTTGTGACCACTGTACATTGTTAAATTCGACTCGGACGGGTATAGCTTACAATTACCAAAGTGTTCCTTATATGTACTAAAGGATATAATACTAATAGCGGCGCCAGTATCACCTTCCATCATTAATGAAACGTTATTGACGTTTACCTTAACCATCCACTTAGTATCTGGTTCCGCATCGGCGTCGCTCAGCTGATAGACTTGTAGGGGCCCGTCCTCGGAGTCAGACCCGTCAGATTGCAGTCCATCGATCTCCTCAGTGATGACGCGATGTACTCTCTTGGGATCTTTTCTAAAACGACACATTTTGGCGATATGGCCTACATCACCACACACATAGCACTCACTATTTTTAAATGAACACTGCTGCTCCGGATGCCGTCCGTCACAACGATAGCACTGTCCTCCTGACGATGTCGGCCCTCCTCGGCCGTAGTCGCCGTAGCCTCGACGCTGAGGCCTGTGGCGCGAGCCTCGAGCCCGCGCGCCGCTGCCGCCGCCGCCTCTCTGGCGCGGCGCGCCGCCGCCGTTGACCGCGAACACGGGCTCCGCTTCGCCGCGGTTGCCCGACGCGGCTGCCGGTTGCTGAGCCAGCCCCGCTGGCTTGGAGTCTCGAACGGCCGCCTCCAGCGACAACGCCAATTCCGTGGCGCGTTTGTACGTGAGCCCATCGTCCTCTGTAAGCATTCGCTGTCGAATGCGCTCGCTTTGTAACCCGTAAACAAATTGGTCCCGTAAGTTTTCCTTCAAAATGTTGTTATCTGAAAACTTACAATGCTTACTCAATTTCTTCAGTTGCACGAGGTACTCGCTTATGGTTTGACCTTCGACTTGTTTACATGCCCTAAAGATCATTCGCTCCGCGATTATTGACCTTTTTGGTGACAGATGTTCGTCGACTAAGGTTACAATTGTATCGAAACCAACCTTTTCGGGTGTCTCCGGGTAGCACAGGTCTATGATTAAATCTAAAGGCTCGGTGCCCACTACCGCAACTAGGTATTTCGAAAAATCAGCAACTTTTACATCTTGTAAAGTAAACCACGCCTTCAATCTGCTCACGTACGTCGACCATACGTCGACATTCATTTTAAACTCTTTAAGGGCACTTAGGTCGGGTTTTTTATTTTCAGCCATGATTTTAACACTTAAGCACTTGCTAAACACCCAAATTTATTAACCGGACTCGTCGCCAAATGGTATATACTGGGAAATGCTTTAGAAGGACGGCGAATGAAACACACGTAATTCGAGACTGACATTTATTTGTATCTGCCGGTAGGCGGCAGAAAACCAAAGTACCTACATGTATATACGATATACAGCAGAATCCTGAATGAAGCGAAGCGACCGAACGAAGCGAAACAATATAATCCCGAACGTAGTGAGGGATTCTAAAGTAGAATCCTGAGCGTAATGAGGGATTCAAGTGTTAACGCCCAAGACGAAATAACTTTGATACCGTGTGACACATACTTACTGCTTTTCACATCAACTATGAGGAAAATAAAAAAATCTTAGGATTGACACAATCTGATGCTTAAACAGATTATTTAAGCTAAAAAAATAATGTGCAAAAAAATTTAAAAATTGTGTGCTAGAACAGAAAAGTGTTACTTTGATCCCTCCTAGCAGGGAAGAAAAAACTCGTTTCCGAATAGGTGGTGTGAAAATAAACTAAATATCGGAAGGTAGTCACTAGTATTGCCTCGTTCGTGCTAGAAAATTCTCTATGTCTACGTATAAGTAATTTTGAACAAATAATAAAAATAGCCGTTAGATGTTTCGTACTCACTTTGATAATAGAACCAACTTTATGTAACTCCTTACGGAAATAAAAACTCAGAATTGAAATCTACAATATTTTGTTTTATTTCAGTATTTGTGACGTTTTCAACCGAAAGGTACCATTGTCGGTTGTCGATAAGGTTGATATCAAACTGTAGCTATATAGAAGTAGTAGTATGACTTTTCGTTTATTAATTAAATACCAACAATTTTATTAATCAATTCAACACCAACAATAATTTTCAAGTGCCATTTTAGCGCGCCTGCGGTAATGGATTAGCACTTGCAACTTTTAAGGATTTTAATTTGCGGAGGCATTAAACCAGTAGCGGTATCATGGTCGCATTTTTATCACCTGTCATGCCATGCGTCTCTTTCGCACTTACATATTTGTTAGAACGTGACAGGCATGGTGACAAATGATAAAGAGCCGACCATATTAGCCCTACAGATTTATGTAAACATAAGATTGTATGAACCATTTTTTTAACGATATGTACTTAGTTTATTTTATGTTACATCAAGTTATCACGCAGCTTTGATTATTCCAGATCTAGCAAATATTTTTTTTTTTAATATAGAAGATTCATTTCCATTCCATTATTATTTTATGCAATGCATCACAGAGACAGGGTGTTTTTTAATGAACATCCGGTAAAAATTGTACTTCAATTAAGGTAAACTTACTGGTGCTCGACGCGGTCCCAGTACATGTCATCTTGAAACTTCATCATTGTCAATAGAGGTGACAGCAGGGTGAGCGGCATGTCGAGCAGTAGTACGTTTACCTTATATTTTCAGTTCACAAATGATATATATTTGAATTGTATCGAGCCGTACCCAATCATAGCACCTAAATATCGCGTGAAATTACAGCTCCGCACGAGTGTCTGTGTGTGTATGTAGTGTAGTGTAGTGGCGAGAGGAAATGCGTGGGAAGCAGAGAGCTTCGCCATATAATTATTATTATATTATGTGTCGTGAGGACGACACGCTTGATTTCCTATTGCCACTCAAACCACATTACTCAATGACCCATATATAATTATATTAATTATTTTTGTGTAAAATACTGAATATAATTAATGTATTAAACAGTACCTAATTTATCTTTAATACGTGGTTTGCTTTTCTTATTTACTTTAAAAAAAAATTACTCGAGGGTACAGACGCCATTAGATATATCGGAGCGGCCAAGGCGCTCACAAATATCTGAACACGTCTCTTTTGTCAAGGCGTTAGAGTACGTGTTCAGATATTTTTGAGCACCTTAGCAGCTACGATCTATCTAATGGCGACTGTACAACACGTTCCGGCTTTCAATTTAGCTGTAAATATAAACTCAATACGGTTCCGGGAAAGTATCCGAGACACGGGTGCGTACAAACAGCATGCAAATCCATGAAGTCATCTTAAAAATAATTACAATGGAAAACTTAATAACTATTTAAACAACTTTCTTATTTAAGAATTGAATTTCAAATTAACAAAAAAAGCTTTCTTTTTACTGTATCATATGGAAGTGGCGCAATCCAGAAACTTTCAGTAGTACCTGAGTAAACCTACCTTTTAAAACGAATTTGCATAATTGGTGATCTGAGGGCATTAACTTTTCAAACTTTAAAGTTCATCAACATGTTTATTGTTAAGGAAAACATCTAAAAAAATGTGGCGGGCGGGCCCGTCTTCACGAATACCTGCCCATTTAAAATTAGAATCCTGAGAAGGTAGTAGTCGCCGGTCAATTATTTGCTCGGTACCGTGTAGTTTTGCAATGGATCAAATTATTATTGTGCATCTATTTGTGTCTGTGTTTTTGGCAGCAGCAGCCGGTACGTACCTTACTAATAAAATTCAAGTCATCGTGTTAAGGTGTGAATTTAACTAAAATATTTAAGTAATATTTAGCATTAAACTTGTTTGTTGCAAAAGTTATAAACAAAAAAAGGAGGAAAATAGTAGATATTTTTTATTTCCCCTTTAGCTCAAAAAGTATTAATATTTAAGAAACCAAAAATTCATATTATATAATAGGAGGATATTTCCATTGAAACATTCTATACTTGCAGAACTGTATCTCCATTATTTATATAATTTTTATTCAACGCTGAACAAACTGAACAAATAACAGAGATGCAGTTCTGCAAGTTTGGAATGTTTAATTAGAAAAATCCTCCTCTTTTATAAGGCTACAAATATAATGACCACCAAAAAATACTTTGGTACCCTAAATAAAAAAATCATGCTTACCAAAAAAAATTACTGAACACCAAAAAAATAAGGCCTAAGAATACAAAAGTACCACCGTTTTAATTACGACTGCACTTCAAATTGTATTCAAATACCAAATATATTGAATGATCACCAAAAATCATTAATGATCACCAAATCTTGAAGACCCAATTAATGCGATATTTTCACCTAAATAAACCACTATGATTACCAATAAATGTATACATACTACCAAATAAAGTAAACTGATGCCAAAATTACTAGCCCCTCCCGCTCAACCCCCCGTACCCCGCACCGAATACCCACCTAACCTAAGCTACTTTTCTAGTGGCATTTCGTTATGCTACTAGAAAAGTAAGTTAAACTGCTATCAGTTAAGTGGGTTAGGTTAGGTTAGCACTGCGACCGTTACAGAAACGAAATGGTACTAAAAAAGTAGGTTAGGTTAGGTTTGAACTGCGACCTTTACAGAAACGAAATGCTAATAAAAGTGGGTTAGGTTAGGTTAGAACTGCAATCCTCACAGAACCGAAATGCTACTAGAAAAGTGGGTAAGGTTAGATTTCAACTGCGACCCATACAGAAACGAAATGCTACTAGAAAAGTGGGTTAAGTTTGCTATCCTATTAAAGCAAATGACTCCAAAATAGGTAATCATTATTCCAAAAACAAAATGCTACTATAAATTAGGTTAGGTTTGAACTGCGACCCTTACAGAACCAAACTGCTATCAGAAAAGTGGATTAGGTTAGGTTTGAATTGCGACCCTTGCAGAAAAGAAATGCTACTAGAAAAGTGGGTTAGGTTAGGTTTGAACTGCGACCCTTACAGAAATAAAATGCTACTAGAAAAAGGTAACGAAGTGGATTAATTAATTTAATAGGATAACGATATATTAAATATTTGCACATTTTAATTAAAATGTGGTTACAATTTTGGTGGTCATTTACTATTTTTGGGTTTACAATGATTATTTTGGAGTCATTTGCTTTAATAGGATAGCAAGATTTAAAAATTTGGTTATAAATTTACATTAAAATGGAGTTCTAATTTTGGTGGTCATTTACAATTTTTGGGTTTACAATGATTATTTTGGTGTCATTTTCTTTAATAGGATAGCAAGATGTAAAAATTTGGTTATCATTTCACATTAAAATGGGGTTTGAAATTTGGTAATCATTTACTATTTTTGGGTTAATAATGATTAGTTTGGTGTCATTTCCTTTAAAAGGATAGTACAATGTAATAAAATTGGTAATCATTTAACATTAAAATGGTGTTATAATTTTGGTGATCATTCATTATTTTAGGGTGGTAAAATAGATTTTTTTGGTATTAAATTTTACTAAATCTGGTGATCAGTTAAATAGCAGCCCTTTTATAATATTAATTTTGGTTTCTTAAATATTAATATTTTTGCAGATATTGGGGAAATAATGTTTTGACGTTTTAATGTTTATTTGGGCACAAACGGTACATGTATGTTTCTTATAACTAATGTCTATACATACTTCATAAACCAATACAGTTGCCACCCACTTATTAGCTCATTAAAGAAAAACAAAATACGGGATAACTAAAATTAAAAAAATAACAACAACAGTCAAATTAGGACACGGGCTTAATTAATGAAGATATAACTATTTTTATAAATACATTAAATATACAATTAAAGTGTAAAGTTACAGTGTCTTTAATTCGTTTGTTCATTTAAAACCAAAAGTACTTCATGTTTGAATTTAGTCAAGGAGTCATTAAAACTATCTACTTTTTTCCCCATTTATAACTTTTGATATTTTTTGTGTGCTTCGAATACATTTTTCTAAGCATCATGACGAATCTAATGAGGTATCACACGTATTTTTAGGAGTAGTATCTCTATTTTTCACCGTTTGTAGTTTCTTGAGTAGACTAAAAAGTGTTTTTCAATAGGGAATATTAGGCAAAGCTCTGCGTAGGTGGCACCTTTGTGGCACATACAGTAAACAAACCACATTGACACGTCACGTCAATCACATGGCCTACCGCGAAACAAGAAAATCGAAATGGCGGCAGAACATTGCAGTAATATCCCCTATTAAAAGCCACGTCAAGATCGCGTAGTCTTTTTCTAATGCAAAAAAGTGAGAACCCCTTTTTTTTTAAGTCGGTTAAAAAACCAACAATAGCTCTAGCGTTTCCCACAGAGGCATCTCCAATCATCGAACTCCGAGAACAAAATAAATCAGAAATGGAGATGACGTTATCTCATGGGCTGGAGAAGATACTTCCAGGGAAGACATTAGACTTAGACGGTGAGAATGTACCAAAGAACAGATATAAGATAACCCGCGAACTTCAAATTTTACATTTATTCAGCAAATAGACCACAAGGGCAGTTTTATCTACACGTCAACATTGAATTTACATACAAGCAAAAATAATAATAACACATCAACAATTATGAAACATAACTAACTGCAACTACCAATTCAAACTAACATATTAGTAACACACGTATGTAATATGATATTATTTACATACGTGTATTACACCAACACCAGTAAAGTCAGACGACGCAACGGAGCTCGGAGCCACGCTGTAATGTAGTCGCCCAAATCGAATGTTTAATTTGTCTTTGGTTTTTATTTGTAGGTTTTTTAATTTTCCTTGTATTCTTATTTTGTAGTTTCACAGTGCCTTGGTTTTTACTGTAATGCTGTGTCACTTATTTGAGTAATGAATAAATAAATAAGTTACAATTACTTAGAGATGTATATGGTCTCTTAATGTAGAATTACATAAAAAAACTATAATAATAATATAAAAAAACACAGATACAAAAACACAAAAACAAATCTATAATTATTTAGAGGTGTAAATGTCTGAACTATAAGATTATATCGAATATTTTTTAAGATTATAGCCACTTACAATACCTACCTTTGTGCCCCTTAATACGCCTAACATTAATTGTCATAATATGAATTCGCATAACAGATTTGGCATAACATAATTGTGCATAACATTGAACATGCATAATATTAAAAAAGCATAACTCTTATTGCGCATAATAATGAATCCGCATAATTTAAATATGCATAATATTATTAACTATAACTTTATTTGGCACATTTTAATAAAGGCATAATTTAATAAAGCAAGAGAATTAGATGGATCAGGGCAAAACCAACTCGGTTAGGTCAGGTTCACAAGGCTAAGGCAGGATCGAGCGAAACAAAGCGAAGCTTTTGTAACAAATAATAATCTTTTTCTGTAAAACATTATTAAGGCGTAGTAAGTTCGTGTACTTCTTTTTTTTAATAATTTTTGTTTATTTTTGGGTTTTAGAAATAATTTTCATATTTTGATTTTTTGTGCATTTAAAGTGCATTTTAGTCCTATTTTAGTGATTTTTTTTATCGAGCTAAAGTCAAAAACTCAGCATTCGAATCGCTGAAGTCCCTGGAGAAAGGCCGCAAGATTGCTAATTAAATTTTTGGCAACCGTATTGTTATATTTGTGATCTAAAAAAGCGCTACATTTACTTAAAACTTCGTTCTCTGAACCTACTGAACCTTAATTCGAGCCGCTCTGTCTAACTTTTTATTTATTTGCCTATATATATTTATACCATTTAATAATTATGCAAAGTAACTTTATGCTTATTATATTTATCCCAAGTCATCGTTATGACAATTTACGTTATGCGCATTAACATTATGCGTACTCAGTTATGCGAAATAATGTTATGCGATTTAGAAATTATGCGTAACATACGTTATGCCAATTTGAATTAGGAGAATTACGTTATGCGAATTAATATAGACCCTGTATCTGCAAAGGTCATTTACAATTTTGAAATGTTGATTGAGGCTCAAATGTTTTTATAAATCGAATCTGAATATGAGTAGGTATTGTGGGTCTATATTAATTCGCATAACGTAATTCTGAGCCTCAATCAACATTTCAAAATTGTAAATGACCTTTGCAGATACATTATCAGACGAGAACAGAACGATAACAGAGCAGGCACTGGGAAATATGACACTACTACGAGAGTCGACTCCAGATCCCGACTACTTGTTCTACCGGATGGCGAACGGGTCCTTCAAACTGCATCGCACTCCAGCCACCTGGACAGATGCGCGTCTTTTATGTTATGATGAAGGTTGGACACACTAAACATGATAACGTTATAGCGAAAAGAATTTGAAATAGAGGCGGATTCTCAAAATTATTTAGTGACAGTAAATTTACTGCCATCTTTCGACAGAAGATTAAAACTGTTAGAACGCCATTTGACTTTGATCCTTATTCTTTCACTGATGATATATGTTAACTTGTTAAATATTGAAATTAACGCCATCTACTCGACAGTAGGCCAAATTAACACATATCAGGGAAAGATCTATTAGACGTCTGGTCAAAATAGCTGAACTTCCATTCCATAGATGACGCTGAATATTGGAGGAACGAGATTGACACAAGCAAAATCAATATCTAGCGACATTTTTTTAAATTTTTTTTTGTAATGGTATATTCTGTTATAGGTGCGGAGCTAGCTTCGCCGGAAGACGAAGCCTTGCTGGCGACCATGAGCAAAGTGTTGCTGACGAGCAGGCAGCCGCCGCTGTACGTGTTCACGGGGGTGAACGACTTGTATTCTAAAGGATTTTTCACTTCCTTGAGGGGTATACCAATTGAGGCTAGATCCGAATCATTCAATTTCTTGACTTGAATAATACATTATGTTAAAAAGCGAATTTTACATGATGTTTTGTTTACTTACTGTAGGTTTATTTAATAACATTTTTACAACTTTATAACAAAACACTAAAACTTATATAAATTTGCCCTAAGTCATGGTCCGTAGGTAGGGTGCCCAGAAGGCTGGCCGCATTGCCCCGCTGGATGGCAATGCTGATCCTTTGGGCAAAATATAGGCCAGCCCTCTGGTCACCGGAGGCCTCTATGAGGCGCTTTGACAACTCCTCATAGAGACGACGCGCGCTAGGTCCCCACGGCCCCAAGGTTTCCACTCCAAACGCCGCAAATATGTAGCTACTACCTAGTGTGACATATTTGCGGCGTTTGAAGCTTTCGGCCGAGGATGCGGCCGCACCAGCGCCAACTTTGGTGCCTGGAATATGGGACGGCGCCATGGTATCTACGCACGTAGCGTCCCAGACAAGTGGCCGTCCCATACTCCAAGGCACCAGCGTCATTCCGTCAGGCCTCTTGCCATCGACCCTGGCCAGACCGTTGATGGGCTCGAGGACCATCGATGACGTCGTTGAGGCTGGCGTGGCGGGGGATCCTTCCAGCGCTACGGCTGCATGAGAGGCCGTGGTGGCCCAGATTATCCACCATAACTCCGCATAACCGCAGACGATTTTTTCTTTTCATTTAGCTATAAAAAAACGAAACTTTGAAATACTATAATACATTCACGCTAGGTATAAGCAGGTGCTAATTGTAATTAGCAATATAGAGATATACATAATTATTATATCACTAGCTTTTGCCCGCGGCTTCGCACGCGCAGGAGAGTTTTTTTTAATTTTGTTTTTTTTTTTTTTTACGGACTGAACAGTGACTGACCTTAGTCTCACCTGCTGGAAAGTGATGACAAGGCCGAAGGTGTAGGGTTGTAAAAAAACGGTTTTTTCTGACTTGAGAAAAAACATGAAAAAAAACCGTGAAAAAAAACGTTTTTTTTCTGGAGTACGTTTTTTTTCAAAAGTATGAAAACTCAAAATTTGCAAGGCAGTTAATACTTTTATACGGTTGTTTTACTTGTTTTAGACTTGATGTCAGTTTATGTTAACCATTAAACCAATTTAATTTAACAACTTTGATTAATAACAACATACATGAAATCTGTAGTGGTAGTTATCGCAATTTACTGTTGGCAACACCAATGCCTCTCGTCGCCGCATCGGGGAATTCAGGGATTCCCCAAAAATTGCCTAGTTTTAAGTTACATATACAAATAAATCACGAAAAACCGTTATTGTGGCATATTTTTGTTCATCTGAAAAAAAACCTAATTTAGAAAAAAAACCATGGTGCCAGGTTTTTTTACATGTTTTTTTTCATAAATTTGAAAAAAAAACATTTGTTTTTTTTTCTATTTGCAACCCTACGAAGGTGTAGCTCACTATTTCAGTAAAAGCTTATTCACAGTATTCACTCTTGACTTGAAGACACCAATTGTAATTATATCGATTAATTGAGCTCGACTTATTTAATAAAATCTAATGTACGTTTTGTACCTAACACCTTTTAATTTATATTTTTTATTTATGTAGTTGTAGCCTTTTGTACCTATAGCACCTCCTTATACACTACATTAGTGGTTCTCCCTTGGATTGCTAGAGGACGATAAACATTGGGACTCAACTTTAGAGGAAGCTGCGTTGTGCGATTCTCCCTTCAAGCTGCGTGAACTTTTCATAATAATGTTAGTTTTTTGTCAACTTACTGACCCGTTAAGTCTCTGGGAAAAATATAAGGACAGTTTTTCGGACGACATTAAACGGCAACTTGAGAGAGAATTGCAAAATGGTGCGGAGTTTTACATGGATGAAGTGTATCAGTGTGTGTGATTTGCTGATACCTAGCGGAGGTGTCACGGTTTACCTCGGGGTGGGCTTGCTGATACCTAGCTACTGCTTCTCTGTGTACATCAGGGTTCATTTTTTGGTAATTGCTTACGGCAGCTTGGTGATCTGATGATTTGTTTTGCATATATTTATTTGCGGCAGCTTTTAGTTGTTTGTTCCGTGTAGTATTCGTGAACCTGGCACGGCGTTTTTTAGTAACTGTTTTGGTAGCGGTAAGAGATAATGATGAGTCTGATTCTAAATGGGGTGGTAATCTCCTCATTCCTTCTCGTGGTAATCTTCTTGGCAACCACAGAGAGGAGTGAAGAAGGGGGCTCTGATATTGTGGGTCTTACGAGTAATTCACTGCGAATATATACGTCAAAATGACCGCTAGACAAATCACTTGAAAATCTTAGTCGACCCACCCCGGATTACCCACAGCACCAACTCTCGAATATAGCTCATTGTTGCGGTAAACTTCGAAAACCCACGGAAACAGTTGTCCTGCCGCTACCAACTCGCAGAGACTACCGTAAGTAAACGGGCGCGACATTTCAAGGCAGTATTCAACGGAGCTGGAGTAATTATCACCGTTACTGTTAATGAGACATAATAACAAACTCCTCCCAGTTGGCCACCACGTGACTAACGATTTGCTCGCGCACCTCCCTGGCCATCACCTGCGTATCATACAGAAGATAGGAGATGGCGCGAAACAGCCGGCCTAGCCAAGGTTACAATCGCTATCGCTTCGACAACGAAAAGCATTATGTCTCTCTATCACTCTTCCATATTAGCGCGACAGTGACAGTTGCGTTTCGATCGCTACGGAGAGTAAGCGATTGGCATCTTGGCTACGCGGCCTGACAGGCTCCATCTCCAATTATAGGTACTACGGTGTGAGCCAACATGGTCCCATCAATATCCAACAATTCAACAGCCATTGTAGGTATTAGTGAAATTTTCCCTGAGCTATTAGCTAAAAAAATTTACTTTAAGGCATTGCATTCTCAAAAGTCTGGATCACGTGTGGCTGTAAATCAGCGTGTATGTTACAACCGTCTATGCTATCTTCGTAATTAGCATTCCCCACCAGGGGCCATAGTTCACGTCGGCTACGTTATATTTTAATTTTGATCCCATTTTTGTAATTAGCGTCCCACAAAACCATGGAAATGATACCCATATTGATATTTTGAAATTTCAACCCCATTGCACCCCCACCAGGGGGATGATTGTTCACTTCGGCTACGTTAATTTTAATTTTGATGCCATTTTTGTTATTAGCGTCTCAAAGTACTATGAAAACGATACCCATATTGATATTTTGAGATATCAACCTTATTGGGGACTTTTCCCCCTCTTAGGGGTTCAATTTTCAAAAAACCTGAAACACGTGTTTACTCATTTATCTTTAGGAATACTCCTGTGAAATTTGGAATAAAATAGTCTAACTAATCTTGTTTCCCCATACAAACTTTGGACCCCCATTTCACTCCTTTAGGGGATGAATTTTGAAAAATCCTTTCTTAGTGGACCCCTAGACCTTATAAGGAATCTAGTTGCCAAATTTGGACTTTCTAGTCCCAGCGGTTTGGGCTGTGCGTTGATTTAAGTCAGTCAGTCAGTCAGGTCTTTCACGTTTATATATTTAGATTAGTTAATTTATAGTCTGGCAAACCTATTTTGTATAGCCGTACGGTTTTAAAATGTCGGAATCCACTTGAGAGATTACCTGCCGATGAATGGCGTTGTTTTCTTTTGTAAAACCAAAATTGCTAATTATGTGTAAAAAGCAATAACAACGAAAGATTCCATGCAGATAACAACTTTATCGCTTAAAGAATAGAGTTAGAATTACAATAGCAGGTACTCGATACTCATAAGACCTTTTGAAATTTAAACCGTGGTCGCCCAGGTGTTTGTTTATGTTTCATGTTTAATTTCCAAAAGGTTATAATATATCGAGTACTTGCTATTGTAAAGATGTTATCTGTTTAGAATCTTTTGTTGTTATTGCATTTCATTTTGCACAGGTAAGTATTAGCGATAGCGGTTTGGTTAAAGAAATTATAACAATGCCATTCATCGTCAGGTAGTCTCTCAAGTGGATCCCGACATTTTAAAACCATCCGACTATACGAACAGTTCTTTACAGCTATGCAACTTTGTGTCAACCCTGCAACTTGTCTCAGGCACCCCGTTGTCAGCGATGCCGGCGCGCTGGGCGCCCGAGGAGCCTGACAACGTCAACCATGGCGACAACTGCCTGGTCCTACAACGCAATGGCCTGCTTCACGATGCCAAGTGCGACGATGTCTACCCCTTCATCTGCTACAAGAGGCTGACAACGAGCGGGTTTAATTTCTGCGGCACTGATACAGGTATCGTATGGTTTTAAATGTCGGGATCCACTTGAGAGACTACCTGACGATGAATGGCATTGTTATCACTGTGGAAAATGAAATGCAATAACAACAAAAGATTCTAAACAGATAACAACTTTACCGCTTGACGAACTTAATACTTTAATTACAACACACCTTTAGGATTTAGGATTCTGAATTGAATAAATGTGTGAAGCGCTTTACTTGAGTGGCTCGTTAAACAGCATAATTTTTGTCACAGATTATATATATGACAAGAGCACGAAGTCCTGTTACAAGTTCCACACCGATGTAGCAACATGGCACGAGGCCTACGCCACCTGTTCCCGCGAGGCCGGACACCTGGCCATTGCCAACAGCGATGTAGAGGCGAAGGCCCTTAGTCGCATGTTTCCTAAGGACTGGGGTGTAGCCGCCATAGGCTTCAGTTACTGGAGGAAGGACTTGTGGGCGACTATTCATGGTAAGTAACTAAGGCATCATTTCTACTGAGGCGGAGATGAGAGGAGACATACGGACCAAAAGCATTGGTTGTAATCCAGCAGAGCGGAGACGAGGTGGATTACAACGAACGCTTTTGGTTGATTAAGGTTGTCTTTCCACTGAGGCGGAGGGCTGAGACGAGCGGAGATGAAGGAGACATGCAGTTACGTCACGCATTAGTATGGGTCATTAATAACAGCATACGTGCCGACCTCCAAAGGTACTTTTACCCGTGAAATGTCACTTGATATAAACATATGTATGTAATGGACCCTGAGTATTTATTTTCTCCTTCTAGGGATTAGGTACCGACTTGGCTTGTCTTGAAGACATTCGATAAGTACCTCTAATAGTGTTTATTAAAAGTTACTGTATTTTATTGCAATATAATTTTATTGCTGACTGTTCCTCTTCTCATTTGCATGTCTATCAAGTACTTCTCGAAACCTTTCTAAAAACCTGTGTTGTTATTGTTACCTTCCGATCGTACAATCAGATCAGCTCCATTTTAGCATATTATTATGGCATTGTCATCGAAATTACGGAAGAACTTCTAATTTCAATTGAAATAGATCGGGACGTGGTTCTAATAAAGGATCACTCACGTTAGACCGGGCCGTGGCGCGTGGCCGTGGCCTTTTCTATGGGAAGCACCACGAATCACCGATCAGCCGTCATAGAAAATGACATGTCGAACCCCCTGGCCCGGGCACGGCCTGATCTAGCGTGAGTCATCCCTTAATGTTACAAGATTGAAGCACGCATGTATGTATTAAGCTAAATACAATTGTGTAGAGTCTGTGCCCTTCCGCGACTCTTCTCGTTCCGAACAGACTATAAAAAGGAACGGTTGGTAGTCAACAATCACTTTCCAAATCCAATGTTTTGTACAGGTGAAACCTTGTCAGAGGCGGGCTACGAAACTTGGGGTAATGGGGAACCGAACGATTGGCAGGTCCAGCGCTGCGGAGCAGTCTTCGCTGACGGAACCCTCGATGACATCGGATGCCTCCGCTTGAGCGGCTATATTTGTGAAAAGAAATCCATCTAGGTATAAATCCTTGTACGGCTTGCACTTTTCTAACTGACCTATACTCTGTATCTTTACGTATTTAAATAAAAGTAAACAATATCTACCCTCAAATAGCTTCTTAAGCCAGTTGAGTGTAGATGAAAACATTACATGATCAAATAATGTAGGTTAAAGTCAGGTCATTCAGTTACAGATCCAGGCGGTTTTGTATTTGGTTGGCTAACCAATAAATCTTATAACTACCCGAAAATGTAAAAACGATTTGTTTACTTTTTTGCTTTTATTTAAATACCTACAGATACACACTATATATAGTGTTCACATAGCTAACGCCGTCTTCCAATAAAAATATCCAGCCCTAATATTAATCTAATCTAACCTAACTTTATGATAACACCTCTACTTATAGGTAATAAACGTGGCACTAATCATGAAACCTAAACCACAAATCCTGTACAATAAGCATTTAATATCAGTTTAAAACAGAAGTTACACCAATAAAACTCTGCAGCGATTTTCATATTCCACGCAGTGCAAGTGTTATTTATTTATACGTCATAATTTCATAGAAGTTTGACGTTTAAAATAACACTAGCACTGCGTGGGCTTAGAAAATCGCTGCAGACTTTTCTTGGTCTAACTCTAGCAACATTTTAACATAAACAAGAACTCACTTCTAGCAACGTACCTACTTCAAAAAAGCTTGTAAATATATTTTTTAATACAGTTGCTCAAAAAGTGCTACTTTACGTAGCTGTTTAGCGTGCGGAAAGTTGGTTATCTCGAACTAGTGCTTTTTACTTTTCCAATTTTTTTAAATTTATACTTGTTCCAATTCACGACTACTTATTGATGAGTGTTAATATGAGTTTCCTTTAAACGTCGTAATCAGCAGAAAAACCTACTGTTAATGTAAGAATGTGAAAAATATACATATTTCATATTTTAATACTTACCTCTTCATCATTATAACACGTTTATTTTTTAATATTGAATATTGAAAATTCCGTTCTTAATAAGTTGTCTGAATGGAACGGAATAGCTGCCAAACGCCCATAGATATAATATACTTAAAGACGACGTCTAAGCGAGCTGTCACTGTTACCACTTTGGTTTAGTGTACGATTAACAATATTTTACTTATTTTTTCGCAACTGTATTAAAAAATGTCGTTCGATACACGTGCGGAAATGTCATTCTTCACTCGTCCCGAGTCTTGCCACTCGCCTGCGGCTCGTGCCAAGATATCTCGGTACTCGTGAAGTAATGACATACCTTCCGCACTAGCATCGAAATGTACTATTTTGTTACAAAATATTTAAACGGCCTTTTTTAATGATCCCTGTGTGTTTTTAGGGTTCCGTACCTACCTTAAAAGGAAAATACGGAACCCTTTTATAGGATCACTTTGTTGTATGTTGATCCATCCATCCGTCCGTCTGTCCGTAAATAAAGTTATATTTTTTCAAATACTTTTTTTATTTTCTTCAAAAAGCCTTAGGCATTCGTATTTATTTTGTGCTACACAGTTCATTAGCTAATATTAAGTAGTCAAACAAACAAATAAGTGGGTTTGTCAAACATATCAGCAAATTAAAAGTACCTACTTAAATATTTGTTTTTGTGATAAGAAGATTTTTTGTGTCTACTTGTAACATTGGTAAGAATAAACTCGAAACTTTATATCATTTATTTATCTTTCTTCTTTATTATTATTGCTACGAGTATTATAACGATTTACGTGTAACGGTAGTCGATAAGTTAGATTCAACTATGACAGGTTGAAAATGCCACGAATATAGGATGACTCACGCTAGACCGGGCTGGGGCCGGGATGGAGCTTCCGGCGCTTCGTTTTCTATGGAAAGCACCACGTGATCACCAATCAGCCGTCATAGAAAATGATATGTCGGACGCCCCGGCCCGGGCACGGATATGAGTCATCCTTATCCGGGCTCTGCTGATAGGCCTTCCAGAGTGAAAAATTCAAAGGCCTGTGTGTTGCTCGATGAAGTTCCGTATGGCAGGCGCGGCGATGTTCGCTAACACGATCGGCGAGAGCGGCCGGGCGCATGGTCTAATAAAACATGGTCTTCCATTCCCAGAGTGACACGGGCCTACGTCACAATAACATTGCCACTTTATTTCAACATAACATGTTACATGGGTACATTATACCTATGGTTAATAAGTTAAAATATTTCTTTATAATTTTATAATTTTCATTTATATGTATTTTAGCTTAAATTTTACAATAACACGTCATTTTTAATTACTCGTTAGCAATATCTTCCGATTCACGAAAGAAATTTCAGACTTTCGGGTAATTCTGTTTATACTACTGGCAACACAGGATAGCGCTGTGCACATTTGACAATTCGGATCTAGATAACTTCATGCCCTGACCGTCATCCTTGTCGAACGCGTGTTAATTGTTATTTCCTTCTCGCTCAGTGTCAGCAGTCGCAGTGTTTTCCAAACTTTTCACGTCGTAAGCTTGGTAATTAATGTGTAACTGTGAATTAGTTTTTTAAACGTTTGTCTTGTATAGATAAATAAAGTTTAATTTAATACATTAGATTTGTTTTATTTTACTATGTTTCTACATGAACAACTTAAAATTAATGCCGTTAAAATAATTTTCACCGTTGGTTAAAATTCTCCCACATTTCAAAGTTTGAGAACCTGTAAACAGCATGATGACGTAGGCGCGTGTCAGTTAGGTCATACGCGAATCTCGGAATGGAGTACCAGGCGGAGTATATTATTATACCATGGCCGGGCGCAGCCGCGAGCGAACGACACGACACCTACCGCCATACCGTCTTGGATCGCGGCACTACCGGAATCACCCTACCTAAAATTCCGAATTCCCTAGTTAATAAATAATGTCGCGCCATTGTTGAGAAAAGAATGCGACTGTCGTGGCATTAGCGTAATAATTGCGTATGAGTTAAATAACCAGAATACAAAATAATATGTAGGTATAAGTATAAGTATGATTAATGCGCCATTTTTAGTGGTCTAACCTAACAGGTATAACGTGAAAATATGTGGTTTTATTTTTATTTTTAGTGGTTCGATTCCCGGGCGAGTCAAAGCGAATTTAGATAAAAAAAACTCTTTCAATGCAGTTATGTCTCTTTTTAAAAATAAAATAATGTTTCCTTTATGTAAAATGAGCTAACTTAAGGTTTTAAGGCACTTTCCCTCCAGGGCCCATTATTTTATCCAGCCTGTATATACAACAATGTTTGCTCACAGTATCACGGTATGTATCTTGGACAAGTAAATTATGCTTGCTAAACATACATATTTATTGTTCTACGAGAAATTAGTACATTCTTTAAAATTTATTTAATAAATTATTCACAATTGAGGAAATTGTATTACATTACGTGGTTACATTGCGGAAAAGAAAATAAGTACTCGTTGATTTTTATAATTGTCGTCGTATAATTATTAATTTATACAAAAACTAATATTATGTAAATACACTAGTAACCCTGGATATAATAATAATGGTAATGGCATCACTATAGTGGGACTAAGCTAACTCTGTACAGATTTTGTAATGACATCACTTGAGTATAGGGCTTCCAATACCGGGATCCCGGGCTCCCGCAATACCGGGATCCCGTCTGTTTAAACGCATTTTTCAATACAGATATTTTGAATGCAATACCGGGATCCCGGTGTTTTCAAAAACAATGAAAATGTGCCGATTATACCGTTTATTATCCATTACTACAAGTCAAACGCATTTAACTGGCATCATGACCTCATTTAATTGAAACTAGATCTGTGCATATGCGTCAGATAAATATTTGTTGATGAATTCTGATGTTCAGGATATAATATTAATATAATATTATACAAAATTATATTAACAACAAAATAATAATGCAATTAAACCTTCACTAGTGGCGAGTAGTGGCGGCGCGTCCATAAAAGCCGATTCCCACCGGCTTGCCTGTTTTTGGACGTTTGAGTAGAGCAGAGTTGGAAAGGAAATATGTATAGTACGTTTTTTTTTAGCATTAGAAATAAGGTAAACAATCTTGGTGTGTCTTTTAATTGAAAAACACGTTATAAAAATAAGTCACGGCAAATATGTAACAATTATAAATCTAATACGATCATTTATATTCTTAAGGTTTCATAAATAATAGTTACTTACTGATTTTTGAAAACCGTTTCTCAATTAAAAGACATGTCAAGATCGCTTACCTTCTTTCTAATGCTAAAAAAAACGAACTATAGCCAGTATAGCCCTAACATGCTTCGTCCAAAACAAACCAATGATCCGCAACAGGTTTCGTCATTAATTAGTTGAAAGAAATGAGCAAGGAATTGTAGTATAGCAAACTACTTTTTGGCGGCAAATTTGAATATAGTTGGCTGGTTTATTAGGTTGAACTAAAAATGTGACTGGTGAAGTCAACAAGGCGGATAAAATGATTGCCAACTTGAGTAGCAAACAAGCATACGGCCCGCCTGATGGCAAGCATTCACCGTAACCTATGGACGCCTGCAACACCAGAGGCACTCAGTTTGCTATACTAATCGTCAAATTGCTATATGGCGTTTATAATGGCACCTTCAAACACTTTCTGCCTCATTCATAAAACTTCACGGGCCTGATTTAGTTAAATTATGCTTTATCCCTTTCTCACAAATACAAAAGTCAAAATGACAAATATAGACAAACGATTCATAGCTAATTCAGGCCAGTAATGCGTTTATGAATAACGCCATTTGTTCTGTAAAATTCGAAGTAGAGTTAGCTTAGACGGGCTAATCTATACTCTGTATCTTTAGGTATTTAAACAAAAGTAAACAAATAATTTGTAAATTTTCTGGTAGTTATAACATTTATAGGTTAACCAACCAAATACAAAAGTGCCTGGATCAGTCACTGAACGACCTAACTTTAACCTACATTATTTGATCATGTAATGTTTTCATCTACCCTCAACGGGCTTATCCAAGTAGCATGGAAGTGTCGGCAACATCAATATAGCAGCCAATTAAGAACTTAGAGTGATTTATGGGACGTATAAGAGTGTCAGAAAAGATTTAAGCTGTATAAAAGGTACTTTACAGACATTATACAGCTCAAGCTGTATAAAATCATTATAAAGGATTCTGCGGAAGCATGGGGTGCTTTATCAGAATATAAAAAATCTACTATAAAACTAAAAGTGTTGTGAGAGACTACAAGCTAATTATATCGTAAAAGCTGTATACAGGCTGTATTGTAGTAACACTTGGCACTTTTAGCTGTACAAAAGTATCTGTCAACTCCGTTTTAAAACATTAAGTGTTATGAAACACTACAAGCTAATTTTATCGTAAAAGCTGTATACAGGCTGTATTGTAGTATCACTTGGCACTTGTAGCTGTACAAATGTATCTGTCAACCCCGTTTTAAAGCTATTTCTTATGGCGTAATCTTACTCTCCTATAAGAATAGTAGTTGTATAACTTCTGTCTGTAAGGGTATTATAAAACCAAATGAATAAATGGCAGCTATAGTACAGCTTTTTTCTGTATTACTGATAGAGTCGCTTATAACAATCTTTTGGCGTAATTTTACACTCGTATAAGTATAGTAGTGTAATAATTTCTGAAAATAAGTGTATTATAAAACTAAAGGAATATATGACAGTTACAGTCTTCTTCTTCCTCGCGTTATCCCGGCATTTCGCCACGGCTCATGAGAGCCTGGGGTCCGCTTGACAACTAATCCCATGATTTGACGTAGGCACTAGTTTTAGTTTTTTAGTTTTTACGAATGTTTTTAATGAATGACAGTTACAGTACAGGTTTTTTATTTGTTATACGGATCTCTAAAGAGAATTATAACTTATGTACGGAGAACCGAAATACAGCCAAACGAATACAAATATTCTATTATAAAGCTGTTTTAATTACAAAAGCTGTAAGAGATACTCTATTTATTACACAGCACAGCTACTAAGATTATAATGCTCTCCAACTATCCTGTAGGCTGTTTAAAAATTGTCGCCATTTTACAAGAAATAAAAAAACGTATTTGTAAGTATAATTAAAGAAATACTTGCAAATATTTAGCAGACAAACGCCGTGGTATGATTACCAGCTAAAATAAATTGTTTAGCCTTAGAATTAATATTTATAAATATTTTTGATACTCTAACCTTAAAAACAAACAGTAACTTTGCCGATTTTTGATATTTTCCTTATGGTTTCTCTTTGTTATTTTGCAGGCGCGTAAATATTTTGCCAGAAAAGATACACAGGTTCACAATAAATAATAATCCGCACTTACCAATAATGTAAAATTCCATTCAAGTCCTGTATAATATTTACTTTTACTTTTACCATCCACTATAACACTTTATTGTCGCCATTACTATATTACGAATGAACAAGATTAAGACATTTTAGTTTCTTAAATGATTATTATTTTCTTGTAATTCTTTCTTATAACTCATTTAAAACTTATATTCTTATATCGTACTTATAAGAGATTATCTGTAGTGTTAAGGTTTCCTTTTACACCGAAATATAGCTAAATATAGTAATGCAGCTATTATGCAGCTTATGTATTGCTTATACAGCTACTCTACAGCTCTAATAACGCCAAAGGCTGTATAATTTGGGCCCTTTTTTTACTTATAAGGGCTGTATAAGCGCTTATACAGCCTTTGTACAGCCTAACTGTACAGCTTATAGTATACAAATAAACTTTAATACAGCTTATATACAGCTTGCAATGCTACTTGGGTAAGAAGTCATTTGAGGGTAGATTTTGTTTACTTTTATTTAAATACCTAAAGATACAGACTATAGACGGTCTTCCAGAGTAAACTACGTAGGTATTTATAGGCCTGTATGTTGCTCGATGAAGTTCCGTATGGTAGGCGCGGCGATGTTCGCGAACACGCTTGGCGAGAGCGGCTGGGCGCAGCCGCGGCCGAACGACACGATACCCACCGCCATACCGTCTTGAATCGCAGCGCCACCGGAGTCGCCCTGAAATCAACACAACAGGTACCTATAGTCAGACTAAAGGATGACTCACGCTAGACCGGGCCAGGCCCGGGCCTAGGTGTCCGACATGACATTTTCTATGACGACTGATCGGTGATCACGTGGTGCTTTCCATATAAAACGTAGCGCCGAAAGCTCCAGCCCTGTCTAGCGTGAGTCATCCTTAAGCTAATTCCGAAAAGACCTTGATGTAACAAAGTATGGGAGTGCCATAAAAATTTGATATGCTTCCGCACATTGTTATTGGCGTTATTGCAATGTCTGTTCAGAGTTACCTAGGTCCGATTCTACTTCATTATAATATTATAATCATATTAATAGTACCTACTAATATAATACACGGATGTGGTTTACTTTGTGAAGATAGCTTCGCAAGTATGTACTGAAATATCGGGAACTCATAAGCAGAGTTCGGACAATTTAACGCAAAAATAAATATGGTATGGAACATGATACAATTTTTTTAACAATTTTGAACTGCATTTTTTGAGTATAATCTGGAAATTTTATAAAGATACTGTGTACATAATATGAGTTTAATAAATCTTATCCTATTTTGAGATATAAATGTTTTTTTATGGTTTTGCGATGATTTCCGATCATTGCTCATAAGCATAAGTTTACATAGTAAAAACTCCGTTTTCAATAACATTTATGTGAAAGTTTTGATGTTATATTAGGATCTTTGTTGCTTAGTCAGTCACGCAAAAACCGCGATGGATCCGGGTGAGATTTGACACATATACATTTTATAGCCTGGATAAGACATGGAAAACGTTTTATCCCGAAGTCCATCCCGTAAGGGGATTAATGCGGGATGAAAGCCAAATACGAATATAGTTAGTAACTAATAGCGCCCCGCTTCGCACGTGTTAACAAATTATACACAAACCTTCCTCAAAAATCACTCTATCGATAGGGGAAAACCGCATGAAAATTCGTTCAGTATTTTTGAGTTTATCGCGAACATACAAACACACAGACGAGGCGGGGAACTTTGTTTTATAAGGTGTAGCGATAAAGTGATTTTATAGTGACTTTTATTACGTAATCCTGAAGTCCTATTTAAACGACTGTCAATATACAGAATGGAAAAAATTTATGGGCCCTGGAGGAAAAGTGCCTTAAAACCTTAAGTTAGCTCATTTTTTTTTCTTTGATAGTTTTTATGTTTATTCATATATGTATATTAGAGTGGACCGTCGTTGTATGGAAAAAAATAAAAATTTGATTATCAATGTGGAACCGGTACCAAACGTTGCAGTTTGTCATGTAGATTATAGTGATTATATCAAGTTTCAAAATCAACACTACTTTTAGCCCTCTACTCGGCCGCTAAAGAAATTAATAAGGGTAAATTTTCATCAATTATTAAAATATACTATTTCATTAATATGTGTACATTTTATTGAAATTATGTAATACTTAATAAGCGTATAATAAGTTATTACCAAAATTTTAGTGCATTTTTCAATAGTTATGCAATAATATAATTTCAAAATTTCATATTAAACAGCAATTTCATGCAAAACAAGGAAAATGCTACAGTGTAAAAAAATTATATGAGTTATTTTTTTTAGACATTCTTGTGTCAAAGTAACGATGTTATTGATTACGAAAAGTATCATTTTACTGCAATAAAAGGGTTACTTATATGTTTAAATAAGCGTCAAATTTCGCTTACGCCCTTTTTGGGTCATGTTCACACGTATGTTAGGCATATATATGCTTATATTAGTATTATTTTTATTATCTTATCATGTTCAAAATAGTTTTCACGATTCTGTTATGGGTTGTAAACTCCAATTTGTGCACAATATCCGGGTTAAAGGGCATTTTCCATAAAACCCCTATTTACGTGGTTTTACCGTGTCATAAAAATATACGTTATAAACATAATTAAGTATAGGAATCGAGTATATCTGTATGAAAATGATGTTATTTAATGAATAAAACTTGTTTAAAAAAAAATAAGCATAAATTAAATTTATTAAAAATATACATATATTGCTATATATAATCGAATAGTAGAGGGCTAAAAGTATATACCAATATTTTTTTAATTATTTTTCCCTTAAATAATAAAAAAATAGACATCCTTTTAGAGGGGTTCCATTGCTATATTCAAGAATTTTGGATTTCGCTCCACCCTAATGTATATGGTACATAAGCTCATTTTACTTTTAAAAAGAAACAAGACTGCAATAAAAAAACAACAGGTTGCACTCCGGGAGTGCCGGCAGAAGTGAAAACTCAATGACATTGTAACAGTTTTTCGATCAGGTCACGTGCGCGTCTTACGAATCTTACGTCTTACGTCAAAATATTAATAACAGCGCCATCTAGTGCAAAATGTCTGCAGCACTATGTATAATTGAGGTTAACGCCATCTAGCGTTATTTCGTCGCATTACTTGAAACCCCTAAGCACATCACTGTTAGTACTCGAGTTATACTTATTAGTACCAGTTAGAGGGAAACTCACTAGATGGCATTTAAATCAATAAAGAAAAACTCAATGACATTGTAACTGCTTTTCGATCAGATCACGTGTCCGTCTTACGTCTTACGAATCTTACGGTCACGTGACACCTGTTACGAGTTTAAAAAATTTTCCCCATCACAAAAAGTGCACAGCGCCGCTAAAGAAGTTTTCACTTCAAAAAACACTAGAATATATCACACTTTATTCACTTACTTGACAAGTCCCCTGACCGCCTAAGAAGTAGTTGCCTCCACACCACATATTTTGGGTCAGAATCCCCGGGTAGGACGCGAGGCAGGCCGCGTAATACACCACGGGGATCTCGACGTCCATCAACCTCTCAGGAATGCTAGACGCACCTTGCTGGAAACGAAACAAGGCCAAGTAAATAAGTGCATTAAGTAGGTACCTAGTGTAGGTACACTGGCGTTCAAAAATGCATGGACATGTTTCAACCGTCATATTAAGGCATTACGGTCGACATCTGTCTATGCACTTTTGAACGCCACTGTTACATACAAAAATAACAGTTGAATATTTTTAACATAACCTCAAATTGAATCGAGGTGTAGGTATGTTTTAGCGCCAACTAACGATAAGTCAATAGGGAATATTACGCGAAACTCTGCGTAGGTTGCGCTACTATCACAAAGCATCACAATCTGAATCGGGGGTTTGGAGAGTCCTGGTTTAGAAAGAAAAAAAAGGTTGATCCTTCTAACTTTTGAACCATCGGTCCAAAAAATATGAGTTGATTTATGTTGTACAAGTTGTATACTTTCCATTGAAAGTATTGAAACTTATTTCGTTCGTCAGACAAATCAATGAAAATTGACGAAAAAAATTTTTTTTCCAAAATTAATTAAAAATAGCCTTGACCATATTTCTTTAGGCAATCCTATTTATTCATGTTCTGGAACATATTTTCTTTCATAAAATATAAATTTCATCCGTCAGACGTATTGGTGAAGGTCGACCATTCATCCGGGATCTCCTACTATTAGAAACTTAGATCTTACCTTAGTTCCGAGAAACTGCTACATTGGTACGAACCCGCAATCGACCTTTATGTAAGTACAAGTTTATGTTTGCAGGTTGCAGGTCACACGACACGCCACGCGCCACTACTATATGTATAAGCTACTTATAATTATTTCGACGGAAAATTTCCAAATATGTGAAATTTCCACATGGAAAAATTCGGGAAAATGCTCACTACTCTCATAAGTCATATGTAATATCGTATGACGAACGAAACGGTCCATTCCCAAAATAAAACTTATTTCTCGTGGAATCTTCCTTGGTTACGACTACCTACTGCTTAAGGGGCTCACCACGCCAATGACCTTCGATCTGAATCCCTTAGTTGTCTGATGTTTTTTTGTAGCTTACGGCTTTAAGTAATATAGTGGGTCCGATTCGGATTTTGAAATAGACATCTATAAGACATCACCAAGATACGATAACGATATGTTTAAGATCTAACCTGTCAAATTTGACATTTGCGCGATTCTGGAGATGCTGTTGAACGATTTCCACAGGATATGACTTAGAGATCCAATTCACATCTAATAGATATCTTACTCTATATATCTAACGTAAAAGTGACATTGGTTGCCCGAATTGCGCTGCAAAAGAGAACTAGTTGATATCTAAACTATAACGTATCTAGAATGGATCTAACTAGTACGTGTCGTCTCTTGTGAATATCTTGAAGTTCGAATACGGCAGACTATCTCATATTTACTTAAAAGTTCATTGTCTTGGAGATGTTTGGCATTGGCAAAATGGAACAATGTTAGGCCAAAAAACTGGTTTACTGGCCATAACTTTTGTGTTAATTAGTTTAAAATTAAAATCCTCGACTCGTTTTTCGAGACGTCAAATACGAACCCAAATAGGTATACTGTATATGTAAGATCCTTCACAGCAATCTAGATACGAAAAAAGTGTTTTTTTAGACAATGTTTAAAAAATCATAAAAAATAAGTATTAATTTATTTTTTCATAATCCGGTAGACAAAAATGGAGATAAAAGTTTGTTTTATAAATCTATCTGTAGTGCAAATGTAGGAGATGCGATTCAAAACTTGTCAGACGAAAACCGAAGGTAGCCCCTTAATATAGGTATGTTAAAGCAACAACCATCCATATTTACCGTCTAACCTTCCAACCGAGAGAGGAAATTATGTTTCCTGGAATAAATTTTTACTGTTGTTGGTTTATAGAGATGCCCCGAATAGTGGTTTTGGCCGAATACCGAATATTCGGTGTCCCTTTCTCGGCCGAAGCGCTGAATATTCGGCATGACATGCGAACATTTTGAGTCACAATTATTATGAAAACTGTTCGCTAACAAAGCACAACGTTTGCTAAAATATATTTTTTGTTGAACAGAAATTAATTAATGTAGTTTAGAGTCAATCAAATCAGACCCATATGATAAAAATAAAATATTTTGTAATCAACAAATGTTCAAAAAGAGTCTTATCGTATTTTACAACTTCCTTACTTATATATCTAGTTTATGGTTATTTTTATTGTGTAATTTTTCTTTTTAGGTAGGTGCAACATTACAGATATTCGGTCAGTCTTTCCGTGACCACAGCTGGTGCAACTCAGCTGAAACGTCGGAATTAAAGGTAAAAACAATGAAATTATATCGCGGTAGACCCGTTTGTGTAATTAAATAGATATTCGGTATTCGGCTGAATGGCAACATTCGGCCGAATACCGAATATTCTGCAAAGTGGCCGAATAGGCCGAATACCGAATAGTTGCCGAATATTCGTGGCATCTCTAGTTGTTTACCTTGGTTCTCCCCCAGCCGCTCACCATAACCTTCGTACCCCCTCTCATAGGTCGCCGAAGCTTCGGAAGTGGTATTGGCTGCATGGTGTCAGAGAAGGTAATGGGGTCCACGGTCTTCATCACCGCCACGTCCTTGTCGAAGGGGGGGTCGTCGTATTCCGGATGGGGGATGACTTCCGCTATGGGTATTATAGTTCCATTCTTTCGGGAGGCGCTTCCAGCTCGAAGTACCACTGTTTTTGGGTCCACACTGAAATATTGTTATCAAATAAGTACGTTTTATTCCTCTCTTTTGTTAAAGTAAACAAATGAGAATAAAATAAATAGATAGGCAGATAACTGCGAACGTACAAGCGTTTTCTTCCGGACAACCTTTGGGCATGGGAAGAGTAATTGTAGTCAAATACAACAATAAAGTAAAACAATGATTAACGGTAAGTACCTTACCTAGTTATAAAAAATTTACCGCAACGATTTTTTTATAGGTGCAACAGAAATACATCATCTGTCAAAATCAATATCACGGTTCATGAGATACAGCCTGGTGACAGACGACAGATATTTCTGTTGCCGCTATAACAACAAATACCTACTAAAAAGTACGGAACCCTCGGTGGGCGAGTCCGACTCGCACTTGTCCTATTTTTTACCACAAAATATATTTATTTGTATTTATATTGTAACTTACTCTTGAGCACAATGAGCTGCCGTGAGTATGTATATCTCGCTGACAATGAATCCCCCGCAAAAGTAGGAGTTGTTCACTATGAAGGAAACCTGGTACGGATGGTCTTCTATCCAGGCCTCTTGCCCTCCCACTATCTTGTTGTTCTCGTTAACGGCTTCGGAACCCCACCAGTGACCCAAAATAGGTATAGGCTCTGGTTTTATATCGAAAGTCGATAATTCTGCAAAAAAAGAATGGGAGCCATAAAATCGTACCTCAGAATAGGCTACTTTCCTACTAGTCAAATCTGCTTCTTTTTTAGAACTGTCAAAATGATTTGTTAATATGGAATTTATATAAAAACGAGTATAGTGACGTCACGGACGTCACGCTCAACTCGCCTACTTTTTATAATTCAATCCGATTTAGTAAATAGAAATTGTGTTTAAAAATAACTGCTTTCTATGTTTTTCTAATATTTATCTAGTGCTTTATTTCGTGCATGTTGTGAAATAATTTATTTTAAGTAGAGGAAACTTCCCTATTGATACGTACGTACATATCAGAATTGATATACTTTTTACTTAATTCGGTTACCGCGATAGTTAGATACCTATTCAAGAAATCAATCAATTAAAACCGATTTAATTGATCACATATTTAATTACACAAACGGGTCTACCGCGATATAATTTCATTGTTTTTACCTTTACCGACGTTACGACTTTAATTCAATATGTGTACAAAACGCGAGAGTTTAAAGTGTTTAATTGATCATTTATGTTGGTCTAAAATGTATATTTTTAATTTTATTGATTATTTAGTTCTAGTGCACTTGTATACAGGATAAAACCTCTGACGTCACTGGTAATTTGATGCAGAGTATTAAACTAGAGCGGTTGGGTAATATTGACTGTCTTATTGGACAGGAAATAATATTTACTTACACAGACAATTAACATTATTAATTGGTAAGAATTTCCTTGTTGAGTTTATTCAAATAATATGAGAACTGTAGGTTATAAAATCAGTGACGTTGTCATTGTACTTATAATACCTACTTATGTAAATAGATCACATTATATAAACGTTTTTTTTTTATTTAATTATGGTCAACAATAATTATTAATTCGTGTCCAATTTAAATTGTATGACGTCAATCGATGTTTAATCAGTCTTCATGGTAATATATCTCACTTTTCAATCGTTTTTAATGTTAATTTATTTTAAACCATTAACCCAAAAAATATAAAACATAAGTGCATTGAATTATATCAGTTACAAGGCAGTTAATATTTACTGTTCTTTGTTGTAAAATAATAAATAAACACATAAATTCATTATTAGTACCATTAACATGAAACAAACCGCCGAAACTTGACACCCTTCGGCCAAAACTCCTCCTAAGTTTTGGCCAAAGGGTGACAAGTTTCGGCGGTTCCGCGGCCGGCTCCCTGACACTGCGGGGTTGCGTAATGCATTGCAACCATAATGTAATTTGTAGTGTTTAAAATATATTTTTATAATATGTAAGCTGGTTAAGGTATTTATGTATGGGCCACTAGTTGCCTGAAATAAAGATTTTCATTCATTAGGGAGAAAGAGGGGAGGCCTTTGCCCAGCAGTGGGACATTCCTATAGGCTTATTAAAAAAAAACAAAAAAATCTTACCTACTGCACTACATATTGTAATCACAGTTAAAGCAATTAAACTGAACTCGAACACGGCCATTATCTAAACTATCAGTACGGAACAAAAGTGGAGCACCTTTATATATTATCAGTTCGCCATTCCTCTTGAATATATATCACCCACATATGTGTATGCTAATTCACTAATTGACAATGTGTCATATTCTACAAGTAGTTAAGAAGCGAACACATCTAAATATTCATGTATATGAATAGTCATCTATTAATTTATGTAACATAGTCAAATATAAACCATACATTATTTTCTAAAATTTATTGAATGTAACGCTCGCCGTTAATCACACAACTGTGATGAAGCTAACAAAATGTGATGAAATAGTTGATTGTTAACCAAGGGATGAATGGCACTCATTTCTGCCGAGGTAGTTTGGCCAATAGTCCGAGGACTCCGAGGCTGAAATGATGCCTTTCACCCGAGTTAAACACTCTACTTTTCATTTCGAATACGAGGAAAGTCAAATGTACGTGTTTTTTTTTAAACATGACTAAATATATATTTTTTTAGTATTTATTGAGGGTACTTTCAATTAACAATTTAGGCAAACGTATCGTTATTTATGGAATGGGGTGTAAAATATCATAATGGAAATTGTATAACAAATCCGCTTATCGTAATAAAATCGTACTTGGAACCTAAAATACTCTACTGCAGAAACGTATCATTTTCTGCACACCTTTTAGAACAACAATGACCCTCTTTAAGAGCATGAGAAATGAAAAAATATATACATACACTTACAAAACCACCGTACAAATGAAAATTATATACACCTATAATTATATGATAGATACATTTTTTTTTGGATTATAAAATGTATGTTCAAGTATAAACAAGCTCTTAAACAATCTATATGAACTATCTTAATTAAAATAATATTTCAATTAATTACTAAATTACACCTTTTAATAAATGTAGCTCGAGTCCCGATTCGTCTAAATGGTATTAAATAAAAAAATAAAAAAGATTAAATCGACATCATCTCTGTTCAACTAATAGCATGTGTATCTGCTCCTTAACACCCGACTTCAATTTGTACTCCACACTGCAGAGTAACGCAGTATCTAAAACGCCATATTTCGATTGGAGAGTCTCTGTGGTTAAGCTGTTGTTGCTTTTACGATATTGTTACTCTATTTCTCGGAATCCATTATCTCTTGAGTGGAAGAACAGGTGTTTACACTTCAGTGCCACCGTGAACTGACATTGAGTGATATGACGCTGGAAACTTACCCCCTTTATTTTATGAAACTTATGTTTTTTCTCTTTCTCACAAATACATATGTCAAAATGACAGATTATTTATTCATTCGATATTGGTAAACATGTCAACAGGTATTTGTTCAAGCCGTGGTGGTTCAAACAGGGCTCGGAAACCGTTTTATTTTTCAAACCGGTTACGTTCATCCACCCGGGAACGAAAAGGATTTCGTTTCCGTTTGCGGTTACCGGTTACAGAACCGTTCTATTGAGACACTGGTTTATGCCAAATTCGTTCGCCTTCTGTTTTTGTGGAACGTAATTAACCGGTTAAATTAAAAATATCGAAGCGAGATAGTACGAGTAAGTATTGCTATCTCTTTCCTTTCACGTATGACAACGAGTTTGACCGAAACTCTCCGAAAGCCAAGAGTAACCGGTATTATATCGTTCGTCCGTTCCCCCTTCTTACCAATTAGGAGAGAGAACGTAATTTTTTAGTTCGCGTTCCATTAATTAACCGGTTGATGAACGAATTTAATATAAGAGTTATGGAACGATATTAACAGGTATTTCAATACCGGTTCCGAGCCCTGGGTTCAAACGCTCCTCGACAGCCTCAACTTTGCCGAATACCTACCGGTATGTTTACCAATATCGAATGAATAAATAAACGAATTCGATGTCAGAAACGGTCAATAGGCATCATTCATGGACAGAGGACATGGAATGCATTTTATTCATTTCAGACATGATGTTTTATAATAACATTAATAGCATTTACTGTTTAAGACCTACACAACACAATCGATATGTAAATAGAAATAGTGTTAGTTTTATTTTTCAAAACGTCCGGGTTCGATTCCCGAGCTGAGTACACATTTTTTTAAATGCATGAATGCAGTTTTTCTTATTACTAAAATCAATGGTTCCTAAGAAGAGATTGTCGTATAACTTATAGTTTCAGATTTTCCTATACTGACCGATCTAAATGGGCCTGTATATCATCCACAGCTATGTCCCCTACAATTTGTTTTTTTTTCGAATTTATATTTTTTATAAAAGTTAGGAGCATTAAAAAGTATGAAATCTGTTTTTCGCTCCTAATTTTTACAATAATCAAAAAATCTACAAAAGTCAAAAGCAGGGGCATAGCTATGGTCAATATACATCAATTTATGTAAATAAAATAATGCTATGTTGTATGCATACCAGCTAAAATATTTTGCATAATGTCAATATCCAGAGAGGAAAATGGGGACTGCTTTTGTATCAAACGGCCACCCCCTTTCCTCGTGTGAACGTTGTTATTGAAGTTGGCGTTTATGGTGACATACGCGTTGCAAAGTCTCTGCAGAGTTAGATTAGTCCGACTATCTAAATAGTGTTCATTTCATCAAATATTTAGATAGTAACATTCAAAGACTGCAAAGAAATCATATAAATACTTAGTAAACATTATAATTCGTATTTTTGTAAATGTGACAAGAAAGTAAATATTTATTAAGCCTAAGTAGGTATGAATAAACCAAATATTTATCTATTAAAATATTTATTCATCAGTAACTTACCTACGCGTTTTCTCATTGCGAAATAAACAGGAAATATTAAACTTATATTATTTTTTTTGTTAAAATGAATAAACAAGGGATTTCTAATACACTATTATACAATAATAATTAATTGCATAATTGAATACAATTAATTCCAACTACTAGCCGGGCAGCGTAAATAAACTATGTTGTAACTACATACAATGAAAATTATATTTTAATTAAATACCAATGTGGAGTTACGTCTCTTGGCCCCGGTGACAATTAATGTAGTAGTTTCCTGAACAATCCCTTTATAAAGCTGGTGACTTATGGAATAAACACTTAATACACCTCGCCATTGGTGAGGATAAGTGTTTATTTTTTAGTTTTTTTTTATTTATTAGAGTATTGTCATAAACATGGCTTGGAAAACCATTTGTTTTGTATCGATGTTAGTGTGCGTCCAAAGCTCCGTTGTCAACCTTCGGGAACGACATATTGGTAAGACTTATCCGCGACCTAAAATTCAATTACTTTAAATCAGGGACCCAAAACCGGTATGTTTTTAATACAAATAAACCGGTAGGTATTCAATTTCGGTATCACGGTAGTTTATGTATATTTATGCACTTAATTTAGCTAATGTGATCAATCATTATGCATATTATTCTATAATATCAAAAAAATATTGTAAAGGTATGAGATATTTTGATTTTTAGCTATACCTACCGGTAACAGTATGCTTTAAATTTAGGTTTTTTGAGCCGATTATGTGAACTTTTCCATGATTATTAACAAGGTATCTTTCCAAGAGAATACTTACACAATTTACGTATTGTACAGTCAGCAGCAGAAGTTGCTAAGCGGGCAAGATGTTCGAAATGATCTTGACCCGACTTTATTGTTAAATGAATAAGAGCGTGTCAAGGTAATTTTGAACACCTCGCCCGGCTTAGCAACTTATGCTGCTGACTGTACCTACCTACTTGATTTCCAGCGCCCAATCAAAATGGAACCAACATACAACAGCCCGACGACGCCTCGATTGCCCCAGATAAATATATAGCAGGTAATGTAATACTACCAGGGCGCGTAGCCAACGTGCCAATCGTCAACGTTCCGTAGCGTATCTTAAGTCATCTCACTCTATCACTTTTCCACACTAGTGCGACAGTGACAGTTGCATTTCGTTCGCTACGGAGCGTGAACGATTGCACGTTGGCTACGCACCCGTTCTTCGAGATATTGGCAATTTGCGTTAAGGTTGGCTAAGTTGGCTTACGCTAGAATGGGTCCTTCGTTTTCTATGACTGGTGTTCGGTAAGCACGTGATGCTTTCTATAGAAAAAGAAGTATCGGATACCGTGACCCAGACCCGGACCGTTCCGGGGTGAGTCATCCTTCATTTGATGAAGAGTGTTTTAAGATACGATATGAGATAAGATTCTCCCCCGTTATAGAACTCCTCTTCAATTCCCGCCATAAATAACTTGCAATTTCCAATAACAGGTCATTTTTGCAACATTGCCGGCTTGGTGTAATATGTTGATATCCATTATCCATGTGATACCTAATCCGTCACGTAGGTATACGATTTATCAATATTTCCAAAGAAGCTTAATATGCCTATAAGAAGGAATATTACCTTCGTTTATGGACAATTCCAAGTACTTATTTCACAGGTATTAAATATTTATGATATACAGGGGATTACGGATTACGGCGGTGTATAACTGTCTCGTAAATGTTTGCGTTCAATATCTAGTCTGTTTCTAAGCTTCTTGTTATTCTGAGACGTATTACGTTCACGTAATGTTTAAAACAATCTCGGAATTCCGATAGAGATATTCTCAAACAATATTTAAACGAATTTAAACTGCCGTGAGTCTGTTCGCTGCCTGCCACCTTTTGCCATATGACTTGCGTTCTCTCGCGGGACTTCAGTCGTAGGTATACCTACATTACCTACCGTAAAATGGGGTGAGTAGGGTAAAAACTGAATTTCAAACCTCAATAACATTTAGAATAGAATAGAATATAATAGAATAGTTTTTTATTCGTAAACACACAGACAACAGACATACATTGAAAAAACATAGTGAATAAAAACTTTTTACAAAAAAAAAAAAACCGACTTCAAAAAGGATGAAATAAAATATTATCCTTTTTGATGTCTATGCGTTACCAACTGATATGTTTGAAGTCGGTGCCAAGCCAAATTTTGAAGCATACCATGACTTTGGTGCGATTCGATAAGGATTTACCTACGTTGGATCGCCTTACACGACGACAATGAACGTACTTTCTGTAGGTACAGTCGACGTTAAAAATACGTTTACACTTTTCGCCTTATTACAAAGGAGTAAGGTGCAAAAGTGTAAACATATCATTGACGTCGACTGGACCTAAGAACACACCTCAGAACACACGATCAAACCTTCTTGGCGCAGTCCGTACCATGTTTGTCGGCACATTAGTGTAAATATAAATGCATTTTTTTGCCGTCGTATTTTTTAAAGAGCATTTCTTACTAATGCTCGAACAGTCTATATCACGCAAGTGTGGGATTGGGACTGAGTTATTTCCCTTATCCAGAGGACTACATTTCAAAATATAAAACAATTCAAGGAATTTACCTTCTTGACAAATTTCACCTAAAGCGGTTCAGTTGTTTAGGCCATGAAAAGGCGACAAAGAGGCAGACAGAATTCTTTACACATTTATAATAGTTATTAGTACAGTTCTAATAGGATTTATAGCCATAAAGCTGATTATTTTTGACTGGTATTGTTACTACTTGGCTTGGCACCGACTTCAAACATATCAGTTGGTAACGCATAGACATCAAAAAGGATAATATTTTATTTCATCCTTTTTGAAGTCGGTTTATTTTTTTTTGTAAAAAGTTTTTATTTTACCATTTTTAGTTTTAACGCATTGTTAAGAGCGCGACGCATGAATAAAAAACAAGATCATGTTTAACACTAAATTCGTGTACCTATTACTTTAGTAAATGTGTAATCAGGAATTTTCTCGAGTCCGTCTGGGAAATTATAAATCCTGTCAACGAAATCCATCCGCCCGCCCCGCCACTGACCCAATCCCTCAGCCCCCCGATCACTCAACCTCACAGCACATCAACCCCTGATCCAGGAACCCCTCGATCCTGAACCAGCAACCCTTCAACCGCCATTCCCCGACCCCTTAACTCCTAACCCTAACCCCCGATCAGTAGCCTTACCAGCTTACCACGAGTTTGACATTGATATATTCGCTAGCATGTGTGTAACTTACTTCCTATGCATCTCGCTCGTACTAACCTTAGTGTGAGCGAGATGCATAAAAAGTTACATTTAGATGCATAAGATCTCCGAACAGCTGGAGCTACCTGTTACCACCGCCCTCCATCAAGCCACAGACCGAAACAGTTGGAGGCAATTTATAAAGCGCAAGTGGAGTCACGATCCTCAGCAATGGGGGAGCGATTAGAAAAAAGATGCATAAGACGTTAGCGAATATGTCAATGTCAAACTCGTGGTAAGGCTACTGTTGCAGTACATCAAATTGGTGGTATTCGGAAGCAAATGCTCGAGTTACCTTAGAAAACCCCGAAATCACTTAACACGTGCCTTTAAAAATTGAGGAGTTCCCTCAATTCCTCATGGATTCCATCATCAGACCAGAACCAAAAATAATACGGAAACACCTTGGAGGTAACTTCTTCCAAACAAAAAAAGAATTACTCAAATCGGATCACAGGTGCCGGAGTAATCGCTGAACATACTTACATTTAAAGAAATCATCATCATTATCATCTAAATAATCATCATCATCAGGTCTACTTCATCAAATTGGTGGTTTTCGGGAGAAAATGCTCGAGTTGCTTAAGAAAACGCCCAAAACACCATGCATGTGCCTTTAAAAATTGAGGAGTTCCCTCAATTCCTCATGGATCCCATCATCAGAACAGAACCAAATTAAAATGGGACCAACTCGGGGGTAGCTCCTTTCAAATAAAAAAAAAATTACTCAAATCGGACTACGGATGTCGGAGTAATCGGTGAACGTACATAGAAAAAAAAAAAAAAAGTAAATTAGCCACAACCGAATACAGAACCTCCTCCTTCTATGAAATTGAAGTCGGTTAAAAATAAAGTGTCACGAAATGACACATTGTGTCACATTTTATTTTCACATAAGTAAACTGAATGGTGTATATAATAAGTGTTCCGGACGTTTGTATTTTAGTTTTTATTTTATTTTGGGTAGTTCCATTTCATAACTTTGACGATAAAGAGGAAAGCCCACCTCACCCCGCAGTGCCTCGTATTTGGGGTGAGAGGGGTTTTCATACAAAGGTGATTTTGGAAGATTGTTGGATCGATTTTTTTTTATCATGCGTATTACTATAGCTCCATTTTAAATTGGAATACATTATTTTTGTAGCAGTAGCCTTAAAATGCCTTCTCAACCCCCTCTCAAACCTTCTCTCCCCATTCATAATCCACCTCTCCCCGCGAAACCTACTCACCCCGTTTTACGGTACTTAATTAATTAATTATATCTAGCGCGACTTCAAGTAGCGACTTTCAAGAAGCGACAGCGCAAGTCATGCTACGAGGTTTGGTCATTGTAACATTGAACTATTGTTTTCACGTATTTTATTCTCTAGAACTATTATATAAAAAACAGTTCTTCCAATGGAGACTTGCCCAGTATTATATAACCTCCTAAAGCCCAGCCATACAAATGAAAAATCCAGAATTTTCCACTGAAGTTTGAAGCTTTAGTGTAGGGAATAGAGTTGATTTTGGTTTTGTTTGAAAATGGAACGAAACAAAACAAATGCGACTCTGTTCCAATTGAATATGATTTAAATTTCATCGAACTGAATAAGTACTATAGGTAGGACCTTGGGCCTTAGGAGGATAAATTGAAAACAACACAAATGTCAAAATGACGAATAAGGACAAACAATTATCAAGGGCTTGTTAGACTTAACAGGCATTTTTGAATAACGCCATTCGGCTCTCTAAAACCAACTGTCCCAAGCAAAAGTCTATTCTGTAGTCTATACAAGATTATGTTTCTTTGTATTTGGCTTAAATATCGAAATTCTAAAGCCATGTTTTTACCGATTTCAGCGCTTTGCCCGTTTATCCTCATTTCTGATCCCTGTTAATTTATAATCGTTTCTACAGGTGGCCACCCAGCGGCGATAGGCCAGTTCCCGAGTATAGCTCGGCTTTCCATCAAGACCACTACTGACACCCTCCTATGCGCCGGCTCTCTCATTGGCGAGCGGCACGTTCTGACCGCCGCGCACTGTCTCGACCACGACATCAAGTACTATCAGGAGTAAGTTTCTTCAATTTAGCGGACCTGTCCATCTGCGCCACCGACACCCTCCTATGCGCTGGCTCTCTCATTGGCCAGCGTCTCGTACTGACCGCCGCGTACTGTCTGGACCACGACATCAAATACTATCAGGAGTAAGTTTCTTCAGCATAGCGCATCTGTCTATCTAGACCTCTACCGCCACCCTCCTACGAGCCGGCTCTCTCATTGGCGAGCGTCACGTTCTGACCGCCGCGCACTGTCTGGACCACGACATCAAGTACTATCAGGAGTAAGTTTCTTCAGCATAGCGCATCTGTCCATCTAGACCACTACCGACACCCTCCTATGCGCAGCTCTCTCATTAGTGAGCGTCACGTTCTGACCGCCGCGCACTGTCTGGACCACGGCATCAAGTACTATCAGGAGTAAGTTTCTTTAGCATAGCGCATCTGCCCATCTAGACCTCTACCGCCACCCTCCTACGAGCCGGCTCTCTCATTGGCGAGCGTCACGTTCTGACCGCCGCGCACTGTCTGGACCACGACATCAAGTACTATCAGGAGTAAGTTTCTTCAGCATAGCGCATCTGTCCATCTAGACCTCCACCGCCACCCTCCTACGAGCCGGCTCTCTCATTGGCGGGCGTCACGTTCTGACCGCCGCGCACTGTCTGGACCACGACATCAAGTACTATCAGGAGTAAGTTTCTTCAGCATAGCGCGCCTGTATAGTAAGCAGCACTTAAACATATTTTTAGGGTTCCGTAGCCAAATGGCAAAAAACAGAACCCTTATGGATTCGTCATGTCTGTCTGTCAGTCTGTCCGTCCGTATGTCACAGCCACTTTTTCCCGAAACTATAAGAACTATACTGTTGAAACTTGGTAAGTAGATGTATTCTGTGAACCGCAATAGAAAAATAACAATAAATTTTGGGGGTTCCCCATACATAGAACTGAAACTCAAAAAGTATTTTTCATCAAACCCATACGTGTGGGGTATCTGGATAGGTCTTCAAAAATCATATTGAGGTTTCTAATATCATTATTTTCTAAACTGAATGGTTTCCGCGAGAGACACTTCCAAAGTGGTAAAATGTGTTAAGAAATGAGGCGAGCCCTAAAAAAAGAGCTAAAAGGCTCGAGTCCTATGGATCACTAATTGAGACCTTTATAAGGGGCTTATGTGCATGTAAATATTGAAATTTTCATTAAGAGTTTCTAAAACCATCTTTAAAATAAAATAACATTTTGATTTGGTTATATATAACGTTGGAATTTAATTGTTCCAAGTCTTTAATTAAAATTCCCAAATTTAAATTAATCTGAGATTCAAAATTCACTGTACTAATTGGATGGTAATATTTCACAGCATCTCCATCTATTTAGGCGAGTACGACCGCAAGAGCTACCCAGTGGACTGTGTTAAAAACAAATGCATTAAAAACAAACTGGTCCATCCGGACAAGATTGTGAAGCATCCTGAGTACAACAGTGTTACAGTAGAAAATGATATTGCACTGATGAGACTGCAGAAACGGGCTCCGCTATCGGGTACGTTTTATTTATAAAAATAGTTGCTGATTAACCAAGGGGTAATCCCGCAGTAATGGAATATTTATTTAAACCCTAAACCCTTATTTCAAGCCCACTCAACTGTATAAAGCTCATTAATAGGCCTTAGAATTTAAATAAAACTCTTTGTTGCTGTATTCTCGATATCCCCTTGGGGTGCTTAGAATACCTTTAATTTGATGCATCAGTAACATCAGTATGCATTACTGAAAGTGCAGACCTTTGTTGATTTCGCTTGATGCACCGCAGTGCACTGGAGCGGCATTCAATCTAGAAAAATCTTCACTTGATCTGACTGATTTGACTTTATTTCTAGCATAGAGAAATATAAGTAAGGAAAGATTGGTAACTCCATACATCATTTCTTTTACCGAAACGCGAGTTATTTCGTAGCCGACATCTAGCGTCAAGTAGCCGAATTTATCAGTACTGATAGATGCCATTACTAAGACTCCACTATCCGTCAGTCTGTCTGTCTGTCTAATCTATCTGTCTGTCTGTCTGTCTGTCTATCTATCTGTCTGTCTGTCTATCTATCTGTCTGTCTGTCTGTCTCTCTGTCTGTCTGTCTGTCTGTCTGTCTGTCTGTCTGTCTGTCTGTCTGTCTGTCTGTCTGTCTGTCCGTCTGACTGTCTTTCACCAGGCTGTATCTCATGAGCCGTGATAGCTAGACAGTTGAAATTTTCACAGATTATGTTGCCGCTATAAAAACAAATACTAAAAAGTACGGAACCCTCGGTGGGCGAGTCCGACTCGCACTTGTCCGGTTTTTTTTTGCATCATGACTAGACCCCCAGGTGTAGTGTGTCCGTGAGGAACAGACGGGGCTCTATCCATCTTCTAAGTTATAGCTACCCTACTCTGCAACCCTCTTGTTTTGACTAAGGAAATAGATTCAACATGAATAATTCAAATGCGATGGACAGGCAGATAGGTAACTAAATTTTAATTCCGTCGTAAGCCCCTGTTTACTGACCTGATTTACTCAGGGCGGGCATATTATTGTTCCCTTAATTGATATTAATAAAGTTACAGAGTGTTGGAAGCGGGCATTAATGTAATGAGAATTTAATTACATAAACATAACAATAAACTATAAATAAGCTTGAAAATAATAATACAAACTATAAATAAAGCACGTCCTCCAAGTCACTGCCAATGCCACTGGCAGTGTGCCACGTTGACTGGCAATGCTAATGCGTTGGCGAAATACTAGCCAGAGCCAGCGCTCTGGTCACCTATTTAAGTAATACCTTGTGGTGTCTACAAGGCGTGTACACCCGGCGCGCGCTTCGCCCCCACGGCCCTAGCGTATTTAATTTTCGTTTCTTTTTCAGCGTACATCAAACCTATACCTCTGCCACCATTTGACGTCGACCATCCCATAAATAAAGGCGCCTCACTCGCCGTTGTCGGTTGGGGCGAAACGGAGTCTGCGTATTCATCTAACATCCTTCTTGCCACCGAACTCACCCTCATACCTAAGGCAGAATGCTTGAGGCAAGAGTCTGATGTTCCCGTTAAGCATATATGTGCAGGCGACGCTGAGGGCAAAGATACCTGTCCTGGAGACTCAGGCGGCCCGCTGCTCATGTATTACCAAGAAAAATATTACCTGTCTGGCATTGTCAGCTATGGACCTTCTATGAAGTGCGGGACTTCTAAAATAGGATACTATACAAATGTTTATAAGTATATGAAGTGGATTAAAGGGAATATGAAGTAATTTAATAATTATATACCGGTGACTAACTGATAAAATAAAAATACCTAAGACGTTGCGTTGAGAGTCGCGTTGTTGTAATGGTTGTAATTATGACTATCATATATATGTACTTAATAAATAATAACAAAAATACATTTCTATTTTATTAATCCTTTCTAGCGGTTAGCAGTTGGATGATAAAAGAAAGTTATCCTTTCAACGAAATGAAATATATACCACAATAGTAGATTGTTAACCAAGGGTTGAAAGGAACCCATTTCTGTCGAGGTAGTTTGGCCCGAACGCAGTGAGAGCGCCAATAGTCCGAGACGGAAATGGTGCCTTTCACCCGAGTTAAACACTCTACTTTTCATATCGAATGCGAGGAAACCAAACAAGACAAGGCAATTTCGCAAAATCAGTAATTGAAGTACCCAATAGACCTACGGCCATGATATTTTTCCTTAGGACTTACTTGCAATCGGAGACTTTACATGTGTGAAGATTAATAACCCCTAGCGAAAATCATTTAGATTGCAATATTTACGAAAACACACATTTTTTAACAAACTGCAGTAATTTTAAAATGATTTGTTCATTATAGTATGAAAATCAGCGGGATTGCCTCTTACTTTTTAATTTTATACTTTTTCGTTCTAAAAGCCGCAACAGACTACCAGACCGCACCGCGACCTTGGTACGCCGCACCACGTAATAACATAATAAAAGTATTTTAAATATTAAATAACAATTAAATTAATAATAAAAGATTTTTTTATCTTGTATTTTATTTATTTTCATGAATATAGTGCTAAATAACTTTAAAAACCAATTTAATATCGTACAAACGTTTAACTGTGGCTGTATAAGATTCTGCCTTTGCTCATTTACGCAAGTGTAAGGTTTAAAAAAATATTTTTGGTGTATTCCTTTTGGTTCCCGCCTTATGAAATCGAGTAAATAGAATTCAACGAAAGAAATCAAGAATAATTAGTTTTTAACAATTTACTTACATCATTTTTTATAAAAAAAAAGGATCAACGTGGGATTAGTAAAATTAAACAATTACCAATTGTTCCAGGCGAGGAAATAAAGACACTATTTTTCCATTTTGTTTCCACCCAGTTGTTCGTGGGACGGGGACGCAGAGGAGTACACCACTTTTCTGCGCTAGAGCATAAACGTATCACTTTCTGCGCACCTTTCAGAACAACAACGACCCACTTTCAGAGCATGAGATATGAAAATAAACTTACAACTAAAATTTCTTACTTTTTAAATGAAATATTGCGCCAAAATTGACAAGAAAAAATATTGTACATGTGACATGTATTGTATATAGGTAAGTGTATATATATTTGACCAGTAAACGTACATTTTGGCTACGACTTGCGGTGACAATTTACATAGTTAACACCCAACACACCTAGAAACAAACCACAAGTAAAGGGGTTATAAACTTATAAATCTTATCATTCACGAAGACGCGTGCCTTGACTCGTATTGTAATTGAAGGTAAGATTTGACAAATCCGCGCGTCATCGTGAATGACACGAACTATAATACGGCCTTATAAAAGAAATATATAGTCGTGAGCGTTCAGCGGAACGTTCGGCGGGGCGTACAGCGTAGCGTCATGCTACCACGGGATTTTAGCAGCGTACATTAAAACTACTCACGTAGTTAGATTTTTATTAAATTTGTTTAAGACGGTAGTGGAAAGATTCTTCATACAAACGTAGTCCCCATTTTCCTCCCAGGGTATTAACATTATTTATAGAAAATATTTTTAAACAATTTAATGTATATTGATCACAGCAAATTTTTCTAAACATCGCAAGAGTTAGGAGGTATAAAATATGTATGGGATTATAGTTTTTCACTCCTAATTCTAAAAAATATTTATGAATATAAATAATTAAAGGACATGAACAGGAATATAAAACTAAAACTAACTACAATTAAAATAACTAAAACTTTAAATTAAAAATACCTATCAGTATTTGGTGCCCTCGGTGCCTTAACTCTTATAATAATCCACTCTACGTGAACAATTCAGTTAATGTGGTTTAATTCCCTGCAAGTTAATCTAAATGATGATATTCAAGATAACACAACATGTTGCCACCCCCTAGTAGGGTTCATGACTGTAGGTAAATAGGTACTTATATAATTTTACCATGGTTTGCAACAAATAAATGATTATGATTAATCGACGGAAATTATGGTGCCTATAAGTTATATTCTACCTCTTATCTCAGGCGGGTGGTACAGAAGTTGCACGGTCATTTTCTAGTAGGATGTAGCTGAGTTATGGGACTTATGGAGCTAAAACTAGGTTATAAATTATATGTACCTAACTGTTATGAATTGCGCCATTATTGTTCTTAATATTGCTTACGTCTTCTTCAGCATTGTGCAAAAATTAAACAAAATTTTATCGCTGATCAGGAGTTAAAAATATTAATAACCAACCTAAATATAATTCAATACTCGAGATTTCATGCAATTTACTTCACTATCTAAATGATTAAAGTTAATGATATCGTTAAAATTAATAAACACTGGATACATGGACACCCTATTTTTATTGAAGGGAAGTCGATGTACTTACGTCAAGTGCCATCGATTTGGCGGGAATGTTATCAATTTGACAATGACAAATTGACAGCTTTATGGCTCATAATTTAGCTTTTTTATGGCTATTACTTTGGAAACTCTTTAGACTAAACCATTGGTAGGGTGACAATAAATTTCAATTAAAATTTGTTTTCAACTTAAAAATTAGATATCTTAAAAAATAAAATAACATACGAGTAGAATTGTGTTAGTGCTACATTCAGCGTCGTATGTATAGTAGGTAGCATCCAAGGGTCATTATACTTATTATAAACGTTATATTTTCATGAAATTTTCATGAGTTTCTATATTTTATGCGTCTCTGGTTGACATACTGTCAACTAAGGATGACCATGTTGTCTAATTAACCATGATAGTGGCCTGTCGGTCGTGCCAGGTTGTATCAATTATAAATAGGTAAGTACCTATTATAATCGATATCGTTTAAAAATTTACATTAAAAGTAGTTTTTTTTGCAGTGTTTTTAACACTTAAGTTAGATTAAAGATTAAGTTAAGCTAGGTGGTGGGTAAGTTTTTTCATTCGCCCAAGTCTGTCTCAGCAAATACTTAATAGTCATCGTAGCAAGACAAAACGAGGAAATTGCTAAGTGCAAGCTGTAATCAATCTATAATGGTTTCCGATACGTAAGAAGGCAGTCAAAGCCTGACCGCGTCATGAAATAGCTGAAAGAAAAATAAAGAATTAAATTTGTTTTCATAAATAACCGATTAAATTGTAGGTTTTTATATTTCAAGTGCATGAAGATTATTTCCCGTTTGCTTTCGTAAAATAAGATTTAAAGTTCGAACAAAAATCTTTAAATAAAAAAACAACCGATTGGTTCAGCATGTTTTAAACAAAACTAGCGCTTTTTGGATTTAAAGCGCATTGATTATAGGTTGAAAGTTCCTAATAGTTCCTAGTTCCTAGTCGCTTAACTTCAAACTCGGGTAAATCCATTCGATCCTCTCAGCAAATATCTACCCCATTACCTTTTCTTAATACCAAAATCGCATAATCTGACAGATGGATTTACCCGAGTTTGAAGTTAAGCGACTCCTATTTGCTTTTAATAAAATCGAATAGTATTGTAGATTGTACAATGATTGGAAAAAAATTGCGATTGTTTTTTTTTATTTCGCTGTGTGGGCTGATGTTGGCGATTTTACTTGCGACGTGGGGCATACCGAAGATTGTAAGAAGTCAAATACAGAAGGTAATTAGTATAATCTTGATAATTCCTACTATACGGGGTGTTTTTTCAACCCTTAGCCAAATTTTTCGTAATGAAGTATATCGGTCATATGGAGTCACTTTTACTATGGTTCCAATACCGAAATCACGAATTTTTTTTTGTTCACTCATAGAAAACATCGACATCAGATCAGTCAAAATGAATGAAGTAGGTACCCAATTTTTTTCGCCAATTCGGGGTTAGTCCCATAGTAAAAGTTGTTTAAGGTGAAGGTCGCAAAATATGGCTAATATGCTTGAAAAAAATGCTGAGGTGTTCTTTTTATAGTTTAGGTATAGCTATAGTTTGACAAGAGTCGTTTGTCAGTAGAACATAGGAAGAGAGAATCGTATCTACTGCTATGGTATATTATCTTATGCCAGTACTATAACCCCAAAAAGACAAATTCCATTCCAAAATAGGTACTTATAAACGTATAAAAAACTTACCTAGAGCCGAGCAGTAGGGCTGCCGGTGGTTAGGGCCGTAGAGAGAGGAACCGCCGGACTATCCACGCCGTGTCCAAGACTACCGCCTTCTGCATCTTAACCTTGATCCAGCCACCTAGCTAGCGAGTCTTTCTAGGTGTTGGTCGAGATATCAAGGTATTCTCGCATTTTTTCAGAACGTGCAGATCGACCCGTCCTCGCAGATGTTCGACAAGTGGCGGAAGCTGCCGATGCCGCTCACGTTCAAGGTGTACGTGTTTAACGTCACCAACGCCGAGGACATCAGCGCCGGCGCCAAGCCCGAGCTTGAAGAGATCGGGCCCTACGTCTATAAGTAAGAGCATGGATGGTGGTGATCAATTTCGAGTACCTATTTTGAGTATTTTGTATATTCAGTTGTTGAATAATTTTACGGTTTAGACTCACTTGTTTTTAGTTACTCGCGCGACCTAGGTAGCCTAGGTCTCATTTCTCAAGCACTAACAGTGCGAGCAGCGTTCACGACGGCCGTGTATCGTGTGTATGTGTAGGCTCTCCAAAACATGTCGCGCGAGTGACTAAAAACAAGTGAGTATAAACCGTAAAATTATTCAATATTAGTATGTCTCACAACAGTTTAAATTCGATTATTAAGTGGCTTTTGAGGTATTCGAGGAACTGATAGCGCTGAGCACGATTATTCGCTCCCAACACTCCAAGCGCGTCGGTGGCCTAGCGGTAAAACTTTCAAACCAAATCTCACGGATTTGTACCAATGAGTTGTTCGAACTTACTTATGTATTATTGTTTCATTTAGTAAATCACATTAACTCATTGGCACCAAAGTGATAAAATTTACTTAATAATGCCTTATCCTACTGTGTTTTAAAATTCTCATACAAAACGAAGAATGGGAAAACGAAATAAAAAACAAATTCTACAGTAAATGCACTCGTTTCTGGATTTTCCGGAAATAAATGCAACCTCAAGCAATTTAGGTATTAGTAGCATATCCATAATAATGCAAACGTTGCTATTAGGATGTGGACAGTAACAACCAAAAAGTGTAAGGGAAACAAAATTGCATCTCGATTCAGATTACTTTGAGAAGTAAAGATTCGAAAAAAAGTTAGCTCTTCTAAATGTGTCGCTTAACTTCAAACTCGGATAAATCCATTCGACCCTCTCAGCAAATCTCTACCCCATTACCTTTACTTAATACCAAAATCGCATAATCTGACAGATGGATTTACCCGAGTTTGAATTTAAGCGACTCACATGTAGTTATGAAACAGCTTAAAGTTCTGCCATGTCTTTTTTGACCTCGGAGAATAAATGTTTAGCATGACCTTCATCATCTGTATACCTATAGAGATAGATCCTCAAAACAATCAATGTTATATGTAAAGGATTTATTACAACACTATTAAATAAATATAAAACATTAAATTAGCTTAAAAATAATAATACAAACTATATCTAAACTAAATATTATGTAAACTTAACCCTAAAGTGCTCGCGCTATGAGCATTTTGCCGCCCTCGGCGAAAAAACTGTGATTACTTGAAAATGGTTCGTTTGTCAAGGCCATGCGTCCTATTAGCTGCCCCCCTTGTTCTTTAACTCTCTATTTTCCAAATTTGGAGAAATTTCGTGCATGGGTGACTGCAGGAAGCAAATGTTGCTGCCGCTGTGTCGCGTATGGCGGCAAATTGCTCACCGCGCGACTACTCACGTAAGTAAATTTGGGGTCCGTTTTTTTTCTTAAGTCAAAATATGAATAGGTTTTACTAAGTTTAATATTGTTTTGATATTAACAAAGTAAAAATAATAGATAATATTATTTAATTTATTCTAATTTTTTTTTTTAATTACTAAGCACATGTTATTGTGACGAACCTTTTTGAAAGAAATTCTTCGAGCTATGTTCATACCACATATAATCAAAAGATCTAACGTAAATACTTTACAGAAACAATTGGGGAACCAAATCTCTTGTTTTGTGTCATCTGAACACCAAAATACACCCTCAGGTAGAGAAGATACATTATTTGCACTATGCCCGTCCAAGGAAAATAGAAGGTCCAAAAATAACCGCCGAAAAAAAACTAAAAGGAAAAAAACCCGGCACTAACACGAAACGAGTCGACCAACAAAAACAATAGCACACTGAAAAGAAAAAAATAATTATTTTGTCTTCAATAACGCAAGTGAATACCTATGAACTATGTATATACATACTTCTGAAATCAATCACACAAATCTGCGTATTTATATATTTACAATCTGTTATTTTTGGAGTCGGTGCAGGTGCTTCACTAAGGTGCTCAAGTTTGTTTGACGCTGGCACCGACTCCAAAAATAACAGATTGTAAATATATAAATACGCAGATTTGTGTGATTGATTTCAGAAGTATGTATATACATAGTTCATAGGTATTCACTTGCGTTATTGAAGACAAAATAATTATTTTTTTCTTTTCAGTGTGCTATTGTTTTTGTTGGTCGACTCGTTTCGTGTTAGTGCCGGGTTTTTTTCCTTTTAGTTTTTTTTCGGCGGTTATTTTTTTTTGTTAAAAAGTTTTTATTTTATAATTTTCTGTGGCTATAATTTATACAAATTATTACATGCTTAATTTTTGATTACTTTTAAAATAGCTACCTACCTTGCTTTAGCTATTAACTGTTATATTAATAATCCTACTTTAACTATTATGTTCTGTAATATAAATAAATTACCCCTATTTTCCCACCCTTAGGGTAGGATTTTTTTCCAAATTTTTATTATTATTACGACTACTCTGTAAAAGGTTATGCGTGGTAATACGTTACAATCGGTGAGTGAAAAAATCAATCATCCCCTATTTTCCTACCCTTAAGGTTGGATTTTTTTTTCCAAATTTATATGGGACCAACTTTGGGGTATACCCTTTCCAATAAAAAAATAATTATCAAAATCGAACACCTCTGTAAAAAGTTATGCGTGGTCATACATAAAAAAAAAAAAAAAATATACGCGTCGACTTGAGAACCTCCTCCGTTTTTTTTTTCGTCGGTTGAAAAAAAGAGCACAATATAAGTGCAAAGTTACTGTGCAACGTACATTGTATACCCATGTAACAGGACTGATTTGCTAAAATGTATATAGAAGATAATCAAAACGTTTATTTTGTTAAAAATATCAATATTTGTTTTTTTTATGTCAGCTAAGGCAAAGACCGTGTTAAAATTCGAAAAATTTTACCTAAGAATCCTGTTTTTTTTTTAAATGTACTATTATGAATACAATTATAACATAAGTTACTTTTTCTAACAGTATTTGATTCATTTTATCCCTGATGATTTAGTTATTATATTAAACAAAAAATCATGTTAATTATAGGCGGCAAAATGCTCCCTATGCGAGCACTCGCGTTACACGGAGAGGCGCGACTACTCTAATAAAGAGCCTATAAATAAAAAACTCCCCCAAGTCGCTGCCGATGGGCAGTGTGCCCAGAAGGCTGGCCGCATTGCCACGTTGTATGGCTGGCCAGCCCTCTGGTCCCTTGTTGCATCTATAAGGCGCATCCTGTATATACGGCACGCGCTTGGCCCCCACGGCCCCAGCGTTTCGACCCCAAACGCCTCAAAATTATAACTACTGCCAAGGGTAGCATATTTGCGGCGTTTGAGGTCTTCTGCCATGGACGCGACATGACCAGCATCTCTGCTGGTGCCCGGAAGGTGGGACGGCGCGAGGGTGTCAACGCATGTGGCATCCCAGACTAGAGGCCGTGGCATCATCCAAGGCACCAACGCCATACCGTCGGGCCTCTTGCCATAGTCCCTAGCCAAACCGACGGGCTCGAGTACGAGTATGGCCGGGACTTTGACGCTGACAAGGGCCCTTCGGATGACATCGTTGATGCTGGCGTGTCTAGGTATGCGTCCGGCGCTTCTGCCGCAGGAAAGCCCATTATGTTCAAACAATGTTATGTTGTTTTAAACCTTCACATTTAGTACCAATTCGTAAAATTGTATACTAACTTGCGGGATCCTGCGAATACCGGGATCCAGCGGGACTGAAAATGAGAATCCCGCGAAATAACGGGATGGAATTCATCATGCGGGATTGCATTCCCCACGTGTACATATAATACCTATATCAGTTGTGTTTTACGAGAATTATTTTTCCAGGCAATACAGAGAGAGGACAATTCTCGGCTACGGTGAGAATGACACGGTGGAGTACATGCTGAAGAAGACCTTCGTATTCGACCAGAAGGAGACGGGCTCCTTGACGGAGGACGATGAAGTGACTGTCATCAACTTCACTTACATGGTGAGGGCAGGAAACCAACTTATTTATGTCCCCCTAGGCCCACTTGCACCATCTCACTAACCCTAATGTCAGTTTGTACTGGTAACCATGGTAACTCCAGGTTTAACCGGTTAACCCCGTTTATTGATGAAAGTGGGTCTTAGTGTAAATTTGATTCAATAGCGTGACGTGACGTACTCAAGACTCAAGATAAGCATTCGAAGAAATATCGAACTTTTCTCTCTTGTTGCACAAATACCTATGTACCGTAAAATGGGGTCAGTAGGGATTACGAGGGCAGTTGGGTTATGAATTGGGTGAGGAGGGATGACAGAGGGGTGAGTTGGTGTTTACAGGCTACTGCTACGTAAATTATATATTCTAATAACAAATCAAGCTATTATAATGTTTATAATCCCAAAGTGTCGATGCAACAATTTTCAAAACTCACCTTAGTACGAAATCCCTGGGCTGAGCTGGGATTTCCTACTATTTCGTATGTATCTTTAAAGTTATGAAATGGAACTACACAAAATCATAAAAAAAAACTAAAATTCAAACGACCGCAACATTTATTATGTATAAAAATCAGTTTGCCACATGTAAAAATAAAGTTTTATCGAGGTTTGAATGTCAGTTTTGTCCCTACTCACTCCATTTTACGGTACCTATTATAATTTTTTATGTTTTATTGTTAAACTGCCTATCTTCTTCTTCTTCTTTGCCATGTCCCGTTATTTGGGATCGGCCCTCCTCGTACGAAGGCGCCAGGTTTTTCTGTCCTGGGTTGTCGATGTGTTGATCTGCGCCCGCTCCATGTCTTTGGTAACGGTTGTCCACCACGTGGTAAGCGGCCTCCCTTTGCCGTTCGTTTTCTCTGGGATGGCCAAGGCTTTTTTGACTGCATACTCTTCGTCACGCCTCATCACATGTCCGAACCATCTCATACGGCTTTCAGCCATCTTTTCTGCAATGGGAGCGACCTTAAAAGAGCCTCGTACATATACATTTCGGACTCTGTCCAGTCTCGTCACTCCCGCTGCCCACCTCAGCATTTTCATCTCATTGGTGTGCATTTTCTGTTCATGTTTCTTCTTGGTCGCCCAGCACTCGGAGCCATACATTAATGCCGGTCGTACTGCGGTTTTGTAGACGCGTCCTTTTAGCCGTATTGGCATGCGGCTGTCACAGAGTACCCCGGTTAGGGTCCTCCATCTCAACCATCCTGCGTTTACTCTGTGGGTGACGTCTGCGTCTATGTTGGCATCTGTCGTCAGCATGGATCCGAGGTACTTAAACTGATCAACCTTAGGCACTGGCTGTCCTTCAATAACGATGTCTGCGCTTGGGATTGACTGGTCACTGAAGCTGCATTTTAGATATTCGGTCTTGGATCGACTGATGCGCAGACCGTTGTCCTCGAGCGCTTGTCTCCATTGCTGGAGGGTGGCATTTAATTTGTTCGCGCATTTGTCGATGAGCACAATGTCGTCTGCTTAGAGCATTGTCCACGGGAGAGAGGACTGGATATCTTTAGTGAGATAATCCATAGACAGGTTAAACAGGAATGGGCTAAGTGCTGATCCCTGATGCACTCCTACCTTTACTTCGAACGGTGCGCTGAGTCCGGCTAAGCTTTTAACTTGCGTGCTGATGCGATCATACATGTCCTGTATTAGGGATATATAGTGTTCGGGTATTAGCTGTGACCTCATAGCCTGCCACACTAATTTGCGTGGTACCCTGTCAAAGGCTTTTTCGAGGTCTATGAACACAAGGTGTAAGTCTTCCCTATTACGCCGGTTTTTTTCCATTAGGACTCTTATGGTCTGGATCGCATCTGTTGTAGCTTTCCCTGGCGCAAATCCAAATTGGTTATCAGATATGGAAACAAGCTGGCCTATACGGTTGTTGAGAACGCGTTCCCAAATTTTGAGTGTGTGAGAAGTAAGTTTGATGCCTCTGTAGTTGCTGCAGTCACTGACGTCTCCTTTGTTTTTATAGAAGGGGACTAGAATGCTATGGCGCCATGAATCTGGGATCTTCTTCGAAATAAGGATTAAATTGAAAAGTTTAGCAAGCCATTCTCCTGCCACAGGTCTAAGGTATTTCCACACGTCCGCCGGTATATTATCTGGCCCTACTGCTTTGTGGTTTTTAACTTTCATAAGGGCATTCAAAACCTCCTGCACACTTATTCTGTCGAGGGGTCCAGCAGTTGTTGGTATAGCACTTAAGGGCTTGTTCGGAAATTCCTCGTTGAGAAGGCGTTGATAATATTGACACCACCGATGATTGATCTTATCGTTTTCGGTCAGTAAAATGCCGTTATCGTCTTTGACATATTTGTTAATTTTGATGTCGAGACTTGCACCGTGTCGATGTTTCGCGAGCTTAAATACTTCTTTATCGTTAGTGGCTTTCTCAAGTCTGGTGTAGAAGCGATTTCTAGAGTCTGCCCTATTTTGTGCTACTATGCGTTTGGCCAGCTTCTTAGCGTTTTTGTATTCAATATGGTCGGTGTCTTGTCCTGTGCTCTGCCATTGTTTGAAGAGCTCTTTTTTACGCCTCAGAGTCTCCTTCACTTCTTCATTCCACCATGTGGGATCTTTGTTGGTGCTTAGACTACCTTTTGATACTCCAAGTGTTGTTTTGGCTTCTCTTACACATAGCTCTTCGAAACGCGACCACATCTCTTCCGCTGTAGTGTATTTGTCTTCCATATCTTCTACCATCTTTTTCCGAAGTGTATCTAGTAGGTTGCCTCCTTTTTCGGTGTTAAGTAAATGCCAATTAATTTTTGGGGTTCTGTTTGGAATAAATTTTATCGGTTTCGGAAGCCTTATACTGTTAACCAAAATCCTGTGTTGCGACGTAAGCGCTTCTCCAGGGATCACTTTACAGTCCTTAAAGGTTTTAAGCATGTTCCTATCAGCTAGAATAAAATCGATTTGAGATTTTTTATTTCCACTTTTGTATGTAATCAAATGTTGTATGCTTTTCTTGAAAAATATATTAATTATTGCCAGATTATGTCTCATACAAAATTCTAAGATTTGTTCCCCATCTTTGTTAAGTGTGCCATATCCAGACTCTCCCTGAATAGTCCTATACGCTGGGTTGCGGTTTCCCACATGGCCGTTGAGGTCGCCTCCGATGTACTTTACTTCTCCTGGACCGATCGAGTTGAGCAGGTCATCAAAGTCTTCCCAGAACGCATCCTTTTCGGTATCTGTACATCCGGTTTGCGGGGCGTACGCTGATATGACATTCAGGGGTGGTTGTCCGTCCATGGCCAATTTTACAGATATAAGTCGGTCACTTCTTCTGTCTACTTTAATTACACGCTGTTTCAAGTACGAGTCCAGTACCACGGCTACTCCGTTTCTTGTGTTGGTGGTGCCGTGATATAACAGCTGATATCCAAGTCCCAAATCCCGTGATTTTGAGCCTTTCCATTTTGTCTCTTGTAGGCAGCATATATTAAGTTTTCGCGCCTGCATTATTTTTGCTAGTTCTTGACTTCGTCCGGTAAGGGTGCCGAGATTCCACGTGGCCAGCCTAATGTTTGACTGTATTTGGGTATGCGAATTCTTGTTCTTGTCATCCATTTCGTCGCTTACGGGGGACGCCCTAGCACTATCTTCTTGACTCGCATAGTTCGCATCTCCATTTCCAGCGTCGCTTCCGGGGTACGCCCTAGCAGTAATCACTCTCTTTGTTTTGCCTTTATTCATATTACGAGGAGGAGTGGGTTGACTTTAAGTTTTACGGCCGGTTGTCACCTGACGCCAAGGCTGTATCTTACACTAAGGTGTGGGCGCTGCCGTTGACCGTTTTTTGGTTCATCCGCCACCATCCCTTCTGAGCGCTCCAGCCTAAACACTCAGCACTGCATGGACCTCTACTTTAGTTACGCCAAAGAAGCTCTCTGCAGGGGTTTGGTATCGAAGTATCCATCTCCGGCCTGTTGGTCCGCGGAAGCTATTTAATTTCACTCCTACCCCCCAGATTCTTAGAGAAAGAACCTGGTGAGTGTTCCCCTATCCGCCACCTGGGGACGCGTTCTCTAGGGGTGAGGCTCCCCCGAGAACGTTAAACTGCCTATATACTTATAAAATATGGGAGATTTTTGAATAAGTAGTTAAAATTCGCAAATCAACTACATAATTTTGTTTTTATTTTGTATTGGGCAAAGTCCCTATCCAATGCGATTTATTTTACAGATACATTCAGCAATTTTCTACTTTCGATTTGGGACGACCGCGGTCATATATTTTGCTTACGTATTATGGAAAACTAATTTTTGTAGCCCTCGGGTATTAACTATGGTAGTTATGTTTCAGGCGGCTCTGCTTGAAGTCCAAGAGCTGATGCCGAGTCTGGCGGGGATGATCAACGGGGCGCTAGGGGAGATGTTCACCAACTTGACGGACCCGTTCCTGCGGGTCAAGGTCAGAGACCTCTTCTTCGATGGGATCCACCTTAACTGTGTGGGAAACTCAGCTTTAAGTGAGCATGATACTGCTACTATAGATATATAGAAAAGCCCTCATCACCTCTCTGGATTTTTTTTAAATTAGCCTATAGGAGTGTCCGACTGCTGGGCAAAGGCCTATAATTATAAAGGATTATAATTATAAAAAAAAATATATCGGTATTTGAGCGATTAAAAATTAATGTTCAACTCTTATTTTGTTCATTTTTAGGGTTCCGTACCCAAAGGGTAAAAACGGGACCCTATTACTAAGACTCCACTGTCCGTCTGTCCATCTGCCTGTCTGTGACCAGGCTGTATCTCATGAACCGTGATAGCTAGCTAGACAGTTGAAATTTTCACACATGATGTATTTCTGTTGCCGCTATAACAACAAATAATAATAAAAACAGAATAAAATATATATTTAAGTGGGGCTCCCATACAATTACGTGATATTTCCCATACGTCCCATCCCATACGTGATATTTGCCGTTTTTTGCGTAATGGTACGGAACCCTTCGTGCGCGAGTCTGACTCGCACTTGTCCAGTTTCTATTATAATAATGTTATTTATAATCACAACGTATTTACTTTGCCACATATTCTCTAAAGAGAAACATTTAATCGGCTACGGGTTATAAATAATGTATCCGCGAATAAACTCCCATCAAATATTCATTAATAATCTTCTATAAATAAATAGCGCAGAACACACTGATCCCAGGGCGCGTAGCCAACGTGCCGTGCATTAACGATCCGTAGCGTATCGTAGTCATCTCTCTCAGTCACTCTTCGCCACTAGTGCGACAGTGACAGTTGTGTTTCGTGTTCCGTAGCGAACTACGGAGCGTTTTAACTAGAGATGCAACGGATAGTTGTTTGGCCGGATACCGGATACCGGATACCGGATACCGGATACCGGATATTCGGCCGATTATCCGGTATCCGGCCGCCGAATATTCGGCGCAGATTTTGACCTGTTTCGTAATTGTGAACGTTCGCGCAGACTCATTTCTAGGCTCGAAATGAGTGCGCGTGCATGTCTGTGGAATGATTAAATTGTTTTAAAATAAAATAACGAGTGGGATTATGTCCGTGCCTAGCTGTTTATTAAATCCAATTTTGTTTACTCCGAAATCAAGCAATGTTACTATCCGGTATCCGGCCGGATAGTAGGTAACTATCCGGTATCCGGCCGGTTATTAAAATAATGGCCGGATAGGCCGGATACCGGATAGTAACCGAATATCCGGTGCATCTCTAGTTTTAACGACTGCACGTTGGCTACGCACCGATCCGAGGTAGAGCGTGATTGGAACTTTGTACGAAAATAAGTACTTATAGCGATCTCACAAAATAGGTACTACGTACCTATTAATAAGTCGCGCAATTTTCATGAAAAGCTTATTCGCCTCGGCCTCAATTGCAGGCGTCGCAAAAATTCTTAGGAGCTTTGGAGAAAAGCGAAATTTGTCGTATTTTCTCAACTTGTTGATGCTATTTTAGAAAGCAAAAAGTTTGTTAATAAAGGTCTCGACCCCCAATACCACTTTGTGGCATTTGGGAGATACTGGGGCCGTGGGGTCCAAGCGCACATGTTCCTGCAAAGAACTATGCAAAAAGCTCGTCGATTTTACCGGCGCCCAGAGAGCTAGCAGCTTTCTCTCGCAGCGCATAGCATTGCCATTCAGCGAGGGAATGCTGCCAGCATCTTTGTCACAATGCCGCGGGGGCCTTATTTAGACGTGTTTTCATTTAGATTAGTTTAGTTCATTTTAGGTAAGTATTAATTTTATTATAAAGTAGTTTTATATAAGTATTTCAGATTGTTTGTTTGTTGAACAATAAATTATATCATTTTATAATAAATCGGCCAAGAACATGTCGGACCATGCTCAGTGTAGGATTTCGTAGTTACCATTCTTTCGGAACAGGCTAAACGGCCAAACGGGGGCTATTAGTAAGTATCATATAATATGTACATTACAAGCATGTTTATATTTCATATTTATTTATGAGAGAGTACCTTCGCAGCGCTATGTAATGTATTTTTAATAATAAGAGATGTTTTTTTGCAATAACTCAAAAACGGCTAGGCCGATCATTTTCGCTATAGTTTTCATTGAAAGTATTTATTAAGCTTTTGTTTCACGATTTTTTTCATATTTTGTAGATCTATGGTCCAAATTTCTTTTGTAGTTTTTATTTTATCGTTCTGTTGCCATGCTTGATTTATGTATCCATGCCAAATTGCAGCTTTCTAGCACTAACGATCACGGAGCAAAGCCGCGGACGGACAGACAGCCGGACATGGCGAGGGTTCCTAGTTAACTACGGAACCCTAAAAAGGCGGATGACGGTTTAATTTCTATCAAAGACGTGATGTCGCCTCATCTTATATTTTTTTATATTTGTTCCAGGTCTAGTATGTGGAAAAATTAAATCTGATAAACCTGCCTCAATGCGTCCCTCTGAAGATGGAAACGGTTTTTACTTCTCCATGTTTAGTCATGTAAGTAAATAGTCAGTTTTATAAATTAATTAAATAAGTAAAAAAAAGAATTGTCGGTAAGCGAACGCGGATGGCTCTAATACTAAAATCCATTTATAACCCAGATGAGAGCCAAAAACTAAATAATCTGGGTTTTTTTTTACGATTTTTCGATATATTGTCAATTAGCTATATACAGTGTGGAAAGATAAGTCGGGCCCTGGAGGGAAACTAAAGGAGACATTCCTTTATTTCTAAAAAGAAACAAAACTGCATTCAAAGATTTTTCTTTTTTTCTTCAATTTTGCTTGTTAAAAAAAACCTTGAGTACTAAACATTACATTTTATGGATATTTTGTACGACAGACTATAGTGTAAGACCTTGTGTATCTTGCAGAAATGTTATCGTTAACATTAACTGTATCGACTAGTGTAATAAAATTGCGAGTGTTTATTTTTTGGAATTTTTAGTCGGTTCGAGTACCGGGCGAGGAAATAAAGGAATGTCTCCTTTAAGTAAAATGAGCCAGCTTAAGGATTTAAGGTAGTTTCCCTCCAGGGCCCGACTTATCTTTCCACACCGTATATGTTATCAGAATAAAGAGGTGGTAGGTAGACATATGGTAGGTAGTAGGTAAATGTGAATGTGTGGGCGTGTGTGTGTGTATTTTGAGTCCCGGGGCCATAAGGACATAGGGTATTTAGGGGACATAGGGTAGGGGGGGCGAAATCATCCCTTTAAACGAGTGAAAAGGGGGGTGGAAATAACGATGAAAGTTAAATAGCTAATGAAATACTAATTCTAGGCAAACGATAAGCGGGCAGAACCTATAGGTATATATAAATATAACTTATAGCTATTTAGTAATGGTCATATAACACTTTAAAACTCTCGCGTTTTGTACTCATATTTAATTACACAAACGGGTCTACCGCGATATAATTTCATTAACGGTCATAGTTTTTAACTAATCAATATAAAATTAAATAAAATGACGTATTAGTGAAGGAGCGTTAAGCGTCAGACACCTACCTAGGTATCAATTTCATTCCCTTTCTTCTTCAGATGAATCTAACAGAATCCGGCCCATACCAGATGGTGCGCGGTACAAAAGACATCCAGGAGCTCGGTCACATCGTTTCTTACAAGGGCAAGAAGGAGATGAGCTGGCGGGACCCGTACTGTAACCAGCTGAACGGGTCTGACGCCTCCGTCTTCCCACCGGTTGAGGACTCTCCTCCTAAACGGCTGTATTCCTTTGAACCCGAAGTATGCAGGTAGCTCAGTAGTTTATTGATTGAAGTAATAATGTCAGAAGTCACTTACCTGAGGGAACTAGCTAAATATCAAATTAATACTTAAAACCTATGTTGTACACGTACTAATACATATAAGCACTAATCGTAAATTGAACTAACAATCCATAAAGTTATTTGATTTTACGGTACCGATTTACGATACCGATAATCCGTCGATTCTATCTTTACACAATTTATAATCTTATCGCAAAATATGCAAATTTTATATTTACATGACAGCTGTCCCCAAATACTCCAAAAATACTAGAAAAAAAACTTATTTTTAGATCTCTGTTCGTCAATTTGGTCGGCCCAGTCACCATTTTCGACATGAACGCCATCTACTACGAAATAGCTGAAGAAGCACTGGCAGCTAAAACTGCGAACCGGGATAACAAGTGCTTCTGTAGAAAGTATGTATTTTTTATTGTTTTTATAAGAGTAATCACTACACTTTATAAAACAAAGTCCCCCGCCGCGTCTGTCTGTTTGTGTGTTTGTTCGCGATAAACTCAAAAACTACTGAACGGATTTTCATGCGGTTTTCACCTATCAATAGAAGGACTCTTGAGGAAGTAAGGTTTAGGTGTATAATTTGTTAACCCGTGCGAAGCCGGGCCGGGTCGAAATATACCTATGCCTACTTACAGGTCGTACAGTAATAGGTAATAAGTTATATGCAAATAGAGTGAATTCCCTTACTAAAATAATGATTTCACTCTTTTAGTAAGGCGTTCGCTAGTCGTCTTATATTTCATCCAACTTTAGTATCCCACAGTTTAGTAGGCAAGTGTTCTTTCCAGGAACTGGAGCGCCAACCACGACGGCTGCCTACTGATGGGCGTTCTGAACCTAGAGCCTTGTCAGGGCGCGCCGGCGCTGGCGACGTTGCCACACTTCTACCTAGCCTCCGAGGAACTACTAGAGTACTTCGCTGGAGGCATCAGTCCAGATAAAGAGAAGCACAACACTTACGTGTATCTTGACCCGGTGAGGATCATTCCCTTTTCTTGGCAGTATAACCCAGCAGGCTGCGTTGCCGCTCTGCTACCTCGCTTCCGAGGAGCTGCTGGAGTACCGGCAAATCTTTACCCAACAAGGATCATTCCCTTTTCCTAGTATTTCCTACCGGATATATCAATTGTCAAAAGTAACATTTCTTCAACATGAAACGTCACTTTTTTAGTCAACATTATTATATGTGCTTCAAATCGTGTAACTTTAATTTAAACCACTTCTCAATATCTGAATGAATTTAAAGGAAGACTGTCATCATTCCGTAATGCAATGTAATTAATAGGTACGCTCACATGGAGCTGATGATGCAGTCACCAACACAAACATATAGGCTTATTAGGTACGAAGTTCCTGAGGAGTACTTGATGGACATGTAAAGAAGAAAATACAGTCATCGTCAGCAAAAGTGTGTAGGTATCAAAAATATATTTTTAAAAGTAGCTTGTATTTTCAGATAACCGGCGTTGTGTTGAAAGGCGCCAGACGTCTGCAGTTCAACATCGAGCTCCGGCAGATGCAGGGGATCTCGCAGCTGGAAAACGTGCGCACGGGCGTGTTCCCGTTGCTCTGGATCGACGAGGTACATAGCTCACGTTTAGGTTGCTTCAAAGATCCAAACTGGAGAACAAAATCTAAAACAAACTTAAGCCGTGAGCCGAACAAATGAGGATTTTTGTTTTGAACCCTATTATGTGGAGTGTAGTAAGATAGCCCTTCAAATAGAAAACGTGACTAAAACATTTATTTAATAAAAGTAAGTATTTTACAAAATTATGAGAAAAAAATACGAAAAAACAAGCAAAAGGGGATGGTTGCGGCACTTGCGTCCTTTTACTAGGAGACAGCTATTTGAAAATACTAATGGACGCGGTCACGACCGATCAACAACTGAGCATGTTCAAAATAGTTTACATTGAAAGTCTTTTTAAGCCTGCCTCATGATTTTTGAAGTGAAAACTTCTTTAGCGGCGCTGTGCAATTTTTGAGGTGGGGAAAAAATGATAAACTCGAGACGGCGTAATGCGTCTCTCCTCTCTTTCTCCCGCACGGCGAAAATGTATGCCTGAGCCTGCTGTTTCATGTAGGCGGCGCAGGGCGCTTGCGTGACTTATGTTATGTGTGACGGACAATGTCATTGTTTTTTTATTTAAATGCCATCTAGTGAGTTTCCCTCAAACTGGTATTAATATAACGGTAGTACCAGTAGTAGTTCATGTATCGATAACCTCAATTATCAATGGATCTCTCATATTATAGCGATGGCCGTTACCCGAGTATTCTAAAAATATTTTCGTGAAACCTCCCCAGACAAAATCACTAGGAAACTTGCTGATTTGCACATAACCAGCATTATTACTTTTATAAAAAAATAGTTTTTAAGGTCACGTTTTGCATTTGGAGGGCACCATCTAACTACATCGTAGGGTTGAAAAGAAAAAATCCCCATTTTTATAATTCCTTTGCTTATTTCGGCAGGGCGCAGAATTGCCGCCAGAAATCCAGCAGGAGCTAAAGCAGTCCCACACCCTGCTGGGATACGTGGAGATGGCGCGCTGGATCCTATTGTCCATAGCCATATTAGTGTTACTAGCCAGTCTGTTCAAGCTGGCGAGAAGCGGCGCTCTCCCTATGAGGGGACAACATACTAATTCTGTCAGTTTCGTGCTGTCGGCTACTGGTAATGGTAATAAATTGCAGTGACTTTAGTCGAATTTTCTTTTCCCACTCACCTTTGCTACAGAGTAGTAAGCATTAGGAAGTTAATGCGGTCTAAACGCCAGTCAAGATAAGACAATTTTTAGCACAATCTGATTAAATGGTCAATTTAATTGTGTAGGGTGGGATGAAATTTGAAATACCGCACCACCTAATTTTATCGGGCATCATTGAATCAAGTCACGTGGCATCGGCGAACCAATTTAATTTTTTCGTTTAGGTACACGACAGAAATAAATTGATACCTACCGTCCACTCAGTTTGCACACCATAGTGATGATAGAAACGCCAATCTCGTTCACAGATGACCATAGCTCTCGTAATGATAAAATTTTCAGAAATACAACACGTACACCATGTACCTACATAAAACGCGCTATTAAAATTTGATCGGTCATTATTTCCAATTTTTGGTGAATAGCCATTTTCCGGCTTCTGTTCGTAATTTCCCAATCCACTCCACAACAATTCAGTTAATGTAGTTTGATTCCCTGTAGATTAATCTAGATGACCATATTCCAGATAACACGACCATTGAGGGAAATTATGTAGGTAGATATAATTATAGGGACGAGTCAACAGTAAAGTCTGGTATGTGGTACCAGCCACACTCAATCCATCCATCCATTCAGTCATCCATCCACCCATCCATCCGTCCATCCATTCATCCATCCATCCATCCATCCAATCATCCTTCCATCCATCTCTGTCCATCGGTAAACCTTATTACAATAGTTAAGAGTGTTGCTGCTACCTCCAATCATTTTAAAGTTTGGTTGGATGCAACTTTCTTCCGTCGTGACGCTTACAGATGTGCAAATTGCGAGAAGTTTCAGAAAAATTTCATAGGTAATTAAGTAAACTTTCATTTTGGAAAAGTAAAACGTCGATCCCCTTACAATAATATGAGAAGTTTCAATGTGGAAATTCCGCATTTTTGGAAACGGCACATCAGTAGAGAGCGACGCCACAATATTTCTGTTGTGGGAGTGTTCCGATTGGAAGTCTAGCGACTTTCAATGAGGAGAAGAAGGGGGCAAAGGGTGTCAAGTTCCGTCGGTTCCCTCCCTGACACTGCGGGTTACGTAATGCATCACAATTCGCAGCTGTGTGTGCTGGTTTTAAGGTATATTTTCCATTGACACTAAATTGTTAAAGCCTGACCAGTTATATGATCATTGTCAGGAGGCCCTGAATGTTATACTCATGTATAGGGTGCACATAAGGTGACAGATCAGTATAGTATGGAATAATTAGTCCCAGTGAAATTCCGCAACACGGCGCGTGATCATATATTCGGTCTGGCTTTACCTGAAAATAAATATATTTCATTTCATTTAAATAATGATAAAATTTGTTTGTATGTAGGCTAGTGATCTATGCAGTGTGTAAATCTAATGCCCCTTGCATAAATTAAACCAGATATATAATTTATCCGTGTAATCATGAATCAACAAGTTTTTTGACGTGATAACGATAAATCGATAAATACCGGTAGCATGCACGAAAAGTGTCACGTTGTGGACATATCTCCATGGTAACGTTGTGGACGGATCTCCATGGTAACGTTACGGCGACGTTTTCTTATGACGTTATCACGCAAAATTGAGTCGCTTAACTTCAAACTCGGGTAAATCCATCTGTCAGATTATGCGATTTTGGTATTAAGAAAAGGTAATAGGGTAGATATTTGCTGAGAGGGTCGAATGGATTAACCCGAGTTTGAAGTTAAGCGACACAATTATCGTCCGTAAACCGACTTTACAGACAACCATATTTTTTTTATGTTATACCTACTTAATTATGATTCCGGAATTATTTTTTGAAAATTTACTGCAAACATTACAAGACATAACATGACACAACCACAGTCTATACAGTCGTTCGACGAGGGGGACGGGGGGGTCGCGCGCACCCGAGCTGCATACATCGCTGTCATCGCATTGTTAGTAGGTCGGTACACGTCAAAGGCCGTCGGACCACTGTTACATGACATGACATTACGAGATACGAGCTTTTTACAGTACCTAACGCCAACAAGCGTTGACAGTTACTTTAAAAAGCTCGTATAGTGTAACTTGTGTGGCATTACATTGCGGCCCGAATTATTTTGTATGGTTAAAATTTTCATGGTATTTCTAAGCAAAAATTATCTTAATTTACTTCTCAAGTCCTATGCTAGGCACCGTTTAACCTTTTCGACGCCGTGTCAAACACAAAAAGCTGTCACTCGGACGCCACATCACGGAAGTGTCAAAACTGAAATTGAACTTTATGTATATGCACGTAAGTCTATGTTGCTCTGTGGTCTGTGACGGATTAATCAGTCTTTGGCGTTGGACCTGCGGTGCCGATATATCCGTTATTGGCGTCCAAAAGGTTAAATATTCTCCCGTATTTAATTTACACACTGTATATTTGACTTGTCTCTGGGTGACATATACTGTCAATTATGAATGATACTGTCTAATTAACCATGACAGTGGCGTGTCTATCGTGCCTTGGACTGGCTGCATGAATTCGTTTTAATCGATACCGTGTAAAAAATTGTTTTTTCGCATTGCAGTGGTTTAATAATATTTGTTTTAGTTTTCGTCTAAGTTCGCCTAAGTTAACAAAAATATACGCCAAGTTCGAAAACAATACAATATAACTTATATGTAAATAACGATAACTTACATTAGGACCACTTGCACCATTCACTAACCCGGGGTTAACCGGTTAAACCTGGAGTTACCTTGGCTACCAGTACAATTTGATACCGGGTTAACGGTTACTGGGTTACTTAACGGGTTAAACCCGGGTTAGTGGGATGGTGCAAGTGGCGCTAAATGTAATTTTTTTTTAACGACAAAAAATGAATAAGCAGAAATTTCATAATCAGTGCGTTACTTTCACCACAGAATCCGCTTATGCTTTCCTCATTTAGAGCATTATTCCTCCGACATATTATCTAAATGACAGTTTAACTCCAAAGGCGGTTTTGCCACTCTACAAAAGTGGCTACAGAAAATGTATTACACCTACGAGTATTGCCTCTCAATTTTGTGTTTCACACGGTGCCAAAATTTGTTTAACCGTCGTGCCTTGAAACCCTCAAACGCTCAATATTCCAATTTTAATTTTGGAATCTCTCGCTTGCTCGGGCATCAATATTAGCACGAGCGGTTAAACAACAACTTTGCCCCCTTGTAAAACAAATAGCTATTAAATATTTACAATATCTGATATTTTTATGTTCAAGTGAAGGTCGAAACATGTCGGTGAAACCTGTTTATAACAATGGCACAATTAGCACAGACACGACAAAGAATTATCTGCTCAAACTGAATTATTAATTTTAAACGACACTAAACACGATTCTCTGTAACTCAAAATTCGGCATTGATGTTCATTTCCCCTTGCTAATTCAACACATACCAGTTATACCACCTTCAGTGTCAACATATACCTAGTTAGCTACTCGTACTTACTTAATTGGCATCGTAGGATGATAAAACAAGAGGAAAACGCTCAGCGACAAGCTATAATCAAGCTATAATAGTTTCCGATCCGTAAGAAGGCAGTCAAAGCCTGACCGTGACGTGTAATAGTTGAAACCAAATTTAAAATTCGAAGTCTAAAAAAATAACATGTTTTTTAAATAAAAAAAGTTGGTTTTTGGAATTAAAGTGCGTTTGAATTCGGTCGATAGTTCCTGTTTGCTTTTAGTAAAGTGGTCGAATAGTGATTGTAGAACAATGATTGGAAAACAATCGCGAATGTTTTTCTTGATATCGCTGTGTGGGCTCATGTTAGCGATTTTACTTGCGACGTGGGGTATACCAAAGATTGTCAGAAACCAAATACAAAAGGTAAGTACTTATTTTGTTTATAATTCATACTATAGTCTAGTAGCAGTCTAGCAATTCATATTATAGGGAGTGTAATTTGTAGTTTTTTATCGTAAGATAAAAACAGTGTGATTATCTGTGCCAATGTTGATATGTTCCACTGAAAAGCGATTTATGCCAAATTATACATATCATGTGTTGTTTGTATAGTTTAATAGCAGCCCGCCCTGGCTTTACACGGGTTAACAAATTATACACCTAAACTCAAGAATCGCTTTATTGATAGGTGAAAACCGCATGAAAATCCGTTAAGTCGTTTTTGAGTTTATCGCGAACATACAAACAAACCGAGGCGGCGGAGGACTTTGTTATATATTATAAAGTGTAGTGATTGTTTAGCATCCGACCAATATAAGCGGAAAATTTTAGAGTAAAGTATCAACTTGCCGATACAGGACATTCAAATAAGTTTTTTTCGAAGAATTAATTCCCAGCAAGCTGGAAATCGTTTGAATACCTTCATTTGGTCCTGAATGCGTGTAGGTACATAATCCGAGTTCGCGCAATCCCAGGAGGTGAGCATAAATTATGGGAGCCTTAGCGCCTGGAGTTACCATGGTTACAAGTACAATTTGACACCGGGTTAACAGACCGTTTAACCCCGTGTTGGAGGGATGGTGCAAGTGGGCCTTAGCGTTAGAATTAGACCAAGAAAAGTCTGCAGAGATTTTGATAGCCCACGCAGTGCAAGTGTTATTTTAAACGTCAAACTTCTATGAAATTATGACGTATCTAACTCTAGGAGCTTTTAAATTTTTGTACGGAATTTGTATTTCTCTCCTAAATCTTATAATAATTAGTCACAAAATCGCTAAAAGTCCAACGGGGCATAGCCATGGTTAATTTACCTAGATCGAAAAATATATTTCATAATGTCAATATCCAGAGAAGAAAAAGGGGACTAAAGGTGGCCACTGACGAGCCTTCCAACAGTCCAAATAGCGTGGCTGCAATCCAAAATCGGTCCGTGAATGTCAAAAACGTACAATGTTTAATATGATGTCGTCCATTTGGATGAATCCATTGTAACGGCATCCATTTGGAAGGCTCGTCAGTGGCCTGCTTTACGTTTCTATATGGTAAAGGTGTTCGCCGCTACCCTTTTGAGAAAATTTTATCAATCGATGTCATCCCACATTTTCCCTTACCGGGATCGAATCCAGGGGTTGTCACCGTAGGCGAAGTAACTGCCAACTAGAATAGTTTTTATGTCTAACGCCCCATTCAGACGTTTCAAGAACTTGCATGCAATATTGCATAGGTACCTACATTGCTAATTACAGTACAATCATCGCAAACATTAATCCGTCGATCGATCAAACACCGAATTCTATCCAAATTCGCATCCAAGTTCCTGAGTGTCTGGGTGGGAATAGGTCTTTTAGTGTAGTAAACGAAGCAAGTTGTTGTATGGAGACCCATGCATTAATTCCTCAGTCGATGAAATTTTGCGTGGTTATTGTATAGTATGAGCCGAAACTAACATATAAATATCCAAAAAAAAAACCGGTCAAGTGCGAGTCTAACTCGCGTTTCTAGGGTTCCGTACATAACCCCTCTGGGTTCTGATAATTCCGACTCACGCTTGACTGCACATTTCTAATAGGTTTTCCTGTCATCTATAGGTAAAGAACTATTTTGTGTATTTTTTTCAAAATTTTAGACCCAGTAGTTTGAGAGATACAGGGGGGAATGGTCATTTTTTGGCTATTTGTATTTTCTTAAATAACTTCGAACCTATGTATTTTAAAATTATAAAAAAATATGTCCATCTTTGGGTTACTAATTTACATATGTGTACCAAATTTCAACTTAATTGGTCCAGTAGTTTCCGAGAAAATAGGCTCTGACAAACAGATAGACAGACGCACGAGTGATCCTATAAGGGTTCCGTTTTTTCGTTTTGAGGTACGGAACCCTAAAAACACTCCTAAGTTAGGTATTTATACGTAAAAATACAAATCTAATTATATATTTAACTGAGTAATTCCTCCGTCCAAAATTTTTTTACCAAATAAGTTATTGGTATTTCTGCTGGGATATTTTTTTTTGATATTTCATATCGTCGGCCTAATTCGCATACCTCGTAACGTAACTCCATTTTTTTTTTGAAAATCATGTTTTGACACTTTTTGATAGTACTATTATGAACGCATCTAACGGCAAAACTCTTAAATAGGTACCAAAAAGAAACCGTTTACGTTTAATAAGCAAAATAGAAAACCTCGCAACTCCCGACCGCTATTTTGTAAAAGGAATAACTCGTATCTCCCCCCCCCCCCCCCCCCCCCACCACTCCCTTCAGTACAGTCTGCAATGGCGTTTTGACTGCACGTCAGTTTTGCGTAAAGAGGCTTTTCTGTTTAAAGTTTAATAAAATAATTTTTTGATCCACAATTACCTTGTTCAGATCAAAAGATTATCCTCCATTTTCAAGGATTTTTATAGCAAAACTCTTAACTCCCGATTAACTTTCGAAAATTTTCAAGAAAAACTCGTAACTCCAAATTTTCCAGGTTCAGGTGATTTAAACAAAAATTGATTTTAACAATCTGACGGCTAACTTAACATTATGTAAAAAAAAAACTAAGCAAGTCTTTATGCAAAATTTTTGGTAATTAAGTTTTTTGTGCCTCCTATATTGTTGCAATACGTTACATGAATATTTCAGGTGAAGACGAAAGTTTTTGAACGGAGCATTTTTCCGTAATAATATTAACGATTTAAGATTTTAGGTGTTTACTTAAATACTATTATTATTATTCTTTGGATATTTATACAATACTTTTTATTAATTGATACTTTATCATATTGTAAAGGTTTTTCTGGCTGAGGAATTACTGCGGGGTCCACTACCTTTATTTACTACACTATTTATACAACGAGCCATATGAAAACCCAAAAATCACTAGACCTTATAAAACCAAGTCCCCCTCCGCGTCTGTTTGTTTGTGTGTATGACTGTATGTATGTTCGCGATAAGCTCGAAAACTACTGAACGGATTTTCATGCGGTTTTCAACTATTAATAGAGTGATTCTTGAGGAAGGTTTACTTAGGTGTATAATTAGTTAAGGTTTTGTGTAACTTTAACATTATTCACGCATTTCCAAAAACAATAGATGTTATCCTCATATCATCATTAGTCTGCGACCTTTGGAAAAATTAAATGTTTGTGACAATCAGAAGGTCATGAGCCAAGTCATTATGTAGGTACCTACTAAGTATAACGTCACAAACAAGTCATGCTTGCGCGCCTTGACATGCAAAATGTTAGCGAGCCAAAGTAAATAATTGACCGTAGCGATAGCGTTAAGGATGTTTCTCGTTATACCGGGCCGTGTCGGACCCGGAGCTTCCAGCGCATCGTTTTCTATGCAAAGCATCACTTGATCGCCTATCATGTCATATAAAAGTAAGCTCCGGAAGCTCCGGCCCGAACACGGCCCGGTCTAACGTGAGGTCTCTGTTTTGACTCGGGCCGTTTGCTTTCGTATGTCCCGCTGTTCTCATCTACAGGTCGCAATTCTTAACTGATTTTCGAGAAATTTTGTGACCACACCAGAGATCCAGTTTTTGATAATTTTTCAAAATGCGAAATTTGGCATAAAGGACTTAAGCGGCAATAGCGTCTATGGCGCTTAAGATTATTGTAAGTTCACAGTGATAACGACTCAACGAACTATAGTATTTTTCTCTTTTACATTTTCTAAGATTAACGCGAGGTCTACGCTCACAGAGCCTCTAGTTAAGATTGACTCACGCTAGACCGGAAATAGAACGCATAATTGTTGTTTCAGAACGTCCAGATTGAGCCGTCCTCGCAGATGTTCGACAAGTGGCGGAAGCTGCCGATGCCGCTCACGTTCAAGGTCTATGTGTTCAACGTCACCAACGCCGAGGACATCAGCGCCGGCGCCAAGCCCGAGCTCGAAGAGATCGGGCCCTACGTCTACAAGTAAGACTATAGAGATCGTGCGTGTTGGATGGTCTGCCATCTCGTGACCTGAATCTAAAGCGAAAACAATTCACGCTTCTAAAGCAGGTGCTGCCCCCTATACTTCATGCGGGCTGTACACACTCGTCGAGAGACCCTGAGACAGGTCTAGAATGAGTTTGTACATGCTGCTCCCTTCTCGTCTTGCTCTTCCTTGTCTCGTCTCGCGCGATCGGAGCGGTATCGAGAATCTCGGCGAGAGGCTCTCGACGAGTGTGTACACCCGACATCACGCTGGCTCTATTTCACATAGTAGGGTCTGCCATCTAGTGGCTTAACTCTAAAGATAAACTTTTTACAAACTCCGTTTTCTGAACCTACTGCACGTTAAATCAGTTTAGCGGATCCGTTTAAGCGCGAAGAGGTAACCGATTTTTTTTATAAAATAGAATAGAATATAATTTATTCAGCACTCGTAAACAACAACAACTTAACGAATAATACCTAAGAAAGCTTACCTAATAACGTCACTGATGAAGGTTTCCACTCAACTTGGTGTCAAAGTATCTTTTGAATACCGTGGAAACTCTACCAAAAGTGCGCGACTAAGATAAACAAATTAAATTAAAAATTTGACGACGACCTAACCTACGACATATTACTACGAGTAGAATCCATTACCACAATTCAACGACACTCTATAATTGTAGCATCTATCATTACCACATAACCTTGTGCATAACCATTGGAACTTAATCGGTGGTAGTGGGGTATTTAGTGATTTATCATTTTTATCAAATGAAATTATGTTTCGTGTAGGTAATATCAAACCATAATTAACTCCAACTACAATTACGAAAAATGCCAAGGCCGATGGATATTTCATTTATTCACATGGATATGAACATATTTATTGTGATTTTTAGGTAGGTACTAGATAGGAAACGGTGGTGACCTAGTGGATATGACGTCCGACTTTCAATCCGGAGGTCGCGGGTGAACCCTATGTAAATTAACGAAAAACATTTACTCAAACCCGTTAATGTGTAAGTCATACTGAGCAACTTTTACTATGGCACCAACCCCGAAATCGCGAAAAAATAATTGACTCTCCCATAGGAAATTTTAACGCTAGACCAGCAAAATGTATGAAACAACCAAATTTTTTTTCGCGATTTCGGTGTTGCTGCCGTAGTAAAAGATGCTCAGTGTGACCTACACATTCACGGGTTTTATATAGTAAATGTATTTCGTTAATTTACATACTGTATAGGCTGAAATTATTATTTTACCAATACGCGACGCCGTTAAGGATATATGGGACACGCCATTTTATAATTACGAGAATTATTTTTCCAGGCAATACAGAGAAAGGACAATTCTCGGCTACGGTGAGAATGACACGGTGGAGTACATGCTGAAGAAGACCTTCGTATTCGACCAGAAGGAGACGGGCGCCTTGTCGGAGGACGACGAAGTGACTGTCATCAACTTCACTTACATGGTGAGGGCACAAAAGTTTTATCGCGACTTCGTTCGTTATTTGAAAACTAATATGATATTGTTAATACCAGAAGTTTTGAACTTTTGAATAATGAAATTTTACAAAACAGCTATTATTTAGTTTTTTATATTAAAACAGTTTTATTTCTAAATATATTTTTTAATTTCGAACCAAAAGCATAATTATTATGTTAATGTTTTGTAATCAAAATCCCTAAATGCGATTTCTTTTACAGTTAACAATAACATTAAGCATTGTCCCACTTTTCGACTTAGGACCAGCCGGCCTAGCCAAGGTTACAATCGCTATCGCTTCGACAACGAAAAGCATTATGTCTCTCTATCGCTCTTCCATATTAGTGTGACAGTGACAGTTGCGTTTCGATCGCTACGGAGCGTAAGCGATTGGCGTCTTGGCTACGCGGCCAGGGTCCGTTGGCAGGGTGTACGTACAGTCAAGTGTAAAAATATGGGTGCATACAACTTACTCAAAAATATGTCCTATAGTTCTTAATTCGCTGACATAAGAGCTATGGGACATATTTTGGAGTATGGTGAGTGCACCCATATTTTTACACTCGACGGTACACCAATCGCATGTATGTACATTATTAACGCAACATTTGTGAAAAACTATTCCATTTTGTGGCCCTCAGTTATTAACCATAGTATGTTTTAGGCGGCTCTGCTACAAGTCCAAGAGCTGATGCCGGGTCTGGTAGGAATGATCAACGGGGCGCTAGAGGAGATGTTCACCAACCTGACGGACCCGTTCCTGCGGGTCAAGGTCAGAGACCTCTTCTTCGATGGGATCCACCTTAACTGTGTAGGAGAAAACTCAGCCTTAGGTAAGCATGATTATGCAGAAAGTAACCAACTTTTATTTTGATACGACTACCGGACGATTACCGGAGCGCTGGACATATTTTTTTGAGCCTGACCGACCCTTTCTGTTGAAATATACGGGCCTACGGGGTATATTGTTTTACGTGATACACGAACACCGTGTTTTTACTGATTTCCGTTAACTTTGGGGTATGGTTAAGTACCTACATTTAAGAAAACTAAATAGCATAGTTACTTAAAAAAAAATGTTTTGTATAAAACGTAATTAAATGTTGCATATAGCGTTCTTGTAACACAGGCATTACATTTAACGACCAAACAATTGAAAACTGTGACATAATATCAATGTCATTTCGAACATCGGTCGTCCGAGATAGTACTTAAGTTTATTAGCAAATGTATGAACTCATACTAAACAGTAATCAATATGTAAACAGGCCTTAAAGGGGCCCACATATTACCAGATCGCCGGACGATGTCAGCCTGTCAGTTGTTCGGAGCTGTCAAATTTTGCGTTTAACTGACAGGCCGATATCGTCCGGCGGACTGATAATCAGTGGGCCCCTTAAGGCAAGTGTACACGCTCGTAGAGGCCTTATCAGATAAAATTAAATTATTGGTATCTCCGAAATGGAGTTATGTAATTAGATTACCGACGTCTTTGAGAAAGTTACTAAATTTAAATTCAGGAATGGACCCTTATTCTTAAATTAAACGGAAATGAGAAAAACGGTGTAGGTTATAATACTTATTATATGTAATAAATATAAAAAATGACGTTGAATGAGACAGGTACTTCAATGTTAAATAGGTAAGTAAATAAGTTTTTTTATGTTTAAAAAAAACGTTGCCCTCTCATTGTTAAGGACGAGGATAACATTTAAATGTTTGATGTAGGTATTGTTTGCATACTAACTACCTAAAACATGTAGGTACTTATTTATTTAGGCATTATTAAAGAGAATAGATAGTATAGAGGGGTCCTGTCATAGTAAATTTTGTAGTCACAGTGAATTTACTGCCATCTATCGACACACGACTAAAAGTCAAAATGAAAACGTATAAAATTATCAAAAAAATGTATATATATGGATAAATGATTTTATTATTTTATATAATTTTGACCCATGTTCATTCACTGATATCTGTGTTAAAATTGTTAAATATGAAACGGTGTCGTCGCGCCATCTAGCCGAGCATAGGCTAAAGGTGTGTGCGCCATCTATTCGAGAATGACTTTTTCTTGATTTCCGAGGCAAGTTTTTTCCTTAGACTTTATTCATCTTTTGGTATTATTAAACAAATAACGTTAATTATATTGCAGACAGAAACCCAGCATCCGTGCATTCTGATCAAAAACACGACAGTTCCGTTGCCGTATCTCCCATACATTTTTCCCGCACTTTTCCGCAATATTTGTGTACTTAACTGTAATACCTTATTGTACCTGTGAAAACAATAAATGACTGATGACTAAAATATCTGTGATGAATACGCAAATAAATGCCCGTACCAGGATTCGAATCCGGGACCCACTGCTTCGCAGGCAGGGTCACTGCCGACTAGGCTAGGAGCTCGTTATAACTAATGTTGCAGTCATATCATATTTATTCATCAACAATACAAGATTGTGTTTGAAATGCACATAAAATACAATTACAATAAAATACATACAATAGAAAACAACATTTGTAAATAATATAACAATTAAGCACTTAGTAACACACTTAGTAACGCACTTAGTGGTTCGAAAAATGGAATCTTTGCGAGGGTTTCAAAGCACGAGGGTTAAACAAAATTTGCCCCCGAGTGAAACACAAAATTTTTCACCACACCAACCCGAAGCAAATATTAAATGTAAAATATCAAACAAAATCAAATCAAATTCAAAATTAATGTTATAAAATATTGATCATCCAAAATCACATCATTTAAAAGTCAATTCTACCAGCAAACATAAGAAAACAACTCAAAATTTGCATTTGATTACTTTGCCTCACATGTGAATTACTGATAGCAAAGTGCAACTTTGCTATCCGTTTTTGAATTGCAAAGTAAGCCTTTCCGAGCTGGTGTGTGGTGAAAAATATAATAAGGCAATTTGAACTACTTATACACTAACTAAATTAAATCAGTATCAAATAACTCATCCAAGCTATTGAAGCTATAAAAGCAACCTCTTAACAAATTAGGTATTGCTTCAGTTTTTGCTTAAATACTATCTTTAATATTTTTCAAATGCTGAGGCAGTTTATTAAATAACTTAACAGCCTGATGTCTCAGACAGTGCTCCTCAATATTGTGAAGTAGGGCCAAAATGTATTTTCAAATTTTTAGTGTGTGTGAGAAAACGCAGTTCCTCTTCTTCATGCGTTTCAAGTCTTTGCTTGTGTTTGACAAGTTCCGTAAGCAGTAGTAATATGTGACGTCCCACGGTCAAAGGTACCTTATGGCGGGTATGGAGTTATGCATACCCCAGTAATCTACAATAAATAAGCTATCGATAACACAAAAGATCAACCTTCTAGGTTGCGTAGTTACAGAGATATGATTTTTTGAAAATAATGTTGTGAAATTAGCAACTTTACGTTATAGAAGTTTTAAGTTTAGCCGCCTAAAAAACTATGTTCCTGAAGTAAGTTACATAGTTGACTACAAATAATAATACCTTATATATGTGAGATTAAAAAAATATTGCGACTTGTTCTGTAATGCAAATAGAAACTTTTGATATCGACTGATTTATGTGTATACTAGCCAATCTCTTGAAAATAAAGTTTTATTTCATTTTCACGATTGATTGCAATGAGCTCTCAAGATTTAAATTCTATCTATTAGAAAACGACACTGACAGACAGTTTAAGCAAAAAACAATACCGATTTAGAGGTGAAAATGTATTTTCTGACTTTTTCATATAAAATCACAAAATTGAATATTTTTACTTTTAATGTGACACAAAAGCAATTTTTCTGAGCACATATGAAAGAAATTCTGTCATTCAAATGAAATAAATCCTAAAACCCCAACTAAATACTATATTTAACCCCTTATGCCACTTTAAACTTACATAACAATAACAGTATTTGCTCCATACATTTACGAAAAGGTACCTTATGGAAATAAATCTAATAATACATCACTACAAAATATCAATCATATTACAGTTTATCTTTTATGAATAGAAAATATTAATTTACATTAAACTGCCCCAAATTTAATTAGTTCTTCGTCATAATAATCTTAAAAAAGACCAATAATTTGTATGTAATGAAAAGGTACCTTGTGATTAAGTTACATGATGAGGCATGATGATGATGGAACAGTTAGGATAAACTAATAATATTTTGGGGTTAAGATGGTATAAATCGTCTATTTCTTATAAATAATATATTTCGGTTGCTATTGAAGATAAGCGGCATTGAGGTTCAATGACCTCAGATATTCCATAAGGTAATGCGTCGGGTATTGGCATTTTTCAGCAAACCAATGGCTGATTTACTGCATGCGACCAAACCAAATGAAGATTATTCTAGTTAAGAAAGACTTGACGAGAGTAACTTTGGTATAATAGCAGGCTACTTGGATTTGTGATGTCGGTCTATGTACGGTTATAATATTTGCGAGGCGCCCCAACCAGAACTGAAATTATCAAATTAGTTTGGCAGAATGCTAATACAGTTCTCTACCAAACTTCTTTTCCCGTATTGACTAGTTTTTTTGGGAATTTTCAATCTTTTTTCCATAAGGTACCTTTTCTACTAAACTCTGAGACGACATTACTAGGCTTATAACTAACTTATAACAAAAATAAAAACAGGTAAACAAACGTTACGCATTAAGGTTTCAGATCACACAATAAAAAAAAATTGAGCATTTTTTCACCTCTTTACAAAACATTTCATATCTCCGAAACTAGAAACCCTCATAAGGTACCTTTTCCCGTGGAACGTCACATATGTACATATAAGCAGGGCACGGTAAGTATACCAAGCTTAAGGAAAAATTGCCTACAGTAAATGTGATGTCATAATATATCTACTATAACCTGTCTAACCTACGTATAAAATGTAATATTTAATGGTAACCAGTCCACTATTATCAATCTACTTGGATCTTAATATCTCTGCGACGAAAGATAAGGCAATCGAGCGTGTTTTAACGTTTTACCTCAATTACTATGAAAATATACTCGCACATCTGATTCGAAATTTTGCTCGTCACGGTCTCGGCTACATCCTATACTCTATTCGATAGGATTAGGCTGAAGGAAAACTGGTTCTATATAGAGCATTTTCATGTCACAATCATGTCAATCAATAAGCAAACGTAATTCAATAAGTAACCTAACATTTCTGGATTATACAGTAGGTAACGCCCCCAACCTAATAGTTCAATAAAAATATCGAAGATAAAAATACATTCATTCACCCAATTTATCCAACAATTAATTATTTTAGTGACTCATTTTTTTTTATACTTCGTCGGTGGCAAACAAGCATACGGCCTGCCTGATGGTAAGCAGTCTCCGTAGCCTATCACTAAACCGTTACAGAAAATTATACTTTTTTCAACTTGATATACTTACTTTTCTTATTTTTTGATAAATCTAGTTAATTATTTTTTAACATTATAAAGAGAATATTCACAGTCATTTGGTATATATTTTGGTGTGGATTTGGTATGTAATCCATTCAGCCATTTTCAATTTAGAGCACTTGAAAGTCAACGGTACATTGTGAAATTTTTGAACGTTTTCTAATAATTATACCAAGTACCTATTGAAAGTGTTACAGTATGTTATACATATATTTGTGATCTACTCACAAAGCCCTTTCATTTGGTACCCAACATAGAAAAATAAAAAATAAAAAAAACAACGGGTTTCACTCCACTGACGTTCCACGACAAAATGTACCTTATGGCGGCTGGCGCTTACGTCGCATAGCGCCGCAATAATATTGAAGCGGCGTTAATAATGGCGTAAGCGCCAACCGCCATAAGGTACCTTTATCCGTGGGACGTCACATATCTTTACTATATCGTATCTAGTTAATCTCTAATTCATTTCCCGAATCGTGCCGTATATCGAAGATGTGAATGTGATGCCGCCTCTACTTACAATACGATATCTTATATCCTTTTCCACATTTCTTCCAGGTTTAGTATGTGGAAAAATGAAATCCGATAAACCTGCCACAATGCGTCCCTCTGAAGACGGAAACGGCTTTTACTTCTCCATGTTTAGTCATGTAAGTACAAGAACTTGTAAAGTCCGTTTTCTTGCAAGAAGCAACAAAACGCATTTACTTAATAAAGCACCCCTCTATCTACACCCGCCGGAGATCTCCGTCCAGTATTTTGTGCCTTGTATTTGTTACGGACGGAGATCTCCGGCCATTTTAACCCCAGTCGAAAAGCAGTTTTATTAAAATCTAATTAAAGCTGCTTTTCACCTGCGAATTTACTCGGGTGCAAAAAAAATCGGGAGGTGGAGACAAGGGCAACAAACAGTTGGCCGGAGATCTCCGGCCTGGGTAGATAGATGACAGGTTAATTTAATAAGTGCAAAGATATCTTGTCAGTTAGCCAACGCGAGCGGCCCTATAAAGGCAGAGACCACGGACTTCCACTTGCTATACGATCCTGACATACCTCTTTCGCTTCCTGAACATCAAAAAAAAACTTCAACATTTATTCAACAAATAGGCCACAAGGGCACTTTTACACCTCAACATTGAATTTACATACAAGCAAAAATAATAACAATACATCAACAATTTTATAAAATACAACTAACTGCAACTACCAATTCAAAGTAACATACTGAACTGAACATGTCGACCAAATTGTAAATGGGCGTTTTGATATCCTGTGATAGCCTCTAGCAAAGCTAGCGGCCTACCAGGTCACCGTACAAGGAAAATTGGTATAAGAAAACAGGGTTGTCCTTTGTTCCATTTAATTGAGATTTAAATTTCATTGGAGGTAATTGGTACAGTCGACGTCAAAAATATGTTTACATTTTTCGCCTTATCACAATGAAGTAGGGTTCAAAAGTGTATACATATCTTTGACGATGACTGCACTCTAGTATTAGGACATTGAACCCCAAGGGACTGTATAAAGGCGAACGTTTGTTTGTTCTGGATGTTTGTTCCTTCATCACAAAGGATCGTCTTAATTGATGTTGATGAAGCTTGCCCCACAATATATAATACTGAAACTTCTGGTTTTTGCGAAAATAGACCAAATTATTATGTAATTAAGGGAGATTCAGATTTACTCGACATTCTGAAATATTTCGATATACCCGAAAACGCCTTAGGTAATTACATGGTAATATTTTAGACGTTGGTAATAGATCTTAAACAATCAATAAGGTACGTAGGTGTGTATATATTTATTGCCAATTAATTTGTGAATAAAAAAAAATAAAAACTGCCCAACGCCACGACACGGATGAACTGATACTGTCAAGATAAAACATGTCTAAGAATAAGAACCACCGAAAAACCTACTTTCAAATATTAAAAACTGCATCCAAATCGGTTTACCCGTTTAAGAGCTACGGTGCCACTGACAGAGAGACGCACATAGCAGTTAATCTTATAACACCCTTTTTGCAACGGAGATTAAAAACCAAGGTATAAATGACGTATTCGTGAAGGAGTTTTTAGCGACAGAAATCTAGTTGATCAGTAACCCCATCGCCCACACTGTTATAGACCGACCGCTTAACTGAGTCCTTGCCTGCGCGGTACGGGGGCGACGAGGCGTGACGACTAAGGGTGACGGGGAAGGTGCGGGTGCCGTACGCCTGCCGCCCGCACCTTCCCCGCCACCCTTAGTCGTCGCGCCCCGTCGCCCCCGTACCGCGCAGGCGAGGACTCAGTTAAGCGGTCGGTCTTAACTGTACATCGGTGGACCTTATGACTTTTCTAAAAAGGTCCACCTATGTAGTTAGGAGTGTTGACATTCTCTTTCTTCCTCAGATGAATCTTACAGAAACCGGCCCATACAAGATGGTGCGCGGTACGAAAGACATCCAGGAGCTCGGTCACATTGTTTCTTACAAAGGCAAGAAAGCGATGAAGAACTGGCGGGACCCGTACTGTAACCAGCTGAACGGGTCTGACGCCTCCGTCTTTCCACCGGTTGAGGGCTCTCCTCCTAAACGGCTGTATTCCTTTGAACCCGAAGTATGCAGGTAAATAAAATATTGGACAATCTTACATAAATCGGCCGGACTAAGTCCCAGGTAACAGGAAGACAGGGTGAAATGGAAGCTGTTCGTCGAGGCCTCGGTGTCGGTGTGAAGGCATTTCAAGACAGGCACGACCTTCAGTAATGAAGAACACGAAGAAGAAGAAGAAGTCCCAGGTCACAGTCAGCTAAAAGCTCAATAAGGCTTAGTGAGCAAAATCGAATTTTACGGACTGTTTTAAGCATGAAAGCACTCTTGTTCGAGCCGATGAGGTGATAAAATATCTTATCTCATTGCCCTTATCGTCTATTGCAAACTCCGAGATTGCAAATGGTTTATGGTGTAAAGGCCCCAGTACACAATGGGCCATCGCCGGCCACTCCAAGGGACGCAGCCATGCGGTAGAATGAGATAGCAATATCACTTGCTCCCTCTATCGCATAAATGCGTCCCTTGGAGTGGCCGGCGATGGCCCATTGTGTACTGGGGCCTTAACACTGGAGATCCACCTTTTTTGATGGCTGAAAAGACCAATGCGAGACCGACATGGTCTGGTGATAAAATAAAACCTAGCCTTTCCCTTGGACAAATACATGTACCTATATAATGTCGCCACGAGCACAAAGTATTTTCACGCGATTATGTTGAGGATTCACACTCCAAACCGGAGCGACAGCGTGCGGTTCTGCGCCCAATGTCAGGCGCGAATCCACCGTTGTGGGTACGGTGGGCATGCCCACAACCCTAATATTCCCCGTGCCCTATTGATTCCCCGAGTAGAATTTTTGTTTCGCAGACGCTTTGGCAGAGGAACCTTTGGCAGAATTTCATTAGGTATAAGTACGCAGAGTAGTCAGTTGATCGATACGCAGATTTACTTTTCGTAGAATGATCGTTTGATGAACGTCAAAATTGCCCGAGTAAATTAACCATTGGCCGAAACACAGTACCTAGGTACTTAGTTAAATAGAAATCCTATCTGTCATATGTATTTATATCAGCTGAAAACTCAAATTATTAGTGATACAGAATAAACAGCAATTTTTTAAATTGTTAACTTATGGAGTCTTAAATTTGAACATTCAGAATTTTTTGTACAATTTCTTAAAATAATTCCAGCTTTTAATTGACTGTCATAGGAGTTTTAGAGCGCAGGTCTATATGGGTATGGAAAGGGCTCCATAGACCTTACAAAAAATCGCACGCCATTTTTGGTAAAATTCCGACTACTTAAGTGTAGGGGCATTTTCCAGATTTTGGCCTTATTTTGTTCATAAATCATAAAGTATTGACAATGTCATAAACTTATTTATATCTTTTGAATAATTATTAAATATGTAGTCTATAGTTGCAGACTAGTTTTATCACGTTAGCTAAATAGGAACCAGAGATATAAAATAAATGTAAAAATTGATATTTTTGGTCCATAGGTACGACTACTGTTTAATATTCTTGGTACAACTTTTCAACAATTATTTTGGACTTGATATTGTCTCCAGGGTATACAAAGACCTCGGAATCATCGTTTAGTACGCAAAGCTTTAGACGAATAAAGCTTGATTTTTCGTTAGTCAGGGTGTCCATAGGTACACTACATCCTTTTTATTAACCATACTATTTAGTTATCAATTAAACATTAAACATCTGGCGAAATGCGAAAACTTTAGAAAACAACACTGAAACTGAAACCTTGAAGCTTATTTTGTGATTATTTACACACTTGTATCATTTACCGAATTCACAAAAAACATTTATATTACGAGGATAAAAATTTAGTTATTAATAAAAAACACTTTTATTATACAAGTTATTAACATATTTTTTTTCTTCAGAGCCAAAAAAATCTCCGTACATTTATAAATATGGTGAATAACTAATTGTTAGTACCTAATATAATATAAGAACTTGCATTTTTTTAAGTTCACGATGATAGTCTATCGTTAGTAGTTCTTTAAATACCGGCAGTGTCCACAGGTAAAACCGTCCACAGTACCTAAGTATACTTATATCGCCGTGTGCCTGCTATACGGCCACAATTCAAAATTTTTAATCTTCTGGATTATTGCAGATTCGTATTCAAAATTGTTCAATTTACGACCTTATTTCGAGAGCCATAGCATAAAAGGTCTTTAAGAGCCTTTTTCTCACAAGTGGCCTTATGGATTTGACCATAAATTGTCAGACGATTCCCTGCAATACAGCCACTTGCCAGTCTGCCGCCTGCTCCCGCGGCGTTTGCACGTGAACTTGACGGCCCTTTTGAGTTGTGGCTATATAGCACACATTTTAAATGAAGCTTTTGAGTTGCGTCCTAGAAAATAATAATTAGATAATGTTGCTGATTATAAGCTAGTTACACATATTATCGCGTACAGTGATCTTGTTCCTATCAAAGTTGATAAAATAAAGGGATTTTAACTATTTTGGTGTTTTTATTTATATTTGCATGGTAACCTTTATCCAATAATTTTGTGTTTAAATTTGGCCGCATCCCAAAATCTTTAAAAAATGTGTCTGCAATACGGCCACAACTCTAAATACCTGTCTTTCGGGCCTTGTGTCTTAAAAAATATACATTTCTTTTAAAAAGTGGCGTGGTCATAAGGAGGGTTATATCATTCCGAGTAAAAAAAGCTAAACTTTAAATTCATAGACCTAAAACTAAAGGAGTAAGAACCTATTAAACACCCTGAACTATACTCTCACAACTTTGAGACGCGATTTCTCGAAAAAACGGTTTTTTGAAATGTGGCAGTGTAGCAGGCACACGGCGATATTATGTAGTGTGATCGAGTGCCACTTGACAAAAACTTTTAAAAAAGTTAGAAAACGTTACTCGACTGAAGGTTGCTTGATGAAAAGATTACTCTACCAAATGAAATTCTTCTAATAATTGGTCTGCTAATTTACACAGAAGCGATCTGGGGGCCGATTTTTGAATTTCGACCGCTCGATTTCGTGTATATCGTTCAATAATATCTCTATATACTAGACATTTAAATTCTACTAATAGAATTGAAAACGAGTGGTCAATACTACTAGATTCCCAATTTCTACCGCTCGTATTTCAAAAATAAGCAATTCGCCGTTTTCCTCAGATTTCGAGTGACGAAATCGACCGATCTAAATTAAAAAATCGGCCCCCTGAATGATATGTGAAGAGTCTACCAAAAGTTACATCTACGAATAAAAAGTAAAAGTTACTCTGCGAAACCATTTTCGGCGAAACGTTGTAAGCGAATCGACAATCTACTAAAAATTGGTCTGAGAATCATTAGGGTAGGTACCCCAGCTGAATACACAGCCCTAATTATTTGCAAGAATATAGATTATTTACTAACAGGGGCAATTATTTCTAGCTTAATGCCAGCTTTTAATTTACAGCCGAAGGAGTTTTTTAGCGTAGTTATCTAATTATGTATCTTAGTGTGTATAGACTGAAATAAATCTATTGCGATCCCTCTGCGAATTTACTGGTCGTGGAATCATCAGGTACCCTCGACTCGCAGTTGGCCGATTTTGGAGTGGCTGTGACCACAACCTTTTTTGAGGGCTGGATCCGCGCCTGCCCAATGTGAAGACCACCTTACGAGAAGGAGCTTATTCAGAAACCTTGATTGATCATACTTGTACAACTTCTGCTGTTAAGATGCCCAGCCAAAGTTGATACCAGTCTTACCCCTCACATTTTATTTTCCTTTAACTACGAATCTTTTATTTTCAGATCTCTGTACGCCAATCTAGTCGGCCCAGCCACCGTTTTTGACATAAAGGCGATCTACTACGAAATAGCTGAAGAAGCACTGGCAGCTAAAACTGCGAACCGGGATAACAAGTGCTTCTGTAGAAAGTTTGTTTATTTGATTATTTTCATGACCATAATTTATCATGAGTATCATGACAATTAAAATTTATCACGCATTTTCTTCGAAAGTGCATCATGAAGCATTTAGAAAGATTAAAGGATGACTCACGCTAGACCGGGCTGTGCCCAGGCCGAGGCGTCCGACATGTCATTTTCTATGACGGCTGATCGGTGATCACCACGTGATCACGTAGTGCTTTCCATAGAAATCGAAGCGCTGCGGAAGTTCCGGCCTGGCCCCGGCCCGGTGTAGCGCGAGTCATCCTTAAACGTATAAGTAACACGTAAGCTTTATTTTACTTTTCAAATACGAGCCATACAACTTAGTTGCATATTGCATACCACAGTATGGTTTAGGTAACTACAAACAGCTCTGTTTACCCCTAAAACTATTTTTTTAGCTACTTATACTTGTGCAAAGAGAGTGAAACCCCGTACTAAAAGGATTTCACTCTTAGTAAGGCGTATGGTGTAAGGCGTAAAGCCGTAAACTATAGTCATCTCACACGTTCATCCATACTTATTTAGTATACCAGTTTAATAGGCAATTGTTCTTTGACAGGAACTGGAGCGCCAACCACGACGGCTGCCTACTGATGGGCGTTCTGAACCTGGAGCCGTGTCAGGGCGCGCCTGCGCTGGCGACGTTGCCACACTTCTACCTCGCCTCCGAAGAACTACTGGAGTATTTCGCCGGAGGCATCAGTCCGGATAAAGAGAAACACAACACATACGTGTACCTTGACCCGGTGAGATTCCCTTGGTAGTTTAGCCCCGCAGGCGACGTTGCCACACTTTTAACTCTAAGGAGCTGCTAGCCTTGTCCTTGTCCTGCCCAAGCATTTTTAAGGAACTGGCGTATTCTGCCCAATGCTCTGAATTCCCAATTAAGGACACTTTTGTTCCATTTTTTGGTTTTCTTGGGCAGAAACCGTATAAAATGGAATGTTCTTTATTGAGAAGAGCGTTTCCCAATGATAACGATATGACTGACGATACTTTAAGCTAATTTACGGTTTCACTCACATATTTTTAGTCACTCGCGCGACATGTTTCGGAGAGCCTAGGTCTCCATTTTCAAGCACTAACAGTTTAAATAGTAGTAGTTTAAATTCGATGACTGATAATAGTTTAAATAGGTACTTGCCAATGCAAACAGAAACACGTGCAATTAGCATATATTTCCGTTCTACTTCCAGATAACCGGTGTTCTATTGAAAGGCGTCAGACGTCTACAGTTCAACATCGAACTCCGGCAGATAAAGGGGATCCCACAGCTGGAAAACGTGCGCACGGGCGTGTTCCCGTTACTCTGGATCGACGAGGTAGCTTATGTTTAAGTTCCTAAGCGGGGTAGGAAACGATGTAGAGCAGGGGTCTCCCTGGGGTCCAGGCAGCCAGGCTCCAGGGTTTCAGCATGCATTGAGAGTGGAACTATTCCTAACAGCAGCAACCAGCGCTCCGGCGCAAAAACCGACTGTGGCTCGCGCGAAAGTTTCTGAGGGGCAATATGGTCCTCAGGTAAAAAAGTTTGGAGACCCCTGATGTAGAGCGTTCGGGCGGCCGTTCGGCTCAACATTGCTCCGAGCAATTATTAAGGTTGTCATAACTTGACGTCCCTTTCCGTGCACAACCACAAATAAAGAAATTTGATAGGTATTTAAGATTGCACTTTCATTTTATCATTGCAAATGCCAAACAGAGTTATTTAGCTTGGTCTGACCGACTTAACTCAAAATCAAAACAATAGATAGTTTTGCAAATTCCTGGAGCAGGTGTTCGCATCGATCCCTCAAAAATGTAGAGGTAAGTAATTAAAATTGTGAAACAAAAATGTGTGAAAATAATTGTCCAACCAAGGCTTCATAAGAACTTTCAATGAAAATTAAGGCGAGGTAAGCTCTTAGAAACGTAATTTTTAGTGCCATTTTATTAAGAAACGGCAAAGATTAAACACGTGAAAAAAATATATGTTGCTTTTGAGACCTTTATGTAAGTGCGTCGGGTACTCGTTACATAACTGGACAAACTTCGCTCGATAGAAAAAAATCCAAACATACTCTTATTTTCTACCTTAAAACTCATTTCATTTCAATATTATAGGTACTACTTGATGTATTGAAAATCACATCAAAATAAACGTCTGTAATGATGTAATGTCCGTCGGGTTTAATATTGTTAATTTCGTAACACATATAACTTTAAACTCAAAATTTACGAATTCACTGCACCATTTACTCGCGCCCAAGCGCTTGGAATTCTGAATAAAACTGTATATATAACTCATTTTCGCCAAAATGTCCTTTACGCCAATTGAACCCAAAAGTATCAATTTCTAAAGCTTATGATATCACACAAGACTACATGAATGATAAAACAACGTGGAATTAACTGTGATTAGAAATGATTGATTATTTATTTTACTGTGGAATACTCTAGTATTGTATACCTACATATAATTATCTATACTTACCACCATTGTAAATTTCATTAAATACTCATCAAAATACGAATATTCAATTTCAATTTTATTTATTTCGTCAATATATAAACCTTATTCAATATAAATTTCCGGAAAAAAATTCGGAACTAACAAACCAGAATACGGATGGCGACAGAATAAGGAAGTAGACGTGTTGCGCGGGAATCGTGCGGCGGGGCGCGCGGGGTGCCCCTCTGCCTATTCTACCGCTGCGTCTGCTTCACCCCCTTGAAAACGTAAAACTCGAGTATAAGAGCGCCTTATTAAACCGAGTCACTCAAGTTTATTGACCCGCACCCGTACGTTGAGTGACCCGGTTTAATATATTTAATATGTCAGTGTCTCACGGAAGTTTTAATATTAAAATATACTGAACATGATCTTTTCGGTGAGTTATTGCTGTCATTTGCAAATGCTCGTACATTTTACAAAGGGATAACTTTTTGCCGCAATAATACTCCCTTTTACTTTGATTATATAGTCCATAGCATCCTAAGTACAAAGGAAACCAATCATGGCAATAATATCCGCCTATTGTGTGGAACCTACACAATACAACGAGCTTGGGAGATTTCATTATGAATAAGATCATATGTATTTATTTTGATGGTTCAGCTCCTTCTCAAATAAGGAAAAAATGGCTGAACAACAATAGTTACTTATTTGTTTTATAGCGCAAAGTTGCTGTTTAACGAAAGATTCCAAAATTAAATCACGAGCGTAGCGAGTGCTTCGAAAAGTTGAATCTTGAGCGTTGGGAAGGTGTCAAGGCACGAGGGCAGGCGTGGCTCACTCCGCGATTTCGCCGCTTTGCTACAGGTAGCTGAAAGTACATCCGTTCCACACCAATTTTGGGGAAAGCCATAAGCCGCGCGTGGCGCTGTCGCCACCTAGCGGCCATATCTGTGCTGATCGTAACAGACGCGTTTTGTTAGAGAGTGAGTCTTCTGTACCTAATACTATTATTTATTCTGTGACGAGGGAGGGACGCTGTACCTGCAAATGCCACGTTAGCTTGGACCGACACTACCGTTTTGACACGGTACTTAGGACTTTTAAGAAGTACCTAGGCAAATAAGAACAAGGATAAGTGATAATATCGCTTTCCCTAGTACTCTTATTGAAAGATCCGTACCATCCCGTTCAGCCTTGATATTATTATTTATTACCCAGACACCTCTTCTTACACCTACTTGCTTTTAGTTAGAGTTAGACCAAGAAAAGACTGCAGAGATTTTGACAGCACAAGCAGTGCCAGTGTAATTTATTTATACGTCATAATTTCATAGAAGTTTGACGTTTAAAATAACTCCTGGGCTGCGTGTGCTGTCAAAATCTCTGCAGACTTTTCTTGGTTTAACTCACAGACAAGACATCCTCCAGACTGAGCATAGTAGCTCTACCCCCTCTGCCACGCATACGGTAGTTTTACTCAATTTTCGAGTCGAAAGTGTCTTTGTGTGACGTCCGTGTCTTTGAACGGACCAATCACGGCACGAGACCTCGCTCACCTCGTCCCCCGCACCCCCGTATTTTTGGCAGCATCGGTTTCATGAAATAATTGCTCTAAACTCGGTCTATTAGAGGATTCCTAGTCTATGGTTTAACTTTAATTACCTTGTTTATTTTCAGGGCGCAGAATTGCCGCCAGAAATCCAGCAGGAGCTAAAGCAGTCCCACACCCTGCTGGGATACGTGGAGATGGCGCGCTGGATCCTGCTGTCCATAGCCATATTAGTGTTACTAGCCAGTCTGTTCAAGCTGGCGAGAAGCGGCGCTGTCCCGATGTGTGGACAACATACTAATTCTGTCAGTTTCGTGCTGTCCGCTACTGGTAATGGTAATAAAATGCACTGAGTGGTCGAACTTGATTTTATTTTCTCAATCACCTTTACTTCCATCATCACTACACCTTATAAAACAAAGTCCTCGCCGATTTGTGTGTATGTATGTTCGCGATAAATTCAAATACTGCTGAACGCATTTTCACCTATCGATAGAGTGATTTTTGAGGAAGGTTTAGTTTAGGTGTATAATTTGGTAACCCGTGCGAAGCCGCGGCGGCTCGCTAGTGGTCGAATAAAACAGGAAGACAGAGGTCTATACAAGATTCTGGGCTTGATTACGTTCTTCCCATCATCATCATCATATCAGCCAGAGGACGTCCACACTGGACATAGGCCCATATTTAACTTATATTATTATTCTTTTATTTATCTTGGGTCTTAGGTTAGAGTATTATAATATGAATATAAAAGTAAAATATATAAAACACTTACAAAACTATAAAAAATTAGGGATGTACCGACTAGTCGCCGACTAGTCGGGAAAGCCGACTATCCGGCCACATTTGTAGTCGGCGATTAGTCGGCGACTAGTCGGCAAAAATGGCCGATTAGTCGGCACTTTATTAGTGAAAGAAAAACAGAAAAAATAATAGACTTAGATAGGGCACGTTCCTCGTAAAGACGCTGACCACAGGGGATAGGTTCTTAACTGGCGGCTACGTACGGGAAAGAGAGCCTTAGAAATACCTCCTACAAGCTGTAGGTACTGACAGTCTGCTCAGGATCACAAAATAAAAGAAAGACAGAAATTGAACGAATATTCTTGTGATAGGTCTTTGAACCTGAGAACACCTTTTAGCCAAGCTAATATGATGAATAGCGCAACCAAAGGAGCAAAACTATTGTTTTTCACCTGAACTTATACGAAACTAATGATCTGGCCGACTAGCCGACTAGTCGGCCGACTAATCGGCCATTCGAGCGCCGATTAGTCGGCTAGTCGGCTAGTCGGCCAAATCAATAGTCGGTACATCACTATAAAAAATACATATAAACACCTAACTAGGGTGCCGCCGGCAGCGGGGCAAGACCCAAGGTGCCGCCGGCAGCGGGGCAAGGCCCAAGCTGCCGGTGTTCAGGGCCGCAGAGAGAAGAACCGACGGACTATCCGCGCCGTGTCCAAGATCACCGCCTTCTACATCTGGCCCTTGATCCTAATAGCGAGTCTCAAGATGTTGATCGAGATTCTTCGCTATTAGACCGTTCGCTGAAACAACTATCGGGACAATGATCGTCGAATCAACATCCCACATGGCGGTTATCTCTAACTTATAGGTATTATTATTGCCAGATGGCGTCACTTTAACGCAAGTGCCCACGTTACGTGCTCAGTTACGTTAAGATAAACTGAATTGACATATTATCTTATACATATTCGCCTAACCGCTGAAGCGTCTTAGGAAATTTGGTTCTTAAAATAATAGCCTGGCGACTATTTTTATAAGTACATACACATACTAGTAAAAAACATGGCCGCTTTAGGCACCATTTTGGTTAAAAATGACTAAAGGCATCATCATATCGTTGATACATTCAGCATTAAATATCAAAGCGAAAGTAAAGTGGTCAATCGTAACGAGCCTTTGTTACCATATAAATAAAGATGTGTCAATTCAATGGTTATTTGATGCTAACTGTAGGTACATAATTCCTTTATTTTGTGGATGTTTCCATTTTATACTTTAGCATTTCCCTTTCCGTAATAAAGTCATTTTATCTTACATTTTTTTAGATTTTTTCTCATTTTAATTCCCGGCTAGATTTAAGGTTTTTTTTAAATCGTGACCCGTTTTATCTACAAATCTATCTATCTAGTGTCTAGTTTTCCCCGTCTGTCCCATTTGAATGGAACATCCTACCCATGAGACAAGGTAACACGAACAACCTTCACCTTCGTAAAATGACAGCCAATATTGCGGGTTCCATTTTGACGGCTGAGTTGCTTTTCACAGCAAATGATATAAATAAAACATTGTTGATCTTATAAAAATGTATGAATTAATCAGAATCAGAGAGCGACCCGCGGCCACTGGAGTTGTCTTCGTTATCTATTTCCATTTCAGCCTCTTGTTTCGCTGTGATTTCGCCCACTGTTTTAATACACCGAATTGTGTATTTGTTGAAGTCACATCTGGAACAAATTAAAGAGGTTAAGCGCCCCTTGCACCATCCCACTAACCCGGGGTTAAGCGGTTAAACCAAGGGTCATCAAATGGCGGACCGCAGTCCGGGTCCGGACCGCCATCGCCAACCTATTTTGGGCTGTACATTACATTTGCTTATTTAATAAACTCAAGTAGAAATAGAAACGGACTGCGATGGCCATTTTATTTTAATAAACGGACCCCTGAAGACCCCGTTTACCCAGTGTTAAATTGTACTGATAGCCATGGTAACTACAGGTTTAACCGGTTAACCCCGGGTTAGTGAATGGTGCAAGTGGCCCTAAGTAGAACGGCCAATTATTTAAAAGCCGGTCAATTTTTATTTTGTTGTCTTCTTTTCTTTTTTGTCTGATTCGAAATTTGGTCGAATGATAGAATTCCCTATTCTGAACTAAACTGAGGGCCGCGAACCGCCTCTCTGTCGCACTTTCGAATTCGTACGTAAGTGTGACAAGGAGACAACACGTCCAATGTGGTTCGCGGTAGGCCTTGTGTACAATAAATATAACAATTAGAGCTTAATTAATATGTCCTAAAAATCATCCTCTGAGTAACAAAAAACGTATGTTCGTAACTTAAATAGTACATTGTAGGAGAGGACGGAAAACCGCTAAAAGATGGACGAGTCGTTTGAGGGCCGACGCGTTAGTGGAGGCCCTCAAATAATACGAGTCCATCTTTAGCGTTTCCGGCCGAGGCATTACATAGTGCTTTTCACGACTACTGCGAGGAAATAAGAAAACATTTGCATAATTATAAGTACTAGCCCGCGATTTCTATGGTAGCAAATTACTAGCCACTGCCTGTACTGTTTCTTGAATTTAGGTAGGCGTCAGCGTAAGAATATCATTTTCTTCACTAGAAGAACTCATTTTGATGGCGAGCGTAGATACGTGTTTCTTGTATTTTTAGTCAAACACAATTTACACTATCCAATTCAGTAAGTATTTTCAGATCCCGCCTTTTTTACTTTTTTTATCACTTTTAAGAGGCGTTTTTCTGTTATTTGCTTCAAACCGACTCTAAACTTAGAAGCGTTTTTGCTAAAAAAAAACACAAACAGCTACAAAAGTAAAAAACGCCTTAAGCGTGAACTGAATGGATAGTTGTTAAAAAAAATGAACCGAATGGTTCTAAGATTTCTTTATTTTTAAATAAGAAATTGGTCCTATAAATAACCTAATTTTATTTTTGAAGGAAATAGTTACGCCAAAAAAGACCTTTTATTGATTTTTATGTTTTAAATTGTGCTCATTGCTGTAGCGAACCGTCACCAATGACAGATGATGATAACAATGAAACATTGTAGTAGTGGTGGTTCAGGTGCTACAGCTATTGCCTACTTTCCAGCTTGGTTTATGACCATCTATTGCCACATTTCCGAACAGTGGCGTGAAAAGAAATAAATTGCCTAATATCCTTTTTATACATTATCAGGCGTGACTCACTCCGCGATTTCGTCGCTTTGCTACATGTAGCTAAAAGTACATCCGTTCCACACCCATTTTGGTGGCTAGCCATAAGCCGCGCGTGGCGCTGTCGCCACCTAGCGGCCATATCTGTGGTGATCGTAACAGACGCGTTTTGTTAGAGAGTGAGTCTTCTGTACGTAGTACTATTATTTATTCTGTGACATTATGTACAGTAGGGCTACCGCCAATACCGAAAATCGTCAATTGCGGGCATTTTTCTCTGTCACTCTAATTACGCCTTCATTGGAGTAAAAGAGTAAGATCCCCGCAATTTGCGAATTTCGGTTTTCGCGGTAGCCCCTCAGATTTTTTCAAGTCCAAAATTTACAGTTTCACATTACGTACACGTTATAAACGATTACCTACACAGATTGTAGTGTACTTCTTTGCATTTATCATGCCTTATATAATCAAAAGTCACACAAATCGGCCAGTTAAGTCATTGGGTAATGTCTCAACCTTGAACACATAGTGATAGCGTGTTCGATCAATCAAATGATAGGAGTATCTACATCTAGATAGTGCCCGATATGAGATACTGTGTCTGTCATCTCTGAGGGTGATAATTGGGATAATTTAATGATCCTTTTACCCACAGACAAGACATCCTCCAGACTGAGCATAGTAGCTCTACCCCCTCCTAAATACGGTAGTTTTACTCCATTTACGAGTCAAAAGTGTCTTTGTGTGACGTCCGTGTCTTTGAACGGACCAATCACGGCACGGGACCTCGCTCACCTCGTCCCCCGCATCCCCGTATTTTTAGCAGCATCGGTTTCATGAAATAATTGCTCTAAACTCCGCCTAGAGGATTCCTAGCCTATGCTTTGACCTAAGTTATTAATTGAAAGTATTTTCAAGAAATACACAAATACAAGTAATATACACTTGAAGGGTACAGTCAGCAGGTTGCTAAGCGGGCGAGGTGTTCAAAATGATCTTGACGCGACTTTATTGTTAAGAGAATAAGAGCGTGTCAAGGTAATTTTGAACACCTCGCCCGTTTAGCAACTTCTGCTGCTTACTGTACACGGAAAGAACATGTCTAGTCACTCTGACAACATTTTCAGTTATCGCGGTTTGAACGGAACGATGTATATAATTAACCATACTATTTTTATGTATAGGTGTTTTTAAAGTGAGAAAAAAAGTAATATTTATGATTACAGAGGTAACAGAAACTGTAGCTGATAATTAATTGAGAAATCTACATTTTGAAATTAAAATCTTATTTTTAGGGTTCCGTCTTCTTCTTCCTCTTAGTCGGATACTCTTGTCAGAACAGTCGTGGTCATTGAGGTCGTTATACGGCCTTTTTTGTTGTTTCCCGCTATGCTTCTCCATTTATTGCATTCCGCACGCACAGATTGAATGGTGACCCGGTGAGAGCTTTAACTTGGTCGGTCCATCGCATTGAAGGCCCTGGGTCTTGTGCCATCCACTCTGCCCTGAACTACTAGCCTCTCCATGGCGTCGTCTTCCCTGCGCGTAACGTGACCGAAGTAGCTAAGGATACGAGAGTGAACGATTGCCGAAAGTCTTTGTGTAACCTTGAGCTCCTGGAGAATGGATATATTAGTGCGACGCTGAGTCCATGATATCCGCAGCATCCTTCTTCCACATTTCCAAAGCATCAATGCGTTTTCGTTCACTCTCTCTTACTGTCCACGTTTCAGCACCGTAAAGCAACACTGGGAAAACGAGAGATCTTACGAGGCGAGTCTTCGTTGCCTTTGTGATGTTACAGTCTCTCCATATCTTGCAGAGTTTCTCCATTGTAGACCTAGTAATGGCTATGCGTCGCTTGATTTCATCTTCGGAGCCTCCGCTGTCTGAGATCAATGACCCCAAGTATATGTATGATGATACAACTTCACAGTTTCCAATCCTTCTGGTTTCTTTACGATGTTACGGTTCACAACCATCATCTTGGTTTTCAGTCGGTTGATCCTCAAACCGAATTCGAGACTGACGCTGTTTCAACGCGACGCAATAGTGCTGCTATAAGATGTTCGCTTGTTGCTAGGAGTGTGGTATCGTCAGCGTAACGTAGATTAGATATACCATCCGTCCAGCCTTCAAGAGCTATCCTCATTATGTGCTCAATACATATGTTAAATAACAAGGGTGATAGTATACGCCCTTGACGAACCCCAGCCGAAGGGTGAAGTGGTTTTGACATAGTATTGTCCACTTTTACTGACGCGGAGTTGTTTTCATAGAGCGCTCTTAATATATGAACGAGATGTTTTGGAGCGCCCATTCGTAAGAGAATTTGCCACAGCTAGGGCTAGGGCTCCGTACCCAAAAGGTAAAAATGGGACCCTATTACTAAGACACCGCTGTCCGTCTGTCTGTCTGTCCGTCTGTATGTCGGTCTATCTGTCACCAGGCCGTATATCATGTATCGTGATAGCAGTTGAAATTTTCACAGATGATGTATTTCTGTTGCCGCTATAACAGCAAATACTTAACAGAATTAAATAAATATTTAAGTGGGGCTCCCATACAACAAACGTGATTTTTTTGCCGTTTTTTGCGTAATGGTACGGAACCCTTCGTGCGCGAGTCCGACTCGCACTTGGCCGGTTTAAAAAAAAAATACTAGACATGTTCTTTCCGTGTACCCTTCACTTGTATTTTACTTTCCTCGTATTTGAAGTAAAAAGTAAAGGTTTAACTCGGGTGAAAGGCACTCAATTCTAAATCCAAGTATTGGCGTATTTCGTTGGAAATAGGTGCTTTTCATTCCTTTGCTAACAATCTACTATTGTTATCTGATACAATTATATTAATACAGCTTATTGTTATAATATTAAGCTCTTCAAAGAATAATAAATCAAGATTAAGTACCCAACTTAGACAGGTTTAGCACCTAACTTTGGTACTTAACTAAACTACCTTAACGAATTTCTGTTTAACAACAAAACAACTTTCGATACCTATACGAAATGTTTTAATATAAGGTAACTCTTTCTGTCTTTCTATTACCTCTTCACGCTTAAACTACAGAACGTATTTAGATGAAATTTGGTATGGAGACAGTTTGAATCCTAGGAAATGACATAGGTCAATTCTTACTGAAATTAATAATGAGAGTCCTTATGGTTGTGAAAACAGGGGTGGAATTTACTATGGATGTGGGATATGGAAGTATTAGTTCTACGTAGATGAAACCGCGAGCAGATGCTACTTTTTAGGGTTCCGTACCCAAAGGGTAAAACGGGACCCTATTACTAAGACTTCGCTGTCCGTCCGTCCGTCCGTCCGTCCGTCCGTCCGTCCGTCCGTCTGTCACCAGGCTGTATCTCACGAACCGTGATAGCTAGACAGTTGAAATTTTCACAGATGATGTATTTCTGTTGCCGCTATAACAACAAATACTAAAAACAGAATAAAATAAAGATTTAAATGGGGCTCCCATACAACAAACGTGATTTTTGACCAAAGTTAAGCAACGTCGGGAGTGGTCAGTACTTGGATGGGTGACCGTTTTTTTTTTGCTTTTTTTTTGTATGGTACGGAACCCTTCGTGCGCGAGTCCGACTCGCACTTGCCCGATTTTTATAATATTATAAATGCAAATGTAACTCTGTCTATCCGTATGTCTGTCTGTTACGTCGTCACACTTAAACTACAGGCCGCGTTGCCAACATGTCAATCACTTACGCTCCGTAGCGAACGAAACGCAACTGGTACTGTTGCACTAATATAGAAGCGTGATAAAGAGACACAAAGCGTTTCATTGTCGTAGCGCAAGCGATTGTCACTTTGGCTAGGCCGGCTGAACCGATGAAATTTGGTATCTATGGAGATCATTGACGTATTATATCTATGGACTGGCCTTACGGGCACTAAAAATGGTACTAGTTCAGCGGTGTGACTCACCAATTCGAGCCAATCGCGCAGCCTAACGCAGCTAGTTGCGACCAATCGCGCGCGTGATGCGAACTCATCAACCAATCGCGTTGTAGCGGTGTCACACCGCTGTACTGGCCCCATTCTTATTGTCCGTAAGGCCAGTCCAGAGATTTTATACGTCAATGATGGAGATAGTTTCTTCTAGTTCCTATTCTTATTCTTATTCTAGTTTTAATCTTAGGACAGAACATATGTTAGTTTTTATCACGGAAATCATCATAACTTAAAGACGAAGTCGCAGATAGAAACTGGTAGGTTTATATAGAACAAATCGTTGTTTGAATAAATCGGATTCATTCTTAAAGTCAACAAAAAAGTCACGTACACGAAAGGCAAGCAAAAAATAATGACGACACAAATATATAGCATAGGGATAGTGGTTGAAATAACTTTTCCGCTATATATAGAAGAGAATCTGGCCTTATTCGGCTCATTCTTTAACAAAACTTCAATTCAACCAGTTGATTTATTTTCTTTCCAATGGGTGATTGGGTATTTGTATTTTCGTAGAAGTTAAGTTATTTGAAACTTGATTACTTGATACGCCTTACTTCGATATATATCAATCCTACCATTAGGATGATAGGTAGGGAAACGGTACGTAATATAATATTTAGATGTAAGATCCAATCGTAATTCCCTTTTGATTTCATTAATTTCGCTTTCATTGGGAGTGGACTTTTATTGATTTTGAAATTTTTACTTTATTATGATAGATTTACTTTGGTAATTTCTACCCATTTATCAGATTATAATAAATATCTGGGAGACCGACGAGCTTAGCTCGGAGAACAGATAAAAACTCAAAAATGCGCGTTTTCCCAGAGATAAGACCTACCTAGATCGATTTATCGCCCCCGGGAACATATAGCAAATTATATCGTAATCTAGAGCCGTTTCCGAGATCCAAGAAATACACCGTGTTTTTATTGAATTCCGTTAACTTCGGGGTATGGTTAAGTACGTTTAAGAGAACTAAATGGCATAGTTAACTTTAAAAAAATAATTTTTTTTTGCTATTTAAAAAAAAATAAGTTTATAAAGTAATTAAATGTAGCATATAGCGTTGTTGTAACACGGTCATTACATTTAACCCATCCAAACAATTGAAATCTGTGACATATCAATGTCATTTCGAACATCGATCGACCGAGATTGTACTTAAGTTTAGTAGCAAATGTATGAACTCATTCTAAACACTAATCAATATGTAAACCGGCCCTAAGGCAAGCGTACACGCTTGTAGAGGCCTTATAGGAAAAAAATAAATTATTAATTATCTCCGAAATGGAGTTAATTAGAATATCGGTGTCATTGTTCTCAACTTACATACTTGTTTTAAGTTACTTGATTTGAGCTCAGGAATGCGCCCTTGAAATTCACGGAAATAAAAAAAAACACGGTGTATATAAACAAACAAGAATTGCTCGTTTAAAGGTATTAGATTACGTTACAATTCATACATTATGTGTCCACATCCCTATTATCCAGAATCACTACCTATTTATTTACGTATTTTAAAAGTTATCTCGAAAAGAAAGCAAATTCTAGAAAATTTGTCATCTAGCCTATTGTGTTTCAAGGAAACCATGTCATCTAATACACTTTACCCACGTAATAGGGTAATCCAGGATCGACACGTTTGCAACATAAATCTAGCGTCGACCTATATTTTACGGGCCATTTACTTCAACACGCGTGAGAGGGGACTGAAAATTCTTGACTCGCTTATAGTTTGGAAGTAATGTAACAATTTCGATACCGATATGCTGAGTATTATGCCGTTGGGAAGTTTTCATATTTGAGATATTTCTACATGGAATATGTTTCGGATACTTCGCTGGCTGATATTACAAAGTTCTATGTATCATTTTCAAGATAGTTGAAATGAGACTTAATGTCACTATGACAATGTTCAAATTTCAGTTCGATAAATGGGAAACATAGAACCCTGTAATATTGGGCCAGCGACTTCGCATATTAATTGTATGGTAATCGAAATTTCCAAATAGAAAGTTTCCTTTGTTTCCGGTTAAATTTTTCCTGATTTTTTTCTTCTGACCGAAAACTTTTCAAACTTTTTAATAACTTTTCGCAAACTGTACATTGGTAGATAACTATGCGATACCAATGAAAAAATGAATTAAATTAATTTATTCCAGAAGATATTACAGTCGATAGTCTATAATATATACGGTCCGGACATTACCAGTTAGAATTACTTGAAATCAAATTTTCACACTATTAAATTCCGTTCTAATCAATAAGTTAGTGTATCAACTTTTTTGACGTAGCACTTGGCAAGAAAACTCAGTGTGGTCGGACTCTAATTACTAATTTGTTAACGCCTTCGATCCAAAAAAACAGTTTGCAATTTAAAATTAAATTTGGAGGCTACGTGTCTTGCAAAACGGAATGAAGGTCAGATTTTTTGGGAAGTATCATCCACAACCTCCTGCAGAGAATAATATATAAAAATAATATATGTACAAACTTTCATCATCATTAACTTAAGAGTTATTCTCTTGTCGGTGGAGTATCTTCCAGCTTACCCTATCTTGCGGCAGCTCTTTGACTTTTTGATATGACACGACCCCTACTTTTTCTTTCACTTGCTCCAAAAAGTCTGGGTTTTCCTCTTCCCCGCTAACTTTACGGGCCTGATTTAGTTAAATTATGTTTTATCCCTTTCTTACAAATACATAATCAAAATGACAGATAAAGACAAACGATTCATATTTCATAGCTAATTCAGGCCAGTAACGCGTTTATGAATACCGTCATAAATCTATGCTCTGCGCTAACCCGATATCGGGTCAGTTCCAGAGGTTGCGTTACAAACATCATTTCCATCGATTCTCCATTACATTACGAGCCCCAATGCATATGTTTTCGTCTAGTCAGACCATTTTTTGAGGTTCTCGCGTTTGTACAAAAAAATATTTTTATTTTATTTTATTGGTATTGTAAATGTTTTAGTTTAAAATCACTAATATTTAATGCTTATACTAATGTAGTTTAATTTTATTTGGTAATATTATACAATAACTAAATCCAAATAGGTACAAGAAATACCGTTTGTACTGAAAGAAAAAAATACGACTTTTTTAAATTTATTTGACGGGTAGGAATAGCAATATAACAGATATGAAAAGGGCTTTTACTAGGGAAAACAACACGGCTCTGCCAATGTACTGACAATTTTTTTTCGAGTCCATGCATGCAGCAGTGACAGGTAGGAGAGGACAATATGATTTGGACAACGTTTTTGAATAGTTAATTTTTTCAGCAATAAAAATCTCATGTAATTTTATTATACGATCATACTATTACTATTATGGTTCCCAAAACAGGGTCATTTTATGTTCATGTGTAAAATTTATTAGAATAAATAAAATTGTCGTGTGGAACTAGACGAACTAATTTGCATCGGGGCTCGTACAATAATCGGTATCGTGTTACGGTAACACGATCTGTTACATCCCTTGTTCCCCCGAAATCCATAAAAGATGATACTCTCCGCGCCGCATCAATGATGAAGTAGACTTTATAACTTTGCATTACGGTTCATAATCGTTCAGTCGGCGAGTGAGTGAACTATTATCTAACTTGGCTCTTCTTCAAACCATCTTTATTTCGATTGCCGAGGATATTTAGTACTATGAATTATTTATTCTGTGATAACACTATGGCCGGAAAAAGCACTACAACGGGAGTTGTGGAAATCAAGGGGAGAGGCGTTTGCCCAGCAGTGGGACACTACAACGGGCTAATAAAAATAAAAAAAACCGGCCAAGTGGGAGTCGGACTCGCGTTCCAAGGGTTCCGTACATTACTCAATTTTTAACAATGTATTTTTTATATGAGAAACGCGAGTGAATTGCCTTTAAAAAACCCGTAGGGGTCGGATCAAAAACTAAGTAATTAGTCCGACTCACGCTTGACTGTATATTTCTAATAGATTTTCCTGTCATCTATAGACCTATTATGTGTATTTTTTTTCAAAATTTTAGACCCAGTAGTTTCGGAGATAAAGGGGGGACCATCCCCCGGTCATTTATTTGCCTTATTCTAAAATTGAAAAAAAATATATTTGAAATTCTCACAATGAGCTCTTTCATTTGATATGTAACACGATATAGTTTGAAAAACGTTATTTTTTAATTTTCTCATTTACCCCCCAAAAGTGGCTCCCATGTTTAAAATTCATTTGTTTACGTTACATGTCCGTCTTTGGGTCACAAACTTACATACGTGTACCAAATTTCAACTTAATTGGTCCAGTAGTTTCGGAGAAAATGGGCTGTGACAGACGGACAGACAAACGCACGAGTGATCCTATAAAGGCCTGCGCAAACCGGCGGAGCGCAGCGCAGATCACTTTAAAATGATCAATGTATTTTCTTCCCTATTTCAATTACCTTCAGGTATAAATTTAAATGCTTTGGGGCCGACCTCGGAGCATCACGGAGGATTGTTACTCCGCAGCATCGAGGAGCATGTTAGAGGATACCACGGCGGTAGGCGGCGGTAGGCGGCGGCATGCCGCGGCATCCCCCGGTATGCGCCGAGGCCTCCCGAGTGCGCCGGGGTAGCGCCGGGACGACGGGGGAGAACTCGTGCGCACTAGTCACTAATCCTTTTTGATAGAGTACACGCGGCGGCATGCCGCGGGATCCCCCGGCCTGCGCCGAAGTGCTCCCTGGTGCGCCGGCCGCCAGCGCCGGCCGCCAGCGCCGGGCTGGCGGGCGCTCGCGGTATCGCGGGGGATTTTACCTCGCCGGTGTGCGCTGCGTGGCGTTAATCCTCCTCGGTGATCTGCGCTGCGCTCCGCTGGTTTGCGCAGGCCTTAAGGGTTCCGTTTTTCCTTTTAAGGTACGGAACCCTAAAAACACTATGTACTTACATTTTGCTCAGCTGCGAGTACTTGACCGTGAGCGCCTTTTCAAGAGCCAGCAAAGCGCTTTGCGGGAATTTATTCTTCTGGGTCAGAATACACTTGGTCCATATCAGCAGGTGTTCGAGGTGCGGACTCTCCTCGATGAGGTGGGCGATGGAGGAGGTGAGGCGGTGAGCGTAATCCTCATCCAGTGACGTCACTGTCAGTTCGACTGTGGCCAAAAATGTACATATTAATTTTGACTTGGAAAATTCAAAAATTTATTCTGCAAGTAGGCCTCAAGGGCTCTTTTACAAGTGAATACAACATTTACAGTAACATATGTAGTGCATAATTATTTTCCATTGTATTTTCACGGAAACGTACGAACGTGTCTTGCTATTTCAGTCAGTCTCGGCACAAAAAGCACTGAGGTTGACTGAAGTAGCATGATAAATACGAACGTTTCCGAGAAAATACGATGGAAAACAATTATGCACTACATCTGTAGCAATCTTTATAAATACAACAGCTAATACATTACATACATTAGTAAACATTACATCATAATAATCTTAAAATAAATAATTACTACAATATAAAATAAATGTATAGTCTGTATGGTTAATAATACATTTAATTTGGAAACGTAAAAGGTCCCCAATGTCAGAGTACTAATAAGACTCGCGGTGTAAACTCTTTCCAAGTGTCAAAACATAAAGAAACGTACGATATAACATTTATTTTAGTGTACAATCAGCAGCAGAAGTTGCTAAGCCGGGCGAGGTGTTCAAAATTACCTTGACACGCTCTTATTCTCTTAACAATAAAGTCGCGTCAAGATCATTTTGAACACCTGGGCCGCTTCGCAACTTCTGCTGCTGACTGTATAAAGGTAAACTTACTATCTGTGCTGGGCACAGCCTCCACGCACTCCCTGATGAGGGTATGTTCGTTGAGTTGCAGTGCGCTCACTAAGGCCGGGCCCCACGAGCGCTCAGGTAATTTCTGTTTCACCGCGCCTGGCGTCGAGTCTGCTTCTAATCGATATGGCCTAGAAGGATCATTTTGAACACCTGGGCTGATTAGCATCTTCTGCTACCAACTGTATAAAGGTAAACTTACTATCTATGCTCGGCACAGACTCCACGCACTCCCTGATGAGGGTGTGTTCGTTGAGCTGCAGTGCGCTCACTAAGGCCGGACCCCACGAGCGCTCAGATAATTTCTGTTTCACCGCGCCTGGCGTCGAGTCGGCGTCTAATCGATATGGCCTACAAGAATCATTTTGAACACCTGGGCCGATTAGCATCTTCTGCTACTGACTGTATAAAGGTAAACTTACTATCTATACTCGGCACAGACTCCACGCACTCCCTGATGAGGGTATGTTCGTTGAGCTGCAGTGCGCTCACTAAGGCCGGGCCCCAAGAGCGCTCAGATAATTTCTGTTTCACCGCGCCTGGCGTCGAGTCGGCGTCTAATCGATATGGCCTACAAGGATCATTTTGAACACCTGGGCCGATTAGCATCTTCTGCTACTGACTGTATAAAGGTAAACTTACTATCTATGCTCGGCACAGACTCCACGCACTCCCTGATGAGGGTATGTTCGTTGAGCTGCAGTGCGCTCACTAAGGCCGGGCCCCAAGAGCGCTCAGATAATTTCTGTTTCACCGCGCCTGGCGTCGAGTCGGCGTCTAATCGATATGGCCTACAAGGATCATTTTGAACACCTGGGCCGATTAGCATCTTCTGCTACTGACTGTATAAAGGTAAACTTACTATCTATGCTCGGCACAGACTCCACGCACTCCCTGATGAGGGTATGTTCGTTGAGCTGCAGTGCGCTCACTAAGGCCGGGCCCCAAGAGCGCTCAGATAATTTCTGTTTCACCGCGCCTGGCGTCGAGTCGGCTTCCAATCGGTATGGCCTAGGAGAAGGAGAAAAATAGATAGCGATAAAGTATACTTTAAAAAATTATATATTGAATTGTTCCTATTTTTATTGTCATAGAAAAGTTTTAAGGGTAATAAATAATAGGGTATTATACTGTATTTAAAATAAATTATTTTACACCATGCATGAAATAGAGCACCAGATAATTATTAGAAAAACACATATAGAAGTTATTTTTAAACACAAGTTCCATTTTATAAATCGGACAGAAATGTAAAAAGTAGGTGAGTTGACCGTGACGTCACGATGTAATGTTTCATATAAATTCCATATTAGCAAATCGTTTTGACAGTTCTAAAAAAGTAACTCATTTGACTAGTAGGAAAATACCCTATTAAGAATCTAATGGTTCCTTACAAGTCTAGGAATGTCAGATCAGGTGACAACCAAAACTCACTACCTGCTACTGTTGCGAACGCAACCTTTATTTGTATAAACCTAATGTAGTAGCTAAACGCAGCCGTCGGGCTCGGCTAGTATTGGAAGCTTTTTCTAAAGCATCAATAGGAGCGCTCCACATACCCTGTATCGCGGCCAATTAGAGGCACCTAAATCTAAACCACCATTTTGTACTTTCAAATTATGCAAATCACTCTTTCATCAGCCTCCATACAATCACCACACCACTTTTTTTTTTTACCACATTGGTGGTAAACAAGCATACGGCCCGCCTGATGGTAAGCAGTCACCGTAGCCTATGGACGCCTGCAACTCCAGAGGTGTTACATGCGCGTTGCCGACCTTTTAAAAACCTGTACACTCCTTTTTTGAAGAACCCCATACTGTAGACCCTCGGGAAAACCTCGGAAGGGAGCTCATTCCACAGCCGGAGCGTCCGCGGGAGGAAATTCCTCTTAAATCACACAGTACGCGACCATTTAGGTTCCAGGGTGTGAGGATGAACACCCTGCCGACGGCGAGCGGTGCGGTGATAGAAAGCGGCCGTTGGCATCATGTCAAATAGTTCCTCAGAGCACAGCCCATTGTACAAGCGGTAGAACATACACAAGGAGGCAAAGTCTCTCCTTAGACTTAAAGGTTCAATACCGCTTGTGAGTTTGGGATCATCGACGATTCGCACAGCGCGCCTTTGGACTGAGTCGAAGGGTCCAAGCTGGCATCCAGGTGCTCCTGCCCAAAGGTGACAGCAGTACTCCATATGGGGTCTGACTTGCGATTTATAATGCAGCAGTCTTTGCCCCGGAGTAAAGTATCGCCTCGCTTTATTGAGCACACCGAGTTTTTTGGACGCCAGCGCAGCCTTACCTTCCAGGTGGCTGCGGAATTGGACATCACTAGAGATGTCAACACCGAGGATCCCAATACTCCCTGACATGGTAAGGGCTGTGCCTTGGAACTGTGGGACCACAGTAAATGGGGTTTTCTTAGCGGTGAACGCGCAAACTTGTGTATTGGTGGGGTTGAATCGCACTAAATTGTCCCGACCCCACACCGAAACTCTGGATAGAGTGCTCTCAATGTCTGACACAAGCTTTTCACGACTCTCAAGCACCACAGAACGAGGGATATTGGCACGACCTGTGTAATAGGCATCCCCAGTACTGTCGTCTGCATAGCAATGAATATCATCGATAGACAACATGTCGTTGATGTGCAGCAAAAACAGCGTAGGGCATAGCACAGAACCTTGCGGAACGCCAGCGTTAATGTCCATGCTATCGGAGCAGCTTCCGTCTACTACGGCTCGTATGCGTCTGCCGGACAAAAAGCTAGCGATCCATTTGCATAGTCCCTCCGGCAATCCATAAGATGGTAACTTCGACAGGAGACCCCGATGCCAGACCCGATCGAACGCCTTCGCTATATCTAGGCTAACTGCCAATGCCTCACCTTGACTCTCAATGGCCGAAGCCCAGCGGTGTGTGAGATACACTAGAAGATCACCAGTCGAGCGACCGTGGCGAAAACCATATTGGCGGTCGCTGATCAGATCGTGTTCTTCTAGGTATCTCAGGAGCTTTGCGTTAATTATACGCTCCATGACCTTAGATATGCCTTAGGTAATAGCGATAGGCCTGTAATTCGATGGGTCCGATCTGTCACCCTTTTTAGGCACAGGGTGTACAAGGGCCGTCTTCCACGAAGATGGAACATGCCGTTTGTCGGTAGAGAGTGTGAAAAGACGCACTAACACGGGACATAATTCAGGAGCACACTGCTTAAGTACAAGAGCTGGTATGCCGTCTGGCCCGCTCGACTTATGGACGTTCAGGGATAGCAACTCCCGCCGAATATCCCTCTGCGTGAATGAGATTTCTGGCATGGAGTATACGCACCGCGGGATGGTGGGCGGCACGGCGCTACCGTCGTCGTTCAGGGTCGAGTTCGAGGCAAAGAGAGTACCAAGAAGATCGGCTTTCTCTTTTGCACTGTGGGCCAGATCACCATCAGCTTTCCGCAGTGGTGGTAAAGACGACTGATAAAAATTTCCCTCGGCAGCTTTGGCGAGCGACCAGAACGCGCGACTCCCAGTGGGATAGCCCGCTAGTTTCTCACCAATTCTGCCGACGAAATCGTATGACCACTTCTACATCTAACCGTTAGTCAAGGAACCCTTGTAAACCAGTAACTTTGGAAAGATTATAATAGTTTACTTCAAATCGAAGCTTTTTATTTGAGTCGTCGAGATCCTGACCTGCACGGCGGCTACCAAAGAGAATTTGAAATAGAGGAATATTGTCAAAGTAAATTATGTAGTCAGTGCATTTACTGCCATCTTTCGACACAAATGATTAACACTTTTAGAACGCCATTTTGATCCTTATTTTTTCACTGATATGTGTAAAATTTGTTAAATGTCAAAAAGTATCGCCATCTACTCGACGATAGGCCAAAGGTATGGTGCCATCTTTTCGAGCGATGGTGCCATACCTTTGGCCGACTCTAGATTTCAATACTTTGTGAGTTTCTTACAATACAACAACATTTTGAGTTATGATTATTGTGTAATTCCAGAGATAATGTCTTTGAAAAGTGTTTGTTTACATGATAGGACAAGTAAGGATGAATACAATTTAAGGATGAGTAGAAATATTAGATTTTTAACCTGAAAGTCCCATCAATGCCGGCATTCTGACTGTACAGGTATAAGCCCTCAGTGGCCGCGCAAGCGAAGCTCTCGCCAGTAGGCGAGAAACGCAGGCAGTGGACGCGTACCTATGAAAAATACAATAAAACAATATATTTACAATACAATATAACATTTTGATAATACGTCAGTTGTAATATTTCTTTGCCGTTATACTTGCCGAAAGGAGGAGTTTTCCACCCCTGATATGTGATTGTAAAGTACACTTATTACGAAGATATGGTAATTTTACCTCAGGTTTGACATTTCTGTCAGCCATATCACCCTCTTTCACGCCAGGCAGTCGGATGGCCACATCGCCGCCTTCCAGGTGCGTCCTGTCTTCCACCAGCGCCATGTTTCCGAACTCCGTCAGGTGACGGCGGTTGATGTAATCCTGATAATCACAAAGAATACAGTCTGGCAAAATAGTTTGTCAGTAGAAAAAACCAGTCAAGAGTATGTCGGGCCACGCTCAGTGCATGGTTCCGTAGTTACCCGTCCGTCACAATAGGCTGCCTTGAACGGCGCCTATTAGTAAAAATCATACTATTATAGTATCAAACATAATTTAAAATAGAGGAATATTGTCAAAGTAAATTATGTAGTCATTACATTTACTGCCATCTCTCGACACAAATGATTAAAACTTTTAGAGCGCCATTTGACTTTCATCCTTTTTTTTTCACTGACATGTGTTTCATTTGTTAAATGTCAAAAAGTAACGCCATCTACTCGAGAGAAGGTCAATCGAAAAGATGGCACCACACCTTTGGCCTATCTTGATAGTTCTTAGCTAAACTGACGAAATTCGGCTATTTATTCTCGAGTACAAACTAAATGTCTAAATACCGCCTAAACCAGCAATACAAGTGTTCTGCATTTTTTGCCATTTACTCTGTAAAAAAGAAAAAAACTCTTATGATATCGATACGACTATTTGTTTAGGGGCGAGGTATCACGACTTCGCCATTTTTTTAAATTTCCTAACCGGATCGAAAAAATAATCTATTTAATCATAGAATCTGGTCACAAAATTTCATGACAATCGGTTCAGATTTGTGACCTGTAGAGGAGAACATCCGTACATACAAAAGCAAAATGTCCGAGTCAAAACGTAGACCATCGCTACGCTTCGGTCAATAAAAAAATAAAAGCTGAGCACTTACATTGATCGCATCGAGGGACCTGTTCTGCGTGATGGTGAATTTCCTGATGAGTATAGACTCCTTCACGCTGTAGAGGCACACGTACTTAGCGTTGCCGGCGCCGAGGACGCACTGGCCGTCTGCAGAGTAGCATATTGTTGTGAACGCCCTGAAATTTAAGGAAATATTGCAGCCACAGACAAGACATTTTCCAGACTGAGCATAGTAGCGGTCTGCCACAAATATACGGTAGTTTTACTCCATTTTCGAGTCAAGTGTCTTTGTGTGACACCCGTGTCTTTGAACGGACCAATCACGGCACGGGACTCGCTCACCTCGTCCCCCGCACCCCTGTATTTTTGGCAGCATCGGTTTCATGAAATAATTGCTCTAAATCTAGAGGATTCCTAGTCTATGATTGCCGCACAGCCGTCAATGCTGACGCCACCATACAAAAACAAATTGTTTGTATGTTTAGAGCGTTTTCACGTTGTCCGATCCGATATCGGATGTCGGAAGGAAGTAAAATGTAAGAAATATGTGTTTCTCTGTTTTTATTTATACATTTTAATAAATCATTATTGCTAAAAAAGGATAGACAACACAAAAAGCGGACTTAATGCGAATGGCACTCTCCTGCAGCTGTTTTTGTCATAGGCGCCTTCCGACATCCGATATCGGAAAGGCGCTTCCGATAAATTCTGCCATGTCGGAGCCCCCCGTCAGCTGTCGGACCGATAACATTTAATTAAATTGTTTGTGTGCGTATGTGTAGGCATAATGTTTATTGTAGTGTGCGTGACCGCTAAAGACGGCGCCCGGGCCTGACTACTCGGATGTAGGATTCTACATCCGATATCGGATCGGACAATGTGAGAACGCTCTTAAACGCTATTTTGAAAATAAATTGTCCATACTAATATTATATGTCTATCTTTCTGTCTGTCTGTGCCGGATTTAGTTTGAATTTGGCATAGAGATATCTCTGTGTAAAAAGTAACAGTGGTCCGACGCCCCCGAACTGACATACGAGACATACGATATGAAATATTTAGGCCCATCTGAAAAGACGACGCTACGCGCTCTACCGGTGAATCACTGTTGTTTAATTTAGGGCTGATTTAGACGGCGCGCGAACTCGCATGCGATTTTAGTTACATTGCGGACTGTTGGTTACGTCCAATTCAACCGACCGATCAAAACCCGCAATGTAATGAAACTCGTCTAAATGAACCCTTATAGATTGAAGTGTTGGAGTATGGAGTAGCTTAACAAAAAAGTGTAGGTAGCTCAAGCACCCGTATCACGTAACTATAAACAAATCTAGAATCAAGCGTTGATTGCGACATCAAATGTAAAACGGGCTACACGTGTTAAATAAACATTTGTGTTTTCCCAAATCACCCTTATTCAGTAGGTAGCATTAGGAGGGCGCGTTCTGAATAAGTAACAAGTAGGTAGGCGAGACTTCAGTGAGACGATAAAGCGCTTATTTATTCATTTAGTCGAACTCTAATGTTACTAGAGTTCTTGCAATGCAATTTTATTTTTTCAAAGTTATTTAGTCATGCAGAAATCTTTATAATATGTATATTGTGCGTCGTAGTGCAAAAATGATGAAAAACTTTCATTCCCCTTTAATATCATACTTACTGAATAACCTATTACATTAGGACATAAAAACAATCTTCATCATTCATCATCATTTATTTTATTATTATTTCATTGCATGTTTGAGAGCACTATACATACCTCGGCGTGAAAAGGGGTTGTCGGCCTCATAACTATCCAGTCTCGCTAAGCTCGGTCGGCAACCCCTTACTTCCCGGCCTCTGTAGTAATGTACTATTAATATTATGTACTCACTTGGTTTTAAGCATCTGCTGTGGTGTGACCAAGTCGCGGTCGCCCCGGCCCGATGCCAGGTCGATCCGACCCTCTATACTGCCCGTTTGCTCGCAGGTTGTCGCATCGAAGAACGTGATGGCGCCGTCAAGCGTTGACACTGCTATCTGAGAAGAACCATAGTTAAATGAAACTAACACAAACGGGTGAACAGGTATAGGAGCATTCCACGGGCTGTCACGGGACAGCGTTTGTACGGACAAACGCTTTTATTTCCTGTGTTGCGACCTTTTTTTTCGGCATTTAATGCAGGCGATTATTTTTCTGTGCATTTGTCATAGAATTCGCGTTTGTTCGGGACAAACGGTAGACAATTTCATGGAATGCTCCTATACAACATCAGGTCGAAAAGCGTCCGAATTCATATATCTAACTTCGCATTTAGAACGGTTTTCATCCACCTAACCGCTACGAGACAAGTTTTCGATAAATAACCAACCGTATAAAGTATGACATAGAGTCGAGATTCGCAGTCAGCCTGCAGTGCGTCTGAGGTCATCTGTATAGTTTCGCTCTCAGAGCTGTTCTCTATATAATTCGAGAGACAGACGGTCTTGTCCCAACTGGCCAACGCGTGCTCAGTGGTTTCAGAGCTAAGGAATTAAGAACCGTATAAAGTATGACATAGAGTTGAGATTCCCTTACCTGTTCCCCATCGGGCCTAAGCGCAACTTGCAGTGCGTCGGAAGTCATCTGTATAGTTTCGCTCTCAGAGCTGTTCTCTGTACAGTTCCAGAGACGGACAGTCTTGTCCCAACTGGCCAACGCGTGCTCAGTAGTTTCAGAGCTAAGGAATCAAGGACCGTATAAAGTATGACATAGAGTCGAGATTGCCTTACCTGTTCCCCATCAGGCCTGAACGCGACTTGCAGTGCGTCGGAAGTCATCTGTATAGTTTCGCTCTCAGAGCTGTTCTCTATACAGTTCCAGAGACGGACGGTCTTGTCCCAACTTGCCGAGGCGAGACGAGTGCTCGACAAAACCGGATTGAAGGCTAAACTGGACACCGGAGCTTCGTGGCCTCCCAATACCTGTTGTAAAGTATTATATTTTAGTTAAAATGGCACCCATAATGAAAATGTCAGTAATTTGATGTTATATATAACCCTGAAACGTTAACTACGGATTTTCTTGGTAGAAAAAAAACGAAGCGAATAGAAATGTACCCAATGAAATAAAAAGTTATTTATGAAACGAGTGGCGATAAAATAAAACACGACCGAAGGGAGTGTTTTAAATAGACACGAGTTGCGAATTACCTATTCGCACGTGTATCGTACAACGTTTTACAGTACAAATGGCCCTTTAAACTTTTGACATACGCACGAAGTGCTATTTTACGCACTAGTGCGGGAAAATAGGACTATCTGTACTGTAAATGATATTTCGAGATTTATTTTGTTAGATTGTGACGTCAGTACTCACATCCAACAGTTTCCCAAACTTGACGGACCACAGGAATATCTCGAACACGTCCTGTCCGCCCGCGCCGCACAGCTCGCTGCTGGAGTCTAACACCACGCAGCTAAACTCACATTACGCTTAATAAGAGTGTGAGACACAATGACATTGGTCAGGTTGAATACCACCTTTAGATTGTGACGTCATCTGATCAGTACTCACATCCAACAGCTTCCCAAACTTGACGGACCACAGGAATATCTCGAACACGTCCTGGCCGCCCGCGGCGCACAGCTCGCTGCTGGAGTCTAACGCCACGCAGCTGAACTGCACGAGGCTCGGCGACGTCAGTGTGCGGAAGTTGCGGTATCTAAAATTAAACTTTATTCGGTTAGCGTTAAGTTCATTTTTGTACTGAGCCACTGAATAATTACGTCATCCAATGGCGGTAGATCGTCTACAGATTGAAAGCATCTCAGCTCAGTATGTGGTCAGTAATCGTACTATGCTTGGAAAAGGGATGGCTAGGTAGTATTGTGGCCGACCTGGTGAGATCGTAGCACCGCACGGTGCCGTCGAGCGAGTTGGACGCGAAGAATTTCTTGTTGGCGCTGAACACCGCGTCCGTCACGAAACAGAAGCCTGTCTCATACTTTATCACGTTTCAAGACTGTCCAGTCTAATTTGAACCTTAAACCGTATTGCTAAGGTTGAAATTATATCGTCTATGTGGTCAATAAACACTATATGTAAACACTATATGCAATCCTGGAGTCCTGGCAGAGGTGCGTTTGAACGTACCAGATCGGTATGTGTGGCGGCGGCGGCGGCCGAGCCTGCTGGCCGAGCCGCGCGCTCGAACGCAACTCCTTCGCCAGGCCCCCTTTACGCGCGCAATTCGGACCCTTAATCAAGTAGCGATCGAGTTAGATTTGTTTTTTTGTTCTTTGAACGAATTCACAAAGGCCACGTTATATGTATTGTGTTACTGTAATTTGTAATAATGTACCTATGTTGTTTAGTTTCTTGTGTGTTAAAATTCCATACTGTCGAATTAGGATAGCCTGTAAAGATGGTTGTGTGTATGTTAAATAAATAAAAAATAAAATAAAAAATTGTATTGTGGCAGACCTGGTGAGATCGTAGCACCGCACGGTGCCGTCGAGCGAGCTGGACACGAAGAATTTCTTGTTGGCGCTAAAAATCACGCCCGTCACTGATGACGTGTGCTCGCTGAACGTCACGAAACAGAAGCCGGTCGTCGTGTTCCATACTTTCACCTGAAATGGAATGTCACTGTAATATCCATACGCGTTCAGTATTAGTCTAATATTGTTAGGATGTTGCCATGGTAACCCATACGACTTGACAGTTCGTGGACTTAGGCCCAATTGCACCATTCCACTAACCCGGGGTTAACTGGTTAAACCTGGAGTTGCCATGGTTACCAGTACAATTTGACACTAGGATAACAGTTTAAGCGCTTAACCCCGGGTTAGTGGGATGGTGCAAGTGGGCCTTATAATATTAGTCTAATAATGTTCGAGAAATGGGCCCCAGCTTGGTACGTCACGGACAAGGAAACTGAATAATAATAATCCATAGACCTGTATACTATTCACTTTTTAGGGTTCCGTACCCAAAGGGTAAAACGGGACCCTATTACTAAGACTTCGCTGTCCGTCCGTCCGTCCGTCCGTCTGTCCGTCCGTCCGTCCGTCCGTCCGTCCGTCCGTCCGTCCGTCCGTCCGTCCGTCTGTCTGTCACCAGGCTGTATCTCACGAACCGTGATAGCTAGACAGTTGAAATGTTCACCGATGATGTATTTCTGTTGCCGCTATAACAACAAATACTAAAAACAGAATAAAATAAAGATTTAAATGGGGCTCCCATACAACAAACGTGATTTTTGACCAAAGTTAAGCAACGTCGGGAGTGGTCAGTACTTGGATGGGTGACCGTTTTTTTTTTTGCTTTTTTTTTCGTTTTTTTTTTGCATTATGGTACGGAACCCTTCGTGCGCGAGTACGACTCGCACTTGCCCGGTTTTTTCTACAATAGTCCCAATGCCTGCTGAGACCGGTTCATGTCTATTGTTGCACCTGTGAACGGGTTCCAGCAGGCGTTCTACATGACATTAAAGCTCTCCAAGGAGCCTCTACGTGTTGGATCTATATCCCCACGCAAGCCTATCAAAAGACCGGGATTTATAGGCCCGTGAATTCCAAAACGGAGAAACAAATAATAATAATAAATAATAAATAATATAGGACATTTTTTTACACAAATAATTGTTCAACCATTTAACCTTTTCGACGCCGTGTTAACACAAAAGCTGTCACTCGGACGCCACGTCACCGAAGTGTCAAAATTGAAATTGAACTTTATGCATATGCACGTACAGATTTTCTCGGAAACCTTCGTATTTGTAATGCTACTTCAGTCAACCTCAGTACTTTTTGTACCGAGACTGACTGAAATAGCATAACACGTTCGTAAGTTTCCGTGAAAAAACGATGGAAAGTAATTATGCCCTACATCTGTAGGTCTATGTTGCTCTGTTCTGTGACGGCTTTAGCGTTGGACCTGCGGTTCGGATATATCCGTCGTTGGCATCGAAGAGGTTAAAGCAAGGCAAATAAAGAAATTGCTAACAAGATAAAGAATTGTGAACAAACATTCAGAAAATTCAAAAGTAGGTATTTTCATTAAATCATAGTCATTTTTATGAAAAAAAATTTGTAATGATTCTAGTAAAAATATAATAATCTGTGGCGACTTTAACATCGATATATTAAAAAAAAATAACATGTCATAAGAATTCGAAAATTTCTGGCTTAGCTATAAATTGAAACTAGAAATATGTGAGCCAACAAGGCCGAGTAGTAATACTTGTTTAGATAATTTTATCCACAATGTAAAAACGTGTCAAAGCGAAGTATTCGACTTTGGACTATCAGACCACACTGCCCAAGTGCTGACGATTCCGGCGAGGAGAGCGAATAGAATTTATACGTATCGCATTGAGAAACGGGATTACTCAAACGAAAATTTGGCTAAATTTAATTCTTATATAAAATCGCTTTCATTCGCCGACATCTACAGTACAGATAATCCGAATGTTGCGTATAATAGTTTTATAGAAGATTTTCGCTTACTATATGAGCTTTGTTTTCCAAAAAAAAGTGTGACTATTAGATGTAATGCAAAAACTAGGTGGATATCAAAGGGTGTGCGAATTTGTTGTAAGAGACAGAGACAACTATTATGGCAATATAGACGATTTCCTACTCCGCAATACAAAGCCTTACTTAATAATTATTCAAAATTATACAAAAAGATAGTCAAGTTAACGCAGAAGGCACAAAATAACTATGCAATAAATACTGCCACGAACAGAACAAAAGCAACATGGCGAGTAATAAACGCTCAAAAAGCTCAATACCCTAAGCAATTTATACAATCAATAAAAAAAGGAAATGAGATATTAACAGATCCAGTCCATATCGCGGAAGCGTTTAATAATCACTTTATTGAAAGAAGCATCCCAAGTACGACACAAAATAACGGGAATGACAATAAAATACGTAGCAATTCACATTCCATTTTTCTAGCGCCCACAACACCACAAGAAATAAAATCAACAATAAGTTCCCTCAAAAATACAAACAGCGTGGGTTATGATGATATATCCACGGTTGTTATTAAGTTTGCCAGTAGTATCATAGACACACATTTGTGCCATATAATTAATCTCACTTTATCTACAGGAATATATCCTGATGGTTTAAAAAAAACTGTTATAAAGCCGTTACATAAAAAAGGAGATAAGGAAAGCTTAAACAACTATCGGCCAATTGCTCTTATCCCCATATTTTCAAAACTTTTTGAGAAAATTATTTATCAACGTCTGTACTCTTACTTAACAAATTTTAACATACTATGTTACGAGCAGAAAGGCTTTAGAAAAAATGTTTCTATTAATTTAGCAATACATGACATGCTTAAGGTTGTGATGGAGAGTATTGACAGAAGAAACCCGATTTGTGCGATTTATACCGACATGTCTAAGGCTTTCGATTATGTTTGCCATGATCGACTCTTAGACAAACTTAGTATGTATGGTGTAAGGGGCAACGCATCGAATCTTATATCGTCTTATTTAAAAGATAGGACACAATATACCGAGATATCCAGAATATGTAATGCAACCAAGAAACAATGTAGTTATACCTCTGGAGAACACATTACACAACATGGGGTTCCTCAGGGAAGTGTACTTGGACCATTATTGTTTCTAGTCTATATTAATGATTTGCCGAAGAATGTCAATTATCCAATTGTTTTATTTGCGGACGATAGTACATCAATTATACGCTGTAATGATTTAAGAAACTATGAACATGACATAAATACAGAATTGAATAATATAATAACATGGCTTAACAATAATAATTTAATAATTAACTTGGATAAGACAAATGTAATGCATTTTCATCAGCGGACATCAGCACAATCAAGTAATAGTAATATCAATGTTAACTACGAAGGTACAACAATAGAGAATGTAGCTGTTACAAAATTTCTAGGCTTATTAATAGATTATCAGTTAACTTGGAAAAATCACATAGATGACTTATGTAAGTACTTGAGCAAATCGGCCTACGCTATTAAGGCGACGGTAGCGGTGGGTAAAATTTCAGATTCTGTCAATTTACCCCATTTCACACACAAGCGCACTTCACGCACACTACCTCACTTTACTGGGATAGGTCAGTGACCCATCATGTTTTTTTTAAGATTGGACTTTTAGTTTAGTATTGACCACTAGCCTCCTTTGAGGGTAAAAGCGTTCCATTGAAAGATGAAAGAGAAACAATGCATTTAATCTTGCTTTCCTTGTCTGTTCATGTCACACGTGACGTACTTACCTATTTAATTAATTTGATTGTTGACTGTTTTACTACCTAATATTGCTTTGTCGAGATACGCGTTTTGTACAATTAAAGCGAATAAAACAAGATGTCATTAAGTCAGATGTAAAATGTTATTTACTACTCTATACGGTTTTTCATAAGGTGCAAAATCCATTCAATAGGAATTTAAATAAATAAAGTTTCAGCAGGGTGTCAATTCCATTTTGGCGGATAAAGCGAAACAGAATAGTTCTATCGAACCTGCTTACAAATTTTCACAAGAATCAGTTGAGAAATGTGATCTGCAAAGGAGAACATACAAAAGCATTTTTGCCCAAGCTGAAACGGAGACCTTTGCTAACGCTCGGCCAATGATGGTTTAGGTACACCTATAAAAAATGGTTGTCCCTGCTGTAATTTTAATATCTTTATATTTCAACGGTATAGTTTTGCCTTCAAAAATAATCGGTATCGCTAAACAATAGCGGTACCTTACTACTTATACGTTCACGAAATCGGTATCTGCATAACTTGATTGTTAGTAAACTAACCTGAAAAATAATCTCAAAATCACCGAAACATTTATGTAGTCACCTGCAATAATATGTTACGTCATTAGCGCCAACTTTGCCTCCAGGGAAACTTTGCCCAAAACGACAATTTTAAACAAATTCGTTAATGTAGAAAAAATTATAATAGTTATGGCCACCCTGCTATTTTTAGTAGAAAATAGGTTATATTTCTGACAAAACTATATACCAAACTTGTGCATAACTTGACTTGGGAATTTAGAGTTTGAGCGAGTTGTCTAATATAGGGTATATTTCGGCGGGCAAAAAATTGATAAATAATGAATGCAAGTAGAAAAAATTGAGAACTCTTTGACAAATATTTCCGGGTTTGAGTTATAACACATGAAGCATAGATTATGTCTATTGAGATTGTAAAATGCTTAGGCGAGCCTTATTTGGAAATGGGCAAAAACGGGTAGGCAACATTGCCCAGCAAATTTATTTTAAAGTTTTTACACTTATCGCTAAGTTATTAACAGGGAATGGTAGGATTGCCCAAAACCTTTAAGTGATCCTTAGACATCATCATCATACGAGCTGTATTTGAATACCAAATTGACGTGGGCAATGTTGGCGAAAACCCCGGATATCTTTGCCCGCCCTCTAAAACGCAAACAAATGAGTAAAAACACGATAAAAAATATTTTTTTTTTTTAAATAAACTGATGCGTTTGATCACAATGGACGTGCTGAGCAAAAAAAGTCATATGATGTGATGTTTTTTGAGAAATTCGTTTATAAAATAAGCGGGCAAAGTTGGTGATAATGACGGTACCTACTCTTCGAAGGCCGCAAAAATATGTGACATGGTCTTATGGTTCTACAAATAAGATCGTGTCAGATATTTTTGCGGCCTTCGTTGTGTAACATAAATTGCAGGCGACTGTACATTTGGAATAATTATTTTATTTAGTTTCAACGAAAGTTTCAAGTTTAGTGCGAAAATACTTCAGATATGCAATATGCACAAAATGTAGACCTAATCGAAATAAAACATTGCTTTTTATAGGTAATTTATAAAACATTCGATACATAATAGGTATACATAACAATAACTAGAGCGCTATTGGCCTGTAAGCTTAGCTTAAAAACTCGCTAGTACTTAGTGCTGGTCTAGCCGTTATTTTTTCTTGAAGATTTTCAGAGAACAGCACGTACACGCATTATACATATAGACGGAACGAACCGCATAATCATTATCATTTATTCGTCGCAATCCATGGTATTACAGATCTAGGTACAAGACTTTCAGGTATTACTTATACGAATTACATAACTCTCCCTGTTAATAGGCATTATTTTAAGATAAAAGTTCTATAATATAATACAAGATTACAATTGTCATCAAAATTCATTGACGTACAGAAGTCAAATACGTTTTTAAACTGACGCAAAATGATACCAGCATAATAAAAATTGATCCCAATCAGTAAAGATGAGTCTTTAAACTTTTTTCATTTTAAGCGAGTTTTGAAGGAACATAATACTTAAATTCGACTGTAATCGTATGAATGAATGAATGAATGAACGTTTATTCACAAGAACATATGGTACAGTACAGTGGATGTTATAAATTTACAATGTTAACCCTTAATACGTTCTGCCATATGGCATGTGAAAATTGTTTTTCCATGACATGACAAAGCCATGTATGTGAACATTAACTGCGTGCATGCAAGATCTTAAGTACTAAGCATATTATGCTAATGTAATTCTTTAATATCTAAATAGTAAATGTTGCAAGTCATGCATATTATTATTACATTAAATTTCAAATTACAATTGTCGAATGTCAACGGTTCTATATAGGTATAAAATTATATGGATAATTATATACTAAAACTTATAACTAAAATATTCGTCAAGCGTGTAGAAGCATGCGTTACATAATATGTTTTTGAATGTATTTTTAAACTCGGCATCTGGAAGTGTCTTAATAGATGCGGGAATATTATTGAAAATTCTAATACACATATAATATGCACTTTTTTGCCTTATTTTTAACTTGCATGGAGGTAGCGTCATTTGATATTGCCTGAGTGATCTATTCGTCAAGTTGTTAAACGATGGAAAAAGTTCTAAATTTTGTTTTACAAATACCGCTGCCTCATATATATACAGGCATGGGAGTGTTAGCAGTTTAAGCTCAGTAAAAATAGATCGGCATGGATCTCTTTGTTTTTTGCCATATATCGTTCGGATGCATTTTTTTTGAGCTATAAATGCTCGATCTACTTCCACCGAGTTCCCCCATAGGAGGACACCGTATCTTAATACGGACTCGATATAGGCATGGTATGTTATGAGGGCCGTTTTTTGCGAAACGGTTTCTTTAAGTCGCCATAGTACAAAAATAAATTTGTTGACTTTTTTGCATACATTATCCACATGTTTTTTCCAATTACAGTGCGTATCTAGTGTGATGCCTAAGAAAATAGACTCCTCAACTTCTTCTATTTCAACATTGTCGTGTAAAATTTTTATTTGCTGTGGCTGTGCCTTGTATGACCTAAACTGTATAAATTTCGTTTTGTTGAGATTAATTGATAGGTTATTTTCTTTAAGCCAAGTATTTACATCATTTAACGCCTTATTTACATTATGCTCGTATGTGTTTATATCGGTACCCTTGACGATTATTGTGGTATCATCAGCAAATAAAATAGAGGTATGTTGCGTTGATTCAGGTAAGTCATTGATGTAAATAACAAATAGTAACGGGCCTAAGATACTGCCTTGTGGCACTCCGTATTCATTTATTTTGTACTTGGACTTGTGTGATTTTAGTTTATTTTTTTGTATTCTGTCGATTTGAGTGCACTGCTTTCTCTCAGATAGGTAACTTCTGATCCATGAGTATGCTGGCCCTCGAATTCCATAACGTTCTAGTTTATTTAGTAGCCGGCGGTGACAAACGGTGTCAAAAGCTTTTGACATATCTAATAGTAGCACTCCTACTGGGATTCCCTTATCTATGCAATCTGTGATTATATTATTTAAGTTAAAACATGCCAGAGTCGTGGATTTTCTTTTCCGGAAGCCATTTTGTTCATCTCTTAAGATATTAAATTTGTCTAGAAAACTTTCTATTCTATTGTACATTGCTCTTTCGTATATTTTGGCTATAACCGGAATCAGAGTGATTGGTCGATAATTACCTAGTTCCGATTTGTCACCTTTTTTAAATATTGGTTTAATTATGGACTTTTTTAGTATCGTGGGGAAAATGCCTTTTTCGAACGATATGTTTATCAGGTACGATAAGGGGAATGATAGTATAAATGAGATACTTTTTATAATTTTAGTCGGTATTTCGTCAAATCCGGTAGAGGGGGTGTTACGAAGGAGGCATATTATTTTATATATTTCACACGGGTCGGTTGGAGATAGAAATATACTATGTTGTTGAGTATTAAATCTCAAAGCATTAGCTTTAGAAGTTGTAGATTTTTGATTGATATTAATAAAGTAGTCGTTAAATTCTTCAGCAATTTCTTGAGGAGTATGTATTTGTGTCCCTTGCCTGTCTGTAACGTTAAGAATTTCTTTTTTGCATTGCTGACTCTGACTACCCTTGATGACATTCCACGCAGCTTTGCATTTGTTAGATGAATTTGATATAAATTTGGTATTATGTATCTTCTGGGAATAAGAAATGCATTTCTTAAGTATTCTAGTATAATTATGCAATTGTTGTTTATTAAGGTCTTTATTTTGCTTACTTCTTTGATACTTGAGGAAAAGTTTTCTCTTCGTTGCACAACAGCGTTTGAGTGATTTTGAGATCCACTTAGGCTTTTTAGTTTTATTAGTTATTTTTATTTTTATTACGGGAAAGCAAAGATTATGGAATAGAACAAGTAAGTTGTGAAATTTTGTAAAAGCTTCATCTGGACATTCCTCATCGTAGATTTCTGAAAATGAGAGTTGCGTCATATAGTTTTTAAACAAGAGAATATTTTCTTCGCAATAATCTCTTTTTGTAACATACCATTCACGTACATATTTTTTTATATAGGCGGGGAATGTAATGATTTGAGCGGTGTCATGGTCTGATAAGCCCAATGGCAGTGTTGCACCTTTCGCGGTTTTTAAGTTACTTATTATATGATCTATACAGTTGTTTTTACGAGTAGGATCGTTTATGTGGCTAAACATATTATAATTATCAAGTATACTATAATAATATTTGGTCGTTCTATTTACAATTAATGTATTGATATTAAAATCACCGCATATTATTATCTTTTTTCTAGTTTTTGACCGTAAAAAGTTTAGCAATTTATTTAGTTGTTCAAAAAATGTGTCAATATTTGAATCAGGAGTTCTATATATACATACTACTATTAGATTACAGTTAAATATTTCGATACCACAGCATTCAAAGTCTCGTTGCAATGAGAATGTTTGTATGATGGGCAGGTCCTCCGCATCCAGAGATTTATTAACCATTATAGCGACACCACCTCGTTTCTTAGGTCTAGAGAAAAATGACACAAGTTCATAATCCTTAAGAACCAGATTATTTTCTGTACCAGAGCAAAGGAATGTTTCTGAGAAGCAGATTACATTAGGGACAGTTCCTTTGTTTTTAAAACTATCTATAATTATTTCTAATTCATCTATTTTTGATAGTATTCCAGCTATGTTTTGATGGAATACACAAAAGGTATTATGTTGAGGTACGAAAAGTCCGATCTTCTGTTATGCACGGATTCGAGTCCTCCGCCTGGAGGCAGCTAGCGACGGAGTTTCTAGGTTCCGTAGGCTTTGGAGACTGGATGAGTTGCATCGATTTATCAGGCTGCTGGCAGCTTTCAGCAACTTTACCACAGTTAGCGTCGTTTATGCAGGTCTGTACCGGACGAGTGTTGCCTTTATTTTGCGTATTTTGGCTATCCAGGTTGTGCGTCTGTTCAGCGCTACACTGGAGCAGTTTCTGTTGCGCTTCAGTTTGCTGTTGTGATTGTGATGATGTTTGAGGTGCTAAGGGCGGAGTATATTTCTGTCCATTTATAAGTAATATATTGTTCCGTATTACGGCATGATTTCCTTTTTTACGCGCTTCATACAGAAGCTCTCTTAGTTGTTGGCGTGCCTTTAAACTGTCACTATCCAGAACTTCAGCGACGGCGAGTCCAGTGTTTCTGAATTGACGTGCGTTGTCCAGAACATATTTTTTCATTCTTGTGCTTAAGAGTTGAATGAGGATTGGACGACGGTTTCCTCTTTTCCCCAATCTCCTTACAGTTTCAATGAAACCGTTTATCTGTATATGTAAGATGTCATTAAATATGTAGTTTATACGGGGGTAAAGTTCGTTCTCAGTTTCACCGTAGTATTCTTCTAATCCGTATAGTACAAACGTTTTTTGGTTTCCGTTATCAGTAGTTTTTTCATTTAGGCGAGCCTTCAGTTCCTGTAGATCGGTAGTCAGTTTTTGATTTTGGAGCTCTAGGTCTTTTATTTTTTGATTAGTAATTTGTACTTCCTCGGCTATTCGTTTTTGTTCTAATGTTATTGCGTTATTTTTTTGTGTAAGTTCTTGCTGGTATTTTCCAATGGCCGTATTGTTTTAAGATAGTTTTACTGCGGTTTTCAACCATTATAACAGCAAATCAAGTTTAAATGAGACGCGAGCTGATATTTATGTACCCTATTTTATGAAATACAATTTATCTACTGGTATACTTTCTCGTGTGCGTATATGATTTAATGTCAATATAATTGTCAAAAGCAAGAAAATCAAGCTGTCATTTTCATTTGAAGAAGTACACGTGTGCTCCGGTGTAGCCCCAACGGGCATCTGACTTGAAGAAGAATTTTGAGTGATGTCGTCAATGTATGGAAATTGTTCGAAAGTTTACATTTGAGATTGAATTTCTGTGTTGTCTTTGTGAGTAAAAATATAAATCGATAATAAATTGGTAGCTGAATTATCTAGCTTTCAGAATCATACAATAATTCAATTACTGTCAAAGACAAAATTGTTTTGCTTCCGTCTCAAACGGAACTCCATATTTTGATTTTTTGATACTTTTAGTGTCGATTTGTAGAGAATAACAGCAAATTAAAAATACAATGGCATGAAGAGTCGGTACACGGTTTCTTCGTGAACAAATTTACGTGTAATTTAATGCAATTATTAAACATTTATTGAACAAATTATGGTTACAAAGTGAGGTCTAAATCGAAAACGTCATATACCGGCCCCTTAACAGACTGTCTAAAATAGCCAATCGTGATACAGTTCTAGTAGCATATCACGGACTAGTAGTATCAAAAATTAGATACGGCATCATCTTTTGGGGAAACTCTGTAAATCGCGAGGCCGCTTTTATAGCCCAAAAGAGATGCATAAGAGCTATCTGCGGTGTAGACGTAAGAGATAGTTGTATTCCCTTATTCAAATCCCTAAAACTTCTAACACTGCCTTCATTATATATACTCGAAGTAGCTCTATTCGTAAAACGAAATCCACATTTGTTTACAAGTGTATCAGAGAGACGTAATCAGCCAATACGCCCTCAATATGAGGGACAGTTATACATTCAGCCTATGAAAACGGCATTAATGCGAAATAGTTTCTTTGGAATGGCACCAAGAATATTTAATAAAATACCGATACATATGAGAAATCTCCCGGTTCATCGATTTAAGAAGCTGTTCACTACCTATTTGATCGATAAATGTTTTTACTCAATAAAAGAGTTCCTAGAAGCTCCTTAACGAGTCAAACTAGGCTTGACTATTATTATATTATTATTTGACGTAGAACCAATTATTTGACTACCTGAATTATTAATTATTTGTATACTTTTATTGAATGAAATTAATGTTTACTTGTGACTTCTATGATTTATATTTTTGATATTACTTATAATGAATGAAATTAATGTTTACTTGTGACTTCTATGATTGATATTTTTGATATTACTTATAATTTAATGTTAAATTTTAATGTACATAATCATTACTTGCATGCAGTTTAGGTAAGACTCACTATTTCTATGCCTATTCAGGCAGGATGTGCTGAACAAAATTCTGTTATTACATCTTTAATGTACCACATTCAAAGAAATAAATAAATGATTGAAATGATTGAAATGTTTTTTTGTTTTATAACTTTGCCCAAGTTGTTAACTCTTCGTGCTATACCCAAGCAAGCGAAAGATTCCAAAGCTGAACCACGAGCGTCGCGAGTGGAATCTTGAGCGTCCCTAGCAACGCTCAAGATTCCCCTAGCTAACTCAAGGCCTCATACTCTGTCTGTGACACCGTAGCTCTTAAACGGGTGAACCGATTTGGATGCGACTTTTTTTATTTAAAACCATGTTTTCTACCGGTGGTTATTTAACATGTTTTATCAAAATCGGTTCATCCGTTTGTATATTGGGAGTATTTTTTTTTTATTTAATGTTATTGAGTTTCAGTTAGCAATTCACGCAAATTTGTGTATACCTTCCCATCATAGCTGCCAGTGACTATGTACAGGCCGTCCGGAGAGTAAGCGAGACAGGTCATGTCCAGGGAGTGTCCTTGCTGCTTCATAACGTACTGCTCGCCTGTCAATGTAACAAAATTTTAGTTTCGGTCAAATATAATGTGATTGGTTGCCACGCCACGGCAGTGGGGAGACACTCCTTTCGGGCAAACTCGGCTCCGTTCGGCTCACCATTGCTCCGAGCAATTATTAGGGTTGGCAGCACTTGACGCCCTTTTGCGTGCACGACTACAGATAAGATAATGACTTCACAACACTAAATAGCCGAAAGGTATAGAACGCGCGCACCCTAGTTGCATACTTAGCAGTCATTGCATTGTTAGTAGCTTGGTACACGTCAAAGGGCATCGGACCACTGTTACTTTTTAAACTGATTATAATGTAGTGATTAGTACTCACTCTGCCACTCCCAGACGAGTAGCTGTCCTATGTTAGGGCACCCGAACGCGATCCAGTCGCCCGGACCGGACACGGCCACGCTGCTGATGCGGTGCTCCGATATGCTGAGCGTGTGGATCAGGTTCACGTCCGGCTTTTATAATATTAGTACTCACTCCGCCACTCCCAGACGAGTAGCTGTCCTATGTTAGGGCACCCGAACGCGATCCAGTCGCCCGGACCGGACACGGCCACGCTGCTGATGCGGTGCTCCGATATGCTGAGCGTGTGGATCAGGTTCACGTCCGGCTTTTATAATATTAGTACTCACTCCGCCACTCCCAGACGAGTAGCTGTCCTATGTTAGGGCACCCGAACGCGATCCAGTCGCCCGGACTGGACACGGCCACGCTGCTGATGCGGTGCTCCGATATGCTGAGCGTGTGGATCAGGTTCACGTCCGGCATTTATAATATTAGTACTCACTCTGCCACTCCCAGACGAGTAGCTGTCCTATGTTAGGGCACCCGAACGCGATCCAGTCGCCCGGACCGGACATGGCCACGCTGCTGATCCGGTGCTCCGATATGCTGAGCGTGTGGATCAGGTTCACGTCCGGCTTTTATAATATTAGTACTCACTCCGCCACTCCCAGACGAGTAGCTGTCCTATGTTAGGGCACCCGAACGCGATTCAGTCGCCCGGACCGGACACGGCCACGCTGCTGATGCGGTGCTCCGATATGCTGAGCGTGTGGATCAGGTTCACGTCCGGCATTTATATATTAGTACTCACTCTGCCACTCCCAGACGAGTAGCTGTCCTATGTTAGGGCACCCGAACGCGATCCAGTCGCCCGGACCGGACATGGCCACGCTGCTGATCCGGTGCTCCGATATGCTGAGCGTGTGGATCAGGTTCACGTTCGGCATTTATAATATTAGTACTCACTCTGCCACTCCCAGACGAGTAGCTGTCCGATGTTAGGGCACCCGAACGCGATCCAGTCGCCCGGACCGGACATGGCCACGCTGCTGATGCGGTGCTCCGATATGCTGAGCGTGTGGATCAGGTTCACGTTCGGCATTTATAATATTAGTACTCACTCTGCCACTCCCAGACGAGTAGCTGTCCTATTTTAGGGCACCCGAACGCGATCCAGTCGCCCGGACCGGACACGGCCACGCTGCTGATGCGGTGCTCCGATATGCTGAGCGTGTGGATCAGGTTCACGTCCGGCATTTATAATATTAGTACTCACTCTGCCACTCCCAGACGAGTAGCTGTCCGATGTTAGGGCACCCGAACGCGATCCAGTCGCCCGGACCGGACACGGCCACGCTGCTGATGCGGTGCTCCGATATACTGAGCGTGTGGATCAGGTTCACGTCCGGCATCTCGTGTAGAAAGAACATGCCGTTTGTGAAACCTTTGAAATGGCAGAAAGAAACGTTTGGTTTATCAGATCCTCACAGACCACCTCAACTACTAGGAACACATAAGGCAATCAAGGTCACCACACATAAGCGCTCTTGAAAAACGCTTTTTAAAAATCAGTAACTAGGGCAATTAGCCAGTAACTGGCCACTGTTAGTAATTGGCCACCCTTAACTAAAAATTAATTATATTTACCTATGAACAGAATTCATTTTATTATAAGGCGGCTAGTTATTGAAACCTTATTCTAAAAGGTTTCAATTAATGGCGCCTTTGCGTCGGGGGCAGCCCGGGACGGGTTTCAGCAGATAATTTATTTTATACATATAGACAAGCAAAACTCACTAAGTACTATCAAAAAATTAAAGTAACAATGCACTTTATTACACTTGTAACACGGTTTATTGTCCAATAATTTCAATGATGTTAGTTAGTGACTTTTGCTTGTCACCCGACGATATATAGTTTTTATTTATATTTAAGTTTAGTTCTTAAGTAGTTTTATGTTTAGATTATGTGTTATTTTAGTTACTCTAAAATGAATTCTGTTTATAGTTGAATAGTATTCATTTTTAGTTTAGGGTGGCTAAACTAACCGTGGCAAAATAATGTAAATAATCGTATATGATTCATAATTGTTACATATTTGCCGTGACTTATTTTTCAAAAGTGTTTTTCTATAAAAAGACACGTCAAGATTGTTTACCTTTTTTCTAATGCTAAAAAAACGAACTATAGTCAAATCAGCTTCCTTTTTAGAACTGTCAAATGATTTGCTAATAACTAACCTACTTTTTATATTTCTATCCGATTTATTACATAGAAATTGTTTTTAAAAATAACTGATATCTATGTTTTCGAGGGACTACTCACTACGGTATAGAGTTCTTCAAAAACGCAGTGTACAGTTTTTGGAAGGGTCGTCATCGCGAATGTAACACTCCTGGAGTCACAAGCGTCTATTGGCTATGACGATCGCTTATGCTCACGCGGACCGTATGCTACGCGTAACTGCAGGGGTGTTACATGGGCGTTGCCGGTATAATAATATTAACCTGTGACAAGCAGTTTATTCTCCTTGTGGTACTGCGCGGCGGATAGCTTGACTTTGTGGTGGGCGCTGCGAATGGCGTCCCCGATGTAGTGCCGGCCTAGCTTCTTGTACAGCAGTCTCTTCTCATATGTGCTACTTTTCGCTTTGTCTTCCATTTCTTCGTCATTCTCACTTTCCTGTCATCAATAATGACGATCAGCCGGCGTATTATGGATGGCTATAAAGCCACGATGGGTATAAAGTGACAGTCATTTCATCACGTGGATAACCACGTGATGAAATGACTCACTTTTTAACACCGCGGGATAGAAAGTGACGGATACTTTTTTATCACGCTGTCACGTAGACAAGAAAGATCATCATATCAGTACAGGGGGGCGATTTTTGAAATTCGATTGCCCGATTTCGTCATTCGAAAATCGGTGGAAAACGGCGAAATGCTAATTTTTTAACTACGAGAAATTTTTGATGGAATTTGAGAATCTAGTGGCATTGACCACTCGTTTTCAATTCTATTAGTAGAATTTAAATGCTTAGTAGTGGAGATATTTGAACGAAATACACGAAATCGAGCGGTCGGTATTCAAAAATCGGCCCCCAGTATCGTAGCAATGAAATTTCATTAGTCTATCCTTCATCTTTAATACTCAGCTGAATTTTGAAACTATTATCATGTCGGACCCCTTTTGTTAGTTGATTCTTTATGGAAACTCGAGACTATACTTTTAATTTTAAAACTAATATCAATAGTCGTTTGTCTTCACATAAAATAGTTGTTTCCTGTTGATAAACTAAGTTTCACAGTAAACATTAAGTATAATTTAAGGAAGTACAAAGGTAAAACAAGCACCAACATGTCCAACATGTTTGTGCGCATCAATTATTATAAAATCAACGAGGTGGATTCAAAGTGGCTTCACCGTCTTTGAAAATAATTTTACATTACATATGGTCCTATTATCACTTTCACAATAGCACTTTTCGTGCGATGTCAAAAGTTTAAAAGGCCATATGTACTATAAAACGTTGTACGATACACGTGCGAACACTTTTCCGCACTTGTATCGTAAATAACTATTGTTCGTTTCGAATCGTTTTAATGTTTCATATAAAGTGACTAATTCTCGTTAGTAAAATAGCCTATTATTACTTAAGGCACCTTATATACTGAAACACACCCAACTTGTCAGTAGAAAAAGGCAAGAAATTCAAATTTTCTAGGGAAAGTCAACTCTTTGCGCCTACATTTTTAAAATTTGCCGCTATTTTCTATTGAAAAGGTCGCTGTGTAAAGTGTGCAAAGTATAAGTTACCCCAATGGTTTACTGAGGTTGAGATTCATTCTTATAACAACTTTATTAACTAAGAAACAGGGCTCAAAATCCCTTACCTGATCCTTATCCTCTTTCTCTACAATCTTCTTACTGTCCACGTCATCTTCTCCATCACTCTCCTCTAATTTCCGTCTCTTTCTATGAGAGATCTGGACACCGGAAGTGATGAGATCGTCAACGTCTATGTTCGCCTCCCAGAGGCAGACTTGGCCGTTACGACTCACTGTTATTAGATCGAGACTTTTCTTTTCGAAGAACACGCCGACTATCTGAAATTAGTTACATGTTATTTCGACGTGTCGTTTTAAAATGAGAACGTATCTGCGATTGTATGGGAGCGGCTTTTTGGCAGGAATTGGTTACTAATAGGGAGTATTGCTGCTACCAGAGTGCTGCACTAGCACAAACCATTAACCATAGAGTAACTTACATATACTATGCTTTAAACAGTATTTTGACAAGTTTTCACAGATTATTTGTTATGAATAAATATGACATTGATACATCAAGGCAGTTTGTTTACTGTTTGTGCGAGTGGTGCCCTCTACGCAAAGTTCTAAGCAGGGATCGGATACCGGTATGTTTTGTATAGGAACGAAAACGTTATTTTTTCAATTACTTCATTTCTAACCGGGCAATCTAATAATACGAAGTGGTTACCTAAATACAAAAACTGAGTCCTACATTTCGAGTATAAAATAATTCAAAAAAATATGGTTATTTCGATGTTTTTGCAAAAAATCCGGTTCCGATCCCTGGTTCTAAGTTCTGAAGGTGCTCTTCGATCCACATGAAAACAAAGAACTTACCTTATCGGTATGTCCGCCCAACGAGTACATATTGAGATTGTCCAAGTAATCAACTGTGTATATCTTAGTAGAGGTATCTTTAGAACCGACGGCCAGGAGACGGGAGCACGCCGACCAGTCCAGGCACGTGACGTCGTCGCGGGCCTTACGGAATACACGCTTCATCACGAACGAGCGGAACTCGCCCGTGAAGTGGCAGGGCGCCGTCATTATGAACACTGGAAAATAGTTGCTTGAACTTATGGAAGGTCTAAAAGTATACAAACTCTAAAAGTGTCGATCAAAAAACCTTAGGTGGTGCTATAGTACCTAGAATATGTGAAAATTCAAATCAATGACAGCGCACTTCACTCCGTCAATAACACCTAAGAGCTCGGAGTAATTAACAATGGAGCCGCCATTAACAGGCGTTCCCCTCTGTCGAAAATAGGCGGCCAATGGTCAACCACATGTCAACCATATGTATGGACTGACGTATATCTGACATGACGTACCTATAGATTTGATGTGCCCCTCCCCCGGAAAAAACGGCAGACTATTTTGTACCGAAAATTTTAGACATGGCGTCTCCGGCCTAAGAGACCTAAGTTCTTAGCTACTTTAGCGCTACTCTGGAGAGATTTGGAACTATTATTTTTTACAACTGTATTAGTTGTCAAGCGGACCCCAGGCTCCCATGAGCCGTGGCAAAATGCAGGTAGGTAGAAAAAGATCATGCAATATAAAACACCATACCAGTTTCAGCGCAACAGGCAGCAAAGTATTTCCCATCCGGACTAAAGCGAACAGCAACCACCTCCTGTTTGAACTTGTATCTGTGCACCACATTGCATGTTTGAAGACTTATCATTTGCGCTTCACCCTCTGAAATTCATTAAAAAAAAATATAGCTATAAACTATTTACACCTGACTGTGACACAAAGATTTATTAATTTATAGGGTAAATAACTGGCCAGCCTAAACTAAAAATGAATCCTATTCACCTATAAACAGAATCAATTTTAGTATAAGGTTTCAATAACTGGCCGCCCTTCGATAACTAGCCACCTTATGCTAGAATGAATTCTGTTTATAGGTGAATAGAATTAATAATTTAGTTTAGGGTGGAAATTACCCCATAGTAGTAGTAGGTATATTTGTTCATTTGTGGCACTCTAAAGACCAAAGTTACTATAATGGCTTGGTTTGGTGTGTTATTTATATTATGAAAAAAGAAAAAATATTAAAATTAACATATTAGTTATGTATTTACTATATTGAGTGGGGTATTCATCTTTAAGTAGATTTTATCTATAGGAATTAACACATTCACTGCCAAGAACACATATGTGTGTTCATTGTGTACTGGAAACAGGGCGCCCGGCTTTGAAAGTATTAACCCTATTGATAACTTACGTTCATTAACTGCTAGCAATATAGAACCATTGGGAGAGATGTCTAAAGCTGTGTAGTTGTAGTGACTTTCCACAGGCAGGGTTGCACTTTTGTTTCTGTAAAAAACAAAGCATTTTATGTAGGTTTATTACTGAAGGATCACACTATTTTATGTAAACTTTTTGTTTTTTATTTTAGTTATATGCATGAGTGTGTTAGCGCATGCTACAGACCAATATGTGTATGAATTAAGTACAATAAATAGAATACAATACAATTTACATGGTTAATTATCGTAACACAATTGAATCAATTAACTTAAAACTCATCACTGCTTCTTAACTAGGCTTAATTATGTTAAATTTTTTTGCAATCACCCATTTTGCATTGGATTTCTAGAATCCGCCAGAGCCATGGTTGTTAAAAATAAATAAGTCAGTCTGTCAGCACCGCTGCTTTCTAGGCATCCACTGTTTAGAGTTTTAGAGGATCCTCTACACAAGAGAAGAAGAAGAAGAAGAAAATACTTACTGTATAAGATTGTATATAGTTATTTTGTTTCCCACCGGGCTGACTACACAGTTGCCATTGTTCATGAACAGAATATCGCCGCGGCGGTACACCGTGCCCAGGAGATTTTGAAACTAGAAATTAAAAAACATGTAGGTTATGTTATGTACTTGTTTACTCATTAAAAATGCACTTTTGTAGTAACAAGTATGGGACTCATAATAAATATACCGGGATAATGACGAAAACTTAGTTTAGAAATATATAATTGGGTTATAAATATATATTTAAATCTTTGTAAAATTGTCAAAACAAATATACAGGAAGTTATTGACTTAAAAGATATATTAAAGTTTACCAACCTTGTAATTAAATTTCATTTTGTTTTTATATTTCTTCTGTGTAATTAAATAAACATCAATTCATAACTTTTGCAACAAATGCGGCAAAGCAAAGGCAGCATGTTCAATTCAATGTTTTTGACGCTGTCATTTGTCAATTTTGAGTATTTTGACAGACGTCAAACGCACGTGGTTAGTGTAGCCAACTAAAAATTACAGAAACTACTATTGTTAACAGTCATCCTCATCAACATAATTATTGAAATTTTAATAATTATGGCACCATACGATATTATTAAAATTTCAATAATTATGTTCACATCACATCTAAAAATTCACTATTTTTGATATTATTACAGATTCGGGTTTAGAATTGTTTCATTTACCAACTTAATTAAAAAAACATATATAAGTATAGAAAAGTATCCTTTGAAGCCGTTTTTAAATCGTCTGTCCTGCCGCTGCAATATAGTCGGCATATTAAATAGTCGGCATTCATCACGTCCTAACATTACCACAAATTGCATTCTCCTTTTTAATAAATAACGTACATTGGATGCGAGACCGACTTTTAATTATGGGAATGACAACTGTAGAATGTCTAAGTAGTTAATTTAATTTTTATTTTATTTAACTGTATTTAAGACTAGTGTTATTGTCATTTTATTTCACTGTAGAAGATATTAGTGAATGATTTATTTATGAATATTATAAACCTTCCGTTATCGTTTTTCGAATTCTATCAACTACATCGCCAAAGTAATTTGTACATATTCTGAAAATAAAATGCTTAGAAGCTTGTGGACTATTTAGTAACAATACACAATAATATGTACATATATATAGAGTTAAGCCAAGACAAGTCTGCAACGATTTTGATAGCACACGCAGTTCAAGTGTTATTACTTAATAATTATACGTCATAATTTAATAGAAGTTGGCGTTTAGAATAACACTTGCACTGCGTGTGTTATCAAAATCGTTGCAGACTTGTATTGGCCTAACTCTACTTATACAGGGTATCCCTAGCCATTATACTAGCTGTATACTTCTTCTTCTTCTTGTTATTGTATATATCTTCTGTATTCTTATTTGTGCATTTGGGATTCAAGTAAAGTTAAAGATTTTTTGTTTGAATTTCCTGTATCAATAATGCGATTTTTGTGATGTTGATAAATGCAAAATTTCTTTGTCTTCTATGTCATAATGTCTATTCGACGGAACCAATGTGTTACACAGCATTCATTCATAAGATGAACAAGACATAACAAACTTATTCTATTTATTCAATGAATTATTCCTATCCCACCCCACCATCATAAAATGACTTTTGTTTTCACGTCTTAGATACACAGGAGTTAAAATGCACAGGTAAAGGGAATCCATTCGTTCGTACTCTTCATGGAAACGGATTCAGTTACTTTATTAGGGTTCCGTACCCAAAGGGTAAAACGGAACCCTATTACTAAGACTTCACTGTCCGTCCGTCCGTCCGTCCTTCCGTCCTTCCGTCCTTCCGTCCGTCTGTCTGTCACCAGGCTGTATCTCACGAACCGTGATAGCTAGACAGTTGAAATTTTCACAGATGATGTATTTCTGTTGCCGCTATAACAACAAATACTAAAAACAGAATAAAATAAAGATTTAAATGGGGCTCCCACACAACTAGCGTGATTTTTGACCAAAGTTAAGCAACGTCGGGAGTGGTCAGTACTTGGATGGGTGACCGTTTTTTTTTTGCTTTTTTTTTTTACGTTTTTTTTTTTTGCATTATGGTACGGAACCCTTCGTGCGCGAGTCCGACTCGCACTTGCCCGGTTTTTTTCATAAAAAAAACAACGGGTTGCACTCCGGGAGTGCCGACAGAAGTGAAAACTCAATGACTAGTGCAAAATGTCTGCAGCACTATGTATAATTGACCCATCCTCCATTCTATTGAAAAACTTTAGTTCCGAAATTGCTGGTCAGTGAACTTGTTTAAAATTCGAAATTCAAATTTGTAGCGTTGATTGTTTAAAATTCGAATAAAAATTGTAAAGTTACCTTGCAGACCTCGCATCTAAATATATTTGGTCATGATATTTTGAGTTTAATTCACCAGTACTAGAGTTCACTTTTATTTGCGATTTCATCAAGATGTAGCTTTATTGAATTATATTTGAGTGATATAAAGTAAGGCGGCCAACCGTCCCGCATTCTGCGGGACCGTCCCGTAATGACAGTTGTAATCCCGCATTGCAATATTTATTAAAATAGTCCCGCAAATCATCTAAGGCAGCGGTCGGCAACCTGCGGCCCGCGGGCCGCATGCGGCTCGTGAACCTGTCACTTGCGGCCCGAGTGCCGCCTTGGCTATTTTGTATGTAATAGTGACAAACGACAATGTCTCATAAAGTCATAAATATTAACAAAGTACGGCCCGCGTCACCTCCGTTAACTACTATGTGGCCTATGGCTGCTAAAAGGTTGCCAACCGCTGATCTAAGGCGTCCCGTATGTCCCGCATTCCTCGTTTTCCATCGTCTCGCTCGCATAAAAGTGTTCCACGTGCGGTATACGCACGTGAGTGTGAGTCTGATTGCTTTGTTTTGTTTCGCGCGCCAAGTGCAAGAGAGACAGAGATAAAAAAGGCTCAACTCAAGTTCAAAGAGCGCTAGTGGTAGTGTATGCAATAGTGATTGAATTGTTGGTTTTCGTTTCGAATTAGTGCACGCCGTGACACATAATTGGTAACTGGTATTTTTCAGTTTCGCTAGAAAAACTAATTGTTGTTCCAATGCCGCCGACCGCGAAAAAGCGAAGTTCTAAGTTCACCGAGGACTTGCAAAAAGAGGAATTTCCTTTCCTGCAAAAGTGTTTAACATCTTCATCTTCTTGCTCACGGCGGCAGACATGATATACAAAGGCATTTGACCAGTGCCTTCTTTGTTTGCCAGGAACAAACGCTCCTACGGAACGAGTATTTACCTTAATATAGCTTATGGACATCCGAAAAGTCGTCACTAAAAGTAGAAATATTACGTGCAATGCTAATTATAAAATTTAATATGGGCAGCTGTGAAAACTTTTTGGACATTCTGAACTAAAACCCAGAACTAGTAAAAAATGCCACTCATGTGAAAAATATGACTTTAAAAATAAATGCTAATTCGGTAGTAGTATTGTTTGTTTCTAATTTAAGTACACCACCAACAATTCCAACAAATCTTCAATCTTATTGTGGATAGGGGTGGGTGTCCCGCATTGACTTATCTTACGCTGTCTCGAGTTTATCATTTTTTCCCCACCTCAAAAAGTGCCCAGCGCCGCTAAAGAAGTTTTCACTTCAAAAAACCTTAAACAACTAGAAACATTTGTCAGGTTATTCGGGCTCACCATGTATAGAAAAATGATTACGATGGGCTCTAACTGGGGGGGGGTCAACTTGAAGGATCCTATAACTACCAAAGTAGTAGCCAATTCCAGCATGGCAACCCTAGAAGCTTCAATACATTGCCTAATTAATTTTAAATCGTATATTTAAGTATTATTTTTATTGTATTTGCCATTTAAAATATTATTTACATATTATTTGTGGGTTAAAGCTAGAAATTGTGTGTTCATTGAATAGCTTACAACTTAAAAAGAAATGATTTTGTTAAAGTGTACATGCGCAGACGGATATTGCTGGCCAGCGATCCACATCGATGTCCTACGTCAGAACGCTGCGAAATCTTTAGCTCAGGATTGGTCGCGCATTTCGGAAATGACGTATGAAAGCCAATCAGAACTAGGGGCATATCGAACACTGCCTTGAACATCAATCGTCATATGACCCATTCTATCGAGTCTGTAAGGCTTGGGCCATATTTGTCTGTGCTAAAGTAGTTCCGTGGAGTGAGTGTGTGCAGATAGTCATCACAGTTTTTGGGACCTGTAAATACTCCCACACTAATCCAAAATGTCGGCTGAAAGTCCCATCTATGGACCCTTCTTTGGAGTTATGGGGGCGGCGTCCGCTATCATCTTTAGCGGTAAGAGATTCTGTGTACCTTGTTTTAGAATGGCTGTCTAGATTAGTTTTTATCGATCTGTCGAAAAAGTGTTACTTTCTCGCGATGATTTCATTGAATGCTTTACAAGGCTCAATATTAGTTACCCGCCCTAGATACCGATTATAAGTATAAAAATTATGAACTGATGTTATTTTAGGCGTCCTAATTATAGGAATAGCCGCACCTTGTGCCATACGACAGACAGACATTCGAAAATACGCGTGATGAGTGTCGCAGCCTGGGTTTCATGTCTGGAACGAACGAACGAGGGGCGTATTCCTGATTTAGTTAATTGTATCATTGCAACTTTACTTATGATTCTTATGAATCATAAGCATAGTCATGTGATTGACAATTAAGTTTTGCCATGTTGGTAGCTGTACATACTTAACCAAAATCTTACAGGATTGGAAAGCCTCCTTCCAACAATCCCAGCTATTGTTGGATTACTTATACCTGCATAATAAGTATTAATTTGTCACGCAATCTTTGATTCTTGGAAATAAGACTTGATTATAAGCAGGCACATGACTTATTCCAACTAAATAAACAATTTTCTGCTAGACAGAGTATTTGTCTGACCTTGCAGTATGGTTTTACCATTCTGAGCCTACTTAGGTTATGAGACTGAGATGTAGGGAAACCCCATGACTTACCTTGAAATCCTGGAAAATGTGACCATTAATGTCACATGACCTAACTTAAGGACATCATGTGACAAGTCATATGTTTATGAAGTTAACTATGTAACCATAACTTAACTATGAACTTAAACACTTTAAACATCATTATATGTATCCTACAAGCTTTATAACAGTTTATTATAGATAACCCATAGATTTATTATAGTTTATGGTTTTGTCATCACATGATTAATCCTGTGATGAGGCTGTCAAGGATGATAGCTTAATTATAACCATAGCAATCATTTCAATCTTTTTATTAAATCTGAGTCATTGTGAATAAAACATTAGCAATCAGAACCTTACAATACATTCAATTTAAGGTTTATATCAATTTGCTGCTGCACAGCTTCATTGGAATCAATTTGCAATGTGCCACAACCATTTTATTACCTACATAATATATAGTTAAAGCTCATTTCTAGGGACTGGAGTGCAGAAACCTAAGTAATTCAGAATAAGGGTAACCCATTCTTATTGTCAGCCACTATTATATTAAGTTTAATCGTTTTGTCTTGAGTTAATAAGGAGGACTCTTTGTATAACATAGATTTCATACTTGTGTGGTAGAAAATATTTTAAAAAGTATATTTATCTAATTCCAGCGCTGGGAGCTGCCTATGGCACAGCCAAGTCAGGAACTGGTATTGCCGCCATGTCGGTGATGAGGCCAGAGCTCATCATGAAGTCCATCATTCCTGTTGTCATGGCGGGTATCATTGCCATCTACGGGTTGGTGGTAGCTGTGCTCATCGCTGGCTCCCTGGAGGCACCCTCAATGGGTTACACCCTCTACAAGTAAGATCTGTTTTTCATTTGGTTTACTATAGATAAGAGTTTACTTATGCACAGAATAAATAATAGTACTACCATACAGAAAGGACACTTCATACAAAATCAAAGTTTGACCGCAATTCAGGGATGAATAATGCAGTCCCTTTCTAATGACAATCCCTTTCAGTTATTTAGGGATGTCAAAATTAAATAAATTTTCTGTGGTCGTGCATGCAAAGGGACGTCAAGTTGTGGTCAACCCTAATAATTGCTTGGAGCAATGCTGAACCAAACGGAGCCAAGAATGCCTGAAAGGAGGAGTGTCACCCCACTTATGTAACATTGACACAGGTTTATTGACCAAAGCTGACATGAGCTGGTTTAATAAGATGCCTGTTATTCTACAATTCAACTTTAAGTGACCAATAATCAGACAAATAGTTTTATTATTCTAAAAGCCCACCACACTAATTGATAGTATAATAATTGTACTGAGTTAGATTTTTAGTGTTGGAATTTTAAGTAAACAAAGGAAAAACATAAGACATAAATAACTATGAAATATTCTCTTAGTTGAATAGAACTGAGTGAACTGATAAACCTAATAACTGCGAAAATCCAGGCTTTACATTTTTTACATAATAATCATATCATAACTAGTTTCAACCACCTTAAGTTTTATTCTGAAAGTTTTTATTAATATTAAAGGCAACCCATTACCACAAGACTGTAAAAGTTACTTGGACTTAACACAGCTTTAGTAGAACTTTAACACATTCAGCGTCAAGAACTAGACTGTTGGGGACACTGTTCGTAGCTACTACGCGCTCCATATGGCGAAGACGTGGCTACGCGCTACGAGCGAGAGCACTTCGCACAGTGTTCGATTTCCCTCAAAAAATTTCCCTATGCTGTTTATTGCATAAATCAATCAAGGAATGCATTTGAAATGCAAGACTAGAACACCCAGAAGTCTATTTCAAATACTTTTTTTTATAAAAAATAAATTATATTTCATGAGCTTGACATCGAAAAATTACTAAATAAATTCTACAAAAGTATCTGATGAAGAAGTCGCTTTGTAATCAATGTAGTTTGATAAAGAAGCCTTTGGCGCATATTTTCTAGTTCTTAGTTTTGGAATTTACCCTCTGCTTACCGAGTTATTCATATAAATACAGATTTTTTATTTCATTTTTTTCTCCTGAAAAACTCAAAAGTGCGACTTGTAACTAGCACTGAAAGATGGCTCTTAACTAGGTCTACCACTGGTAAAAAAATCACGTTCCACTATCGCGGCGTTTGGGAGTTACGTATAAAGGTCAAATTATACTTTTTAGGGTTGTTACTTAAAGGTCAAACAAATATGAAAGGTCGGAGTAATTAAAAAATCTGATTAAATTAAATTAAGGAACAACATAAGAAACTTTATTTATATTTATTTATTTAACCTTTATTGCACAATACAAGAAATTACAAATGGCAGACTTGCCAAAAGGCATTCTCTACCAGTCAACCATTGGGCCACGCAGAAACTTTTAAGTGCAGTGCACTTTGTTAAACAATAAAGTCATTAAATTCAGAAAAGAAAGAAAGAAATTCAGAAGTCAAGTTATAGTTTCTTTTCGCAAGTTGGTCTCAGATTTTATGTATTTTGTGGCTCATACAAATCATTTTCATTTTCGAGAACTAACGTGCAATCGTCAACATGGGATGGATTTTCATTAGCTAGATCTTCATCATCGACTTCAGCCTCTTGTAAGTTTTCTTCATGAATCGGCTTCCGAAGTTCACGAACTGCTTCTGGTAGACTAATCCTACTGGACGATTTTTGTAAGTATAAATGAAAGAGGTTTGCACACAATTAAATGTATTCAACCATTTTGATAATGATGGATAAAATTGTTTTTTACGATTAGTCGATTTTTAATTAATCACTAGCACTGGTGCACTTTTACCCCCGTCAATCCAGTGTTCCTGTATTTTTATTTATGTACCTGGAGTATGTCTAAACAATATACAGTTTTGTAATAGAGGAAAATTTTGAATTAATTCTGACTAAAAATTAAAGGTCAAGTTGAGGGTCAACCCTAACACTGTATTTTTAAATTCGATAACTCCCAAACGCCGCGATAGTGTAACGTGATTTTTTTACCAGTGGTTGACCTAGTTAAGAGCAATCTGTCAGTGCTAGTCACAAGTCGCACTTTTGAGTTATTTAGGAGAAAAAAATGAAATAAAAAATCTCTATTTATATGAATTACTCGGTAACCAGAAGGTAAATTCCAAAACTAAGAACTAGAAAATATGCGCCAAAGGCTTCTTTATCGAACTACATTGATTAAAAAGCGACTTCTTCATCAGATACTTTTGTAGAATTTATTTAGTAATTTTTCGATGTCAAGGTCATGAAATATAATTTATTTTTTATTAAAAAAAGTATTTGAAATAGACTTCTGGGTGTTCTAGTCTTGCATTTCAAATGTATCCCTTGATTGATTTATGCAATTAACAGCATAGGGAAATTTTTTGAGGGAAATAGAACACTGTGCTTCGTGGCAATGAATGTGTTAACGTAAAAAAATTCTTTTAAAAAAAGTTCAGTATATAGGGTAATTCGCCAGTAACTTGCCGGTTTTAGTAACTGGCCGCCCTAAACTAAAAATGAATTCTATTCACCTATAAACAGAATTCATTTTAGTATAAGGCAGCTAGTTATTGACGGCTGACCAGTTATTGAAACCTTCTAAAATTAACTCTGTTTGAAATGAAATGAATTACTAAAACTGGCCAGTTACTGGCCAATTACTGGCCAATTACCGTATTAGTTTCTTGAACACAAGTTCCTTTACAATCTTACCAATAAATAACCTATTGCTAAATGTGATATAGGCACCTTTTGTATACAATCGTCTTTATCAGCATTCCCTTCACTAAATGGTGGTAGCGAAAGAAAATGTGAGAGTTAAAAAATATACATGTTGCTGTCAAGTTCATTCTATTTCTACAAACTCATGAACTCTTAATGTTGAAAGTTTACCCTCTTAAAGAAATACAAATTGGTGCATCTGTCTTGACACAATAGAAAGATTTGACTGTTTAAATTCTGATAAAAATGCTAATGTTCCCTTGTTTTTCCTTTATACAATAGTTATAACCTATATCCCCGGTACCATGGCCCACACTGTTAACTGTACATCGGTGGACCTTATTGCCTTTTGTAATAACGTCCACTGATGTACTAGTACTAGCGGTTGACCAAAATCAGCTGCAAATGGTGTTAAAGGCATGAAAATCGGCACGATTAATCTTTAGGCCATTTGAATTAATTAGACCCGTAGCACCAAAAAAAAAAACAAACGGAAAGGAGTTATGACGTCATCTTTTTTGTATGGAAAATAAAAAGAAATTGTTCAGAAACCTATCGTGTGTGGTATTAAATGAAAGGGCATTTTGAGCCGGTTCTAAAAATATATTACATTAATATATTTCCGTCACTTGCATTCAATTAAAATTAAAATAATTTTCAAAACATACCAAGTTTGGGCTCCTCCAGATACGAAACCGTTGAAATATTTTTTGTAAAACATACCTCAAGTAATACCCAATGTTCTCATATCTAACCCCAAGAAATTAATTTCGAAAATATTTAGTTTTAGTATTTTGTTTAATTTTTTATTATTACAAATTGTGATCTATCAATGAAACGGCCTCCTAGCCTAGTCGATAGTGACCCTGCCTATGAAGCAGGAGGTCCCAGGTTCGCATCCTGGTAAGGGCATTTATTTGTGTGATGATGATGATGAACACACAAATAAATGCCCTTACCAGGATTCGAACCTGGGACCTCCTGCTTCATAGGCAGGGTCACTATCGACTAGGCTAGGAGACCGTTTCATTGATAGATTGATAGATCACAATTTGTAATAATAAAAATATAATAAAAAATACTGTAACTAAATATTTTCGAAATTAATTTCTTGGGGTTAGATATGAGAACATTGGGTATTACTTGAGGTATATTTTACAAAAAATAATTCAACGGTTTCGTATCTGGATAGGGTTGCCAGATCGAAAGGCGCTATTATCGGGAAAAAATATAAATTTTTCGGGATTTTAGGACTTAAGTCGGGAAAAAAAAACATTCAAATTAAAGTAATTGTATTAAAAACAACGATATTTTACATTATTGGCACTACCGTTAGCTACGCGCTCGACGCGGGTCGCTCGCTCGCTCGACGACAGTTCGGAACACGAAATTATTGTTTTATAACGTGAAGCTATTTTTCGGGACAATTTTCCCTTCGTCGGGAATCGGGAACACATGCTAAAAATCGGGAGAATCCCGCCAAATCCCGACCATCTGGCAACCCTATATCTGGAGGAGCCTAAACTTGGTATGTTTTGAAAATTAATTTTATTTTAATTGAATGCAAGTGACGTAAATATAATAATGTGATATATTTTTAGAACCGGCTCAAAATGCCCTTTCATTTAATACCACACACGATAGGTTTCTGAACAAAAATTTGTTTTTTTCCATACAAATAAAAGATGACGTCATAATTCCTTTCTGTTTGTTTGTGTTTTTTTGGTGCTACGGGTCAAATTGATTCAAATGGCCTAAAGATTAATCGTGCCGATTTTCATACCTTTAACACCATTTGCAGCTGATTCCCGAATTTCAGGTTGTACCGCTATCGCTGTACAGTTAGGAGTGTTTGTACTGTAAAAAGGAAATGTGAAGTTTGTGAAACCCTCTAAACTCTATGCCTCAGTGAGTCTGATGTCACATTCGCATCCTCAGACCTTGGTCGTGACAAACTGTAATGGCTGACATAATACAAGGTCACTTTTTATGCTATTACTAGTAAATTGCCATTATCTACTCTGTAGGTAAGCTGCCATGATAAAATCTAAACAATTCAGTTCAAGATTAATGCAAATGATAACTGTCACAAATTTTATTTTATTTTTTAATTTTTGTAATTTTCCTGAAACAGTTAAGTTGGCTGCTTACCGTATATTGCCATTATCCAGAAAATACTAAAAAGCATTAACTCAAGGATTTCAAAAATAAGATTGATAGAATTGATAGGTCTGTTGCACTAGCATCAAGCTTTATCTGAATCTGCACTTCTTTCTGTTACATTTTCTGGGCACATTATGTGTCATAAACAATATGTATACACTCTGAAAAAAGCAGTAGGTAGTGTAGGTGCCATTTTTTTAATTGGCTATTTATTCATGTAAATTCATCGGACATTATTTAAAAATATTTTATATCAGGCACTTGAGGCTGCCCTGATAAGCAGTTTGATCAATCCATGAGAGATAACAAATATCTTTAGTGATATTATGTGCCTTTGATTTTGATTTTAATTAAGTATATTTTTAATTTTAAAACAATGGAAAATTGCTTATTTTGTCTAATAGATATGAATGTAAACCACTTTTAATTTGCACAGCTGTGCAAACAATAATCATATTTGTATTATTACCACATAATATATGATATTGTCTTCGGTTACCGCGATAGTTGCTCATGAAATAAAAGTATTAAAACTAGGAATGTACTGACTAGTCGGGAAAGCCGACTATCCGGCCTCATTTGTAGTCGGCGACTAGTCGGCAAAAATGGCCGATTAGTCGGCACTTTATAAGTGAGAGACAATCAGGGCAAAAAGAATAAACAGCAAATATTTACTATAATCATTTCACTTATTTTACCCCAATTCCTATTTAGGGTGCTTACGAAAACTTTTGTTCGAATTATTGACCGTGTGGTCGCTTTCTTATGTCAGATTATCCGGTTGTCGTATGAATAGCCTTAGGATTTGTTTATTTATTGTATTTTATTTTTTAGCGTTACTATAATATGATGAATAGCGCGTCGAAGGGGGAAAACTATTGTTTTTTATGTGATCTGAACCGAACTTAGATGGACCTAATGATCAGGCCGAGTAATCCGCCATCCAAGTGCCGATTAGTCTGCTAGTCGGCTAGTCGGCCAAATCAATAGTCGGTACATCACTAATTAAAACTGATTATATCACTATACGTGACATATGACAGATAGAATAAATTTGTATTTTCTTTTTTGCAGAGGGTTCATCCACCTCGGCGCCGGCCTGGCTGTCGGTTTCTCGGGTCTGGCGGCCGGCTTCGCCATCGGCATCGTCGGTGACGCAGGTGTCCGCGGTACAGCGCAACAACCCAGATTATTCGTCGGCATGATCCTGATCCTCATTTTCGCCGAAGTGTTGGGTCTATACGGTCTCATCGTGGCCATCTACCTCTACACGAAACAGTAAATCTGCACCCTCGTCTCCCGTCGCCCGTGCTTCTCGGCCCTATGCCCTGGTCGCGCAAGTGGTCGTCGCCGGTAGCCGCATAGAGCCGTGGAGCACTACCTCGGTCCGCATAGCTCCGGCGGCGCGGCTCGGATGCTGCGGCCGCGTCGCCTCGAGCCGCGGACTTTTCAGTATTTTCTATTCATATTTTTTGAAACTATCTAAATGTTAATCATGGAGCCCCGCTACCGCGCGACGACAATATAATTTTTTTCTTTGCCGGCTCGATATAAACATTTCGGTGACAGGAGAATTTAGTTCCACCACTCGACATATCAACTTATTTGCGCGTTCCTTCCACCGCGAACGGTCCTACCATCCTAGGGATATCACAGTTCCGCTGAGGATATCGAGTTTAGATTATGTTAGCGTTAAGGCGAAACTAATGTACAGTTAGAATAGAAATTTAAGTCCAAACAAGTTATCTTAAAAATAATTTATAAACCGTTAACCCCCATGGTACTGTGTACCGCGTCTGCTGAGAATGTTAAGGTTAAACCTGGCTCGGAAACTACTTGCTTAGCTTTCAGTGTTATACTGGGTGTTATGTATCCTTATATTATACTGTTGGGCTTATCATTGTTAACTCGAGTGACCACTGAAAATTCAAAAGCGAGTCACAAATATTGTAACGCCAGGAATCAGTAAATAAACATGATTTGTACATTCCATATTATTTTGTTTCTACTTAATTGTTTTACGTGTTTTATTTTCCTTTTTCGATCTTCTATTACGCGAACGAATGAGTAAGGAAGGGTATATATGCTAATCTGACACTAGATGCTCTTATAATCAAAAATAGCAAAATATACACTTCTGACGACTAATTTATGTGAAATAATATAATTCAAATATAATATTTATTCTGTATACCTCATAGTCAAAATGATGTTTGAATGATATAAATTGGTAAGTAAATACGATTAGGTGAAATTGTATTTTGTTTTAGGTTCATGTTAGAGAATGTTATAATCTTTGGTGTTATTGAATGAATTGTGTTAATAAAATATTTTGAAAACAACTACTGTAAATTATAAATGGAGTGTTTCTATTAATTAAATCCGGTTTTTGGTTATTCACACGAGAAATGCTGATGACCTCACTTTTTTTAAATCGTGATTACACTCACGAATTAATTCTTAAATGGTCAATACATCGTCGTCGGCTCCCTGTTGAAACATAGGTCACAGAACAAGTCACTTATTAAATGAAAATAAAATATCAATGACATTTGAGGGTGATCTGCCTTTCCGCTCTTGTATAATCAAACGATAGATAAAAAATAGACGAAATGAACCAACAAATTGGTTCGAGGTAGGCTGGTATCACATTCGCTACACGCTACACACTACAAAAAAGTTGTAACTTCTTGTATAATAAATAACTATAATAATAAATATAAATATAGCAATAAGTTGTTTTACAGTACATATGGTCCTATTTTCCCGCACTAACTAGTGCGTAAAATAGCACTTTTCGTGCGATGTCAAAAGTTTAAAGGGCCATATGTACTGTAAAACGATGCAGTGGCGTCTTTAGGGGGGGGGGGGGGGGGGCCGCCCCGGGTGTCACCCATTTGGGGGGTGACACCCGACCGTGAACATCAGTAGTGCCATCTATAAAAATTCGTAAAACTGTGGCAGATTGCACAACCACCATTAAGGAAATAATATACAACATGCCCACGAGGAACCCGAGAGATTTTGACAGAATATTCCTGATCATATTTAAAGACTAAAATGTCCTATAAACTGTTTTGGAATTCGCCTAGTTTCATAGTCCAGTACCACCAGCAGCCTAAAGGCTCCGTCAGACAGGCGTTTTGCGAGCGTGGCGTGAGCGGGGCGCGATGAAAGCGGCGCTGGCGGGCCGCTCGCGTCCCGCTCGCATCGCGCTCTGCGGACGCCGGCGGAACGCGCGCGTCGCGCCAACATCACGCTCGCGGCCCGCCAGCGCCGCGCTCACAACCCGCCCGCACCTATCTTTCTAAAGAAGCAATTATTGCATAATAAAATAGTTTTTTTAATCTAATCGAACACCATCATACGTAGTTTACTGCATTACTACAGGAAATATCAAACAGGTCATTTTATAGAAGAAAAAAAAAACATTTTTAACCGCCTTCAAAAAAAAGGTTCTCAGTTTGACCCGTATGTATGTATTTCGCGATTATCTCGCGTTTGGCTGAACCGATTTTGACGCGGTTTTCAGAAAAGTGTTTGTTACATCCTGGAGAAGGTTTTAGTATACATAAATCTGAGCAAATGCTGAACCCTGGCTCTACCTAGTGGAAGTCAGGTTTGGTGCAACATAGGCCCACGCTATTTTGGTTATCCGTCACATCTTGATGAGCACATGGGAGAGCAGTACCAGAAATAGAGCTGATGCTGAACCCTGGCTGTACCTAGTGGAACTCAGGTTTGGTGCAACATAGGCCCACGCTATTTTGGTCATCCGTCACATCTTGACGAGCACTTGGGAGAGCAGTACCCAACATAGAGCTGATGCTGTACCCTGACTGTACCTAGTGGAACTCAGGTTTGGTGCAACATAGGCTCACGCTATTTTGGTCATCCGTCACATCTTGATGAGCACTTGGGAAAGCAGTACCCAAGATAGAGCTGATGCTGAACCCTGGCTGTACCTAGTGGAACTCAGATTCGGTGCAACATAGGCCCACGCTATTTTGGTCATCCGTCACATCTTGACGAGCACTTGGGAGAGCAGTACCCTGTAAATGCAAATATCAAAAATGTAGTCGGCGGTATTGTCGCAATATACTGCTTGCAGGCTACAAAACGCTCGTGATACTATTCAACGTCCATGATCATGCTTTCCAACGTCCAACGTTCAGTAATCGAGTGACCGCTCGCAACACGCGCTGTGTTGTGTGTGACTGCGCGGGCGTGATCAAAGCGGGTCGCGCGCGCGTCCAAGCGCAGATCGCACGCGCGACGCGCTCGCGTCACGCTCGCATCGCGCCCCGCTCACGCCGCGCTTTGAAAACGCTCATGTCTGACGGAGCCTTAAAAAAAGCTTCTTTTTATTGTTTCTTAGTGCAAAATGTTTTTTTGATGGCGATGTTGCTACTATGGGACCAAGTCCAAATATCCTTATTGATATAATGTAAAAACGTGACAAGTACACTTTGCAAAAACTAGGTTTTACAAAAAAAGTTAAAATTCTCTTTGAGTGATAGTTTTACAAATAGCATTTATATTTTATGTAGGTACGGTCATCATCTGATTGATAGAGTCGAAAAGTGGTAGACCACTTTCTTGGCTGACTGTACATTACGTACAAAAACATCGAAAAAAGAATTTATTTTTCGTGAAATTGACGTACCTAATACTCTAACTCTTTTAATATTTTTTCCTTCTTTGGCCTCGGAAATGCGTGGTTTAAATCTCTCGGGTTCCTCGTTGGCACCTGGTATGTACTCGTAGCAATAATATTTTGGCGCCTCGTAGGTTTTTTTAATTCAGGACCATTGTAAAGGTTTTTTTTTTAAATTATGTGATTATTTCAGTAATTGACAAAAAAAGTTAAAATTATTTTTGGGTGACATTTTTACAAATTATAGCATTTACATTTAATTATGTACAAAAAATCGAAAAACAATTTTATTTTGGCGAAATTGACGTAAACTCTTTTAGTATTTTTTCCTTATTTTGGCCTCAGAAATGCATGGTTAAAATCTCTCGGGGTTCCTGGTATGTAACAATAATAATTGTTGGCGCCTCGTAGGTTTTTTTATTCAGAAAGGTTTTTTTTTATTATGTGATTATTTCTGTAATTGAGAAGCTATGTCACTGTTTCTAATTGGGTGACTCTGGACTATTTGAAATTCATTGTGAAATGGGATTTTACAGAATCTCTTTCAAATCGCGCACTTGGCAAAAAAAGTTTTTAATTTTGTTTTAACGTAAATTATTTGTATATCTTTCACGGGACAATGATGACTCGGACCTTTGGGAGGCGTGCGCGGAGCCCAACCAACATGTAGATGCCCTTATGACACTTATGAAATGTGGGTTACACCGAGCGGATGCTGTCCTTGCCCATAGAACGCCCGCAGAGGCAACACCCGCCAGGGTGTGGACTATTAAGAGTTCATGGAATCTAAAATGAAAGCGATGTAGTAAATTGTGAGCTATGGAATATTAAACGTAATTTTATAATTGTAAAATATTAAACATATTTTACAATTTTGATTGAATTTTGGGGTGACACCCACAATTTCCGCCCCAGGTGCCACCCATGCTAGCTACGCCACTGAAACGATGTACGGTACACGTGCGAATAGGTAATTCGCAACTCGTGTCGATTTAAAACACTCCCTTCGGTCGTGTTTTATATAATTTATCGCCACTCGTTTCGAAATTCCTCTTTCCGCACTTGTATCGTAAATAACTACATATTTCAAAGAGCATGACATGACATTAAATAATCAATACAAGAGTAATCAGAGTCGCTAATGGTTGAAAAGCTGACCTACTTCCGATACGAAGGGCGGGTGATGTTGCTATGGGAATTATACATTAGTTCATTACTACTTTCTACCGATCGCGATTTACCTACTAAACAAGTAAAGCGTATGAAAAACTTTAACCAGACCTTTTTGGAAAAAATAAAACTGGTTTTAAATATGTAGGGCTAAATCTACTCTCCTTGCTTACCAAAATCAGTTCAGTAGTTTTGACGCTACGGTGGATTACACAAAACACATCCGTCCATATATCTGAACTTTACGGAATGTTACCGAGTCCCGCGTAAGTCCCTATAGGCCCCGTGCATGAACTATAGGGGGCAGCATAGGAGCCGTCAGATATTTGGCGCGCGGCGTAAATGTCGTTTATGCTTCCGATGTAGCCCACAAGATGGCAGAACCTACCGTACCGACGAGAACCGGTAGATGGTAGCACTTTGGCAATGTACAGTCGACATCAAAGATATGTTTAGGTACATTTTTCGCCTTATTACAAAAAGGAGTAAAGGTGCAAAAGTGTAAATATATTTTTGACGTCGACTGTACAGTCAGCAGCAGAAGTTGCTAACCGGGCGAGGTGTTCAAAATGATCTTGACGCGACTTTATTATTAAGAGAATAAGAGCGTGTCCAGGTAATTTTGAACACCTCGCCCGCTTAGCAACTTCTACTGCTGACTGTACATGTGCACATATGTTTCCGATTATATGAGATATGAGATGACAACAGAATTATTTTTACGCTAGTAAATTAATAATAGTCGGGGACATTTCACTTTGTCAGTGAAATAAAAAAAAACTCATCACGCAACAAATAATGTATTTGCGATCCAAAAAACAGCTGTAAGCCACAATAAAATTAATACAAAGTTGTAATATTCTCTGTCCACTGAGTTACCCAGAAGAGTCCAAGAACTGATAATTTGCACAGAGTGAAGGTAGCTTTTATAACGACTTTATTATCAGGTAGAGTCAGCCGCAGAAGTTGCTAAGCGGGCCAGGTGTTCAAAATGATCTTGTCTTGACGCGACTTTATTGTTAAGAGAATAAGAGCGTGTCAAGGTAATTTTGAAAACCTCGCCAGCTTAGCAACTTCTGCTGGTGACTACTGTATCGTCAAATAATTAATTTGCGTGTATGAGCGGTTGGGTATACGGAGGGAACAGGGGACGCCGTGGTCAAGTTCAGAGCAGATTACCAATTTAGGGCTTTAATTTAAGCCAAACACAACAACACCCATAAACCTACAATTTTGCATTAATATGTATTGACACAATTGAGTTCACTTAAACTATATACACCAAAGAACACTGTACAGTACAAATTGACATATGTTAATACCAGCAAAGGAAGGGTCTAGGTATAAAAAAAGTCCAGAGATCCTATCGCGAATCACGTCTTTCTGTCGCACTTGTAAATTCGTACACATGACAGGGAGGCAACACGTCGAACGTGGTTCGCGGTAGGCCCGCAGGTATTTAAGGCCTAGGGAGTCGCGCAGCTGTTCATGCGCATCAGCAAACGGTGTTCAGCCTGTGTCATTTTGTCCAGAACATTCTGCATCTCGGGCCAGGGTTCGTAGCGTTGGTAAAGCACAAGGAACTTGTGGATTGTGGGGTTCCGTAGATCCATATTTCTCGAGATACTGTTCCAGCAGTGCTTCGTGAACTGGGTGTCTACCTAATAAGGAACAGACAAATGGTCAAGTTGATACATACGACCGGGATACAATACAATACACTTTATTGCACACCTCACATACACGTAGTTTACAATAAATGTACAATTACAGGGATACCTATTTCTATTTAGAATAATTCCTAGTCAACCGGGCCTATCCTTCAAGACCAGTGTTCAAGACGACAAAAGGATTTGGGCTAGCGGTAAAAATCTTACTACTACTACACTGTCAAAACTGGCTACTATTACACTGTCAAAAGGCTAGCCGCCTAGGTAGAAGGCTATCTAGCCTAGATAGATACCTAGGCGGCTTTCTATCGATACTTATGCATAAAATCAACACATACCCTGTGCATTATGCTTCCGTATAATCCAACATAGCCCAGGACGAAGATAATATCAAAAGCCACGCATAAGAACAGTGGAATGGTCTCCCAATAGTGCAGCAATGCGTAGCCGATATGAAGCCTCTTCGGTATAATATTATTTTCGTACTGGTTCGGAGGAACTAGGCCGAAGATCTGGCGTGCAGGCACCCGAAACAGGGGCTCGGGCTTTGGCTTCCGTCTCGAAGTCAAGAAACTTGGCGTTGCAGCGCCTTGCAGCGCTACCTTAGTAGCGCTGAACAATCTTGATAGACACATAAAATATAGAAAAAAAAAACTACAAAGAGTAACTAAAAATTTCGAGATGTATATTGCTTTTAGTTTGATGGATAGCTATGTACTGGCATTATTGTTGATATTTTATTGAATTATTGACAATTTTTATTCAAACTTTAGAACCAAACAAAAGAATATTTCCTGGATCTATAGAAGAGAGGTTTTTCAATGAAGAATGAATATCTGTATCTGTATGAATCAATTTGTGACGCCAGTATTCGCGTTTGGGGACATTTTTTTTATTTAGAGTGCTGAAATATCACAATAAATATAAAATTGGAGATTGACGCCAATTTCTTTCCTGATCAAATCTGTCGATTTGATCAATCCGCCTTGGCTGGCCTTCACACTATGGAAGGTAGAGATTACTTCTACCATAGACTTATAATATATCTACACTCCATACTTAACACCAAAGAGTAAAGCGGGCATTACATTATACAATTTGCAGAGCGCTAATTAAGTGTTGCTAGGTGAGATAAAAAAGAGCTTGTTCATTACACTCAAGGCCTATTGACTTCCTTGAAACGATGTGACCCTTCAAAATTGTGCATGTGTTGTCCGTTCCCAGACGAGATTGCCAGTAATTAACATCAAAATATTTTACTACAGCAACATTGCTAGAACTGGCTTTGTCTATAGATGCGATTTCTAGGAACAAATCAAATTATTTTGATTTGTATTTTATGAAGTAGTCATATGTAAATTATTATTTATTTTTTGATATATGTATATTATTATCTATTATATTTCAGTTTTTCTTTGTCTATGTTCATAAAATCTACGAAGGGTAGACGTGCCTCTACCCTCCTTGATAAAATAAAAAAAAATCTTTGTCAATTGGCCTCTTTGATAGGCCTTGATTTGGGTCTGGCCGGTAAGAACATAGACAAGATAAAAGTCTGTAATGTCAATGCTGTCATTTAAGTCATTTAATGCAAAAATATAAATTTTCATATAAAACGATTTATTCACTTGAAATATATTTATTTACCTATTAATTTTGAAAATAAAATCTATTCATATGTACGAGCAACATATCTAAATGCGTCTTCGCACAGACTTAGTTAAATTTAAACCGTTGTCTCTCTTCCTTCCTTGCTGTATGTATCCGGCAATGGCGACTTTATCAACAATTCTTATCCGGATTATGGAAAGCCCTAATGTGTGTGTGGAAACCGTTGTAGTAAATCAGAAACAGCGATAATTTCAAGGTAAGATATATATTAATCTTTAAATAAAAATGAGCGTGCTAATTACCAAATTCAAATATAATAATTTAATCTTACTATCCCCGTAAGTCCCGCGGACGCGTCCGAAATTATAATCAAAATTCAACATAGATGTAAAACCCCACAGTGTTTAAGCTGGTAACCCTAGGAATTAGCGACGTTAGTAATTAGGAAGATAGATTATATTGTTTAATTTTTTGACTATTTTGTTTTAGAAAGTGAATCAGCAGATGGCTTGAGCGTGAGATAATAATATAATCCTGGGCCGTCATATGATTTCTTGGAAAAAGCTCAGAAGGGCACGTATCTGCCGCATATCCAAACTAGTTTCCCGGTGACCAAGAACGCTGCGCGGAGCTGTGAAGCAGAAAATGTCCGATAACCGGATAGATGTAATAACAACTTGTAACCATTTGCCATATCAGTGTATGTATTCATATGTATTATGAAAATATTTATATCTTAATAATACGTAACTTTTTGTTACCTTTTATATTTCACGAATTTCTGAATATAGTACCTAATCATTATCTTTTAACGTATTTTTTTACTTATTTGTGAAATGCTAATTTAAGAGCCCAACAACGTGCACACTAGCGCCACTGCTAAATAATCGTGATTATTTAAATTTAACGACATGTATTTAAAAAAGGGGCCGCTACGGACTGTATTGTGTATTTAGGTACCTTTTGAATACATCAAACTAGATTTTATGTTGCTGGATTCGTCGATCTATGAGCTCAAAACAAAAACGGCCGTTTTAACTTTGGACGGGTAGATTGACGAATCCAATAACATAAAAACTAGTTTATTGTATTCAGCAGTGGCGCTAGTGTGCACGTTGATGGGCTCTTAAAAACCTGACCCCAACAAAAAATAAAAAAATACAAAAAGAAATTCCCTCTCTGGGATTCGAACCCAGGACCATTAGCTTCCTGAACTGGATTACTGCCAATACCCGCTAGGCTAAACGGGTTGTCAATTCTAATTACAATGGTATCCCACCAGAGCGCTAGTAGTATAAACGAACTTTTGAAAGGGACATTTTTTTGTATGGAGTTATCGTTCTTCTCCTAGTGAGTATTATATTCTTTGATTACACTACACTACCTAGCACGCTAGTTAGTGTCTTATTTTCATTTCAGCAATGATCATCATTCGAATCGAACCGCATCTTCCGAGCTAGTATATCATGGCACCATCAAAAAGTTGTCTAGTTCAATTTTCACGAGTAAAAAGAGACGCAGGAAATGCTGGGTCAAACAATATCTGTTGTTGAGAAAAAAATGTCCAGCTTAAACATTTTGAACGAAATAGAGTCTACAGATGCCAGAAATTATTTAAGGTTGAACTGAAATTGAAATGCAATAACTAAAACAATAAAACATCCATACGTTCGAGTGCGTCGGTGGCGTGCCTACGACTGACCTTGCACAGTAAGCGCTTAGCGCGCTAAAACCATTTACACTATGCGTTCTAGTGCGCTAGGTAGCGTTAGTGCGGCAGAGCACATGCGATCGCACTAGATTGGGTCACTAACTGGCTAACTGTCTTTACACTATACTAAATTAGTGCGCTAACTCAGCTAGCGCTCTGCAAATTGTATAATGTAATGCCCGCTTAAAGTAAGTAATATAGGTAACACACTCCATAAATGCCAAGTACACGTCAGAGATTTTTTGACGTTTAACGTTTGACAAATTGACAGCTCTATTCTATTGAATTGAATTGACTCTTGAGTTGGCTCAGGCTGGCCGCAGTTAATTACAATTATTTAACTACTCGAATATTTCAATAAGACCAGTATGAAATACAAAGGATTATTATGTTTCGTGATATTACTTACTTATTACCAGGGCGAGGCCCAAACTCGGACAAAAGGAGTGGGTGTCCTTTTAGATATTTAAATTACACTTCAACCGGCTTCAATTTTTACTAACAATTTTCCTAAATTTTCAGTTGGAAGAGAAGGTGCAACAGCTGACGGATATGACGGCAAAGCGGTCTATAATTTCTTTGAATGTTAACAAGTTTAAGGACTACGTGAGATCGCCTCCGAGGGATTATTCTTTCATAGTGATGTTCACTGCTATGGCACCTTCCAGACGGTGCGCGATCTGCCAGCACGTTTACGATGAATTTATGATCGTCGCCAATTCATTCAGGTTCTCCCCGTCCTACAATAACAAACTGTTCTTTGGAATGGTTGATTTTGATGAAGGATCTGATATTTTCCAAATGGTAAGTTTGATTCATTGACTGTTTTCAGTTCTTATTGGGTATTTGTAGAGGAAAGGACACGTTACGGATCAGTAGTGTGAAAGAGAAATATGAATTAGAATTATCTTTTGTTACAAGGTTTTGAAGGGTTAAATGTAGGTAAATGGAAGCATGACCATAATTTACTTTGTTATTTCTTATGCCTTGATCACACATACTGAGTACAGCGGCGCGAGAGTGCCCAAGTGCTCGATTCGCGTGTAACTTGTATTCCTTTACTCAGCTTAGGGCAATCTCTCGCCACTGTGCTCGGTACATATGATCAAGGCTTTATAGGGCAGCGTTGGTAGAGTTCTAACCTTATTCAAGAAACTTAGCAAACCTCTGTTAACACATTCACTGCCAAGAATGCCTATGTGTGTTCATGTTGTACTGGAAACGGGGTGCCCGGCACTGAAGTAACAAACACACAATACACACATGTCAAAATTATGGATGATTATCAAGGGCTCGTGAGACTAGACAAATATTTATGAATAATGCCACTAGTGCCTTTGTTACCATCCATAGACACTATGAGAAACTGCGGCATTATTTCTAATCCTTAAAAATAAACCATGTAGGTACTTACATGTTTTAATTTTAACAACTGCATGTACTGTTTTTCTCTATTTTGGGGTTGGTCCCATAGTAAAATATGCTCAGTATAAGCTGTCAGCTTGTGTGGTGTCGCTCTTAAAAGGGTGACGCGCTTTAAGTATCTCGGACACTGGGTGACCGAAAATCTCCACGATGACGTAGATATAGAGAGGGAGCGTAGGGCGTTGGCGGTGCGTTGTAATATGTTGTCTCGCAGGTTTGCGCGGTGTAATGGGAATGTCAAAGTAACGCTATTTAAAGCGTTTTGCCAGACCCTTTACACGTGCAGCCTGTGGACAAATTATACTAAAAGAGCCCTCAATGCCCTGCGCGTCCAGTACAACAATGGGTTCAGGATGCTGTTGGGACTGCCTCGTTTTTGCAGCGCGTCCGGAATGTTCGCGGAGGCGCACACGGACAGCTTCGGTGCGATAATACGCAATAGAACTGCCTCTCTGATGCGTCGCGTGCGTGACAGTTCCAACAGCCTCTTGCGCCTAGTGTTAGAGTCACCTGCTTGCGCCTTCTGGAAACACTGGGACGATGTACATATGGGCTCCAGAGGCTTAGTATATAAGTTGTTATAATTTATTAATTTTGTTATAATTTTGTATAGGTTTAAGTACTAACATAATATTTAAGGGAATGTATACTAACACTATGGACATGGTCTGAAATAAATTGATTGATTGATTGATTGATTGATTGATTGATAATCCCAAAACCTCGGGCAACGGGATTGCACTTAGTTTTTGATTAGCCTGTATAGATAAATTTAGTTATGTATTGAAATCATTAATGTCAGCGTTGGCTAATCAACCTGCAATATAATTACAGCTACGGCTCAACACAGCTCCGGTTATCATGCACTTCCCTGCCAAAGGGAAACCTAAACCTGCCGACTCCATGGACTTTGAGAGGGCAGGCATTCATGCCGAGGCCATTGCCAAGTGGATCCAAGATAGGACTGATGTTCAGGTAACACTTAACTTCTTGCATGTTTATCCTCAACATCAGTGGCGGATTTGCTCTAAGGCCAGGCGTGGCTCACTCTGCGATTTCGTCGCTTTGCAACAGGTAGCTACAAGTACATCCGCTCCACACCAATTTTGGTGGCTAACCATAAGCCGCGCGTGGCGCTGTCGCCACCTAGCGGCCATAGCTGTCTGATCGTAACAGACGCGTTTTGTTAGAGAGTGAGTCTTTTGTACCTAGTACTATTATTTATTCTTTGCTAAGGCCCAGTAGGCCCAGGCCTAGAGCGGCAAGACATTAGGGGCGGCAGCAAGGCAGCAGTCTATGTCTATACAGGGCCTGGGGCCAAGGCTGCAAATCCGCCACTGCTCAAGATACAATCTATTTTTGACCCCCGACGCAAAAGGGGGTGTTTTAAGTTTGACCGCTATGTTGTGTGTTTGTCTGTGGCACTGTAGCTTTTAAATGGGTGAACCAATTTGTAAGTATATTTTTGTTCGAAAACCGGTTTTCTAGCGGTCTTAGACATGTTTTATCAAAATCGATTCATCCAAATAATTGGGTTTTTTTTTGAATGAATGAATGAATGAATGAAAACATTTATTTTCAGGCAACTATTGGCCCATAGATAAATACCTTAAAACTAGCATACATATTATTACAAAATATATCTTAAAACTTTAAACACAATTATGGCTGCGATGCAGTTCGCAACCCCGCAGTGTCAGGCAGCCGGCCGCGGAACCGCCGGAACTTGACACCCTTCGGCCAAAACTCCATCTTATTAAGATATTTGAAATCAATCGACCCAACATAAGTTCTGATTTTCGGGCTCTGAAGAAGAAGACCTTGTGGGCCTTTAGATTGTAACTACATTCTCTTCTTCCTCACTTCCTCATGACGGAGGGTCGCGACCTTATGAGGTCGTTATTTTGTTCACCAAAGCTCTCCATTCTGCACGATTTTTCGCCTTCTTAATAATAGACGCCTGTGGAGATCCCTGGCAGGCTTTCTTTACGATTTCCACCCAGCACCTGCTGAGTGCATGGGTCCGCATCCGCATGTAGTCAGAGTCACCCAACTACATTGTTTCATACTAAAATAAGATATTGGATTGGACGATATGTTCATAGTAGGACATCTGTTTTTTTTGTAAACATCTTTCTTACCTGTATTTACTTTTTTAATGCCAAATTGGTTTGCCAGACTGGCATCATGGCACTTTCTTTATAAAATCTAATAAATCATTACAGATCCGCTTATTCCGCCCGCCAAACTACTCCGGAGCTGTCGCATTCCTGATGTTGTTCGTCCTAGTAGCTGGTTTCCTGTACCTCAGACGGAACAACCTCGAGTTCCTGTACAACAAACAGATGTGGGCTGTCGCTGCTGTGTTCTTCTGTTTTGCCATGGTGTCCGGTCAGATGTGGAACCAGATCAGAGGCCCTCCGTTCTTCCATAGGAGTAAGAGCGGACCGGTCTACATTAATGGCGGATCGCATGGGCAGTTTGTGTTGGAGAGCTATATTGTAGCTATTTTAAGTATCCTTTTTAAAGTCTGACTGAGCTTTTTCAAATTTTTACTAATGCCAATAAGTATGAGTCGGACCACGCAGAATGGAACTCAATAAAGGTATAGATAGTCTGTTCGGAAAGAGAAGAGTCGTGGAATGTATTGAGCCCCCATACATTCCACGACTAACTAAGTTCTATTATCATATTCCAGATTGACAGGGGCAAAAATGCGCCAGTGCTAGTGATTAATTAAAAAACCGGCTAAGTGCGAGTCGGACTTGCGCACGAAGGGTTCCGTACCATTACGCAAAAAACGGCGAAAAAATCACGATTGTTGTATGGGAGCCCCACTTAAATATCTATTATATTCTGTTTTTAGTATTTGTTGTTATAGCGGCAACATAAATACATCATCTGTAAAAATTTCAACTGCCTAGCTATCACGGTTCATGAGATACAGACAGACAGACAGACGGACAGCGGAGTCTTAGTAATAGGGTCACGTTTTTACCCTTTGGGTACGGAACCCTAAAAAGAAGCTGATTTTACTAGTAGGAACTTTTTTTTAAATCTATAAATTCCTTAACACCTAAATCAGATGCTGCAGTAGTAGTGGGCATGATTCTCATGATAGAGGCGGCGGGAGGAGTGAAGAGTGCAGAACCAGTGCGCAGCACCGCAGAGGGAAAGAGACGGCGCTTCCAATCTGTCGTCGGGCTTGTACTAGTGTGCGTGTTCTTCTCTCTACTACTATCTGTGTTCAGGGCGAAGACGCAGGGATATCCCTACAGGTGAGTTTGAACCTTATTATTACGTAGAATTAGAGTTCGCTATAATAAATAGCGAAGTGGCTGGTAAATAGGAAGTTTCACGTATGACAACGAATTTAACCGAGTCTCCGGAAACCGAGAATAACCGGTATTATATCGGTCCCCGCAAACCATAAAATTCCGTCATCAATTAACCGTATTTAAGGAACGCAATAATATAACGGTTTTGAAATACAATACACCAACACGCATACATTTCAATACCGGTTCCGAGCCTTCAAATTGCGGGCATCTTTCTCTGTCACTCTAATTACGGCTTAATTGCCTAAAATATATATTAATTTTAAAACGCTTTTGTTTCAGTTTCCTATTCAAGTAAGAAGGCTGTTAAATAATAATTATAAGTCTTTTGCAATAATATGAGTGAAATGTTATTTTTATTTAACACTTTTGAATTATTTAAGTATGTATGTACACATTTGGACAGTGGGGTGATGAAATATAGTGTATTAAAATATAATACTTCTTTAATTTTATACCTACATATAAGAAAATATATATACATGGTGTCCTGACATGCATTGATCCCTACATTCAAATTCAACATTAAGTTCATGTTTTGAACTGCCATCACTTTACAGAAACATACGGGACAGCCAGAGACTATTACTATAGTAAGGACGCTAATCACCCATATTTTTGTACATTGAACCGCAGTTATGTGTATCGCACGCGCGTGATTATATAGCTGTCCCGCCGATGATGCCGGCGGTCAATGCACCGTGCGAGCGGGACGACAATATAATGCACGTGCGATAGAAATAGGCGGCTCAAGACCAAATTCTTCGTGCTTAGCGTCCTTATACTTTAGTTTCTGGTATAATTAATAAGATTGGCGGTATCGATTTATTTTTCCTACATAAAGGATGACTCACGCTAGACCGGGCCAGGGCCGGGACGGAGCTTCCGGCGCTTCGGTTTCTATGGAAAGCATCACGTGATCACCGATCAGCCGTTGAAAATCATAGAAAATGACATGTCGGACGCCTCGGCCCGGTCTAGCGTGAGTCATTCTACGATTATTAGTAGGGATGTACCGACTAGTCGCCGACTAGTCGGGAAAGCCGACTATCCGGCCACATTTGTAGTCGGCGATTAGTCGGCGACTAGTCGGCAAAAATGGCCGATTAGTCGGCACTTTATAAGTGAAAGAAAAACAGAAAAAAAAAGAAATCAACAGTCAATATTCACCATATGTTTTATGTTTATTTTACTAAAATACCTATTCAGGGTGCAAACGAAAATTTTGTTCATATAATTGACCGTTTGATCGTTATCGTATGTTGGTGAGCTGGTGTTTTCCTCTACAGGTCGATCTCAACTGATTCTCGTGTAATTTCACGTGCAAGTTCGATAGTTATATTTTTTTATTATTATTCAGTTTTTGTTTTTTTTTAATGGTGGAGCCATGAGGAACTATTCATGTTTTTGCAAAATTTAGAGACTTAGTCAGGGCACGTTGCTCGTAAAGACGCTGACCACAGGGGATAGGTTCTTAACTGGCGACTACGTACGGGAAATAGAGCCTTGGAAATACCTCCTACAAGCTGTACTGACGGTCTGCTCAGGATCGTAAAATAAAAGAACTAAAGACAGAAATTGAACGAGGATTCTTGTGATAGGTCTTTGAACCTGTAGACAACACCTTTTAGCCAAGCTAAATTATGATGAATATAGCGCAACCATAGGAGCAAATCTATTGTTTTTCACCTGACCTTATACGAAACCAATGATCTGGCCGACTAGCCGACTAGTCGGCCGACTAATCGGCCATTCGAGCGCCGATTAGTCGGCTAGTCGGCCAAATCAATAGTCGGTACATCACTAATCATTAGTTATACTGGGCGTTTTCCGTAAGTCGACAACCATTGTGCCTATTTTGCGTGAAAACGAGGTAGCACTACCCTAGTCACCCCAGCTCCTCCATGAAACCTATCAGTGTCTTCAGGTTGCTAACTGCCTCCTTCAGTGTGCACGGAGTCCCTAGGTATTGGTTCCTGTATACTTCTACCTGCTTACAGTGTAGGAGAATGTGTTTTGGCTGTTTTCTCTCCTTCAATATGGATAAAAGGGGATAGAAGGGGATGGATAAAATGGGACGGTGCACGAACTCGCATGCGATTTTAGTTAGGTATATTGCGGACTGTTGGTTACGTCCAATTCAACCGACCGATCAAAACCCGCAATGTAATGAAACTCGCATCGTCTAAATGAACCCTATGTATGTGTTTGTTTAGTGTGTTATGTCCTGTAATAAACGATTATGACACACATCATAAAAATTTCCTATAACCGTTAATTCGCATTCGTTCATTTGCGTATTTTTATAGCCGCATTCGTTTAGCAACATAGGTACTATTTGGACACTAGAAGAATACTATTTTAATTTAAGTATTTTTACTAGCTATGATCACGTTTGGCTCGTAATCATTTTGCCGTGTTCAGTAACTATAATGGTAAGTATTACTAACACGAATACCTACAATTTATTTATTTATCATCATGGCGTTTTCCCGGCTTTTTGTCCCGGCTTATAGAAGCCGCTCTGCTTTTGGCAATTAAATAATTTAAGTAGGTAGGTATATACCTACGATATAATTGATTTTCAAAAATGAAGTAAAAATGCTTTTTAGCAAAATCGTGTGTCTGTCGTACTGTTATAGAGCTGGCTAATTCCTATTACCTAGTTAAATATTTTAGTTCCTGGTTTCTAGTAGTGAAATTGCCTTATAATAGGATAAAACGTCAATAACTGGCCACCGGCTAATAACTGGCCACCCTATATTAAAAATGAATTATATTCACCTATAAACAGAATTAATTTTAGTATAAGGTTTCAATAACTGGCCGCCCTTCAATAACTATATAGCCACCTTAGTTAGTTTAGGGTGGCTAGTTATCGACGAATTACCTTATATATCTTTACTTCCACTATTTTGCAGATTCATAGAATCATCTTACAAAACTGGGGAGCGATGATTCCCTTAATTATCCTAGCATTTTATTTCCGAGGGCAAATCCTGGACCTTTTACAAAAGAAGGACACTTGGGCGGTGGCAGCGGTGTTACTCTGTTTCACTATGGTCTCTGGATACACGTGGAATAAGATGAGGAAACCTGTATTTTCTCACAAGACCAACGAAGGCCCTGTTTTCATTAGTAGTGGAAAGAAAAAACAATTCTTGGCCGAGAGTTACATAGTGGCTGTTTTGAGTATCCTTTGAAAACCTTGTAGGTATACTCTGTATCTTTAGGTATTTAAATAAAAGTAAACAAATTCTACCCTCTAATGGCTCCTTAAGCCAGTTGAGGGTAGATGAAAACATTACATGATTTGATAAAATAATGTAGGTTAAAGTCAGGTCGTTCAGTGACTGATCCAGGCGGTTTTGTATTTGGTTGGTTCACCAATAAATGTTATAACTTAATGTACAAATTGTATGTTTACTTATATTTAAATACCTAAAGATACATAGGTATCTTTGTCGTTGTACAGTCGCCATCAGATATATCGGATCGGCCAAGGAGCTCACAAATATCTGAACAGGCCTCTATTTTTAATGCGTTAGACTCCGTAGAGGGTATATGTTTTCCTATTGAAAAATAATGGACGAAAATGCATGAGGTAAGGGGTAAGAATATCACTTGTATATGGAATCCTCATACTGTTAGTCTTGCCTTATAAGTTTAGTGTTGCCATTCACTCAACAACACGTCATGTGTAACTATTACACTGGTATTCAGAGTAGGTACTTATTGAATGGGGTTTGCTGGCGTGTATATAGGTATTTAATGAGATTTCGGTAAGTGATAAATCTAATGAAGGTGAACCAAGAAAAGTCTGCAACGATTTTGATTTGATAGTAAGTACCTACATGCAGTGCAACGTGTTATTTGACATTATGACACAGGGTGGCCAAAAAATAAGTGCATACCTATTGCTAGTAGGGTTGCCAGATCGAAAGGCGCTATTATCGGGAAACATTATAAATTTTTCGGGATTTTGGGACTTATGTCGGGAAAAAAATACATTCAAATTAAAGTAATTGTATTAAAAACAATGATATTTTACATTTATTGGCACTACGTCAGCTCGCTCGCTCGACGACAGGTTCAGAACTTGAAATTATTGTTTTATAACGTGAAGCTGTTTTTCGGGACAGTTTACACTTTGTCGGGAATCGGGAACACATGCTAAAAATCGGGAGAATCCCGCCAAATCCCGACCATCTGGCAACCCTAATTGCTAGGGAAATTTACCCTCCCATAGAAAATGGACCAGGCAAAATGTATGAAACAGCCAAACATTTTTTCCGCGATTTCGGGGTTGGTCCACAGTAGAAACTATTCCCCGATTCTGGCCCCACCTCTCAGTGGTCACCGATCCTGACCCCAGGGCCGATCCACCGCCCCCGCTGAACCTAAAAAAAAAAAAAAAAAAAAAAAAAAAATAGCCCCCCATTTGAATTGATTGCGCTAGGTCTCAGCAGTGCCCGGCGCCTCCTTCAGGTACTTAAGAAATACGCTAATTAAACAATACACCTTGCTCACCACGGTAACAATAGGCTTATCGACCCTTTTCTATTGTTCGATCTCGACTCGGGCGCGTTATTGTGTTACCGAGCATACTACCTGCACCCACCGACGTCTTCATTCATGCCTTCTTTATGTGTGTATTATACTGTAGGTGTTTGTGATAGGTATTAGCGATAGGTATTTGCAATAGGTATTAGCGATAGGTATTTGCAATAGGTATTACCGATAGGTATTTGCAAAAGGTACTTATTTGCGATTCATTATCTTATTATCTTACAACCTCTTGGAGCTATTTCGATTTATAAGGAATACAGTTCTAACCTAACCTAACCTAATTAGAATGTACACAAGTAATCCGTCGGTAGCCTAAACTAACCTAAACCTTCTTTTACCAAACCTAACTTGACCAAACCTAACTAAAATCAACCTAACTTCTCATTTCAAACTAACCTGTTTTTTACCTAGTCTTCGTTCAAGTTATGTTTTAACCTAAATACCTAAACTTCTTACCTATCCAAACTAAAGCATCCTACATATCGTATACATACTTACCTATATTGTGCATATTGTATTGTGTTATTTTATTTAGTTTTACCTATTTCTAACTCATTATTTTTGTCTGCGATAAATGCAATTCAACCTAATGTAGCCTTTTTTATTCTTAAACTATTCTATCTTCTTAAACTTAGTATGTAAGTATGTCTCATTAATTCTTTGTAACACGATAGAAAGTAAACTCGTAGCTACTTGTTTCTTTGTATTATTAAAATAATAACTAGGTGTGTGAGGCATTTCTTGTGCACTTGTTTTCATTGTTATAACAGCTTAATTGCTTTATTGATAGACGTCTATTATATTTTATGCTGACAATGGATTATCATGTGGATATAATTTGGGTTTGAGTACAGGGAGCGTCTGTTTAGATGAACTTGTTGAGACATGTTACTTTGTATGATTTTTAAAAAATAACGAGACGTGTCAACTGGTTTCAACATGATTTAGTCTAATACGTCGGCATTTCTTGTGTGTTGGTATTCATTGTTATAACAGCATAATTGCTTTATTGGTAGACATCTATTATATTTTATACTGACAATGGATTTATTGTTTCCTATTATGCTTTTGAATTTGGGTTTTAGTAAAGAGAGCGTCTGTATTAGATGAACCTGTTGAGACATGATTTGAACGATACTGTATCCTGCTCACTATCACAGTATAAAAGCCGAAGAGAAATGGCTTTGAGTAAGTATTACTGTCGTGGCAGTCCTCTGTATCAGAGCTCCTTGTATCTACTGCAGTATATAGAAATATAGTGTTAATTCAACAGTGAAGTGTTTAAGTGTTTATAGAAAGACCCAACAATGGATGTAAGTATGTCTTTTATTACCGTAACTTACTTTGTTTTGTTTTCACTTGTGTTCTTTGTGTTTTAATTATCAAGATTGTAGACAGTGTGTAAATTATTGTTTTATATTGTTTCAGTTCACTGAAAATACTTTCAAGAACTATTACTACCCGGATGATAATAAAGACGAATCAAGCGATGAAGAGGGTACGCTTGGTCTCAAAGTTAAACAAGCCATCGCAAAGAAACGTTCAGGAAACAATATCGATAGCTTCTTTGAACGACCTAAAAAGCAGTCTAAAGTTGTGAAACGGTCTTCAAATGTGAGCAAAAGTTCACCAGACGGTGTTGCAAACTTGTCATCCGGACAAGACGACGGGGCCTATGCATCACATTTGATTAAAATCGAGATATATGATATGCATAAAATCAAAAACGTCCCACCCATGGAACACTGGAAGCATGCGGACTTCAGATTGAAATATTTTGCGTTGGAAGACGATTTGGAGCTACAAAATACGCGAAATATTATTTATAACATAACAAAGCAATTAGCTTCTAAGGACAGTAGTGTGAAATATTTTATAGATAACTAGATGAAAACCCGGCTTCGCTCGGGTAAAATAAATAATAGTAATAGGTAATACTCATTTTGAATTAAGTAATTATTTACTTTTAGACTTCATACCTTCATCAAGGCGGTTACAAACCTATCTCATCTCAGAAAACTTTAAATCCGTAACATACAATCATAACTCGAAAAATTTACTATTCCGATATATCTAAAAACAAATATGTAATTAAAAAAACCTTATCCGCTTTTCTGGTAGCAGTTCGGCTCTGCAAGGGTCGCAGTTCTAACCTAACTTACTTCTGGTTGCAGTTTGGTTCTATAAGGATCACAGTTCTAACCTGACCCACTTTTCTGGTCGCAGATCGGTTCTGTGAAGGCCGCATTTACAACCTAGCCCACTTTCCAATCTCAAAAGAGGGAACCCTTTTGTACCTACCCTTCATGGCACTAAAGTGAAAGTATGGAAATTATCACTACTATTTCATTCTTTAATATTAATGCCTATCCGTTAATATTAAATTCGTTTACAAAAAAAAACCGGGCAAGTGCGAGTCTGACTCGCGCACGAAGGGTTCCGTACCATAATGCAAAAAAAAACGAAAAAAAAAAGCAAAAAAAAACGGTCACCCATCCAAGTACTGACCACTCCCGACGTTGCTTAACTTTGGTCAAAAATCACGTTTGTTGTATGGGAGCCCCATTTAAATCTTTATTTTATTCTGTTTTTAGTATTTGTTGTTATAGCGGCAACAGAAATACATCATCTGTGAAAATTTCAACTGTCTAGCTATCACGGTTCGTGAGATACAGCCTGGTGACAGACGGACGGACGGACGGACGGACGGACGGACGGACAGCGAAGTCTTAGTAATAGGGTCCCGTTTTACCCTTTGGGTACGGAACCCTAAAAACTGAATAAGTGCGAGTCGGACTCACCCATCAAGAACGGAACACTTTTTAATATTTGTTGTTATAGCGGCAACAGAAATACATCATGTGTGAAAATTTCAACTGTCTAGCTATCTCGGTTCATGAGATACAGCCTGGTGACAGAGGGACAGTGGAGTAAACTGAAATAAAGGTTCCGTCACACCGGCGCGATTTCAGAGCCGGGCCTGAGCGTTTTATATGAAAAAGCGGCGCGCCCCGCTCACGCGCCGCACGCGAAACGCGCCTGTGTGACGGAGCCTGAAATGTCAAACCGGGCAAGTGCTCGCGCACGAAGGGTTCCATACTTTTTAGTATTTGTTGTTATAGCGGTAACAGAAATACATCATCTGTGAAAATTTCAACTGCCTAGGCCTATCACGGTTCATGAGATACAGCCTGGTGACAGACAGACAGACAGACAGACAGACGGACAATGAAGTAAAACTGAAATAAATGTCATATACCTACTAAGAAAAACCGGCCAAGTGCGAGTCGGAATCGCTAATAGGTTCCCGTTTTTTAGTTACCCTTCAGGTACGGAACCCTAGTATGAGTGTAATAGATTTGTAACCGGTCAGCAATGTGAGTCCCTTGGAGAAGCAGAGGTCTAGTCTAAACCCCCACTTACCATCGGCATTAACAGCCTTGTATTCTTGTTTGCCACCAACATGTCATATTAAAACATATTAATAAAAATTTACTCGGTCAACAATGTGAGTCCCTTGGAGAAGCAGAGGTCTAATCTAAACTCCCACTTACCATCGGCATTAACAGCCTTGTATTCTTGTTTGCCACCAACATGTCATATTAAAACATATTAATAAAAATTTACTCGGTCAACAATGTGAGTCCCTTGGAGAATCAGAGGTCTAGTCTAAACTCCCACTTACCATCGGCATTAACAGCCTTGTATGAGTTGTATGCTTGTTTGCCACCAACATGCCATGTTAAAACATATTAATAAAAATTTACTCGGTCAGCAATGTGAGTCCCTTGGAGAAGCAGAGGTCTAGTCTAAACTCCCACTTACCATCGGCATTAACAGCCTTGTATGCTTGTTTGCCACCAACATGTCATATTAAAACATATTAATAAAATTTTACTCAGTCAGCAATGTGAGTCCCTTGGAGAAGCAGAGGTTTAGTCTAAACTCCCACTTACCATTGGCATTAACAGCCTTGTATGCTTGTTTGCCACCAACATGTCATATTAAAACATATTAATAAAAATTTACTCAGTCAGCAATGTGAGTCCCTTGGAGAAGCAGAGGTCTAGTCTAAACTCCCACTTACCATCGGCATTAACAGCCTTGTATGCTTGTTTGCCACCAACATGTCATATTAAAACATATTAATAAAAATTTACTCATTTCATCAGTCATATCCAGCCTAGCATTGCATTGGCCCCGCTTAAATATTTCTTTAATTTGTTTTTAGTATTTGTTGTTATAGCGGCAACAGAAATACATCATTTGTGAAAATTGAAACTGTCTAGTTAATCTAGTTATCACGGTTCATGAGATCTTGAGATACAGCCTGGTGACAGACAGACGGACAGCAGAGTCTTAATATTTAATAGGGTCCCGTTTTTACCCTATGGGTACGCAACCCTAAAAAGTGACCAAGGCCTCCAGTGCCCTAGGCTGGAATCAAAGCAGCGTCCTCTGCTATTGCACCAGGTGCCTGTGCCATTCTGCCACCGGGCCACCCACGGCGGCATAGGTCGAATTTTTCCAAGTATACTTATGCACTACATACTGAAGGCTTATGGAGCCTCGCCATCCCTAAGCCTAAATTAAATATTTTCTGAAAATAATTTGTTTTGATCTAATAACATATTGGAGTCCTCGTAATAGGGGTCCCGTTTTTACCCTTTGGCTACAGAACCCTAAAAATCAACCTTGTTTTGGTACGATGTACTACGCTTCACTATGACTCTGAAATTTTAGCAGGAATTAATATTTTTTTTGTTGTCACCTGTCAAATTAGAATAGAATAGAATAGAATAGCCTATATTGACCAAAAAATTAAATTTCAGCACATATTACATTTAAATAAATTCACATTTCATTTATATCAATTAGTTTCAATATTTTTTCCTTAGTAACTTTATTAAATAATTTTTATGTCATTGCTTTTTAATAATTATTTCAGTCTGCCTTCTTGGCATAGGCCTCCCCCAGCTCTCTCCACAGCTCTCTATCCCTTGCCGTCCCTATCCAATTAGGTCCCGCATGCTTCTTTATGTCATCCGACCACCTCATTATTGGTCTCCCTTCTCTCCTTTTTCCATCTCTAGGATACCATTCCGCTTCCTCTCTATCCCACTTATCTTTACCTTCCCTTGCCATATGTCCAGCCCAACCTGTTGCAGTCAAAAGTGTGAACTGGCCAAAGAACTTTTAACCGACAAAAACAGGCAAAACTGCTTTTGACTGAGCATGTTGGTCAAAAGTAGTTTTACCTGAAAATCATACCTATTTCTGGCAGCAGTTTCGTTTTTAGGGCGTAGCAAAAAAAAAATAACCCTAACCTACCTATCTCTGGGAACAGTTTCGTTTTTTGGGCGTAGCAAAAAAATAACCCTAACCTACATATCTCTGCGAGTACCTACTTTTGACTGATAGTAACAGTCGCAACACAATTACTATTAACCAATGATTTTCAGGTAAAACTACTTTTGGCCAACATGCTCAGTCAAAAGCAGTTTTGCCTGTTTTTGTCGGTTAAAAGTTCTTTTGACCAGTTCACACTTTTGACTGCGACATATATACTATCTATATATCTTATTATATTTAATCTTATATTCAACTTACATTGACTCCGGAGATAACTTATTAGCTTTATGCAGTTGACTTTCCAATTCACCGATACACTTCAAATTTGATTCATAGTCTAAAGCACAGTTATTAAATATGTCCACAATACACTGTAGCTTTTTGCACTGTTTCACGCTGGCAATGTACTTAATTAGAGTGTGTTACAGTCAGCTGGCACTTAACTCAAAGTTTCTTTGAACAACGTCATTTTCATCTCGCTCACTTATTAGTTTATCACAGCTGCTTCAAGGTTGCTTTCACTTGCATTTCCAGGTAGCTAGTAGTGCCTTGACATGTAAGAATATTTGGAATCATTCTGAAATATTAAAATACAACTGAGAGACCGATGTTTATACTAAACACAATACACCCATGGAACGCTTTGAAGTTCAAATCTCGTTACGTTACGATGGCGTTTGCACTTTGCACTATGTTCGGTGACTATTTTTTATTGGTAACACACACAATACACTATTTAACAGGTTTTTATCACGTCTGGAGTACCGGATAAAGTATTTTCGAATAACAGCCGTCGTTGACGTCTAGGCAGTGTTGCTATCGTCTTAAAAGCCGTAACAGACTATCGCACGTTCTGGCTTAAAAACAAATTTATGTAATAATTATACCGGTATACATATCCATATGAAACGAAACTTAATGCAAATAATAACCATTATACATACCGGAAAGTCATCAAATAAACAGTAATATTCGTCTTGCTTTTTATTAAAAAAAATACGACCAACCTAACTTGTAAGCATGTTTGCAGTTTCTAAACGCAACGCATAGCTGTCAAATGTCAACCAACAAATTGAGCCTTTAGTATTGTTTGTCGAAATTTTTTCACTTTTAAATGCAAAATACGCGACAATACGAATTTTGCGGATATATGTTGTCGATTCAAAAGTGTTATTTTTTTACGCTCTTTTGTTTGAGCATAATTTAATTTGTTTCTACCGTCAAAGCCGCTCGCGTTTATATATAAAGATAAGAAACAGTGATAGTTATAATTATTAATGATAGTAGTAGCTTAATGATTGTGTTAACGTATTTCTCATTTTTTACCTCTCCTTAAGTACATTTTCCATGTAACAGATTTTTTTGTGTCGTCTCGTTTTTTAAGTAACAAAGAATGTTAAGAAATATTTTGTAAATAATAAAATTTAAAAAAAAATGTGTGGTTTAAAAGGTCTTTGTATTATATGAAAAAATAAAAAATCTTATTTAAGTACACGTATTATTTTATTTCACAAAAAATGTTTTAAACATATTCCTTAATATAAGGTCATTACATACAGAATTATCGGAAAACAAACTTAGCATATCTGTCATAGTTTTTCCATGATATTTAAAATACAAATAAACTAGACAATATTCACCACAAACTGAAGTAAAATGGTTTTGAAGAGGTTTATTGTTATAAAACCACTGTCTGGTGTTTCTTTTTAAAAATAAGTTATGGTAACCTGAAGGTTTCCGTCCGAAGGAATCAAAATATTCTCCTATACCAGTAACATCAATGTGTATGGCAACCCAGTGGGAGCCTGGTTTCGTGTCAGGGTCCAAATTACTAACAATAAAGACAGGTAGATCGACCCAAATAGGTATTTTGTTAGCAGCAAAAACATTTGATTCAAAAAGTGGGTTTAATTTCTTCATACAAAATTGAATCTCATTAGTATCCATAATGACTTAATTAATAACAATTTATGTCTTGATGATGCTGCAAACAATGACTACAACAAAATAAAGTAAACGAAAGAAAACATTGTATTTATATAATTATGTTTTTCAACTATTATAATCTACAGATACATCACGGTTTTTGTTTATTTCAATAATGTTGTCAAATTCTGCATACACGATACAATTAATGGTGCTAGTTAGAGCCGAATCAAAGCGTACTTCTATCCGAACACTTCCATGTCTAACAAGATTCCAGTGTGAAGTTGAACTAGCAGATAAATCAGGGGTTAAATCAAAACATAACAAACAATATCCTCCACCATAATCTGTTCTACTTATTCCATTACCTTCGTTGTGAAAATGAATACCAGTTCCAGAAAATAAGGTGTGATATGCCGCCGCTATTAAACCAGAACTAAATGACGTTTGTAATGTTTTAGAAGGAATTTCATGACCATCTACAAACAAGCTAAATGAATTCATATTATAATTTTGAAAATTAAATGGATTCAAAGCTAAATTTCCATTAAAACCTGAATTTGATACAAATCCAATAATACAGCGTTTAGGAATTTGTCCGAGAAATATATTATCCAATGTTTTACCCTGGACCCCTGTTGGTATTGTGAGAACCTTAACTTCTGCTCTCGTAATGGGGTACTTCGCAGTCGTTGTTGCCAATACTTTTTGATGGGCTAACAAAACGCTAGGATTGATTTTTGTTCTTCTAACAATGAGACTAGCATCTGTTATTTGTACTTTAAGTTTTTTATCTTGATGACAAATTAAATTAAATGATTCTTTTGATCGGACTAACTTAATACGCAATTCAACACCATTTATCAAGAATTTCTCTTGGTTAAATATATCGCCATGCAAATGTCCAATCATTTCCACATCCTTACTCTCTTTGATAAATTCTAGTCTTTTCTGAAATCCTTTGTTGTTGGCGTCAACGGTATCCATAAAACCTGGGGTATCCTCATACCATAACCCACAAGTAAGATGGGTGTTTTTGGCTGCCGGTCCATAGTTGAGAAGATTTTCCATATAAGCACGGTAAGCATATGTATTGTTTGGGGGTGATATGAGTTTTTGATTTAAATATACATCAAGTTGGTTGAAAAGGGAATGTAGCCAGTTATTGGTGGGTCCAACTCCGGCATCTGCTTTTAATTTTGTCCCATCTTGATTCAATACTTTAGCAGTAATATGTAACATTGTGTGTGATAGATCAATGTAGTCATCTCCTGATCCAGGTACTTGAAATTCAATGGGGCCATCATCACTTAAAGATGAAATTGGTTTGTAATGAATCCAATGTCCGCTTTCAATACTTGTTTGAGTTGATGGAAGGGCAAATATATCTAATTCAGATTTTGCACATTCACATGAATGACTGTGTAGAAATGACATTATTTAACTTGAAAATATATCGTTATTTTTATTATTATTTCTACTTCCTCTTCGTCGCGATGCTTTTCGAGTAATGAGCGGTTCTCTTCTTTTATTCGACATTTTATACCCAGATCCTGACATGAGAGAATCAATTTTTTCATCAGCCTTTCTTTTTAGGTTAGCGCTCGCTTCCTTAAATCGTGATCGAATGGAACTATCCATAGGACGAGAATTTACCATATCAGTTAACAAACCAACCCCTGCCCCTAAGGTTTCTTTTCCAATGGTTTTTAAACCGCTAGATAACAAAGGGAGCACTGATCTAAATAGTCTACCCAAAAAACTGCCTATACCATGTCCTCGTTGATATGGAACTCCCTTATAGACAATACCTATCCCAGAGCCGGCTTGGTGTGAATAATAATGTCCGTAAGGACAAGAGACTGACGATCTGTTGTAAATCATTTTACTCGTTGAAAGTGTAGCTTCACGCAAGAAGATCCAAATTGAAATGGTACTCTGACACCAGTCGTTGTTCTTATATCTATTTCAATGGTATCGAACTCTCTTCGTAAAACTGGTACATAATGAGCGGGTGAGAAGATGTGAGTTTTATAAGCTCCATAAATAAATGAACTTAGTTGGATCTAAAGGTATTATTCTGAGTAATGAAGTAATAACATCTCCGACTACTTGTGGGTGTATTATATCAGTATAAACAAATATTTGAGATGGTAAACCTAAATATAAATTTGCAGGGCTTTTTCCTAATGTATTTTGTTTTAAATTTGTTTTCGGTTTAAAACCCAATTGCAGACTTAGTATCGGAGTTGTAATGATAGATGTTATTTCTTTATTTGTTGTTGCTATTCCAACCAGTTTTGTTAATCCATCATATCGAAATTTTACGTTATTTTTTAACTGTGGGTTTTCATTAAACGCTTGAAGAAAATGATCTATATTATCATATGTAGTGGCTGGTATATGAGTTTTTATATCCACTATTTTTGTAGTTTTATCGGTGGGTGATAACACCTTTTTCTTTAAATAAATGATGTTTTCGTGCTCTTGAACATTATACATGGAACAAGGATATTGAAATTCCACCAACCCAACTACCCATTCTCCATCCAATTTAATGGTCTTTGGTAATTTAGTTAAGAAATGTGCAGTCGTGTTATCCGTGTAGTAATCTGATGAACTATTACTTAACAAAGTTAGATAAAAACTATTTTCACTCATATTTTCTTTAAGTTTGATTCAGGTATCCAAGAATTAAATTTATTAGGATAACCTTGCCACTTAACTAGTATTTCCTTTCTGCCAGCAACTCGACGCGAGCGTATTATTTTATCAATTTTATACTCGTTGGAGGGGAGGTAAGTTACCTTTTGTAATTCTTTAGAATAAAATGTACCAATGATGGGTTCACCTTCTAAATCCTTTATTGTATAAACAACTCGTGGCGATCTGTTAATAATCGAATCAATAATAAATATTTCATCACTCCAATTACTTTCATAACCTTTTTGAAACACATGCTTATATTTAGTGATTCTAACATGATCACCTACATTTAGTTTTTTAGTTTCTAATGAAATTTGCCTATCTTTTTTGCGATCATATAAATTACACCAAACAGTCATAATATTATTAGAGCTAACATCAACTGGGCGCATTTTAATGCTAGAATGATAGCTATGGTTGTAAGAATGTAGAAGATCTTGTAATATATTTGTGTAGTTATATGTATTCTTATGAGTGAAGTAACGCCACATTTTCATTTTAAGTGTTCTTTGAAACCTTTCTACTATACTTGCTTTAATGTCGGGGTTATTAGTGGTATAATAATTAATATTTTTGCTCTTAAAGTAATCTCTAACCGCCTTTGAAACAAATTCTGTACCTTTATCAGATTGGATGTGACGGGGAACAGAGTTGGCTTCAGTAAATATGCTTTCAAAACATTGTTTAACAGTTGCTGAATCCTTCTTCTTCATGGCTCTTGCAAAAGCATATTTACTGAACACATCAATAACACAAAGAATATATTTGTACCCATCATTATATTGACTATAAGTACTCATATCACTTAAATCAGCTTGCCAAAGTTCATTAAAGTTCGAGAGAATGTATTTATTTCTAGTAAATCGTCTATGAATAGGTTTATGCAGCGTGTGCGTATCTTGAGATTGTAACCATTTTTTCACTTCCTCTTTGTTCATTTGACCTTTCATTTCCTTTGATAAATTATTTAAACTGCTATAGCCAGCTGGATTAGAGACGTCATAATAGATTCTGTTAATATCTAATAAGGAGTCCATCTTTCCCACTCTATTTTCTTTCCGGATCGCTTTTGCTCCCGTGTAGCAAGAGGCGTAGAAGTGTTATTATCTTTATCTGTTGAGGCTCTCGTCTTCACAGATGTGGAGGGGGTAAAGGGTTCAATCAAAGGAGTACCATTAATAAATGCTAAATTTGTAGGATTACCTATGCATGACCTAGGAACTTCGATATCTTTTAAAAGTAAAGCAAACACTTCCCATCCAATTGGCTTAGGACGTTTAAGACATCTAACGGTGTCGCTTACCAAATCAGTAATATTACTATTTTGAATGGTTTGGTTATTTATAACAACTTCACCAGTCTGTTTCCACCAAATTTTCGGTTTACTTGAAACAATGTAATCTAACAACGTTCGAGCTTGTTTTTCATAAGATTTGGGTAATATGTTTATAATTTTTGACGGACTAATTGGCATTAGTTCTTGATTTATTTCGCCAGGTGGTGTATTAAACGATGACGGTGTGGCTGCTTCAGTTACATTATCTATAACTGACTCATTATTTTCAATCTTCTCCTTTTTGTTCACTTTTGTTTTTATAATATCATTACTTTCGTTGATGACTTGATCTACCCCCTCCATCACGATGGGTATTCTAAACGGTTTTCGATCTGTTTCAATAAAATGTAGAAATCTTTGTAATGCTTGAGAATATAACGTCCACTTTTCGCGATCATTCATTTTACTTTTAAGGATTTTTTGCATCTCTCCATCTAGCCGAGATGAGGAATTTTCGGGTGGACTCTCATTCCGTTTCAGCCTTTCAATAAAATCTGATTCAACTAATAACATTTTTTTTGTGTTTTCCATTTTGTTTATGATAAAGAGTTCACTAAAGCACTTAAAACTGCACCTAAAATAATAGGTAGAAATGCACCTCCTTTTTGAACTATAACAGTTTTTCTTATTTTATGTTTCCCTTTCGAAACTAATTTTCTTAAAATATCTTTATATTTTTTTAGTTTCGTCTTTTCTTTTTTTTCTAATGGAATTTTCCCATTTAGGACGTTATAAATGCACTCACAAATAATGTTGATCTCTTCATCGTCACAAGATTTAAGTAATGCAGTACGATATTTGGGTTTAAGCAACTGCAATGCTTCAAGTAAATGTTTATATGTGTTTACTCTTGTATGCATCATGTAGAACTGACTAAAATATGGTGATTTTTATCATATTTAAACCCCTTTTTAGGTACATACACTGTGCAATGCCCATCAAACGGAAATATTTTTGTTTTAAAACGGCATATGTCATTTGTATTTTGTTTCAGGTCAATCATGAGGTAACCATGAGCCTCCTTTGTAGCATCTTTGTAGGCTTCGTCCACAAACTTTGAGTTTTCTGGGTAAACTTGTCGTGACAGGTAGCGTATTTGAGTTTTATCCCTGGGATTTTTAAAAAATACAATGTAGCTTGTATTCAATGAAATATCACGTTGACCTCTACCTTGATGAAATACGTTTTGTGTAATATAAAAAACACTTAAGTTTCTATGATGACTACCTTTCGTAAAAATGTCAACGATTCGTCCATCTGATTCTCTCATCAAATCATCTATAATAAGAAGTTTAGGTTTCTTCCCATCAAAAATTGAAAAATCTGGTATTCCTTGACTATAATTTACATTTTCCAGATTGTAGAGAGGTTGCATTTCATCATAACACCAAATAATTTCATCAAATTCAACATTACATATCTCTTTGGAGTTATTCAAAAAGTTTGTAACAAATTGCGTTTTACCACACCCACTAGGACCTGCGACAATGGTGGTGAAAGGATGATAAAAGTGAATCATTATTCAATATCGTAATCTATGTGTATGTGTGTATGTGTGTGGGTGAGTGTTGATATGTTAACGGATGGACTTTAAATGGTAATATTCAGAAAGATGATTACTATTTAAACAACTCAGATATAGTAGACAAAAAACAAAACAAAATGATTACGTAAATTTTTTTTTATTATTTATGATCACACTTTTAACATTATTTTTTTTTGTTTCATATTTACAAAAATACCTTAAAAGATACAATAAAATAAAATTCATACATTTTTTTACATGTTTACAAGTAATACCTTAAAAAATATACAATGTACAAACAATAATTTGGAATTGGAATGTTCTGTGTGATTATATTACAACTTTGAAACTTTTTCATTATTGCGGTATTTTATAATGACCCCACGCTAGAGTGTCAGAAGAGTTTTCTAATAAGTACCGTTTTGTATCTTCATGCGATAATGATATTTTATTTATTTTTTGAGTGAATATTATATGTTTTATAGACTTAAATCTTAGCATTTGAGCGCGTTGCAAATTTTTATTAAATAAACACGTTTTGTAATTGTCAAGAGTAAATTTTTTTGTAACACATTTATTGACTCCTTTGGCTTTTGATAAAACACCGTATTTTTCGGTTTTCTCATCATTCTCGTCATATTTTTCAACATCTAAGGTATACATTTTAGATCTCAGACCTACAAACTCTTTTAAAATTCTACCATTATTTTCATCTTTGAAAAACCCTAATCGCTTTTTATTTATTAACGGCAAATCATATTTATTGTTAGGAGGATAGTCAGATGTATCAAAATATAAATTAAGATCTGATTTTATATCTGCGTAATAATTTTCCGTGAAAATTTGATATACTAAGCTATCAGTATCTGTATAAAGAAGCTTAAGATTGTCTGGATATTTGGTTTTCATGTAGCTGTAGTGAAAGTCATACATCAAAGTTTTCGATATATCTAATACGCAAAATCCCAGATAAATCGGTTTATTATAAAATACTTTAGTTTTATTCAATTGAACGGCCACTAAATTCTCAGAGAATATGGATAAACTATGGAACTCAGGTTTCGCTATCAAAGATTGAACCCCCTGCGTTTTTCCTCGATTTTCCCAGTGATTTAATAATTTGACATTTACGCGTTTTGCAACATTTTCCATGGTTTTACCGAACACTGAATTATTCATTAGTTTAAAGAAATCTTTTTCAAAATCGGATGATGCCTGAGATCGCATGTGGGTGTTCAAATCTATGTAACTTTTTAACCACATAGACTGCTGAAATTTAAGAATGCGATGGATTTTACTCAATTTCAAACCATTCTTCAAACACTGTTTTAGATTTCTATAATGAATGACATAATTCGTTTTTTTATTTAAATTAGGAATTATTTTTTTTTCTTTGGAATTACCCAAACAAACGTTTTCAGGACAAAATGGCAAATCTGAATGAGAGTCATGCAACTCGTTAGGGTATTCGAGATCAACTTCTAAAATTAAACCATGATCAGCGTCATCAGATATATTAAAGTCAGTATCTGTATTTACCCATTCAAATTTACCGGTAGGAAGACATTGAGACATAGCCCACCCGTAAAGGTTATTTGCATCAAAGTACATAAGAAATGACGATGGGATATTTTGATTATAATCTTCCAAAAAAATATTATTAGCCTTCGCGTATCTATTACTACATTGTGATATGCCACCTCGAATATTTTTTGATATAAAAGCTATTTTATCGATATCAGTTAGGAGTTCTAGTTTTATTTTTGTAGTTCTTAACATTGCATCCCAACTTAATCCCGGAGCAGTATAATAATGAGCGGGGTCTAATCCATACGTCTTAAGACAAAGGTTTCTAAAATTTTCAAATATATCAGTTAGTAATAGAACATCAGTTTTTAAATATAAATCAGAATAATCACCCATATTTTTGCATTGAAAATGAGACCAAACATCTTTTGCGTGGTCATAATCCTCTTCTGAGATGTGACTATCAGACAAGGAACTAAAGAAATCATCTTTAGAGGGAAGAGCTGTTAAGTTTAAAGAATCGTATGATGACATGTGTTCATAGGGATAGACACCCTTTCGTAATAAGCGTTTAAAATCCTCCTCGCATGAAAAATTCAATTTTAATTCATGAAATTGTTCAGGCAACAAGTTTTTTGCCAATTTGTCAAGACTACTGGACATAAATTTAAGTGAATCGACAAATCTCAATTTAATTGTGCGATTATTTATTTGTAAGCTCTTAGAAAATGAAATGTATTTCTCTTTGTTCTCTGGAATCAGTTCAATGTCGCCTTCCGCCAAACCAAGCCCATGCACTATAAAATGACTATCATAGTTACACAAATTATGGAAAAATACAGGTACAAAATTAGGTGCCCTGTATTTTTCAGAACAAAATGTATGTGCCACTCCTTCATAAAGACCAGTATGGTAATTATAGGAAATGACTGAATCCTCGTTTAAATTTTTATCACAAATATAACATGTACTACTCTGAGCAATATGCACATTATTTGCATTAGATAAAGGCAATGGAGTTTTTACAAAAGTATTTCTCCTACAAATGGCCTTTAAGTCTTGTTCCATATACTTCATAAATTCCTGGGTGCAATTTTTGCCTTTATATGTTCTGTACACTGACAATTTATCATTATAAGAACATTTAATGTAGTATCCAAAACTATATACCTCATGTTTTTGTACATTTGTTGTTGAGGATGTAGTAGGATTAATTGTACCTGTTTGAATCGGGTTTAGAAAGGCCTCGAAATCAGCATAAATAACAAAAGGTACCCTTAATTTACGTTCATAATTATCGAAAGTAAGTATATTGGAGGAAACGTTTTCATTGAACCAGTTTTTCTTTTTATCCTGTTCTGAAGGTAAATGTGTACAAACATGGAAACAATCGTTTCTTTGATGATTCATTAAATTGTTGCGAGTTGTAAAGTTCGACAAACAACCATCACAAATATGTGCAGCATGCTGTGTATTTGATAATTGTTTAGATACTAACCTAGATAAATTTTTGATATAGCAATAATGCCCCTTACTGTCTTTGGATATGTACAATATTCAAGTGGGTAGCTTTTTTGCACTTTGTTAAGTGTAATGGGCCTACTACGTCATGTTTTTTACTTTTCGAATTGTATTCAAGACCAAAAACGTTTATACTTATATCATTCATTTTTTCAAATTTCTGAATATCTCCAACCTTAAGTGGGAAAGTTAAATTTCTAAAATTTAATTTATTTTTATGCGCTATATACGATTTCGCAGTGTTTGAACGATGACTTGTAGGTGGATACAAGCCTGACAATACAGCCCATCTAAAACATTCATGATCATTATTTTTTACATTAATAACAGCTTTTCTGTTCTGAATATCACGTGGTAATTCGATATAGGAAGAACCACGCAATGGATTAAATTTGTTGACATTGACATCTAGATAGTTAAATTTTACTAAACTCCATCCACTGTCTTTTCTCTCAAAGTTAAATAATTTTGTTAATATATCTTTAACAACTGACTCGAAAATATCATCTTTGTCGCTGCTAACATCAACTACATTGTTACATAATTGGAAATCAAATGTATTATTTACTTGTTTGCTCTCTTGAGTAAAATCCGCATTCAAAATAAAGTTTACTTTTAAAGCATGGTGATCAGTGAGGGAACGATTTAATAATGCAAAGATTTTCTCTTTATTTCCTAGTAAAATGGATTCGGGAGTAAATGGTTGGTGAACATTTTCATTTAATAGTATTCTGTAAGTGGCCACCCTATTCTTAAAAGCATTTTCAATTAACTGAACATTAACCCATTCAATGTCAGCCCTTAAAACATTATTTTTGTGAAGATTACTATTTAAATGATTTTTAAAATATCTTTTAGAAACAAACTTATTACACACAGAACCAATTCAATTTCATGATTATTATTTGTACTCACAATGACATCGGGAACTGGTTCGGATGATGTTGATGCTACAGGTTCAGCAGCTGCTGAACGGTTTTTCTTCACCAAGAATTCTTCGGTCTCCAAAACTGCAGCTGTCCTTTTTACTCCCCGTCCTATTTGAGAAGATCTATAACAATACATAATAAACATAAATATCTTAATGTCAGATAAAATAAAAATAATTACTAAAACGGTTGGTTGTATATACTAACGTAAGTCTTTTCGACACTGCTGACAATAGGCCCGCATCATCAAAACTCCATCAATCACATCTGATGACTGAGTATTCCCCTTGGAATTTTTGATATGCCCATCACATGGTGTATAATACGGTATAATATCAGAATCTTCCAGTAACGAGTGAGGTAATTTGTTTGATATATACCACATTCTTATATTTCTATGAAAATATGCTAAAATAAATTCTTAACTTAATTCCTCAATCTTATCACGAGGCAAAGTGAGACCAATATGATAGTAAGTAAACACCATTATGGAAAAGGATATCACAGTACAAGCACGGCACCAAAACACTGAATGATATGAACTCGAGATACCCCGCTTATATAACCAGCACTCTCCCACCCCACGTTTATCCTAACAATAAGTTCTGGTCACAACAAGTTAGGAGGAACCCATCCTTTGTTAAACAGGTACTGGTTAAGAGTTATAAACATGTATGAACAGGAATACTTTTACTTACGCCTCTCGATGTAGTTGGCTCACAAGACGGGCAGCCTCGCATAGATCTTCATTTTCTTCTATTTCTTCACAGAGTCTGATAAGTTCAAGATCGTAGACATCACAACTCAAAGAGTCCATTATGAAATGAGAAATCATACAGTGCTTTCTTTCATTTAAATAGTTGACTACAGGTATAAGATTTCTAAGAGTGGGGACTGTAATCTTTACAAATGAGAAGTATTAAATTAAAACTTGTTGTAATGTGATACAATAAAAATAATCTGTTACATGGAAAATGTACTTAAGGAGAGGTAAAAAATGAGAAATACGTTAACACAATCATTAAGCTACTACTATCATTAATAATTATAACTATCACTGTTTCTTATTATCTATAAAATATTTCACACTACTGTCCTTAGAAGCTAATTGCTTTGTTATGTTATAAATAATATTTCGCGTATTTTGTAGCTCCAAATCGTCTTCCAACGCAAAATATTTCAATCTGAAGTCCGCATGCTTCCAGTGTTCCATGGGTGGGACGTTTTTGATTTTATGCATATCATATATCTCGATTTTAATCAAATGTGATGCATAGGCCCCGTCGTCTTGTCCGGATGACAAGTTTGCAACACCGTCTGGTGAACTTTTGCTCACATTTGAAGACCGTTTCACAACTTTAGACTGCTTTTTAGGTCGTTCAAAGAAGCTATCGATATTGTTTCCTGAACGTTTCTTTGCGATGGCTTGTTTAACTTTGAGACCAAGCGTACCCTCTTCATCGCTTGATTCGTCTTTATTATCATCCGAGTAGTAATAGTTCTTGAAAGTATTTTCAGTGAACTGAAACAATATAAAACAATAATTTACACACTGTCTACAATCTTGATAATTAAAACACAAAGAACACAAGTGAAAACAAAACAAAGTAAGTTACGGTAATAAAAGACATACTTACATCCATTGTTGGGTCTTTCTATAAACACTTAAACACTTCACTGTTGAATTAACACTATATTTCTATATACTGCAGTAGATACAAGGAGCTCTGATACAGAGGACTGCCACGACAGTAATACTTACTCAAAGCCATTTCTCTTCGGCTTTTATACTGTGATAGTGAGCAGGATACAGTATCGTTCAAATCATGTCTCAACAGGTTCATCTAATACAGACGCTCTCTTTACTAAAACCCAAATTCAAAAGCATAATAGGAAACAATAAATCCATTGTCAGTATAAAATATAATAGATGTCTACCAATAAAGCAATTATGCTGTTATAACAATGAATACCAACACACAAGAAATGCCGACGTATTAGACTAAATCATGTTGAAACCAGTTGACACGTCTCGTTATTTTTTAAAAATCATACAAAGTAACATGTCTCAACAAGTTCATCTAAACAGACGCTCCCTGTACTCAAACCCAAATTATATCCACATGATAATCCATTGTCAGCATAAAATATAATAGACGTCTATCAATAAAGCAATTAAGCTGTTATAACAATGAAAACAAGTGCACAAGAAATGCCTCACACACCTAGTTATTATTTTAATAATACAAAGAAACAAGTAGCTACGAGTTTACTTTCTATCGTGTTACAAAGAATTAATGAGACATACTTACATACTAAGTTTAAGAAGATAGAATAGTTTAAGAATAAAAAAGGCTACATTAGGTTGAATTGCATTTATCGCAGACAAAAATAATGAGTTAGAAATAGGTAAAACTAAATAAAATAACACAATACAATATGCACAATATAGGTAAGTATGTATACGATATGTAGGATGCTTTAGTTTGGATAGGTAAGAAGTTTAGGTATTTAGGTTAAAACATAACTTGAACGAAGACTAGGTAAAAAACAGGTTAGTTTGAAATGAGAAGTTAGGTTGATTTTAGTTAGGTTTGGTCAAGTTAGGTTTGGTAAAAGAAGGTTTAGGTTAGTTTAGGCTACCGACGGATTACTTGTGTACATTCTAATTAGGTTAGGTTAGGTTAGAACTGTATTCCTTATAAATCGAAATAGCTCCAAGAGGTTGTAAGATAATAAGATAATGAATCGCAAATAAGTACCTTTTGCAAATACCTATCGGTAATACCTATTGCAAATACCTATCGCTAATACCTATTGCAAATACCTATCGCTAATACCTATCACAAACACCTACAGTATAATACACACATAAAGAAGGCATGAATGAAGACGTCGGTGGGTGCAGGTAGTATGCTCGGTAACACAATAACGCGCCCGAGTCGAGATCGAACAATAGAAAAGGGTCGATAAGCCTATTGTTACCGTGGTGAGCAAGGTGTATTGTTTAATTAGCGTATTTCTTAAGTACCTGAAGGAGGCGCCGGGCACTGCTGAGACCTAGCGCAATCAATTCAAATGGGGAGCTATTTTTTTTTTTTTTTTTTTTTTTTTTTTTTTTTTTTTTTTTTTTTTAGGTTCAGCGGGGGCGGTGGATCGGCCCTGGGGTCAGGATCGGTGACCACTGAGAGGTGGGGCCAGAATCGGGGAATAGTTTCTACTGTCCACTTGGTCCCATAGTAAAAGTTACTCAATATAATCCCAAAACCTCCCTGGCAACGGGAATGCACTTATTTTTTGCCCATCCTGTATAACACTTGCACTGCGTGTGCTATCAAAATTGTTGCAGACTCATCTTGGTCTAACTCTGCTTATAATGGGGTTGGCCGGCGGTGGAAGTTTTTAGCAGATGGCGCCATCATAGCTTTTGTTTTTCGTCCATCTGGACAGGCTAAAGCTCTAATCGCCATCATAGCTTGTCCTGTCAATCCCATAGAAGGTAGGATCGTATAGAAGTGGTATACGCGTGCCTCTGTGAGGGACAAAACATACGCAAATGCGACACTGTGATTGGTCGAATTCATTTGTTGCCCACCATTCTCCATACTAATAAAAAGGTGGGGAACAAACAAAAAGTGAGACTGTGACAAGGACAAGCAATAATACCGCCTTCTCTGCTACTCCTACTGAAAGTTCCATAAGCGCATCTCGTTCGGTCGTTTGGCCCCTCGCCCTCCCCCGTTTCATCTCTATATTATTGTACCTCTATGGTCAATCCCTAAATATTGTCAAATTTTTTTTTAATACCCTGGATGCCAGCCCTTTAAGCCAAATCTCATAGAAAAAGGGGCAAGCTATGATGGCGCCATCTATGCAAACCTTTGACAGTTGCCATCCCCAAAATATGATTGTACTTTAGGAATTAAAATAATGATTTCATGACTAGGCATATCTAACAGATGGCGCGATAGTGCTAGGCATGATACTGACCATAGAGGCGGCGGGAGGAGTGAGGACGGAAAGAGGCAAAAGAAAGAGACGGAAGCTCCAAATGCTGGCGGGCATCGGGCTGATGTTTGCGTCCTTCGCCGTTCTTCTGTCTGCATTTAGAATCAAGATGCCGTGGTATCCATATGGGTAAATTATTATATTAATTTATTAAACCAGCACAATATATATGACATTTTCAACTAAAAGCAGTGGGGAGACACTCCTGACTTCGGGCAAACACGGCTCAGCATTGCTCCGAGCAATTATCAGGGTTGGCACCACTTGACGTCCTTTTGCGTGCACGACCACAGATGACTTCCTTTTGCGTGCACGACCACAGATAAGATAATGACTTGAATTTTGACAACCTTAAATAGCCGAAAGGGATAGTGCCATACATTAGAAAGGGATAGCATGATTCGTCCCTGAATCGCTGTCAAACTTCTGTTTTGTAGGAAGTTTCCTTTCTGTACAGTAGGTACCTACTATTATTTATTCTGTGCTAAAAGGTACCACATTGTTGGTTGTCGATAAAGGGACCCACATATTACCAGTTCGTCGGACGCTCGCCGGACGATATCTGCCTGCCAGTTGTTCGAAGCTATCAAATTTTGCGTACAGGCTGACAGGCTAATATCGTCCGGCGAACTGGTAATCAGTGGGCCCCGTAAGGTTGATTTCAAATTCAATATTTGTAAGGGTATAATTCAGTAGCCTTTTGGTTGAGAATGGCACATATATTTGTGTGTAGTCAACCGATTTGATTCCTATGCCACTATATTGAAATTTGAACCATGTGATGATGAAACAATTTGTTTACGACAGTGCTTATTGAGCTCAACTTGAGTAGAACCTCTTACAAGGAGTAGGTGTAGTAGGTAATCTAGGCTAATATTAAACAACTAACTTTCTTCTTTCAGTTTCTAAATGAACTGCATCGAGCTTGGTTAGTAAAATGGGCGGATGTCGTCTTTCAACAAATAAAAAAATATATTTTGAGTAACATTTTATTAATGTAATTTCATCTCAGCAGCTTAAAACATTCAATAGTTTACTGTTTTCTAAATCTCTAGCACCAGTGCCCCGCGATAGCAAATCGCGAGTGAGAAACACTACTAGAAAAATGTCGCGGTGCACTCGTGCTAGGAGTACTTAACACGTTTAAATTAATCCTTTAACTGCCTCGGTCGGCCATAGTCGACAAAAGTTACAGTATAATAAACGTTTATATAAAATAGTTGTAGTGGTCAAAAGGTTAATAAACCCAAAATATTATAAACATTCGATCGTTTTCCATCAGTCTTATCATTATCTTAACATTACACTTGGTACAGTCAGCAGCAACAGATGCTAAGCGGGCGAGGTGTTCAAAATTACCTTGACACGCTCTTAGGGCTCTTAGGCCACTTGCACCATTCTAGTAACCTGGAGTTACCATGGTTACCAGTACAATTTGACACTGGGTTAACGGTTTAACCACTTAACCCCGGGTTAGTGGAATGGTGCAAGCGGCCCTTATTCTCTTAACACATTCGACACCGCGTACCCGACTCTCGGGCACTCGTAAACTTTACTCAGATGCCGGCATACCCGCTAGTCGGGCAAGAGCTATAAACCTACACGCGACGCCGAAGTGCCCGACAGGCGGGCAAGCATTATTTGCATCTTCACTACCTCAGGGCTGCCACTGCCACTAACAGAAAAAATTGCAAGTCTTCTGATTATTATGTGGTCGAAAAGTTGGTACAGTTGATTATTATATTTTATTACTTCACTTTGTATTTTTATTTACTTTACCTAATGCGATTACAAAATAAAAATTCTTATTAGTTGGTTACGTGAAATTGCATACACGGGTATGTATCAATAGGAGTTAGAATTAGGAGAAGAACAAAACGGGGAGCCTAAACAGATGAGACAGCAGATTTAATTTTATCCACGTACTTATACGGAAGTTACTTGGCACAGCCCTGAGCGTCCGCCGCTTGCCCGACTAGCGGGTTCGCGGCGTGCGGCATTGAGTTGCACGTCGTTGCCCGACTAGCGAGTACTGTCGGTTTCTGGGGTATTGTTTGAAATTTTGCCTGGTTGCGAAAGTGTTAACAATAAAGTCGCGTAGAGATCATAGTGAACACCTGGCCCGCTTAGCAACTTCTGCTGCTGACTGTACGAGACGAGACCTCCCTATAGGGAAGCCTATAGGCTTGCCACTTAACTGAGTCGGTCCATGAAAGACTGCTGTACGGTCGAGTTAAATTTCACTACACCTTATAAAACAAAGTCCCCCTCCGCGTCTGTCTATTTGTGTGCATGTATGTTCGCAATAAACTCAAATACCTACTACTAAACGGATTTTCATGCGGTTTTCACCTATCAATAGTCATTCTTGAGGAAGGTTCAGGTGTATAATTTGTTATGGTTTTGTGTAACCCATACGAAGCCGGGGCGAGTCGCTAGTTGACCAATATGTAAAAAACTAACAGTTAAAATTAATAACTTTCTTCTATGGATTTGCGCAACCGGCCCATGAACCCATGAACCGTCTCAGTTAAGTGATATCCTACAGCCGAGAATGTGATATGTCGTGTCAATTATATTCCTATGTCTAAACAACAGTCCAAAATAATAAATTTATTTAAAATATGAATAAATTATCAATCATAATTAATATTTTTAATACGTAACCTATCCTTTAACAATAATAAAATATGTAAGTAGCTTCTCTTGTTAAGACGGAATAATGTGTAAAATTATTAATTTAATAAAATTCTTTGATAAACGCATTGGAATGTCCCTATTAATTTAACCTTTACGACGTTCGACGCCGTGTCAAACGCAAAAGCTGTCACGCGGACGCCACGTCACCGAAGTGTCAAAACTGAAATTGAACCTTATGCATATGCACGTAGGTCTATTATGTTGCTCTGTGGTCTGTGACCGATTAATCAGTCTTTGGCGTTGAACCTGCGGTGCGGATATATCGGTCATTGGCGTCCAAAAGGTTAAGTAAATAGATATTTGAGTTAGTAACAAATTATAAACTATACATTTTACGAGTATGTTTCTTCTTATCCCCTACACGGCGGTAAGTTTAGCCTTTATAAATTTCAATCAAAATTGGTTCAGTCTTAAAATACATAAGGAAAAATGGCTTTCCTATTCTTTGGGTATGTTTTAAACGTTGCCTTGTACCACTCGTTGGCTTGAATCGCAGTCTGGATCTGAAAAATAGATCAAACCTGAATGTCTAAATATAATTTAAAAAATCCAATCTTTCTCGCGCTTGACAGGAGGCCTGTTCCCAGCAGTGGGTCTTTCATGTATAAGGCTGGGATTTTATATTTAAAAAAATCAAAATATGCCAAGAAAAAACGAAAGGAGTGTAAAGGTTGTTAAAGGATCGGCAACGCGCATGTTTCACCCCTGGAGTTGCAGGCGTCGATAGGCTACGGTGTTATGCACCATCCGGGCGGGCGGACCGTATGACTGTTTGACACCGACGTGGTAAAAGAATAGTGATGGTGATAAGAATCGAAACGATTTTTGTTTACTTAACTAGAAGACAGAGAGGTCTGTAATCGCTATCGCGGGGATAATAGCTACCTATCGTAATTGCACTTGGTAACGGTCACATGCACACACACTACACCTTATAAAACAAAGTCCCCCGTCGCGTCTGTCTGTTTGTATGTTCGCGATAAACTCTAAAACTACTGAACGGTTTTCACCTATCAATAGAGTGATTCTTGAGGAAGGTTTAGGTGTACTTATAATTTGTTAACCCGTGGCGGTTCGCTAGTCATTAACATTATTTATCACGTTTTGTTGGCCCTACTTTAAGAGTAAAACTGACCTGATTTCCAAGCACCCACAGATAAATACAGAAGTACGTTTTCGTCGGCACCAGAAGGAGGAGCGCTGTGTACATGATCACCTCACACATCCGGTGAGGGCTGGACACCAGCTCGAACCACCTTCCGTGCGGTATCCCATGGTCCTCTGTTACCACTTGGCCTGGAATGATCGATGGATGGATGAAAAATGTTTATTTGGGCAAAAAAGTGGTGGCGGCCGAGTGGATATGACGTCCGACTTTCAATCCGGAGGTCGCGGGTTCAATCCTCGTAACAATGAGTTTTTCCATTTGCTTTTCGGTGAAGGAAAACAACGTGAGGAAACCTTCATACATCTGCGAAGATATTCAAAGTAGGGATGTACCGACTAGTCGCCGACTAGTCGGGAAAGCCGACTATCCGGCCACATTTGTAGTCGGCGATTAGTCGGCGACTAGTCGGCAAAAATGGCCGATTAGTCGCCACTTTATTAGTAAAAGAATACCACATGTTTTATGTTTATTTTACTAAAATACCTATTCAAGATGCATACGAAACCTTTTGTTCATGTAAATAATTTACTGTTTGATCGTTATCGGATGTTTGTGGGCTGGTGTTTTCCTCTACAGGTCGATCTCCACTGATTCTCGTGTAATTTCATGTGCACGTCGATTTTTTAAATTATTATTAACTTAGTTTTTGTTAGAGCCATGACTGGCCATAATTAATGTTATTGCAAAATTTAGAGACTTAGACAGGGCACGTTGCTCGTAAAGACGCTGACCACAGGGGATAGGTTCTTAACTGGCAACTACGTACGGGAAATAGAGCCTTGGAAATACCTCCTACAAGCTGTACTGACGGTCTGCTCAGGATCGTAAAATAAAAGAACTAAAGACAGAAATTGAATGAGGATTCTTGTGATAGGTCTTTGAACCTGTAGAGAGCACCTTTTAGCCAAGCTAATATGATGAATAGCGCAACCAAAGGAGCAAAACAAATGTTTTTCACCTGAACTTATACGAAACTAATGATCTGGCCGACTAGCCGACTAGTTGGCCGACTAATCGGCCATTCGAGCGCCGATTAGTCGGCTAGTCGGCCAAATCAATAGTCGGTACATCACTAATTCGAAGGTGTATGTGAAGTCCCCAATCTGCACTGGGCCAGCGTGGGGACTATAGCCCAAGCCCCCTCGCGAGTGAGAGGAGGCCTGTGACCAGCAGTGGGACGTGTATATAGGCTGAATTATTATATTTTATTTACATATTACATATGGACAATGGTCGAGTAGCTTTCGGCCGTCGTATTTTCACGGAAACGTACGAACGTGGCTTGCTATTTCAGTCAGTCTCGGTATAAAAAGTAATGAGGTTGCCTGAAGTAGCATGATAAATACGAACGATTCCGAGAAAATACGATGGAGAACAATTATGCACTACATCTGTACGCTTATGACTAATTAAACAATATGTCGTAAGCTTTTTTGTATTTCGTTACCATTTTTCGTAGACTGTGTATGACGAAGAAGGGCCCGAGTCGAGTTGATTTGGGGGCCGACTTACTATGGAAAACCGACTATGGCCTTTATCGCATGTAAATTTTGTTCTTAATGTGCACACATATTTAGGGTTAGAGTCCAGTTCAGAACGCTGTACGCCTCTAATATGCATGTAAACGCAATGACTGTAACCTGTTTTAAGGCCTAAATAAATTAAAAAAAAAAAAGGGTACACGGTAGGTACTCATCTCTTACCAGACTTTTTGTCTTTGCGAAGGTTTGCAAAGATGACATTGCTTTGGTACTGTTCGTACCACGCCCACAGGAAGATTAGGATGCAGGGAATGGAGAGGTACTTGGTGCGAGTGTCGGTCCATATCATAGTGTCTCTGTTTTGGTTTCCTGAAAACAAAAGGAATACAATTTCAAAACCCTTCTTAACACATTCAGTGCCGAAAACCCAACTATCGGGTATTTTATGATTGTGATGGTGGGATGACCCAATAGTCGGGATCGTGGTACTACTGCTTTATATAACGAAATTGTTGTGGCCTGGCGCGGGTGTCTTGTTTGGCTGGGTGGCAATGAATGTGTTGATAATGCGTAGGTAAATACTTAACTTGAAACGAGATTGAAGTTCCAAGTAAGGCCAGATTTAAACGTGCAATAAACCGATTGTAATATGACGACGAATACGAGTTCTTACGTAAAGAACTATGAGAACCTTCCACCCCCTTGTAAGAAAAGAAAAGGCATGTTCGAAACCCCTCCCCCTAAATAGTCTTGCGTAATAAATGAATGGTGTCTAATGAGAGTTTATTGAAATAGTAGTTTGTGTTACAAGGGATTAAAATGATATATTTCCGTCAAGGGCGTACATTGAATCCTGAATGAAGCGATGGATTCTAAAGTAGAATCCTGAGCGTAATGAGGGATTCAAGTGTGAACGCCCAAGACGAAATAATTTTGATACTGTGTGACACATACTGCTTTCCACATCAACTATGAGGAAATTGTTATGTTCCAAAATACAGTAGAATCCGCATAATTATAATGACATCGAAGGGAAGTGACAAACACGTCACACTAAGCGGATGTCATATAAAGCATAGTTGATTAACTTCTTATTTTTGTTATTTTTTCCAAATTAGTCTCAAATTCCTTTGTGAGAGATGAGTTTTATTTATTAGGTTGTACCAATTATCAACTTGTCACTGAGAATCAAAACTAAAACAACTGACACGCCACGCACGCACCAAAATGTCCCCGCAGTGAAAGACGTGGGGACGGCCACGAAAACCAGCGAATGTGTCAGTATAACCAGACATAATTTCTCAAAAATTGGATTTATAGATCATAGTAAGCGGTTTGTCACTATAAGCGAAGTCATCTTATGCGACTTTGTCACAAAGAATTTTATATGAAAACCAAACATCGCACAGTAATTAGGTCATAGTAAGCGGTTGGTCAGTCTAAGCGGAGTCATAATAAACAGATTCCACTGTATGTATTATTTGACCAAAAAAAATAGTAGGCAAGAAAAATTAGTGTCCTAGAACAGAAAAGTACAACTTTGATCCCTCCTAGCAGGGAAGAAAAGTGCCACTTTGATCCCTCCTAGCGGGGCAGAAAAAGCCCTTTTTCGAATAGGTGATGTGAAAAAAATGATCTTACCACAAAACAAGGGAGCTTCTCCAACACCAGCTATTATGCAGGCAAAGTAGTGGATAATGCCAGCGAGGTAGTGACTGAGGTTCATCTTGCTGTTTTTGGCGAAGACCTGGAGGTAGTGGGTCTCATAGAATCTCCGGGCACACTGAACGGTTAGCAGGGACATGGCAATGAGTGCTGCAGTTGCTGACACTAGAATTAAAAAAATTGTGGTGTTGAAACATGGTAACTTTATTATTTCAAAAAAGGGTAGTTTCTACATGTTTTGTATTACACACATATTGACTTTAACAGAACTAAAATGAGTTAGTTAAACATTCTTATTATGCTTGAAGATTACCTAAGAAATAGAAATATTTTTATTTGTGAACACAAATAAGACAATTTTGCACTAAGAAAATATAGTATTGTGTGTAAAAAATTTGATAGTTTAGGCAAGTATATTATGTATATACCTTGTCATCAGGGACACTTGTGCTTATAATTTTAAAAATTCTGAGGCCCAATTTTAGTAATAAAAATTTAAGTATTAATGTGATTATTAACATTTAAGTATACCATCATCATAAAAATACATGCTAAACTGTGGCTGTGGCTAAACTGTTGATTTCAGAAAACTAATAAAAGGAACTTAGTTAAGAATGCAATCTGTGCATTAGTTTTAAGTCCCATAATCTCCTCAAGATATCGTTTAGCAATTGCTGTTTAATAAAACTTACCTGTTGGTTCATTTTGTTCCAAAATCTTATTCAAAACTATCACAACATACTTATTCACACTAAAATCCAGAAAATAGATCATATACATGTATACTAATGTTAATGCACTGAGCACCGACGAAAATGAATAAAAATGCCTGTAGTATGATTTCGGTATTTCAATTGCTTGTATGAAAATGGCCCCATTCCCTTGATACGCGAAACTGCCATACTTAAAACCCTGAATTACGAATGCTGGCACGTAAGTTTCGTAATTATTTATTAGATATCCCGTACACGTAACCATGAAGGCAAGGTTTAGAAATATAAAATCTAGCGTGTTCAGCATATTTCTGGGATTACAAGTATGTCTTTAAATCACGAAACAGTAATTTCACTGTTTTATAACGGGACTAAGCAACTTGTTTGAACTTTCGACACTTTCGTTTCGTCCCAAATAAATAATAATATACCATTCTAAACGGTAAACAGTACTCTATTAGTTGTTAACCTGTCACTGTCACTGTCAGCGCAGTCAGCTGTCAATAATGGTGCCACATACGCATACCGCTCTTTTTTTAAAGGTCGTAACAGACGGACGTACCGGACCGCGTTCTTGATCCGGTTAGTATATCTCTTTCTTGCTCACACTTATAACTTCATGGAGAAAATATTGCTAGGCCATGTAATAGGAATACTCAGACTAAAATGCTGCAACGGCGCTTTGAATATCGTGGATTTCCAATGGGTTAAAAAAAGCTGTTTTGATGTTCAGTATTTTTGCAAAAGCTTAAATTGATTTCCGCGCACGTATTCATTGGCAAAAAAAGAAGCAGTAAAACGCAGAAAATCGGGATGTTGGGCGATAAAAAAAAAGAAACCATGAAACTAAGGGCCTTTGATACTTTGCGGCATTTGATTGATCGGTAGAATTCTTTGGACTTTAGTAGCCAGCAATGTATCGCAAATCGCTTGCAATCGGTAAGCTATGCATGAGCCCTTATAATAATTATTAATACATAATATAGGGCCCTATAAATAGTGTAAAATTTTATCTTAAATCTTCGGATCTTTGGTATCTTGAATTCTTAATAGAACACACAGGGTAACCGCAAACGGAATCGAAGTCCTTTTCGTTCGAGTGTGAATTCGGTTTGAAAAATAAAACGGTTTCCGAGCCCTGCGTTTAGCTATGTATATATGTAAAAATAGATTTTCACTTCTCATGCTCAAAAAGTGCACCTTTATGTCGTGCGTAGACGACATAAAATCGCATTTTATGCTCTAGAGCATAAAGTAAAATCATCTATTACGACCCTTATTGACTTAGCAATAAAGTCCAAATTCTGCCATACAAACTGCCAGCCCTGCCGGCGCGCCCCCGACCGGCGCTCTCCCGATCGGCGTGCCCCGCGCCTCCGACCGGCCCAAGAACAATTTTCTTTAGTCTTGAATAAATACGTTAAAATAACCTAAAATATTTGATTTTTTGTATATTTTCCTCGCAATCGAAGTGAAAAGCAGAGTGTACAACAAGGGCATAATTATCCATTTTTACCCTCGTCAACTATTTTGGTCTTCGCTTCGCTCAGACCAAAAAATTGCCTCGGGTAAAAATAGGTCACTTTATGCCCTTGTTGTACAATCTACTATTTTGTCGTGCCAACTCAACTCATGTTGAGTACGAAATTATCATGAGTTGGCACGCATATCATTTATCTATATATTCAATTCAATTCAATTCAATATATTTATTTCAGACTGCATAGGTCCATAAAATTGTTAGTATTACAAGTACTTACATTTAAGAGTTAGTGCCTACGTACTAAACATACATTAAAATAATTAATAATTATTATAATATCCACGACACAAAACTAATTAACATGTAATAATAATATATCAAAATGAAAATTAAAATCAAAATTAAACAATTAAATTCCTAATTATTTTACATTAAAAATGAGAGGTCTGTCGCCTGTATGCAAATAGTTCCAATGCCTCATAACAGGGCACTCACACTTTTCAATAACAGCACTCAGGAGGCTATTGGTACTCTCTCGCACTCTGCGCATCAGGGAGGCAACACGTTTCCGCAGTATCGTATTAAAGCCATCCGTGTTAGCCTCTAGAAACATGCGCGACGCACTGCACCAGCGAGGCAGCCCCAACAGCATCCTGAGGGCGTTATTGTACTGGACTCTTAGACTATTGATGGTTTTTCGAGTGTAGTTGGTCCATAGGCTGCAGGTGTAAAAGGTCTGGCAATACGCTTTAAACAATGTGATTTTTACGTCACGTGAGCACCTAGCAAACCTACCAACCAACATATTAGCTCTCATCGCCATAGCCCTTCGTTCACGTTCGATGTCCGCGTCATCGGAGAGGCTCTCGGTAACCCAGTGACCAAGGTACATGAACTCGGTGACCTTTTTCAAGGGGACTCCAAGCAGTTTTACTGGTGGCACTGCTCTCAGTTTTCTAGTTCCAGCCTTATACGCAGTCCTTACAAGTTTGGGGAGCGTTTAAAGTGTTTAAATATGGTTTAAATCGCTAGCGGTATAGGTAGGTAGAGGGTAGGTTAGGTACCTAAAGTCGCCAAAGGGTAACACATCGCTTGTCAATCATACCAGTTTAAGTCAGACCTCCGATAACGCAATATTTGCTAGGAATCTTAGGTCAATATACGGTCGATGGTTAAAATGTTTAGTAAACAGCCGAAGACAGGCGCCAACTCGACGACCGCGCCATTAACCCGTCAGATGCGATGAGCAGGAACATCGGAAGCGACGTTGCGCGCCTCACTTGTTACGTTACCAGTCACTCTCGTGAATAAAACGACATGTAACACGCTGTCAATTCGATGAGCATTTTATACTTTTATAAACATTGATGCGACTCTCACTAGTCTCACTGCATTGACAGCATTTCAAATTTTCACATTTAAGTATACCTACTCTAGGACTTTTAACTTTAAGCTGGGCCAGCCGGGTGTCCCGTCATTTTGTTAAGAAAACTTTTCCCTTATTGTACGACAAAATATGTAGGTACATATTATTTACATGATGCTGGGTAGGTAACACTGAATGTTTCTGTAATCAACTACTGATAGTCAAAGAAAACATTATTGTTTGAAAATATAACTCTGTCTATTTTTTGTCTGTCTATTTTACAATTAATTTGTTTGTGATGTGTGTTTTAGGAATAGGTACCGGCACTCAGCAATGTCCTTGGTCGGATACGGCAGTTTGCCCAGAAATCTCCGAAATATCGGAACTTTACATACCCATGTAAAACGTATCCTTTGTTTTATTCCCGCCTAATTCTTAATTATACCTGCGTTAACCTATGTTAAACAGAATGATTTCCAAAATCAAACAGACTTCCCAGCACGCAACACAAATTCAAAACGTACTAACTCCAAAATCCAGAGCAAATCAAACCCAATTCTGGAACAGACCCCTTTCAATTGAAAATTCTCTCTCATTTAGCTGTTGTTTATGCCACAGACCAACCCCTATAGACCGAGCTTATAGGACGACTCGCGGCCACCGCCCGTATGGTGTATAGGTCAAATATAAGATTGTTCGCGCGCCGCTCCGATCAGTTGCGCCCAAGGTTACGACCTGTTAGCAGTGTGCACGAGTCTAAGAAAATAAATCGTAAACTGAATTCATTGGGAAATCATGGGATATTGCAGCGTAAAATGGTGTGGCAAGTCATCTAAGACATCGACTTACGAAACAGATGGAATAACATCCCACAGGAAAGTCAAATTCATTATTTCATTGAATAATGTTTCTTGTCCGCGGGGTTCATTTTATACTGGTCGTAAGCAGAGGCGAAGTATGTCCGTCCCTTTTCGTCAACTTGAAAATGCAATGCGCTATCCCTTTCCCTTTCGACTAGTGATGTGACGATGATGGTTTTTCAGTTGCGGAAACTTCGTGCTTCGTCATACCGTATTGTACCATTTTAGACATAATATATAGGTAATATGTTGTGTAAGTTTTTTAGAATCCTCTAGGCTGGCCTGGCGGAGCAGTTAGGCCGCATGTCACGAGATGGACCTGATGATGAACTTCAAAGAAGTGCGAGGGAACTCGGTGTTGGTTTGTGATATACATATGTTGTATGGGTTTTTTAGAATCCTCTAGGTGAGCAGTTAGGTCTCATGTCACGAGATGGACCTGATGATGACCTCCAAAGAAGTGCGAGGGATCTCGGTGTTGGTTTGTGATAGACATATGTTGTATGGGTTTTTTAGAATCCTCTAGGTGAGCAGTTAGGTCTCATGTCACGAGATGGACCTGATGATGAACTTCAAAGAAGTGCGAGGGAACTCGGTGTTGGTATGTCTTAGACATATGTTGTATGGGTTTTTTAGAATCCTCTAGGTGAGCAGTTAGGTCTCATGTCACGAGATGGACCTGATGATGAACTCCAAAGAAGTGCGAGGGATCTCGGTGTTGGTGTGTGATAGACATATGCTGTATGGGTTTTTTAGAATCCTCTAGGTGAGCAGTTAGGTCTCATGTCACGAGATGGACCTGATGATGAACTTCAAAGAAGTGCGAGGGAACTCGGTGTTGGTATGTCTTAGACATATGTTGTATGGGTTTTTTAGAATCCTCTAGGTGAGCAGTTAGGTCTCATGTCACGAAATGGACCTGATGATGAACTTCAAAGAAGTGCGAGACAACTCGGAGTTGATTTGTAATAGGCATATGTTATTGGTCCATTTGAATATGTTTTCAATACAACCTTCTATGACCTTAATAAAACGGACAAAAGAAAATAATTGTATGAGATTTTGGCGACACTTTTTTCTCGTATCGAAAGAGATTGCGATTCTGAGTGGAAATAATATAAAAATTCTAAAATTTAAAATTCATGTTCTGGGTACTTTAAACAGAAATGCCCTAATATGTTAAGTAAACATTTCAGGTACATTGTTAAATTACTTAATGAAATATTAAATTAATCAATATAATTATTAAGTAAGTTTACTCTAAGTATTCTAAATTGGTAACAATTTTACCACAATAAATTTCGCTATCACTGGTAGCAGTACCCACTACCTGTAATGAACATGTCCCATCCCTACGCTTACACGTGTCAGTGCGCCATGTTTGAAACGACCAATCGCAACGCCGTGAGCACCCCTCCCGCACCTCACAGTTTGGTGATTTGCGTCGGGAACAAAATGGCCAATATTAGGTTTCTAGAGGCGGTGTTCTGTGTGTTTATGCGTGGGCACTTCATAAAGCATTTAGGGAAACTTAACATACACCGTCCTGACATTTCTTGAATATTAAGAACGGACAGGTGGTATATAAGGGTCCCGAGGTTCCCTGTACCGCATTCCTTCAGGGTGTGTGGTTTGTTTAACTACAAAGGTAAGTTGCTAAACAATATACCTACTTAAGTTTCTGTTGACGGCGGCGGTAAATTAATGTTTGAGGTTGTAACGGTAACGCGTAGGTATCTAAGATGAAACATATAGTACATAATTATATGTTTATAAGTTTTGTTAAAATAACTATCGTGAATTAGGTAGCTATACGGTTAATTTTATAGATCGTTTTATAATTTGCCTCCTGTAATTATTACTTACATATTATATAAATAAGTAGTTAGGTGGGAACTAATTAATTAAGCTAGGTGTGCTACCAATCAAACCGCGGTTCAAAGTGTTCGAACCTCAGCGGTAGCCATACGCCAGCGGCACACATTACCTTCCTAATGTTAACGTCTCAATCGTCTCATTGACCAACCTCAAAGCCGTAGCCACATGTCAAAACCTTCAGCTACACTGCTACACTATCGCTTTACTTGTCAAACACTGAAATATGAAACCTATGGAAGTGAAACGTCAACGAAAAATGCGTGCCAGTGTGACGTCATCCGGGAACTAAACATGGCGGTTTTAGTGCTGCCCAGAAGATTTTTACTGCTACTAGGTTTTATCGATACATCGATAACTTTTTAACGTGTTCGGCTCATTTTATTTAAAATACTAAGTATGTATTATTTGTGGAGTTTATGTTTTAATAGGAAGTAAGTAAATAAATAAAAATTCTTTATTAGTATATTGTTATGTGAAAAGATACTTTGATTGAGTATGATGTGTGGAGTCTAGGACAATTTCGTGCTTCAAATTTGACAGGTAAACGAGATGACGCTGTACTACTCAATACATATTGCGCTTTTTGCGGTAACTCTGATTTTCAAAAGTTGACGTTTGACAACTTAGTGACCGCAAAACACATGGCGCAGTACAGCGCCATCTGTTTTGGATGTCAGAATAAGTGTACGTGTTTTTCTTGGACTTTACCTCTCTATTACAATCAATTTTGTTGTGTTGCTAACCCTAAAGTCTGTAACACACTACCGCACTGCACCTCGACCTTGGTGCGCCGTATCTATAAGTGAGAGCGATACAAAATTCAAGCTTATTAAGCGACGGGTGAAAAAAAACAAAACACCTTTAGAACATTTTTTTTATTACAAAAATAAGGAATGACTTCCGCTCTTCAACTTCTTCAACATTTATTCAGCAAATAGGCCACAAGGGCATTTTTATACGTCAACATTGAATTTACATATGTACAAGCAAAAATAATAACAATACATTAACCATTTTATAAATTACAACTATATGTAAGTATATGGTCTCTTAATGTCGAATTATATAAAAAAAATATAATAATGATATAAAAAAGCCCGCAGGGCAGCTTGTGGAGTAACGACCCCACGGCCCCGAGTTACCCTAGTGCTCCCGAGAGTCGGTCAGGATCTCCATCTCCAGGCACTCTTTCTTTTTATGTTCATTTCTTGGTAACCTATAAAAAATGATTTAATTATTAAATTAAGATAATTTAGTTGGTTTGAAGCGGGGTAGCATGATAAAATAAGAAAATATAAATAGGCAATCATAATATATCGATATCAAAGTCGATAAATAAAGTACAACCCTAGCTGAAATGTTTACATTATTTAAACGTAAAAATATAGTTAAATAAATCCAATCACTTCATGATCTATAACTGCACAGAAGAACCTTGCTATTTATAATGTGAAACATCCTTACATTTCCCAGGAACATTAACAATAACCAATATTTTTCATGTAAATGATAGCGTACCTGTGTAAGGTTAAAGATGGCTGATTTGGTGGTTTTCTTATGCCGCAGCCTAATACACTACACACTGGCATATTCGCGACGTAATTATTCACATTTGGCTTCAATTATTTTCAATCACAAGCAAAATATTGAAAGATAATTAATAATTTTAATTTTCACCACGACTTTTTGACAGGACAAGTACCGGCTGAACTGACAGACAATGACATTTGGGGAACTAAACATGGCGGATTTTCGGCCGCATTAGGTATTTACGTATTTTCATGGAACACTTTATGTACGTACTGAAATACTGTCATCTTTTTTTGCTTTGGGTATGGGTGCTGAGTAAAAACGAGACAGATATATATTTATGTGTGTGCCGTCAAAATGGGTGCTATTTCTATAAGCAATTGTACGTATAGAACAATATGTCTTGTCCCTATTATATAGGTCCATGTTGTCAAATTATGCATATAGCCCTCAAAGCTTAAAAGCAAGTATACTATATACTATACAGTCGCTACACGTGTACGCCAGGCCCTTGAGGAACAAATGGGACGATATTAAAAACAGGTTCCAAATGGCTCAAAACTGAAACCACATGAAACTCGCTTTTAACAACAAAATTTTAACGTCAGGACAACTTCACACCACACCATAGAACACACACACACCAGAAGCTCTACCACCAGTTTTGACGTTGACATAACGCTCACGTCTACGTAATTTACTTTCAGTACATCTCGCTTGCACTAATATGCCAGTACGAGCGAGATGCATAGAAAGTAAGTTACGTAGACGTGAGCAAATGTGTCAATGTCAAAACTGGTGGTAGCCGTACAGGAGCAAATCACTACATGTATGTGTGAGTACACATAAGGTAAACGGCCCCAAGTTCGTGTTAGTACGTTATTTCGTTAGTTTTGTTTCTGGCGTAAATAATAAGGAATTCAAATATTTTTTATTCAAATTATACATACGAAAAAAATCTGTATTATTTAATCTCTTCAATAAAATAATAACCAATATTTTAGTGATTAAACTGAGAGTAATACGACGGTCGAAACTGTCACGGCCGCGAACAGCTGTGTTGTATGCGTGCACTTTTTTTAGGCGTAAGGTGCGCGCTCTCACTTGTTAAGCTTATATGAAGGAAAAGCTAAACCCATTCGAATAAAAGATTTTGGGAGTGTTTCTGTAGGTTCCTTAGTAATTGATTTGATAAGAAAAAAGATTGAATATATGCATAGAAATACCTGAAAATTGCAATAAATCGACTCACGAAATAGCGGTCATTTTATTTTACGTGTGTCTCCTATTTCGTGCCACTAACGAATCAAGGATTTTCTAGATACATTTTGAGTGCTTGTTTTTAAATATAACAACGAAGATAATTAAAAAAATAAATTAGAAAACAATTAATGTATTTTATGAAGTTTCGTATGAGCGAAATTCGGTATATGTTTTTTTCACTAGAATTCTCATAAAACGTGTTTGAATGTGACCCGAGTTAAAAATGTTAAGGTATATTTCACGTATATTCTCATAATAACTACTAGCACAATTTTATTTATAATTCAGTTTATTTGATGTATTTTTGTGTATGTTTATATTTAACGTATAAAATCTCATAAGATAGTTATTTTTTTTGTAAATATTTTTTTTTTTAATTTTTTTTTTATTATTTTTTTTTTTATTTATTTATAGAGTTCGGCTTTTAATCAAGTATTAAAGTACCCATATGGTTTACAAAGTCTTAATTCAACCATTAAAGTCGACGAGTACAAAAAACTTGAAGCTAGCTCTCAATTTTACATTTTTTTTAAATATTATTTTTAATTAGACCTTACAATTACTCGTAAGTAGGTAAGACCGTTAAATATTTTAAATGATTATCAGCAAATTATCACCAATTACTATAGAAAACTTTATTCCGAAACAGGGGACACGAATTCACGAACTTAGGAGCCGAGCTAAATTTGTATCACGAAATGGGAGCCAAATAAGAGGTTCTCGAAAATATTCATATAAAAAAAAGTTTCAACTAAAACCCTATAGTTTATACATTAAATTATTAACAAAGAACTAATATAACTTACTCAAAAGCTTTCAAGGTATTGATATGCTTAGAAATATTTTAAAAAAATATACAAACACTCAAGAGCCTTAACCTGCCGAAACAGGGGCCCTTTACCTTATATGTAGTGATTTGCTCCTGGTGGAAACGAAAAAAAAACCGGCCAATTGCGAGTCGAACTCGCACACGAAGGGTTCCGGACCATTATCTATAAAAACGGTCACCCATCCAAGTACTGACCCCGCCCGACGTTGCTTAACTTCGGTCAAAAATCACGTTTGTTGTATGGGAGAATGGGAGCCCCACTTAAATCTTTATTTTATTCTGTTTTTAGTATTTGTTGTTATAGCGGCAAAAGAAATACATCATCTGTGAAAATTTCAACTGTCTAGCTATCACGGTTCGTGAGATACAGCCTGGTGACAGACGGACGGACGGACGGACGGACGGACAACGGAGTCTTAGTAATAGGGTCCCGTTTTACCCTTTGGGTACGGAACCCTAAAAACCGGGCAAGTACGAGTCGGACTCGCGCACGAAGGGTTCCGTACTAGACATGTGCGCCGCGCCGCCGCGCCGCCGCCGCCGACGATTTTTCCACGCCGCCGCCGATCAAAAAATCATCGGACGCCGCCGCCGATGATTTTGCCATCGGCGCACATCTCTATTCCGTACCATAATGCAAAAAAACGGCAAAAAAAAACGGTCACCCATCCAAGTACAGACCACGCCCGACGTTGCTTAACTTCGGTCAAAAATCACGTTTGTTGTATGGGAGCCCCACTTAAATCATTATTTTATACTGTTTTTAGTATTTGTTGTTATAGCGGCAACAGAAATACATCATCTGTAAAAATTTCAACTGACACGGACGGACGGACGGACGGACAGCGGAGTCTTAGTAATAGGGTCCCGTTTTACCCTTTGGGTACGCAACCCTAATAAACCGGGCAAGTGCGAGTCGGACTTGCGCACGAAGGGTTCCGTACCATAATGCAAAAAAAAACGAAAAAAAAGCAAAAAAAAAACGGTCACCCATCCAAGTACTGACCACTCCCGACGTTGCTTAACTTTGGTCAAAAATCACGTTTGTTGTATGGGAGCCCCATTAAAATTTTTATTTTATTCTGTTTTTAGTATTTGTTGTTATAGCGGCAACAGAAATACATCATCTGTGAAAATTTCAACTGTCTAGCTATCACGGTTCGTGAGATACAGCCTGGTGACAGACAGACGGACGGACGGACGGACGGACGGACGGACGGACGGACGGTCGGACGGACAGCGAAGTCTTACTAATAGGGTCCCGTTTTACCCTTTGGGTCAGGGACCGTTACCGGTATTCTGACTACAGGTTATTATTGAGGTATAACCGGTGTAATTTGAATTTGGGTATTTATATCACTTAAGCTCCGAATAGAGGTATTCGAATACCGGTATTCAATAGTGTTATCGGTTTAGCCAATTGACAACAAATACCACTATTTGATAGTTTACTCCTAAAGCTATTACCGGTAATAAGTAAGTGCCAATACCGGTTGTAGTAGTACCACGATTCGTTCCTTCGCTACTCGTCAAGGACGTTGTCCGGCCCGCTTGTAAAGTTGTAAATACTTAAGATCCGGATCTTAGAATGCCCGTTTTGATGTTGGCTGGTAAAATTAGCTGTTAGGTGATGATTTTGAATGATAAATATTTAATAGCGTTCATTTGATTCATTTAATTGTTTTTTTTTTGTTGATTTAATTGTATTTTATTATGTATGTAGTTTATAATCTCAAATTAGACGTGCGCGCCGCCGCCATAAGGAGTCCGCGCGCCGCCGCCGCCGCCGGTAGATTAAAATTCGCGCCGAATATTTTTTATAAGACAGTATTATGCAGCGTTAAAATATGTAATAGGTTATAGTCCGATAAGAAATAGTTGAAATAGGCGCCACTTCCTACGTAACTCTCACATTTTTGACGTAAAATACTTACTTAAACATGGCAATAATTACGTACTTACGGAATTTTTTTGGTCATATAATTTAATTTCTACTATTTTATGTCGCACCAACACCATACTAACTATTTATTATGTGGCAGTACGATTTACATAAAAATGTGTTGTATGTACCATGTACCTATGGGTAAAACACATTTACAAAGTATAATGTCCAGTGTTTTAACCGTTGTCGATTACAAGGCACTTGTGCCAAGTATGCGAAGAGAAAAATTATCACGTTTTCTGGTAGTTTTTATGAATATGAATATGAATTAAACAGAGGGATTTTAGGTGTTTCAAAACCTTTTAAAAAGTCATTACTTGTCGTATTGCAACGTAATGAACCAAATAGATAAAAAAATATTATTACGGTTTTTTTTCCTGTGCGTTCATCAAGACATCAAGAGACAGACCCGATTTCATTTCAGAAATTTCTTACGAAAATATTGATAAAATTGCATGCATTGTTGTATACCATTGCTCAGATGTTGCTGCATCCTACGATACCCCGCTAAGTTTGATTTAATGTTAATAAAATGACGCCAATGACTGGTAAAATTTTACCACCTACGAGCTATAAAGCTTTTGGAAAAATATAAAAATAATAGGTTTTACTTTAGTTCATAACATAAGTTGACATTATCAGAAAGTGTATTTGTAATTAAAAATGCAATTATTCTATATTTATTAAAAAAAAAAATTGAATTTGACAAAAAAAACCTTATGCATATAAAGTACTGTATACTAACTAGGCAACGTCCAAAATACTAGACGTCTTTTCATTATGCGGCGTATCTTTTTATTTACACCGAACCTGGCAACATCCAACATATTTGACATACCTATGTTTTTTTCGCAACTATTATAAATAGATTTTTTTCATGATTTTTCTACAATAAACAACCACATAATAAGATAATAACACCAAAAAAATGATACTAACACAGTTTTAATATTGAAAAGTTGAAAAATTCCACGCCGCCGCCGTGGATTTTTTTGTGGCGCGCCGCCACCCAAGTTTTTTCGACCGGCGCGCACGTCTAGCGCCGCCCAATAGGCATTTAGCCGGCGGCGGTTCGCCGGTCAAAATTGGTTGGCGGTGGCGGCGAATCGGCGGCGTAGCCTTGAAAACTTGGTTTATGCAAAGAGAAGTCAAACCTTAATTCATTTAATTTAATTTCATTTAATTTATTGAATTATGGTAGGAAAAAAGTTTTTCATGGCATTAACTGTAGATAAGCAGCATAATGAACATCTCTTTATATTGTGAGGTTACTGTTAATTGAATCTATCACTAATTCACTACACTTTATAAAACAAAGTCCCCCACCGCGTCTGTCTGTAACTATATGAATGTATGTTCACGATGAACTCAAATCAAATCCTACTCAACTGATTTTCATGCGGATTTCAGCTATCAATAGAAAGATTTTTGAGGAAGCTTTAGTTTAGGTGTACAATTTGTTAAGGTTTTGTGTAATCCGTGCGAAGTCAGTGCGGGTAGCTATAGTCAAATATAATAGTTATTATATGTACGTATCGCCAGGAGAGGTGAATGATTACACACACTGCTCGCACAGACCACCTACTAATCGCAAAAATAGTATGAATGAATCAATGAGTGAATGTGACTTAAATGTACGATATTAAAAGCCTATAAAAACCCCTTCAAGAAACTTTTTTGCAGTTGATATCAACTTGATATTGGTACGAATTACGGAACCCTAAAAAGAATATTAATTTCAAAAATGTCTGAAAAATTGTATTGAACAACTATTTACAACTAATATTGCTCAAAGGTTAACTGGAAGAGATCACTTAAAGGCATAGTTTCGCCTTTGTACTAATGACGAATGTTATTTTTCCTGTTTTGTTTTGATTTTTGTACAATAAAGTGTTTTACTACTACTACTACTATATTAAAGCAGAAGGAGTTGAAAATAAAGTTCCAGTTAATCCTTGTTTAATATTCGCTGAAAGTTGTTGAGCATTAGACTTTTCTGAGTGAGCACTCTATGTATTTTTTTCTTTATGTGGTTAAATGCACGTAATGATTATTTTTAGATATAATCTTAATTTATATTTTTGTTCGGTAAATAAAACAAAAATATGATATGAAAAGTTTTCGTGATTTCTATTTAAAGTTAATTGTTTTTATATAAAGTACCATCTCTTAAAATATCGGTACCTAATTTGTTAGCACGTTATATAAAAGCAATAAATTCCCGATCAAACTAATCTGCATAGCATTTGCAACGACAACGTGTGTAAATATCATCGTTAATGTCAAAGTTCTATGAAAATATGACGTTTATATTATAATAACACTCCCTCACTTTGTTCTGTTCAAATCGGTGCAAAGTTAGCTTAGACAGACTCTAGTATCTAACAAGGTCACGCCGATGCCACACCGATAGCGCAGAATTTTGGCGGCGGCGGCGGCGCGAAGATTTTGGCGGCGCGGCGCTCATATTTCATATGGAAATGTTTTCTGGGATTAATTATTTTCATTAATTCATTCATTAACCTCGTGCCTTGAAACGGTCGCAACGCTCAATTTTACAGATTTCGAACCACTTGCTACGCTCGTGGTTAAATCATGAAATCTTTCGCTTGTACAGCGATCAATATAAGCATGAGCAAAAATAATAGATAGTAAGTTACATATGTCTTTGGCATGAGGACTTAACAACAACTTTAACCTCTTGTCGCAAAGTTTTTGGTTACTCTTTGATCAAGTGCAATGAGTACCGGTATTAAATACGAAAACCATTACCGGTATACTGAATACCTGTTATTATTGAGGTATTAATGAATACCGGTATTTCATTATGTCAATTAGTGTACAAATAGCGATAAAGACAAAAACGTAATGACAGCAATACCTCTGTGCAGGATTGGGGCTGATGGCAGCAAACAAAACAACCCTGTACACAGTAAATGAAGTATATTAATAAAAAATGTAAGAATACAGGCGCTTGATGCGCGGACGCGACATGGTGTCATGCCGGTCGTTCGTGGAGTGTGCGAGGGGAGACGGCGGCCGCGCCGCTCCGGCGCCGGTGCCCGCCGCCCGCGCCCCGCAGCCCGGAATCGTCCTCCGTCTTCACGCAGTGGTGGCGTGAACAGGGTCCCCGCCTTGGAAGCCCTGGCTTGCAAGAGAACCATCCATTTCGCTGTCGCGGACTGGCAGGAGGCAGACTCGGTTTACTGCTCTCTTGACCATGCCTCTGGCAGTTTTGAAGTCCGCCACTCTGGTGATGCCATCTTGGCCTTTATACAGCTGGTGCACTCGTCCCAAGCGCCACCGCATCGGTGGAACGTTGTCATCTCTAATTACGACGAGATCACCCTCCTTCAGCTCGTTCTGCTTCTCCTTCCATTTGGTCCGCTGCTGTAGCTCGCTTAGATACTCGTTGTGGAAGCGGGTCCAAAAGTGTTGTCTCATCTGCTCTATTCTTTGATATCTATTCGGACAATTTGTAGTAACAGGTGTCTCTGGTAAGGCGGTGAGTGGACGCCCTATCAGGAAGTGCCCTGGAGTCAGAGGAGACAGATCAGAGGGATCTGACGTCAGAGGGGTCAACGGCCGGGAATTTAGGATACTTTCAATTTGCGTGAATAGTGTCGTTAACCCTTCGAACGTCAGACTAGAATTACCTATTACACGTTTTAAAAGTGACTTTGCCGATTTTATTCCTGCTTCAAAGATACCTCCAAAGTGAGGCGAATATGCCGGACTAAAATGAAATTTGATGCCCTTATCATGGGCGGCCTCAATCATGGCCTTTTGGCTTGCTCGCAACATTTTACCCAACTCGTTACAGGCTCCCACGAAGTTGGTGCCATTATCACAATAAAGGTCATGAGGCCTGCCGCGGCGTGATATAAATCGTCGGAAAGTCATAAGAAAGGCCTCAGTACTCAGACTGCTCACTACTTCTAAGTGAACAGCCTTGGTACTGAGACATACAAATAGACACAACCAACATTTGGATAACCTGCAGCCCCTGCCTTGGCGATTTGCAATTAAAAAGGGACCTGCAAAATCCATACCCGTTACTGTGAACGCGTAAGTCAATGTAACTCGAGGGGGAGGCAAGTTACCCATCATGGGCTGGATTGAGTTGCCTTGAATACGCACGCACACTACACATCTTCTAAAAGTGCTACGCGCAAGATTTCTACCCCCTATAGGCCAATATTGGTCTCTGACAATATTTAATAACAATAAAGGACCACAGTGCATGTGGCTCTCATGCTCCTTTCTAAATAAAAGTTTAGTAAAAGTGTGTTTTGAACACAATAATATTGGGTGTTTTTTAGAATAATCACAAATCGATCCTTGTATACGTCCTCCAACTCTAATCAGGTCATGCTCATCCAAGAAGGGATTGAGTGCTAACATTTTGGACTTACGATGCACAGGCCGACCTTGTTTAAGGCACTGTAGGTCGTCTGCGAAAGAATCCCTTTGGCTGACCGTGATGAGAGTTCGAGTAGACTTATTTATTTCGTCGCTCGATAAAAAGCCACTTTGGCGTGCATTTGTGGCTTGTCTACAGTTAAAAATAAACCTTAAAATATATCCTACCACGCGAATCATTCGGTGGAACTTAGAAAACCGATCAAAGTCAAATGACGGCTGTTTTGAGACTAAGCAAGTATAAACTTTTAACTCTGGCAGCTGGACGCTGCTTATTTTAGTTCTAGGCCACTCATTTTCGGATTTCATCAAGAATGAAGGACCGTTGAACCACATACTATCATTTTGCAACTGGCTCGGACTGATGCCTCGCGAGGCAATATCTGCCGGATTCATATCCGTAGGTACATGATTCCACGAAGATTTGTCAGTCAGCTCGTGTATTTCATTCACTCTATTGTAAACGAACTGTTTAAGATTGCTTGGAGTCACATTCTTCACCCAACCTAATACAATAGTACTATCACTCCAAAAGTATTTTTTGTCAAAATTGCATGTGAGTGACTGACATACCTTCGCGCTCAATTGAGCCCCCAGCAAAGCTGCAGCTAATTCGAGCCTAGGAATAGTCGCTGTTTTTATCGGTGTGACTCGGGCCTTAGCACAGAGCAACTTTACTGAAACATTGCCCTTCGAGTCCACACAACGTATATAAATGCAAGTTGCGAATGCATTTTGGGATGCGTCCGCAAAGCAATGAAGTTGTATCGATACCGGTGAGTCTTGCATGACAAAGCGTGGAATCCTTATGTCTGCAATTTGATGTATACTAGATATGAAATTATTCCACTCCTTGTTCATATCGCAAGGCACCGGATCATCCCACCCGAGTCCAGAAAGCCAAAGTTTCTGCAGCAACATTTTGGGTACTATTGTGCAAGGGCTTAGCAAGCCAAGTGGATCGAATATCTTGCAAGTAGCTGACAGAATATTCCTCTTTGTGGACACGGGCTCATTATCGAAATCAACTAAGAAGTTAAAATTATCTTGCGAAGGACACCAATTCAATCCCAGCACTGATGACTGGTTTTGTAAATTTGAATATTGGTCGTTTACTTGCGATAAATTCTTTTCATCACAAGTGGTTGAAGTGGGGTCGTTCGCAAATATACATGGTACATTTGTTCGAAATTTTCTTAGCGGGAGACAAGCTTCGGCTAACTTGTCAACCACTGAATCGCGTATGCGTTTTAATTCAGTCAAATCATCACTGCCAGTAATGAGGTCATCGCAATAAAAGTCATTTTTAATTACATCTGCAATTTTAGGATCTGTGCATTCCTTTGAAAGCTGAACTAAACATCTGAAGGCTAAAAATGATGCTGATGCCGTGCCATACGTGACAGTGTTGAGTTGCAGTGTTCTCAATGGTTGAGATTCGTTATCTCTCCATAATATCAACTGTAAATGACGTTGAGATTCGTCCAATGAGATCTGACGATACATTTTGGCAATGTCGCCAGTGAGAGCAAATTTATGTTGACGAAATCTCAGCAAAATAGACAATAGATCATTTTGCACCACTGGGCCCACGTACTGAATATCATTTAACGATTTACCTGATGTGGTGCGTGCTGATCCATTGAAAACTGTACGCAATTTGGTAGTTTCACTTTTTTCCCGTAACACAGGGTGGTGGGGGAGGTAATTGCCATTTGGTGGCCTCTTTACTTCAGTCAAGTGGCCAAGTGTTGCATATTCTTGAATAAATTCACTATACATTTGTTTTACAGTAGGCTGCTTTCGAAAGCGCCTTTCTAAATTGAAAAAACATCTTTTAGCTAAAGCAAATGAATCTCCCAGGACCTCTGGGGACTCTTTCAATGGCATCGAAACTTGAAATCGACCGGAGTCTAACCGGATTGTGTTTTTTACAAACAATTCTTCACATATTTGATCATCAGTGGAGCATACCTTAGTGGGTGCGGTAAATGTTTCCAACTCCCAGAACTTGGAAAGTGAATCCTTGATCTCTTGGCTAAAATTACACAATATTTTACCATGCGGCAAAATAGGTGTGGTAGGGCTCGTAGGACCTGCTACCAACCAACCTAACTTTGAGTAAACTAGCGTAGGCCCGTTTTTGCCTAGCGTCTTTTGACACCCAGCCTTAACAATATTCCACATTATGTCGGCCCCGATTAAAATATCAACTTTGTCACTTTTATGAAACAGGGGATCCGCCAAGCGTATATTGTTAGGTAGGTTCAATTCGTCGAGATTTAGATCCACATTGGGTACATTGTCAGAAACCGCTTCCGTAATGATGCAAGTTACTTCAACAGTATATGAATTAAATCTGGATTTAATTTTAATTGTGCAGCAATCAGAGGCACTTGAAGTTATATTATTGAGCAAAGTTACTTGTCTTTTTGATTTGTTACTTTCAATATTAAGTTTCCTTTTCAGGTTTTCAGTTATGAAACATTTTTGGCTACCACAGTCAATCATAGCTCGTGCAAGGTGAGTATTACCATGATCATCAGTGACTTCAACGATCGCGGTGCCCAGAAGAACCTCGCTATCGTCGTCGACGGATGATGTAAGTGTTGTTACCGGAGTGCTAGCAGCAGCTGAGTTTCGCCCTTCGCTGCTAGGACCAGGTTTGTCGCAGTTGATGTTCTTATTTTCATGGTAAGGCTCATTTTTATTTTTATTGTTATTTTGATTATTATTTTTTGTACATAATAAACTATTATGCTTTTGATTACAGGCCCTGCAGGAGCTAAGACGACAGTTCTGTGTTGGATGGCCAGGGCGAAGGCAGTTGAGACACAACTTTCGCTTGGTGATCTCAACTTCCCTTACCTCAGGTGACATCTCTGCAAACATTTTACATTCAAACAATCTATGATTCTGATTACACATGACACATGATCTATTGTTTGACGCTGATGAAAAGAAGGACTTAACCTGACTATGTTCTTTGTTGTAATTATTATACTTGCCATATTTTGTATGATTAAACTTATCATTTTTATTCTGATTATTATTTGCCTGAGCGCTCTTGGCGCTGCCTCCATGCACAGTCTCCAAAACGTCGGCACGATTTCTTAGAAACTGATAAAAGTCTTCAAGACGTGGAGACTCCGCAAGGGTGGCTTTGTACTCTTCCCACTTAATGCTAGTCACACTGTCTAATTTTTGTACAACTATGTATATTATAAGAGTATCCCACATCTCTGTGCGCTCCCCAAGCGTATTCAAGGCTCTCAAATTTTTTGAAACATGGTCCACAATAAATCTTAGTGACTTATGAGATTCTTTGTTAAGAGATTCAAGTGTAAAAAATGATTTGAGATGATTATTTATCAACACGTTCTTATTATTGTACCTATCACAAAGTAGATCCCACGCTACTTGATAATTATCGGCTGTAAACTCAATTGATTTCATTGTGACTGCAGCACCGCCCTCTAGGGAGGATCTGAGATAATGAAATTTGCTAATATTGGGAATAGTCTCATTCCCATTGATCAGCGAGTCGAACGTATCCCGAAACTCGAGCCATTTTGTGTAATTCCCATCAAAAGTGGGCAATTTTATCGTCGGGAGACGTAGCTGGCCAGAGTGACCAGTGCAATGATGATTAGAACTACTTCCAATTGAAAGCCTTCTACTGGGGCTTTCGACTCGCTTCTCATGGCTGGAAACCATTTCGTCAGCGCTGGAAATGACCGAGTAAAACTGATTTTCTATTTCATATCTTTCTTGCAAACGTTTATCTAAATTTTCTTCACTGTCTTTGGATTCTATCCGCGTCTGAACAGATTCAAACTCTTGAAAGAGTTCGTTGACCTTTGTTAGTCTTAAATTAATATCGCTTATATTCTTAGTGGTCAACTGTTCCTTATTAATTTGTTCATACGGGGAAAGAAATTCCTTAAATTTAGTAATCCGCGATTTAATCGTACCGCGTTTGCGAACTAACATTTTCAGTTTCACTTCGTCCACTGCCCCGCTATCAGAGTCCGACATTTTATTTATATTCACTGAATCAAAGCACACAAATAAACAAATGAAGAGAAGGGTTCAAATGTGCAAGCAAACCAAATTCCAGCGAGGCGAAGCAAGCAGATATGCGAGCGCGCTGTTGCGCGGACACGTGGCGCTGACCGCCGCGCCGAGCGCTCAGCAACAAGCACGCGGCAACGAAGTAGCTGAACGCCGCTCCACAACCACCTGGAATGTTCGGTGCGTGGCTAAAGCGTGGTGCTATGATTGTTGCGGATGCAATAAGAGGGGAAACAAAATGCGCAAATAAGTTTCAAGTTTGGTGCAGAATGGGTTAATAAGAAAAAACAATGAATAGCAATTAAATGCACCGTTAAGATAAACACGAAAATGCGTAAATGAAAGCAAATCTCTTAAATAAAAGTAAATCCGAACCATGAAAGGGTTAAGTGGGACTATTATCGTAATAATCCCACGTCAGTTGTAATTAATAATGCCACGTTGCAATCCTAATTACAACTGACTAAATACCTAAACGAATCTATGCCTAAACTGCGCCCTAAATGTCTGACGGAGGCAATAAAGATTCAATAAATCTAACTACTTTCTATAACTGTACTTACAACTACAAAACTAAATATAAGTAGCAGACTTTTAACAAAGAAACGTTATTTCTAATAATAAACGCTAAGTATATCTTTATATGTAAATAACAAGTTACTTGTGAACTTGAAAACAACTCGGCATTAATGAATTTAAAGCAAATTATCGTTATTGCTTATTATCTTAGCAAATCTATGCTATATTTTATGTTTGCAATCCCGGTTAGGTAGATTTCTCTGTACCTACCGGCGACTGAACTGAATTCACTTGAATTGTAAGTTAACCATTTGTTTTACTTACGATTTGGTTAAGTGCAAACTTAAATCACACTAACACTAATTATACCTATCCACAAACTCACGACACTATTCACAGCAAATCGAAAAGGGGTGCAAGGGAATCAAAACGGAGGTTTACACGGAACGGGCTATACTTCCTTTGCGAATGGTCTTCCAGAGCGATGGCTGTCCGAGAGACTTCGAGAAAGATCCGCCGCGTGACTTTTGGACCGGTGATCGCCTCGCCCGACGAGTGCGTGATGGTGCAGGCACTGGGATGGCTTCTTTATTCTTTCTTGTGGACTTCACTGGCCATAGCTTGCTGGCCGGGTCCTGTCACGGTCGCCAACTTGTGCAGGATTGGGGCTGATGGCAGCAAACAAAACAACCCTGTACACAGTAAATGAAGTATATTAATAAAAAATGTAAGAATACAGGCGCTTGATGCGCGGACGCGACATGGTGTCATGCCGGTCGTTCGTGGAGTGTGCGAGGGGAGACGGCGGCCGCGCCGCTCCGGCGCCGGTGCCCGCCGCCCGCGCCCCGCAGCCCGGAATCGTCCTCCGTCTTCACGCAGTGGTGGCGTGAACAACCTCTAATGCGAATATAGGTATAACATTTTAACCGGTATTCGTTTGACAGTTTTTATACAGGTATTTAATAAAACCGGTTATACGGTCCCTGCTTTGGGTACGGAACCCTAAAAACGATTATTTAGCTATTTATGGCCTTGGTCAGGGGCCGGCAAACGAAATGTGGCTCTTTTTACAACTGAAAACAACATTTGCGATTGTTTAACATCTTAATAAAGGGGGTTTTTAATGCGTTTAATTTGGTCTTCTTGTTAAAATTTGGTTGACCCCTGGCCTAGGTCAGGGGCGTATTTACCCTAGGGCCAAGGGGGCCATGGCCCGGGGCGGCAGGCCGCGGGGGGGCGGCGAAGCCACCCCCTCGCGGCTTTTTCTAGGCGCCTTTTATAATCAAACTTAGCTATATTTTTTATTATATTTTAATTGACATTTAAATTAATAAACAAACGAACGCTTCAAACCCCACCAATTGCTTAAAATATCTACCAACATTACCAACAAGTAGGTACTAAATTAAGCAACATTTTCGTTCAAGAAGTATTAGTACGGCTTTGGTACGGCGCAGTGCCGGATTTACCACTAGGCTGAGTAGGCTGAAGCCTAGGGCGGCAGATTTTAGGGGGCGGCAAATTTGGGTCAAAAAATATTTTATTTGCTGTTCAGATAGGGTCGACCAGAATTTTGTCGTTCCCCTATTTATTTGTAACATTTAAATAACAAGCATTATTTGTCGATTTTGCCGCCCTCTGTCATGTCAAGACCCTTTATATTGAGACAGACAGACGGCCGGACGGACAACAAAGTGATCCTATATGGGTTCCGTTTTTATTCCTTTTGAAGTACGGAACCCTAAAAATTTACCTCCTATTTTCTCGAAAAAAATTTCGCGCTCGCTACGCTCGCGTCTTCACTTACGTACCTACATTCTTTGTGACCCATCTGACTACATTGGGCGGTTCTTGTGTCTTCGTGGTACTGAATGTCACTAAATTGTTCCGATCCCATGCCGGAACTCAGTACAGATAGAGTGCTCTCGATATCAGATACAAATACAATACTTTTCATGACTTTCCAGCACCACAGAATGAGGGATAAGCCCCCATTCCCACGGGCGCTTTTACAACGCGCGTTAAAAAAGCGTTTGAATGACACAAATGGATACATGTGTATTTATTCACACGACAGCAGTGGCGCTTTTTATCAAGCGTTGTTGGATTTTCGACTTTAAGCCTTGGTCGTTAAATCGAATTTAGCGTGTCGACGGATTCAAGCGCTTTTTTAACGCGCGTTGAAAAAGCGCTCGTTAGTATGAGGCCTAATGGTACGGCCTGTGTAATACGCATCCCTACTACTGTCGTCTGCATAGCAATGATTATCATTGATATGCAGCAATTGCAGCAATGACAGCACAGAACCTAGTGCAACGCCAGCGGCAATGTCCACACTATCGGAGCAGCTTCCGTCTACTATACGGCTCATGTGCGTCTACCGGAAAAAAAGCTAGCGATCCATTTGTATAACATAGTCCCTCGAGCAGACTCGATGCCAGACCCGACCGAACTCCTTAGCTATATCCAGCCTGACTGCCAATGCCTCACCTTGATTCTCAATGGCCAAAACCCCGCAGTACCCACCGGTCACCGATCAGATCAGGCAAATATAACGAGGTCGCATCGTCATTGAGTGAGAAAAACGGCCCATATAAATCTGTATCTAGAATAGTGACATTAGTGACGTCACCTTTCTGCACTCAAAAGAATAAAAAACCGGGCAAGTGCGAGTCGGACTCGCGCACGAAGGGTTCCGTACCATAATGCAAAAAAAAAAACAAAAAAAAAAAAGCAAAAAAACGGTCACCCATCCAAGTACTGACCACTCCCGACGTTGCTTAACTTTGGTCAAAAATCACTTTTGTTGTATGGGAGCCCCATTTAAATCTTTATTTTATTCTGTTTTTAGTATTTGTTGTTATAGCGGCAACAGAAATACATCATCTGTGAAAATTTCAACTGTCTAGCTATCACGGTTCGTGAGATACAGCCTGGTGACAGACGGACGGACGGACGGACGGACAGCGAAGTCTTAGTAATAGGGTCCCGTTTTACCCTTTGGGTACGGAACCCTAAAAATGATCTACGTTCCACTATCAGCGAAGAGCGCCTGAATAGCTTAGCTCTTCTTAATATAGAAGCTGAGCTGACAAACGTTTTAAATTACGACAGCGTCATTGATGATTTTGTCAACCAATTTGTACATAGGAAAACAATGTAAATGCCTATGTGAGTAAATGGTAAATGTTTAGTTTTTTTTATTTCACATTCCAAAGGTACTTGTTGCAGGTTTATCTACTTTATCGTCACTGATGAAGGGGGGCGGCAAATCAAAATGGCCCGGGGCGCCAAATTTGTAAATACGCCTCTGGCCTAGGTTAAATAAGGTATCGAGCTTATTCCTTGCTCAAGATAACGTATTTAAGTAATTCCGTATAGCGGAGCGCGGAGCGGTGTATTAATCAGCGCAAATAATATAATATATCTCTAATTGATAGACCGAAGTTAGTATGACGAGTACTTAGGTGCTTGGATACCATAAATGTTTTGCCTTTGTGCAATATGTATCGTGAAGCGCACTCGGCCTCCATAAACAAATTTATTCGATAGGTATGCTAACAAATTGCTTTTATAAGCTACTTTGACCACAAAGCAATTCAATTTCCACAAAATATCAATGCTGTTGTCAGCCCGTTTTGCAAAATATTCAAGAAACCATTTTCAAATAAAGGTTGACGCTCACACAACGCCTCGGTGGTCAGTAGTAGCACCCGATCGATCCCAGATCACGGTCAGTTTAGTATATTGTACGTTTTGAAATATACCGAAAGCATCACTTCGCCTTTACGCGGTTTTCCGTTGTCTTGGCAATAGTATCGACGACGAATAATCTCATGCAAAACAGCTGTCATGCACAGCTTCGTTAGCGCGATGTCACGCTACCGATCTTCTGCAGTCGGTGTTGCATTACATAGGATATTGGTATGTACTTGGAAGAGTAGAGACGTAGCTGGGTGTATAACTATGCGTTAACCTTAAGTCTATTTTAAAAAGCTTGCATTCTTTCAACATCTTCCAGTCACGTTTGAATATGGAACCGATACTTTTGATGTACGGTACGTACAAATGGTGTTCTAGGTGCAAACTTGCCTAAAGTTAGACCAAGAAAAGTCTGCAGCGATTTTGATAGCCCACCAGATTTCTTGGTCTAACATTAAATAACTTATGAGGCGAGTTGCATTGTAATCTGTCTCGCAGACACTTCACAGATAACAAAACATTATTTGCATCATAGATTTATAAGGCATAGATCGAGTGTTCGTACATCCCTAGTGAAGCCATTTCAAGTGCGACGCCACGTCGCACTCGTGTCACCGTATTCGATCGGATCGGGCCCTGGCAGTACTCAAGGTCACGTCGGTTTGTGTACACCTCCCGTTTAAAAATCAAAAACACAGGAAAAATGGTTGTTTGTGCATTGAATGGGTGTCACAACGCATCATATCATAAAAACAAACCGACTTACATTACATTTCACGCGTAAGTATAGAGTTTAATGTGATATTTTTACGTAATCGTAACTACAAAAATCCAATGTTTCGTCAGCCGCCATTTCTTCTAAATGTTGCCAGTGTAGTGAATATTTTTTCCTCCAAATGGGACATGACCTCTACATTATAAAATAAATACGCTCAATTGAATTTCATTGTACAATTAGAGAAAAATATAATTAAGTTAATTATTTAGGTATTTAGTTTTTTTTCTTATTTTTATTATGTGTAATGTTCGTTTCAGTTTTCTGACTGATCTGCTTCTGTCTGCGAGATGGAAGAAAATAATTAGACTAAATCGGAATGACGCAATAATTATGGAAACATTAGAAACCGACTAAACACAGTCGAATATGCTTTGTCATATTTAAATTTATTCTTATTATTTTATGCACATTTATTTTGTTGAATAAAAAAAAATTAGTAAAAACTTATCAGCTATTTATTTAAACCTATTTCACAAAGTACAGAAAGGCAATAAATCCCAAAAGCTAAACACACACACAGTTAGTTTAGCTGTGGGAAAACTTACTATTTAATAAACCCGGGTGCATAATTGTTTGGAATTGTATCTATCTATCTATAAATCCCAAAATAAACAAAAAGCTTTTGCTACAAAATCGAATCTACACACTTCCAAATTATTAATAACCAAGGGAAGGAATTTTAACAACATCCACATGTTGTTAAAATTCCCCTACTTTGAGAGATGTAAATGAATACTGGCAACATATTTTGTATATATGTGTGTGTTTGCTGAGCGTAAAACACGAGCGTCGCACGCACACATCCATCGTGTTTCGGCTTCACTTTTGGCAGGTTCACCGTATGGGAACTATCTGTCTATGCGTTATTAGTTTAAGATTTGCATGCTATTTTTTTATAACCAAATTTCCGAGAGACTGACATATTAAACATCTTAAAACTAGAGATGCCACGAATATTCGGCAACTATTCGGTATTCGGCCGAATACTGCCTATTGTTCGGCCGAATACCGAATATCTATTGCACCTACCTAAAAATAAAAAATACACAATAAAAATAACCAAAAACCAGGTATATTTAATATTTAAAATGTATTCTTGGAAAGTTGTTAAATACGAAGACCCTGTTTTGAGCATTTGTTGATTACAAAATATTTTATTTTTATCATGGGTCTGATTTGATTGACTCTTACAATATTCATTAATTCTGTTCAACAATAAGTAAGTATATCTTAGCAAACGATGTGCTTTGTTGGCGAACAGTTTTCATAATAAATAATAATTGTGACTCAAAATGTTCGTATGTCATGCCAAATATTCGGTCGCCGAATATTCGGCGCTTCGGCCTAGAGGGGCCTAATATTCGGTATTCGGCCAACACCACTATTCCGGGCATCTCTAGTTAAAACGGGTCACTTACGTTTTTAAAACGACATGTAGTAACTTAAAAAACATAAGTGACCAAATATTTATAGGTTATAAGAGAAGCAAAGAAAAAGTAACATATGTTGAATAAATTATTTATTTATGCTATGCCCCTGTTAACAAAACGTGAGACACTGACATATTAAACTACCATCCACCACCAACCACCAACGCGTGCGCTCTTTGATAATGCTCCTCGTTATGAAGCGAAACATGTCGAGCAATATTCGATTTTATAAACGTGAGTGACCCGGTATAATATAGGTACCGTAAACTCGGGTTACTTTGACCCACCGGAGAGTAAATTTGACTCACATGAAAACCTCATTTAAAAGGGTCTAATAAAAAAAATAAAAATGTCAAAGGTTATTAGCTAAAACCAACCTCATGGTAGGTATATTTCCATAATTATAGAGCAATAATATAACCTGGACCGAGTAAATCTCAATGGCCAAAGTTACCCTCCGGTTCTAAAGTAATCCGACTTTACGGTAGGTATTTAATATGCCCCTGTTCTAAGCTGTTCCATGTTACAGATGAAAGTCCTGATATTGACGGTGTTCCTGTTCACTTTGGCGCTGTGCGCCGGACATATCGGCAGCGGCCTGATGATGCAAGACCTCAGTCCTCAGGTCTACTGCGGCAGAAACCTCGCCATAGCGATATCGGAGCTTTGTCTCATGCAGAGACACCAAAAGAGATCCGAGGGGCCCTTGTTCGGTGAGTAGATATTTATGATACTTTGTCTTTAACAAAACCCTCTCTAATCTAAAAACTGTAATAACTTTAGGCCAATTCCCTGGAGTTGGAGCTGCAGGTAATTGTCCCGACGGCATTCCCACACTATTCTCCTCGAATCTTCTTGTGTTCCTGCAGAACAGAAGGACATCTTTAAGTTCGACGTCATTTAGTTCGCTCTATTTTAGTGTGTCTCTACCGAATGATATTAAGTATGCGGCACCGCGATATATGTGATAGATATGGTCTTCTATAATTATAGAAGACCACAGCCATAATAGCACTGATACACCTAACTTATTTGTGTAGTAAGTAGGTACTTATGTAGTGTTGTGTTCTTTATGGTGAGTAGATACATTTACCAGTGCTCCCATAGATGAATCCTTTTAAGCGTGTAGGATCGGCAACGCGCGTGTCACACCATCAGACATCAGTCGGACCGCACGCTTGTCTGCCATCGTCTTAGTATGAAAAAAAATTAATACGTTTCTCATCTCTGGTCTGGCGCTCCACGATACCAGCTTTTCCTTCTTGACTCGCAGTTTAGATGATGCTGGGGTGGTTTGCTTCACAGGTACTGGCATCTCCCCCTATTACAAAGAGGACTATGGCTGGCCTTGGCTTCCCCCCCACCAGGCAAAAGGCCTGACGCTTCCCTCGCGCGGCAAGAGGCTCGTGAACGGGATCGTTGACGAATGCTGCAATAAGCCCTGCAGCATGGAGGAAATGCTTGGTTACTGTAATTAGGTCACGTAACGTTTTATAGCTATTTTAAAATTGTTGTATAAGAATTGTTATAAAATTATGCAGTTAAATATTTATAATAGAGATTTAGAATATTGGAACGAACCTAGCCGCATAAACACAGCATTTTAGTGGTTAACGTTGGATACAAGCTGCCGTAATCCTACCGCGATAGGTAATCGAAATATCGTTGTCTGCCTCTCTATCGCGCTTGCATATTCGAGCGATAAAGAGGCAGATACTGTAATTTTATTGTTATACACCGTACCGCACCGTACCGAGGCATCGGCTTGTCCTAAGGTGCTGCTCTGTGATAGGTTCCACGGTCCGTCTTCCTGCTCTTATTTTTTTAAGAAGAAACAAAAATGAAATTAAATATTATTTTTTAACCGACTTCAAAAAAGGAGGAGGTTATCAATTTGACCGTATTTTTCAAATTAATTAATTATAACCAGTATAGTAACTATTTGGCTTGGCACCGACTTCATACGTTTCAGTTGCTTAGGGCATATAAAACGGGATAATATATTATTTTATCCTTTTTAAAGTCGGTTTTAATTTTTTTTTTTTTTTTTTTCTATTTAATATTTTCATTCATAGATAGAAACATTAACCCATCTGGGTTAGCACAAAATGTGTCATCTATGGATGACAATAGTAGGGCTTCTCAAATTACACTTATGATAACATGGACGTTAAAATATCAGTTTGCTATATATATAAAAGAAAAGCTGAATAGTAGTTTATAATACTACAATATTTGTTATTCAATTGAGATGCTCCCAGTCTGCATTTTAATATAAAACGATTATGTAAATGAACCTAAATAAGATAACTAGATAGATAAGACCGACGGTATTCTATGTTAAATATTAAATTCAAAATATAATTGTTGTTGCACTAGAAGTTGTTTCATTAGTACAATTTACAGTTCCAGGAAAGTTCATATAAGTTGCATACATGTAGGTACTTACCTATATTAATATTACCTGCTTAAATGTATTTAATTTGATCTTGATGTATCTTTTAATTGAAAAACACGTTTTAAAAATAAGTCACGGCAAATATGTAACAATTATGAATCTAATACGATAATTTCATATAAGTAATAGTTACTGATTTTTAAAAAGCGTTTTTCAATTAAAAGACATGTCAAGATCGTTTACCTTCTTTCTAATGCTAAAACAACGATGTGTAGGTGTGTACGGGTAAACGCTGAACACATATTATTTTTTATTTCATATTCGGACTGTATATATGTTTGTGCATACACATAGAAAAGTACGAAACAGGTTGTTAGAAACGAATTGAAACGTGATCTTTTAACTGCGCCTACAGATCGGTATCTACATTTAGTACGCAGGTCACGTCGCTCCCTAGGCGTTCGCAGTGCATTCGGTTTGCATGGAATTTTCGTAGCTGTTTCTTGGTGTTGCAGACGGGCGTTTCGATGGCAACTGATGGCAACACCGTAAACCACATTCGACGTGTTGCCTATGTCACACTTACGTACGAATTTACAAGTGCAACAGAGAGGCAACAAAAGAAGAACACGCTCGACGTGTTGCATCCCTGTCACACTTACGTACGAATTTACAAGTGCGACAGAGAGGCAACACGTCGAACGTGGTTCGCGGTAGGCCCTCGGAAGCAGCGTTACTGCATATACTAAAGCCCCCCGGACTACGAGCCGTCCTACCGTTTAGCCGTTTGTAGGACGGCTCGTAGTCCGCAACCCCCATACACAATCCTACCCAACGAGGCGGACTACGAGGCGGCCTACACGGTAGGAGTGTGAATGGGGGGCTTTAGATATTTGTACCTAGACAAATAAATATTTCTCAGAAAACAAATAACTTCTTTTGAGATATCAGAAAAAAAATAGAAGATAAAAATAAATCTTAATAATCTGTAAAAATTGTACATATTAGGTACTGAACAGAATAAATCAAATATTAATCCGGAGAATAGCACAGATTGGAAGGAATCAATTATGTACACCGTCTAGCGGCACATTGGCGATGGATAAATTATTAATAAGCCATTATACGGTCTTCACATTGCATGCAGATCCGCACACCGCTCAGGTGTGCGAGTTAGTTAGACATCGCTATATACGTGCATAGCGCTGTTTCGCTCACACTCTGAAGAGTCGTGCGGATCCGCATCAGGGTGATTACCCAGTTTGTCCAACCGATTTTAGTATCAGAAATATTAATAAATAAATAAATATTAAAGGGACATTTTTACATAAATTGACCAAGTCCCACGGTAAGCTCAAGAAGGCTTGTGTTGTGGCTACTCAGACAACGATATATATAATATACAAACATGTAGGTACTTAAATATATAAAAAATTCACAGATTTCGTGTCTCACACGACTATCGAGCACATTGGAAATGAATCTATGGAATTCGAAAAAATAATATTGTCGCTGAGCGACGAGAAAGTCTGGATAAGGAAAAAGTTACAAAATAAAACTACAACGTTGAATGATAATTATTTTAATCTTAAATTAACACAAGTATCCTGGACATGACGCATGACGTGAACAAACAAATTGCAATTATCCACACGCGTATCGAAGTTTGAATAATTGTCGCCGTGGCGCATAAGTATAGGTACATATTTCATTTTTCGATTAATAAGCAGGATATATTAATGTTCAAAGTACAAGAAAATTATTACACGGCAAATCCGTAGTCAACTCGCGTGGTAGCCACATCGCCGTTATCGTCACTCGAGTCTTGATCGGCAGCGGCCCATTTGCTGCAAGATATGAAATTTTCTTGACAGCAGTTTGACGCGACGAGAGATGACCATAGCAGCGTTTGTCTATGTTGCACCAAACCTGAGTTCCAATAGGTACTACCAGGGTTCAGCATCAGCTATCTTGGATAATGCTCTACCATGTGATCATCATGACGAATCGGATGTCCAAAACGGCGCGTGCCTATGTTGCACCAAACCTGAGTTCCGCTAGGTACAACCAGGGTTCAGCATCAGCTCTATCTTGGGTACTACTCTCCTAAGTGCTCATCGAGACGAGTCCGATGACCAAAACAGCGTGTGCTTATGTTGTATTAAACCCGAGCTCCACTAGGTACTGCCAGGGTTCAGCATCAGCTATCTGCTAGCAGCCGCCAGCAACATGCTGAGGTGAGACCATTTCGTGGCACTTTCTCTTTTTTATGTTTCTCTGTATAAGTTTTTATTTTGTGTTTGTGCTCACGAATAAAATTATTTCTATTTCTATTTCTATTTCTATCTCTACCTTTACCTCTACCTCTACCTCTACCTCTTCCTCTACCTCTACCTCTACCTCTATCTCTATTTCTATTTCCACCACGAGAATGCAAAAATTGTCGAATAGTGAACACGTTATCTACGCCCGTCTCAAACAGGATAGATAGAGTTAGACTAAGAAAAATCTGCAGCGATTTTGATAGCCCACGCAGTGCAAGTGTTATTCCGCCGTCATAATCCCGATAATTCACAATAAACTGTCAATGTCATGTGAAAAATGTCGTTCTGACTTTTTGACTATTTTAAGGTTAGGCTACAGGGCAAACCCTTAACCCGATCGTCTTTGTTTTTTGGCTCAAATTGTAGCTGACTAAATTGTCCAGAGCCGTTTTTCTCAAATTTTTGATATCATTCTTCGTTTCCAAATTATCGAGCACCAAAATCAAAAATTCGGAAAAAATTTAATTTTATTTTCACTATTTCGACCATAACTTTTTTCGTTTTTGACTTACTCGAATAATTATTTTTGCACCTTACAGCTCTCGTGATTATGCGTCTTTTGAGCCTTTTTTTAATATCATATCTTCACAACTTTCCGAGATATAAGGGGATCGCACTTTTTCGTGAAATCGGACCCTATACTGGAGCGAACGAAAAGACATTTCCAATGTCAAAACATCCATGACTCTGGAACGAATATCTGTGCTCATTACACAAAGAATGCCCTTACCGGGATTCGAACCCAGGACCATCGGCTTCGCAGGCAGGGTCACTACCCGCTATATAGGCCAGACCGGTCGTCATATCAACCAATATAACATCTTTACTCGCATGTACTGATGGTAGCCCCTAGTCTAAACTGAAAATCGTAATTAGATTCCAAAAAAAGTAAGACAATGTTGCCACTTTTTACTAGCGCGACTTGTATTTATGTAAAAATACGTAAATAAAAGTACTTTTTTAAATCGTAGGAGTAAAATTACCAATAAATAAATTATCTTAGCGTGTTTATTTATAAAAAGGAATTAACTATTTTACAAACAAATTATTGAAGTGGCAACATTGTCTTACTTTTTTTTGGAATCTAATTACGATTTTCAGTTTAAAACGGGGAGGGAGTAAAATTGCTAGAGTCAGACCAAGACAAGTCTGCAACGATTCTGATAGCCCACGCAGTGCAAGTGTTATTTATACGTCATAATTTCATAGAAGTTTGACGTTTAAAATGACACTTACATTGCGTGTGCTATTCTTGGTCTAACTCTAAAAGCAATTTCCTTTACATTTAAAGCTCCGGTCTGCAACGTATAACAAGACAACATTGCCGGCGTCTTGAAAGAATAGCTGGAGCTCTCGAAATACAAATTAGAGTGGCTTGTTAAGCTCTTTGTTCATTCGGAACGGCCGTTATTCTGCTCAGCCACTAACAAGTTTGGTCAATGCAAATCTGAGAGCCCCACGCGAATTCTTAGTGAAGATTTCAGTTGCACGTTGTTTGAACAGACTTACAAATCATGGGGATTTAATTCTTTAAAGGTCTCAAAAAAGACCCTATAACATCATCTTTTTGTATTTTTTTCTAGTACAGAATTTTTAAGACTGGATTGGCGATGAGGCTTGAATTGAGAACTTTTTTCAGTCTTGCCCGTTAGGGTTAAGAGGGGGCTTAGCAGTTTACAGTTTTGAAATTGAATTTTTACACGTTTTAATCAACAGTAAGGCCCCATTCGCACGACAGCTTAAAAAGCGTTGCGTTAAAACCCGACGTTGGCGCTTTTTTACCGTTTCCAATATTTGTGTTCATATGAACGCTTAAAAATCACTTGTGAGTCGTACTGCCACGTACGCATCTCAGCAAAGCCATACTTTATTTGCTATTACGACGTATTATTTGAATATAGCTTGAATATTTCAGGAATTTGTAAGCAAAAGTTGAGATTTTTAAGGTGAAACTAATAATAATCTTGACGATTGACACCAAAAATTGACACTTGACAGCCAACTGACAGCAGCGCCGGCGCTTTTTTAACGCTTGTGAGAACAGATACACGGAGTTCCGTATGCTCTTTTCAATTTGACGCCAACGCTCAACGCCGAAAATCGAACAGTGCTCGATAAAAAAGCGCCGCGCTTAAAAACCGCCTTCGTGTGAATACATACATGGTTATCCATTTGCGTCATTCAAACGCTTTTTTAACGCGCGTTGAAAAAGCTGCCGTGCGAACGAGGCCTAAAGGTTCACTCGGAAATTAGACTATATTATGTATTTGCGAGGGCAGACTCTAAGCAAAACCACAGAATAACTAATAGTACGCAAAACAATAAAAATAAAAATATCACGAAAACAACTACATACTTCGAGCAACACCGGCTTCCGACACATCGGAAGGGAGGGGCCCAAGCGATATCTCACCGTACAAATCTTTCTGCCATTTTTCGCGGGGGGAAAGGTGCACACAGTCGCACTTCTCACACACTTACATACAAAATCCAATCTGTAATGACGACACAAATACATAGAAAATGACACACGTCAAAGACAAATCTTGCAAACCTCGATCTCTTTTTGTGTACGGACGAGTGACAAGTGTCACAACACGCACACTAACACATTTTCGTTGAAGTATGTTATTGTATTCTGAGAGATGATAAGTCGGATTTGTCGCTCGACCGATCCGCAATTTGTACCGAGCGAGCAAAATCGATAAATCCAACAATTACATGAGACTCAAATATAATAATTGTGTTTGAATGTAATTAAACGTATGATATGTAAAAAAAAATATTACATGTGAAATGTAACACTTTCTTTTTGTAAATTTGATGTCCCCGACCTCTTTTTATAACAAAAAACCGAGCAATCAGGCATTTTTGTGCAGCAGTGTTCACGCGCGCGTCTGGACTCGGTCTAGTGAAAAATCCAAGTGCAACTAGTTTTATTACCCGCGCTAGATTAGATTGACGCGCTAATCTTGTACCTCGGCAGAGGGGAAATAGTGCGAATGCCGCCTCCCTTCCGTGTTGTTCGAAGACTACATACCTATATTCTCGTACAAAATAGCTAGGTATTGATGTAACTGAGGGATTTGACTATCGGAAGTATAGGTAAGTATATAATTAATTAATTATGTAGATACCTTCAGAGTTATTCAGGTCTCAACTCTTATTATGGAGAAGGGATAACTTTCAGTGATAATATGTGACATTATCTATGAAAATTGACGATATATTAACGATATCGCTTACGCCATTATTAACGATACGGCATTAACGACGGGCTGTGCGGCGTAAGCGCCATCGACAATAAGGTCCCCACAAGGTCCCTTTTCATAGATAATAAGTACGCCTTATGTGTCAGTCCTACAGATCGATTTTCGAAGTCAAAGATGTATATACCTACAAAGAGCTTCGCCTATATATAATCCGTCGCTGATATATAGTTAGTAGCAGGCCACATATATTATGTAATCGGTTTACTAGAGCCCTCAGTCATGTTAATGACGTTAGATAACGCCAGGAACGAATCCATGTAACGAGTGACCACTGCAACTGAGCTCAGACAATGATATATTGCGAGCCTGGCTGAACCACAGACCACTTTACGGACATGAGTCGATTTTATATTCGTTGTTGTTGTTTTAGATACAGGCTCAGCCTAGTTTGGAGTCTGATGGATTTATCTCTGCACATGTATACAACCTATATGTTATCATCATCTTCCTCGCGTTATCCCGGCATTTTTCCACGGCGCGAGCGCTTCCCGCCCACTAAGTAGGTAAGTACCTTTACAAACGCGTATCGCGTATACAACCTTTATGTTATGATAATAAATTATTTGTATTATTAAATTATTTGTATTTTGTATTTTTGTTAGATTTATTTACAATTTAGTTGGGTTAAAAAGCTCTTCATTCCGGGTCGAATAAATAAGAAATCACTTGTCTCAAAATATATATATATACTTATGTAATTATCGGTTGAGTTCCTCAACGATGTGCTTTGAAGAAGATCTGAGGGCTACACCCCGAGGTCTGGAAGTGGCAAAGCATTGGCAGACAGACAGAATGTTACACACACGAAAAGAAGAAGACGAAAAAGGAATAATTTTTAGGATACATATTATGGTGAAATATGTAGTTCTTATTTTGTATATAATAGGGAACTCAACTTGTCCACCAAAATTTTACCGAAATCTCAACAAACCGATTTAGCCTTCATTCGCGCAGGCGTCTCGCTCGCACTAATACATGTACGGACAAGTCAGACCGAAATGAACGCGATAATGACAGCTAACTAATATGATTCAAATATCGGTTTGATGGCTGATGCCCGTATTTACATTTATTGATTAATTTAATCACTAGAATGATGACAGGAAAGGATGGCAACTTTACTGATTTAACTTTCTTGATTTTCCTATTATGTTAATGAATATTTTTCCATTGTCTACGGCTCCGAACTTGGGCCCTATCTTGGCGCGATCTTGCGATACGGCACGGTGCCCCTGCACTTCAATGAGACACCTGACTACGTGCTCCTGATACTTGCATCGGCTTTTTGACTACCTACTTGTATCGGCATCAGAGCACCTCAGAGAAGCCAGGCAGGCTATTATGGATGGTTTTATCCACGTGATAAAATAACTGTCACTTTTTAACACCGCGGGATAGAAATTGGCGGACACCGTTTCATCACGCTGTCGCGTAGACAAGAGCGACCATCATATCTGTACAGTACAAGCAAGTCATAATCTGTAATAGTATAAGCGCCTACTAACAGATCGGAAACGTGGCTTCAGGCCAACGTGACCCTGCTGGTTTCCGACTGTGGAGCGTGTAGTAGGTAAATTACATGCGTCACACATCTGGGTAACATTGCACCGACAGAAGCTTGGTTGATCACTGTTTAGTATCTACGTCCTATATATCGTGCTACAGAACAAACAACAAGTAAGTAATTAACTTAACAATTTTTCGTAACACAAATGAATCAATTAAGTTAAGTATGACTAATCACAGTTTCTTAACTGCGCTTAATTACGTACAAATTTTTTGCAATTCACTCACATACTGATTCTGCTTTCCCTTTGCAATCTTTAGATAGCCTGAATTAGATTAGTGGAGGCACTTTTCAGAGAATCTGCTTCAAAGAGAATATAGAGGCCATTTCAAACTTACTCTGTAACATAAAAATTATATCTAAATGATGTCAGTCGCCCGTGCGACTCGCTCGCGCCAATACATCTACTGACAAGTACGAGCGAAATGCACATTATTTAGATAGGTAAAGTGTGTAGCTTCCAAATTAGCAGGAGATCTAAGGTCCCGTTTTCTAAGGGGACCTTGCATTTTGGAGACAAAGCAAACCGCTTGGAACAGGTGTTCCTGGGGGTGATCTGAGCTGATTAAGCCCGGTTGCCAAGAGGTTCCCCCCCGCAGGTGGGCAGGGGAGGGGGGGCAAAAGTGCCTCCGGCGCGCCTCACTCTAAGCTTTATATCTGCATACATCTCGCAACTATATCAAGTTTGGTGTCTTTTTCGAATAATTCGAAGATGAAGAATTCATTTCTGTGACTAAATTTTCACTCACCTATACAAAAAAGTCGAGGAATTCAAAATAAAAAAAAAATCTTTTCATTTTTTTTTTCGAAAATCCTCTAGAAAATTTAAACTATGAGGATTTGCTCTAGAAAAAAAATACCTGTGGATAGCCCAATTATCATACTATACAGAATAGTAAACTTGTCAAACATTTTTTTTCATAACTCTGTTAAAAAAAAATGTTTTGTGTCGCGCGGCGTACCTGCATTGTAAGAGCGGTATGCAGCGTTTAGGATTTTTAAGTATGTTTAGATAATTTCCGATAAGTTGTTATTCTTCTGGTTGTAGATTGCATTAATAAATTACTTCTGGACGTGATATATATACAAATATAAATTAAATATATAAATAAAGATGTTGGAAAAACTTTCACCATTAGAGTTAAGTATTATAAATGTGATAAAATTAACATAGGAGATGTTTGATAAAAAATGTGGGTTAAAATAAGATATATTTGTTCGCAATGGCCACTACATGCCCATGGGTCCGTGCATTTAGTTTTTTTTTACGCAGTTGCACCTCTCTGCGCATTTTGTTTTGCAGCTTCAACGAATAAGCTCTAAACAAGCAGCAGCCGCCGCAGGTAGGCTTGTCCATATGGGCTCCCAATAACCATTTTGTTTGGACCAGCCCCAGTCAACAGGGCATGGTAGCTGTTGCTGAGGGGCTATAATCTGTCCCCAAACATAGCCTCCTTGGTAAACTGCATGGAGAACATGTTTACCTAGGTAGCGCATCGTCCATTGGAGTCAAATTCTCTAACTGGAGATTTCTTTTTGTAAAAAGTACTTTTCGGCACTCATTTACACACGTACTTGTAACTGATCTGAACACATTAACAATATGCATAGTATTAAAAATTGTCTAGGGACCAATTCACACCTCGTAATTCAAATCTGTTCAGATTTAATATTGTAAGACTTACTTGTCATGTAAGACAATAACAAAATTGGCTGCTCAATATTGCCTTGTTTACCGTATTTAAATCCCTCCGGAACATTACAAGGACCACTAAAACCAGGCTTGTCAGAACCCTCATATTTCCCATTTTTCTCTATGCTACTGAGACATGGACACTAAGGGCATCCGAAAAACAGAAAGTGAATGCACTAGAGATGTGGTGCTGGAGACGAATGCTGCGCATACCATGGACTAAGTTCTGGACCAATTCATCAATTCTTGAGGAGCTTGGCATTAAAGAGCGGTTACTTTCTACGGGCAAATCTTAGTACTTAACTTCTTTAGATACGTGTCTCGGCGAGACGGAACATCCACAGAACGTCTAGTTGTGCAAGGAAGAGTGGGAGGTGACAGGGCTAGAGGAAGATCTCTAATGAGCTGGACCATGCAGATGGCCACAGTAAACGAATGCTCACCACGGAAAGCAGCTCTACGGGAGGAATGGCAACGTGTCGTTAAATGAGTCGCTCAAAAGTTTACATAATGGCCACGACCACTCTATCAAGAGTGTAACGAAGAAGAAATCCCTCCGTTACAGCAGCGTATGCGCTCCAAGCTTGAAAGTTGAAATAAGCTTTTTTTCCCTTTCCACACAAAAAGGAAACAAGACTACTATCCTTTCTGGTCCTGTAAAATATACACCGCAGTACGAGACAGCTCATCTGGGCAATAGGTCACGTGCTGCAAACTTTCTTTAAATGTATGGTTTTATTTGTAACGCATAGATATATAATTTATTTTACAGGACCAGAAAGGTCAGAAGTCTTGCCATTCTTCCACGCCTTTTCAGGTTGCAACACTGTTTCTTTTTTGTGTGGAAAGGGAAAAAAGCGTATTTTAGCTTGAAGCGCATATCCTGCCGTAACGGAGGGGTTTAAATACGGCAAACAAGGCAATATTGAGCAGGCATTGCCAATATTGGAAAAATTTGTTATTGTCTTGTATGACAAGTAAGTTTTACAATAGTAAGTATGGACAGATTTGAATTACGAGGTGTGAATTGGCCCCTAGACGTTATTTAAAAAAAATGCATAGTATTTTGTTACTGATTTTAGATCAGGTACAAGTACGAGTGTAAAAGAGTGCCGAAAAGTACTTTTTGCAAAAATAAATCTCCAGTTAGAGAATCTGCCTCCAATGGAAGATGCGCTACCTACGTAGACATATTCTCCGTGCAGTTTACCAAGGAGGCTATCAAAATAAATCAAATATCATTTATTATCAGGCAACTAAGGCACATAGATACATACCTTACAAACTAACATACATACAATAGTAAAATCTTACAAGCTAAAAATTATTTCGGCGACACGGCGGTTTTCAGTTGTGTCGCATGTTCCGGTGTAGGATTTGGTCTATGTTTGGGGACAGATTATAGCCCCTCAGCAACAGCTACCATGCCCTGCTGACTGGGGCTGGTCCAAATAAAAAGGTTATTGGGAGCCCATATGGACTAGCCTACCTGCGGCGGCTGCTGCTTGTTTAGAGCTTATTCGTTGCCGCTGCAAAACAAAGTGCGCAGGGAGGTGCAACTGCGTTAAAAAAAACTTAAATGCACGGACCCATGGGCATGTAGTGGCAATTGCGAACAATATATATCTTATTTCAACCCGCATTTTTGTCAAACATCTGCTATGTTAATTTTATCACATTTATAATACTTAACTCTATTGGCGAAAGTTTTCCCAACATCTTTATTTATATATTTAATTTATATTTGTATATATATCACGTCCAGAAGTAATTTATTAATGTAATTTACAACCAGAAGAACAAAAACGTATCAGAAATCATCTAAACATACTTAAAAATCCTAAACGCTGCATACCGCTCTTACAATGCAGGTACGTCGCGCGACACAAAACATTTTTTTTAACGGAGTTATGAAAAAAAATGTTTGACAAGTTTACTATTCTGTATAGTAGGATAACTGGGCTACTCACAGGTATTTTTTTTCTAGAGCAAATCCTCATAGTTTAAATTTTGTAGATCATTTTCGAAAAAAAAAATTAAAAGATTTTTTTAGAATTTTGAATTTATCGATTTCTTTGGATGGGTGAGTGAAAATTTAGTCACAGAAATGAATTCTTCATCCTCGAATTACACGAAAAAGACACCAAACTTGATATAGTTGCGAGATGTATGCAGATATAAAGCTTAGAGTGAGGCGCGCCGGAGGCACTTTTGCCCCCCCTCCCCTGCCCACCTGCTGGGGGGAACCTCTTGGCAACCGGGCTTAATCAGCTCAAATCACCCCCAGGAACACCTGTTCCAAGCGGTTTGCTTTGTCTCCAAAATGCAAGGTGGTGGACCTTAGATCTCCTGCTAAATAGAGCTCGACGGCTAATCCTATTGTCTATTGTTAAGTAAAACCGCTCGTGCCACATGCCACAACCACCTGCATAAAAAATACGTACTTCGGTTATAGTGTGTAGCTTTCAAATAGAGCTCGACGGCTAATCCTATTGTCTATTGTTAAGTAAAACCGCTCGTGCCACGTGCCACAACCACCTGCATAAAAAATACGTACTTACTTCGGTTATAGTGTGTAGCTTTCAAATAGAGCTCGACGGCTAATCCTATTGGCTATTGTTAAGTAAAACCGCACGTGCTACTTACCTGCAAAGTGCCGGCGAGTCGAATGCTACAGAACCAGTCTAAAATGTGTCATCGAGATGCGTAACAAAGGCGCGTTATCGGAGAGCGCACCTACACTGGTTTTTTGAGCGTTGGAATAGCCCGCGCTCAGGTGCCAAATAGAATAATTAAGACCCTTTTTTGCAGGTAAGTAGCACGTGCGGTTTTACTTAACAATAGACAATAGGATTAGCCGTCGAGCTCTATTTGAAAGCTACACACTATATCACTGTGATGTCACATAAGTTTGAATGGGCCTCTGTTCTGTTTGACGCAGATTCTCAGAAAAGAGCCTCTACCCCTAATCCAATACGGCCCGGTCGATGTTTAAGTGCTTCCTGGAATTCCTGTCCTGCCGCGCTTATCATAAGAGCAGTAACTCATTTTGAAGTGTCATTCAATTGTATACTTTGTACTTGTACGATATATATGTTCTACAATTGAAAGTGATTTCAAAATGAGTTACTGCTCTTATGCTAAGCGTGGCAGTATCGTAATCCTGTTGATACCGTGTTTGCGCTGTATTGTTTTAATTGTTTATAACCACTCAACGATATTATTCATATTAGAGTATTGTATTTACTTAGGTACCTATAATATGTAGGTACATACTTGCCATGTTTGTATCAGATCCGCTATTAATGTTTTATTTATACCGGGTGTGGCCTGTAATACGAGCAAAAAATTTAACTGTACGCTGTACTCCTCATACTGACCAACATTTTTTCAGCAACTTTTTAAAATAACTTGTGGTTTGATTTTTAATACACTTTAACGTTTATTCTAAGACGCAATGTAAGTATAGCGAATTTTGTTATGTTTAAGGCGTGACAAGCAACGTCAATTACAATGATATGGCGTGGCGATGGTGTTCATCGAAGATAATTTTCGAGCAACACCGGCTTTCGACACATCGGAAGGGAGGGGCCCAAGCGATATCTTACCGTACAAATCTTTCTGCCATTTTTTGCGGGGGGAAAGGTGCACACAGTCTCACTTCTCACACATTTACATACAAAATCCAATCTGTAATGACGACACAAATACATAGAAAATGACACACGTCAAGGACAACTCTTGCAAACCTCGATCTCTTTTTGTGTACGGACGAGTCACAAGTGTCACAACACGCACACTAACACATTTACGTCTAAGAATTTTATTGTATTCTGAGAGATGAGAAGTCGGATTTGTCGCTCGGCCGATCCGCAATTTGTACTGGGCGAGCAATCAATAAATCCAACAATTACCTACATGAGACTAAAATATAAATATTGTGTTTAAATGTAATTAAACGTAATATGTAAAAAAAATATTACATGTGAAATGTAACACCTTCTTTTTGTAAATTTGATGTCCCCGACCTCTTTTTACGACATAAAACCGAGCAATTAGGCATTTTTTCTGCTGCTGTGTTCACGCGCGCGTCTGGACTCGGTCTAGTGAAAAATCCGAGCGCAACTAGTTTTATTACCCGCGCTAGATCAGTTGATCTTGTACCTAGGCAGAGGGGAAATAGTGCGAATGCCGCCTCCCTTCCGTGTTGCTCGAAGAAGATAATATTTATTTTGTATGAAAAATAGGGACTCTATATACTTCATAATTTTTAAAAGATGTTGAACAAAAGTGTCATCGTTTGAGGAGTACAATATATGTTTTAATTATTTGCTCGTGTTACAGGCCACACCCGGTATAATGGAGCAATAGAATATGAAAAAGTTGCCGCCGCTGCGGTCGGAATAGTAATACAGATTGTTTTCCATCGTATTTTCTCGGTAACATTCGTATTTGTCATGCTACTTCAGTCAACCTCAGTACATATTACGTTTCCGTGAAAATACGATGGAAAGTAGTTATACACTAGAGTTAGACCAAGAAAAGTCTGCAACGATTTTGATAGCACACACACAGTGCAAGTGTTATTTATACGTCATCATTTCGTAGAAGTGTGACGTTTAAAATAACACTTGCACTGCGTGTGCTATCAAAATCGTTGCAGACTTTTCTTGGTCTAAATCTACATCTGTACAGGCTGCAGTTGCCACCCGAACGTCACCTTTATGAGACAAACAGTAGGTACAATTTGGAAGCCCGTCACGTCACTACACGTAAAAACAAAAGAGCTTCAAAGCCCGCACTGCTGCACTAATATTCAGGTTCCAACCTTTACAAAACTATTTGCTATTCTCAAGCGAACTCTATTCAAATTTATGCAGCCGCAACAATATCACGCCCTAATTTTGGATGTAAAATGATTCAGGAAATTCAATATTCCCGAAACAATATAGTAACACCTGGGGAGCTTATTTCCATTTCAGCCCTAAAGGGATGCGGTATAAATCGGCGTTGGGCGATGGCGATCCTTCGCATCTTCTGTTTGTGTCGAGTTTTACCAAACGTAAGCACTTAAGCACATGCGACTATCATATCAGTACAGTACATAATACTAATAATCAGTACTTCGCAACTATATGATAGTCGCATAACAGTGTCTGTCAGTTTCAATCGCGATGTTTTGGGTACTACTTACTGCTACGTACTCTGACAAAGCATTTATTTACATGGTCTAACATAGTTGCCAGGAAAATCATACCAACTTTCGCCACATAATCGCATGAGTAGGAGTAGATAATTGCCGTACCGTCACACGATAATAAATAAAGAGTTTCTTTCCTATGAGGACAAGGGCAGTGCAATAATAACGAAAAAAAATACGCTGTTTATACTTACACTTATACAGAGCACGTTAATTTCTTAAGCAAATCGTTCATTACAGAATTGTCTCACAAGGATGCGCCGCGCGTAAATAAAGAGTTGCTCTTTGGAGGGTAAGGGCGGTGCCACCATGACATCAACAAACGCAACGTTATATCTAGATCATATCAACTTATTTTGTAAGAGTGAGAGCTTTCCCACGGTATCATCCCTTTTTTTGCAGGTGCCGTTTTCTGCAGGATCCCGTTTAGTAGTTTATCTGTTTATTATATTAACGTTCACACGGGCATCCTTACTACAGTATCCGGCAAGAAACCGATCCTTTCGAATTTTATTTTCGGTTTTTCCACTGTTTTTGAATTGAAGTAATTTCAATGTTGAGAGTATAAAGTATGAATTGCATATATAAGAAAATATAAAAGAATGTGATCTCAAATAGAATATACAATACATAATATTACCTACTTCAAATATGTCAATGGATAACCCCCAATGGGTTATCCATTGACATGTCTATTATTCTTTTCTGATTATATCATTGACTGGATGTTTGTAAAAATTGATACTTAGGTACTCGTAGAATACTTAACCACGGAAGGATGGGCTGGGCTGGGGTGGGATGGGATTTATTCTGTAAATTTACTGAAGAGGAGAGAAAAATCCCACAAGGGTAAGTGCGGGAACTGCTAGCTCTAAAACACGCCGCTTTTCGCGGCAGCCTAAAGGCCGCAACTCACGAGCGGTTCAAATTAGCGGACGCGGTGCGTAGTCGCGGCACGCGCCTAATCAAGCAACTTCTCCGAAGTTTGATGGAGTTGCACGAACGGTGTAAATTACTTTGATAACGCGACGTGACCTGACTCTTCTGTACCTATACTCGCCTTAACTTAACATGAGGGGAGGAAAAAGCGCAGAGAAATAATCAAATAATCATATATGAACGCGGCTTATGTTTAACTGCCTTTATAGCATTTTTTTCTAATTTTATTTAGCTCGCCATAGCCACTATTATTTGATCTATAAAAATATAGGTAGATTAGGTGACAAAGATATCTAATGTAGGTATCTTCGTCTCCAAAGAATATAAGTGACCTATTGTATCGAAATCCCTTACCTAGTCGTATATTTAACAAGTAGGTAACTGTCAAAAGAATTTTGTGACACTAAATTTTATTGCTGACTGTACTTTTCATATTGCATAGACATGCATTACTTTTAACGAACGCATTTCAGAAACCTAGTTTCAAAGTTTCAACATAAAACGGATTTTCACTGTACATCATACATTTGCCTGAATAAGATGCTCTCGAGTTGCGAGCGTTTAATTAAACCTAGAAACTCACTTCTTAACTATACATATAACGAGGTCGTCATATAACGAGGCGATTTTTGTGTTTTTTTTTCAACACTTATGCGACTTATACATATGTCATATCGAGCATCTTTAACTATGGGACCAACCCCGAAATCGTGGAAAAAATGTTTGCTCTCCAATAAAAAAAAAAACCAACTTCTAAATGTATGAAACAGCCTACTTATCATCATAGTAAAAGTTATCACTGTTATCAGTATGTCGTATGTCATACATATACATTCACCTCGCAATTTATTTCGAGTTCAGAAAACACCCTGTTTACCTAATAAATACGTAGGTATACATACTCGTATATAGTTTCCGAAGTATTCGAATAAAATATTAATGTGTGATAACTATTTCGCTACCCTACTACCATCACGCTAGGCCTAAATGCCTTTTAAAGAATAAGTTTGCCTTTCCATTGTCTTGTACTGGACCTCTGGGTCTCAACAAAACAAAGGCCCGACTACGGGCGAGCCTTCAAATATTTAACTCAGCACATCGTTAGAGGAATTTTAAAACAGCACTTTTACAAAGCGAAGACTTGCCCATCCACGAGGGAAATTCCACAATTGCACTGAAGATAAAATACTAGGGCAGCATGCGTCGGCGGGGGTGTTTAACAATTCAGGCGAGGTCCTGGCTACCCTTTGGTGTCCCACTCGGTTGTTTGCTTTCAATTAGACTGCAAATTGTCGACAGGACCTCTAGCGTAGGGTTGCCATAAGTGTGGGGACTCAGACCGGGACATTTAAAGAAAACCGGCCAAGTGCGAGTCGGACTCGCGTCGCGTTTAAAGGGTTACACAATTTGTAACAATGTATTTTTTCATGTGAAACGTGAGTGAAATGTCTATAATTAAGTCCGACTCACGCTTGACTGCACATTTATAATAGGTTTTCCTATAGATAGGTAAAGAACTATTTTGTGTTTTTTATTTCAAAATTTTAGCACAGTAGTTTCGGAGATAAATTTTCCATGTGTTTAAGTTATTATTCATTGACTAGTCAAGCTACCATGTAGATTCAGGGGATTCAGGGTCAACCAGCAAAAAACGCGAGCGAAGCGAGCGCGAAATTTTTTTGACAAAATTGTGAAAGCGTGTTAAAAAAGCCGGGCCGGGCCTAAAAATCCGAAGTTCCCCAGTGAGGCTAGCTTTCATGCGAGGTCGAAGCCGTGCTTCAGGATAAGCTCAGCTAGAGCATAGACGCCAACCAATATCCATTGTATTAAAAAGCGAAACCGTAGGCCGAGCTTGGCGCAGCGAGGTCAAAGGCTAAGCTGAAGAAGACGAGATTTGGAAGACAAACCAAAAATTTAGGTAAAATGTGAGGCTGAAGGTCGAGCTCAGAAATCTCCACATTACTTAATAAGCCCGAAGCGTACTTATAACCAGCGCGGTGAGCTTTCATGCGAAGCAAAAGGCCAAGCTTCTCAAATCAAATTTTTATATTTGTTAAAAATTAAGCGACACTGAAGGTCGAGCTGTAAGAAAGCAGCGCTAGTGTTACTCAACAATAATATGTGTCATATGTACAAGAGTTACTCGGAGGGCCGAAGTTCCATTGATGAGGTTTTAGGCCCTTGGGAGCCTGAAATTCGAGCTCTACATTACAGACTTTAAAAGCTATAAAATAACATAATTTCCATAATCATCTAATTATTGTGTGTCTGAGAAACTGATATTGGACATTAGATAAAAGTAGGTACCATAAAACATTTTTTTTTTAATTTTGGCCATATGAAACGTAGAAATGTAGGTATATTATTATTTACCAAGTCCAGCCCCCTACTAAATAACTATGATTTTTAAACCGGGACAATTTTCTTATCGGCCGGGACGCCGGGACACTGTGCTTCAAACTGGGACATGTCCCGGCGTACCGGGACGTATGGCAACCCTACTCTAGCGGCTATGGTAGCCTGGTGCAAATTACTGGGTATCGGTGCATGCCTGATTTGGATCCATTGTTTTAATTGAATGGCTGATCTCTAGCAGTTACCAACAATCGGAATACGTGAGATACTTGATACGCCGTTCTGTGTGTAGTTATGGAGATGTATTGTAGCTGACATGAATAACTATAAGTATGATACTGCTGCCAATTCAATTCCGCCTAACTATACCGATATAATATGTAGGTACTCGTACTCGTATTGTGCTTGTTTGTGAAGTTTAGTAAATGAGGTAAATGTCCTAGTTATAGTCCATAATTCCCAATAGATGACACATAGGTACATTTTCAGGTTTTTAACACAGAACAATAACTTACTTTTAGTATGAGAACGGCACAATAATATTTGTATGGATTTTGTTTCGCTCCTTACTCTTATAATGATTAAAACATCGAAAAAAGGACGAGGACAAATGGAAGAGGCACAGCTGGTTAATAGGTATACCTACATCATCTTCTTCCACGCGTTATTCCGGCATTTTGTCACGGCTCATGGGAGCCTGGGGTCCGCTTATCAACTAATCCCAAGAATTGGCGTAGGCACTAGTTTTTCCGAAAGCGACTGCCATCTGACCTTCCAACCCAGAGGGGAAAATAGGCCTTATTGGGATTAGTCCGGTTTCCTCACGATGTTTTCCGTCACCGTAAAGCGACTGGTTAATATCAAATAATATTTCGTACATAAGTTCCGAAAAACTCATTGGTAGGAGCCGGGGTTTGAGCCCGCGATCTCCGGATTGAAAGTCGCACGCTCTTACCGCTAGGCCACCAGCGCTTCTCAAGATAGACCTAATATCTAAATCAAATTGTGTAAAAATGTTCATAATGTCAATATCTAGAGAGGAAAATGGGGACTACGTTCGAATAGAAAAACAGTCGTCCTTTTTCCACTTAAGTCTATAAATATTAACATTGGAACATAGCTACAGCGTTTGCGGGTTACTTATTGCTCGGCGGTTGCGGACTCTTTGACCGCGAACTAATTATAACTTGACCGGTACGGATATGATGGTCGTCCTTGTCTACGTGACAGCGTGATAAAACGGTGTCCGTCACTTTCTATCCCGCGGTGTTAAAAAGTGACAGTTATTTTATCACGTGGATAAAATCATCCATAATATGCCGGCTGTGCTTGTGTTAATTTACTGGTTTCCGTGATGGTTTCTTCACCATCCTGGGTTTTAATACTTAAAGTTTTATCAAACCTATTTGCTTCAACTCTGAAACCAGGAAAGGAAATTACAATGGGAAAAAAGTTATGGCGCGCGGCGCGAAACTTTTGACTATAATAGCCCTGTATTTAGTCCATCGTTTTCACCCAATAGCCTATTTAATTTTAGATTCCATCAACTTTCAATAGTACCTACATATTTACACCATGGCGGGTGCTGCCTCTGCGTGCGTCCCATGACACGGGCAAGGGCAGCATCCGCTCGGTGTACCCCTTACATCTCATTAAAGTGTCAAATGGGCCTCAACGTGTTGACTTTGGCTCCGCGCACCATTGTACCGTACCATTGTTCATATAGTAACACCTAAGTATTCGCAGGCAAACTTGATTATACTAATTCGCTTAAGCATAAATAAATAAATAAAAGGGTTGGGTTGAAAACCATTACACTGCAAAATAAGTTGGAAAGGGTCAATCTAACCGTAATATCACTCAGGGGTAAAGCAAGGCAAACAAGTCACAGTGACAAGGGAAACTTTAGCCACGTCCCTTCGGTAGGTACTCACTCAACTCGGTATGTAGGTAAATAAAGTTGAATCATCGTCAAAACTACTTTACGCGTAGGGTTTCTAAATAATATATAGGTAAGTAACACTTTATTGTACGGAAGAGATGGGTAAAGACATACAAATAATTCATATAATACGAGTATAAGTATTCGCAGGCAAACATGATTATAGCCGCCGTTTTGTCGCCTAAATAGTGTTTAGTTTTAAGTTTATAAAATGCATAATGTATGTTAGTCTGTAAGGCCTTGTTGCCTGATTTAAATTTCTAAATAAAATAAATAAATAGCGACATCATATGCTAGACATCACACCTTCTGCTCAAAAGATAATAGGGACCACTAAGTGTTTTGTCACTTTTGACCGTTACGTGAAAAGCACAATGTGAAAACAGGGTGTTTGGTGCCTCGTTTTCCCAATTTAAATGTCAGATAGGATCATTCATTAACTATCTTTTTTGACCTCCAAAAAAATCTTGTGCTCTCGGATAATTTTTGTTGGACTTTTCGAACGAGCGAGCGAAGCGAACGAAGTTCTTCGAACGAGCGAGCGAAGCGAACGAAGTTCTTACATTCGACTTGGGACACGCGGCTGGCTAGGGGCACGTCCCGGCATTTCGATGTTTTTAAGCTGAACTATCAGATGATAGTTTGATACTCAAGAACTTAAGTAAATTTGTTCTAATTCAAATTTAATTGGGTAAACGTGTAGTTGAGGGCATTATATTTTAGTCATTAAATTATGAGAAGGCTCGATCAAGGGGTTATTGAGCTAGAAGAGCTTAGAAGGCTAAAAAGCTATTTGTGAGGGGTCTTGCTATTCTGGTCATCTTTTTGCAAGAAAGTATGGTCGAGTTTGGTATCAAATGAAAGTGCTCGGCTTGCACTTTTATAATATCGTTTTTAAATTTACCATTTTGAAATAATTAGCAAGATAAAAATAAACATAATATAGGTATTTGACATTTGACAGGAAATATTTCGGCGTACCACAGATACATGTCGTAGTCAGATCGTATAATCCGCCGTATTACATTACGGCTAGCCGTTTTCAAAAACAGGGGCGTTTTGAAATGCGGCGGTTCGACGATTAGCCGGATTGACATTGCGACACGTTCTTCAATAAGGCGGCCTACGTTTAGCCGCATCGTACTACTATTTTAGATTGTAGAGTGACCAGTTCTTTCGGTCGCCTACGTAACCGGAGTTTGAAAATGTTTGCAATTTAATTTATTTTTACCATGGTCCCACCGCACTACATGTGTTTCTTTTCCAAAACATTTCCTTCACAACTTAAATAGACGGAGCCCCGCAAGCGGGGCTCCTATTTCTGGGCCGTTTGCCCCTCGGGCATCTGAAGCTACCTAACGAACCTAACCTACTTACCTACCTACGCTTTTTTCCCCAAAGTGTAATGTTTTCACGGACGTCTCACTAAATCAATAGGTAGGTAGGTTAGGTTCGTTAGGTAGCTTCAGATGCCCGAAGGGCAAACCGCTCAGAAATAGGAGCCCCGCGAAGCGGGGCTCCGTCTAGTTAAGTTGCGAAGGAAATGTTTTTTGTAAAGAAACAGTCCGACGAACTTCAGATTTGATGGACACCCCAGCGTTTGTCAGGCAGCGCCACGAGTGTTAAAAATGGGAACTAAAAACTGTCAAAGCGGCGGCTAATGACTCGCTGTATTACATTACGGCTAGCCGTGTTGAAGAACGTATGGCGTCGAATACATTCCGGCGGATTCTCATTCAGCCGCATTCAATCCGGCTAATCGTTAAACCGCCGCATTTCAAAACGCCCCTGTTTTTGAAAACGGCTAGCCGTAATGTAATACGGCGGATTATACGATCCGACTGCGACATACATACGGCGTACACAGTTAAGGGTTCCACAGACCTTGTAATATATCCACGCGATTTTTGATCCATTGCCGCCTATAGTGGGGTGGGACATAAAATAGTAGAAATAAAATAAAATGGAACTGTAAAATTTCCATACTATAAACAAGTTTGTCAGTAGAAAAAGGCGCGATATTCAAATTTTCTACGACGATAACCCTTCGTGCCTACATTTATTAGCCGCTTTTTTCTACTGACGGAAATGGCTTGACAGACTATAAATTGTTGCCATGTGTAAGCATTTTACGTCAAAAATGTGACAGCTACGTAGAAAGTGGCGCCCTCATTTATTAACCGACTTCCAAATCTCAAAAGGATGAGATTCGATTGTGTTTTTTTTTATATTTGTTAGTCCATATCTCCGTCATTACTGGACCGATTTTGAGAATTATTTTTTTGATTGTATGTATAAATATGCATACAGATTGGTCCCGTTTTTGTCAAAACCCAGTTCTGATGATGGGATCCATGAGGAATCGAGGGAACTCCTCAAATCTTAAAGGCATATATATAGTGATTTATGTGTTTTATCAACAAATCAAGCACATACATTCAAAAAAGTGACATTTGATGAAGTGGAACTACTGATGATGATCAGAACGGAACTTTTCAACGAAGCATAGTTCACGTTTGGCGATTTGTCCTCTTCGTTATGTTTGCTAAGCACGTTAAGTTTTTAAGCCACATTTTTGTCAAGCTCGAGTTCTGATGATGGGATCCACGAGGAATCGAGGGAACTCCTCAAATCTTAAAGGCATGCGTATAGAGATTTTTGTATTTTCATCAGAAAATCAAGCATTTTCATTAAAAACTGTCGCATTTGATAAAGTGGAACTGCTGATGATGATCAGAACGGAACTCTTCAACGACGCATAGTTCACGTTTGGCGATTTGTCCTCTTCGTTATGTTTGTTAAGCAAGTTAAGTTTTTAAGCCACATTTTTGTCAAGCTCGAGGTCTGATGATGGTATCCATGAGGAATTGAGGGAACTCCTCAAATCTTAAAGGCATGCGTATAGAGATTTGTGTATTTTCATCAGAAAATCAAGAATTTACATTAAAAACTGTCGCATTTGATGAAGTGGAACTGCTGATGATGATCAGAACAGAACTCTTCAATGACTACACCTTTGGCGATTACGAATTTCGATTTTGACGGAGCTGGCCCTGGAGCCAGACCTGACCCGGATCCGGGCTCTTATCTGGACCTGAACCCGGACCTGGACCCGGACTTGGACCTGGACTTGGACCTGGACCAAGACCTAGACCTGGATCTCGACCTGGACCTGGTCCTGGACCCGGAACTGGACCCGGACCCGGACTCGGACCTTGACCCGGAAAACCACTGATACCTAAGCTAAATAAACCACTATTATTACCTCCCATAAAATGTAGGTATAAAGTATAATGATGCCAAACTTACTAGCCCCTCCCGCTCAAACCACCGTACACCGCACCGCACGCGCCGTTAAGTGGGTTAGGTTAGGTTTGAACTGCGATCCTCACAGAACCGAAAAAAAGTGGGTTAGGTTAGGTTAGAACTGCGAGCCTTACGGAAATGAAATGCTACTAGAAAAGTGGTTTTGGTTAGGTTCGAACTGCAATCCTCACAGAACCGAACTGCTATCAGAGAAGTGGGTTCGTGAGGCTAAAACTGCGACCCTTACAGAAACGAAATGCTACCTACTATGAAAATTGGGTGATTTTACCTCCTTTTCTACATAGTGCACCATCTAAGTATGTACAATAATCTTTCACCGGCCCCCATAGAAGTCGGTTTTCTTTTCTTGTAAATTATTGACCGAAGCGAAGCGAAGGTCTACGTTTTGACTCGGGCATTTTGCTTTCGTATGTCCGGATGTTCTCCTCTACAGGTCGCAATTCTTAACCGATTCTCGTGAAATTTTGTGACCGAATTTTATGACTAAATAATTTTTTTTTGTCAATCCGGTTTTTGGAAATTTTTAAAAATGGCTGAGACGTGATACCTGGCGCCTAAACAAATAGTCGTATCGATATCATAAGAGTTTTTTCTTTTTGAGACATGTTTACAGAGTTAATAGCAAAAAATGCAGAAAAAAAATATCGCTGGTTTAGGCGGTATTTAGATATTTAGTTTTGTATTTCCGGATGTTCTCCTCTACAGGTCGCAATTCTTAACCGATTCTCATGAAATTTTGTGACCAGATTCTATGACTAAATAAAATTTTTTTGTCAATCCGGTTTTTGGAAATTTTTAAAAATGGCGGGGTCGTGATACCTGTCGCCTAAACAAATAGTCGTATCGATATCATAAGAGTTTTTTCTTTTTGATATATGTTTATAGATTAAATGGCCAAAAATTCAGAAAATTTGTATCGCTGGTTTCGGCGGTGTTTAGATATATCGTTTTTACTTGAGAATGAGTAGCTAAATTTCGTCAGCTCTAGTAAGAACTATCATGGCGCATTTAGCAAACGTTCGCTTTTTTGTTTGCATAGGGAGGTCCCTGGTTCCATCCCCAGTAATTGTATGCTGCTTCATAACTTTTTGTATTTTTTTATACTTACATTTCGTATCAATTGTTGTTTTTTATTTTGAAAAAATTAAAAAAATCGTATTTTTTATTTATCAAGCGCGGGCTAAGCGTATTCGTTTATTTTTTGCAAGAGATGATGGCTTTTTGCGCTTTAAAGAGAATTTGATTCTTGAATATACGGCGCCATACCTTTGGCCTATGCTCGTCTAGATGGCGACACCATTTTATATTTAACAATTTTTACTCATATCAGTAAAAGAACATGGGACAAAATCATATGGCGTTCTAAAAATAAAAAAAACCTTTTAGCCATACATATATACATTTATTGATATTTTTTTTTCATTTTCATTTTAATCCTGTATCGAAAGATGGAAGTAAATTTACTGTGACTACAAAATTTAGTATGACAATAACCCTCTACTACATATAGGGACCGTCCGCGTTGGAGGGTCTGCCATCTTGTGGCCTGAATCGGAAACATGTATATTGCCAAAACAAGTTCTACCATCTACCGTTCTTGTAGGTACGTTTCCTTATGCATAGTAGGTTCTGTCACAGAATAAATAATAGTACTAAGTACAGAAGACTCACTCTCTAACAAAACGCGTCTGTTACGATCAGCACAGATATGGCCGCTAGGTGGCGACAGCGCCACGCGCGGCTTATGGCAAACCCCAAAATTGGGGCCGAACGGGTGTACTTTTAGCTACCTGTAGCAAAGCGACGAAATCGCGGAGTGAGACACTCCTGGTTCTGTCATCTTGTGGGCTACATCGGAAGCATAAACGTCACATTTACGCCTCACGCCAAAAATCTGACGGCTCCTATGCTATAGCTCACGCACGCCCCTTATAGGGACCGTGCGCGTTGGAGGGCATGCCATCTTGTGGCCTGAATCGGAAACATATGTGCACATGTACATTGCCAAAGCAAGTGCTACCATCTACCGTTCTCGTAAGTACGTTTCCTTGTGCATAGTAGGTTCTGCCATCTCGTGGGCTACATCGGAATCATAAACTACACATCTACGCTTCGCGCCAAAGATCTGACGGCTCCTGTGCTGCCCCCTATAGTTCATGCACGTGCCCTATACACTCTATTCTCTTTAGATTAGATATTTAAATTCTTACTCGAGAATAAGTAACCAAATTTCGTCAGCTCATCTAAATGCTATCATAGCGCAGTTGGAAAGACGCTTACAAGCAAGGATATAGGATAGGTACCCGGTTCGATCCCCAGTAAATGCAACTTTTTTTATTTATTTTTTGCATTTAAACATCGTATTGCTGATTGATCAAGCGAGCGCGAAGCGCGAGCGCGAGGTAAACGAAGGGTTCCGTACCATAATGCAAAAAAAAAAAAACGAAAAAAAAGCAAAAAAAAAAACGGTCACCCATCCAAGTACTGACCACTCCCGACGTTGCTTAACTTTGGTCAAAAATCACGTTTGTTGTATGGGAGCCCCATTTAAATCTTAGTTCATTTAATATTAGTTTGAGTTTTTGTTTGAACATTTTTTTAGCGGTTTAAGTTCAAGGGCATGGCTGTTCCAGGAGTCAATTTCCACTTACGTTCTAGCATGGGCGGTCACCATCCATAAATCGCAGGGGTTAACACTGCCTAGGGTAGTGGTCGACCTTGGGCTCAGGGAACTAGCTGTAGGTTGCTCGTACGTTGCGCTTTCCCGGGCTCAAAGTCTAACTAACATTATCCTAGAGCCTTTTAATTTGGATCGCCTCGCTAAAATGGCCCATAATTTCCGCAAATCATTTTTTCTTCGAGGCAATTACTCCGTTCTCATTTTTTCCCAGTGGAATTTCTTCGCTTTATTTTATTTTTCGTGGACATTTTGTCATAAACTAAATTTCCCTTTCTCAATTTATTCCCTTTTCTTTTTAATCCCAGTAGTTAAAATAACCAGTAGGTTTTTTTTTCACTAACTAAATATTCTCTATCTCCATATTTTCTCTTTTTTTAAATGCTAGTGGTAAAAATAACCAGGTTTTTTTCAAATAGGTAGGTTAGGGTTTTTTTTTTGATGACCCCAAAAACGAAACTGCTCCCAGAGATAGGTAGGTTAGGGTTATTTTTTTTATGACCCTAAAAACGAAACTGCTCCCGGAGATAGGTAGGTTAGGGTTATTTTTTTTGATGACCCTATAAACGAAACTGCTCCCAGAGATAGGTAGGTTAGGGTTATTTTTTTTTGATGACCCTAAAAACGAATCTGCTCCCAGAAGGTAGGTTAGAGTTATTGGCTGACAGCGTTTGGTTTTTTACTTGTATTTTTTTAGATTATGTTTTATTTTTAGTGTTTTTAATATTTGTTGTATGTGAAATACCTACAAGTAACAAATATAATTACTACACTATTAACATACAGTAACAAGAAAATATTATCCTAGATATTTAAAAGAACGAAAATTATAAGGAAAATATTAATTTAAAAATATTAAATATAGGCGATTGCGGAAAAAAACCATTGGGAAAATATGGGAACGAAGTAATTGCTACCGAGAATGAATGATTTCGGGAAATTATGGGCAACGCAAAATATGAGAAGTATGAGAACGGAGTAATTGCCTCGAAGAAAAAATGATTTCGGAAATTATAGGCCACACTCGCGCACGAAGCTACTTAGTTGCAGTTTACAGGCTAATTCAAAGGTAATGTTGGTTTCCTAACATAAGTAGAGTTAGACCAAGAAAAGTCTGCAGAGATTTTGACACTGGCACAAATAACGTTGGCACTGCGTGTGCTGTCAAAATCTCTGCAGACTTTTCTTGGTCTAACTCTATCCACTTTTCTATACAATTAGTATGGCGACGTGGATACTTAAGGGGCATCGACCGTACACTGACATCGGGATAATATTTTTATCATGTTATTTAGTAGTCATCGTGCGTCTCGCTTGCGCCAATACATGTACGGACAAGAACGAGTGAAATGCACGATAACTAAATGACATCAGTTAGATGTCTTTCTGATATCAGTGTAAGTTTGAATTGGCCTGTTAGCCAAAAACTGTTTCGTATGTTATGTTATGTTCTACTCTACAGGTCGCATATCTAAACCAATTCCCGAATTTTGTAAGCAATTGATAGTTAAGTTTTTATGGTCAAATTAGATTCTCTAAATTCTTCTAAACAACGGAACCATACATTTATTCAGTTTTAAGCTCTGCTCGCGAGGTCTACAGCTCACAGAGCCACTAGTTTTATACTATTTTATGTCGAACTATACTATTGAACTCTCAACGTCCAATATAGCCGACGATAGCAGTTGGAGAAGGTAACTGGTCTACTGGCGCCTCGCTCGAAACCGCAGCCGGCCCAAACTACTGATGCCCCGACGCGAAACCTTCAACGAATCTCTTCGACCGCCCCGCGATAACGAATTAAACTACCGAATATAAAAACTGACTTTTATTTGACGCGTACTAGGTATAAAAATACCCCTAAACGAATAGGCGGTACAGCTTCGGATCCCTCAGGTCTTCTTTTGGTATTCTTCCTTTTTTCCTTTTCGGCTGCTGCTGGAGAACCGTACGATTCGAAGCGATACCGTCTTGCTTTTATACAAAAAATCAAGAACGAGAGTCACCTACGATAGGGAGATAAAATCATGTCTTAATTCGCGGATTTACTCGGACCCTGATTGGTCGATTACGTCATACGGTCATTTTCGGGTGAATTTTCATTATCCCGCTATCGTTCTGTGACCTATATTACAAATGTCTGCTTAATTATCGTTTTAAAACTATTACAGATAGTTAACTACGTTAATTAGCTACCAAAACAAACAATAACGAGTTCAATTATCCCTATGACTCGACTTACAAGCGATAAGAAGGCACCCGGAATGAATACAATAGACGGTTTATGGCCCTTCGCTCGCTTGCAGGTCTTTGTTTACTTGTGACTGCCTTATGATTCTTATCTAACTAGGTGACTAGGCTAATGATCTACAATATTTACAAACATTGATATGATGTAACTCTAACGGATCACGAATTAATTAGTGAAACATGTAGGTTTCTAAGTAAAAATTGCGCTGTATCGGCGCGTTGAGCTCGAGTTTGGTCGGCCAATGGGAAGCGGGCTATCTGTCTCTGTCATATTGAGACTTCTCTGTCTTGACCCGCTCTCTTTGGTTGACCAATGGCAGTGTCTACACTATTTTGCCTAGTTTAAAGGGATTTCTTGTGATTTACTAGGGAATTGGAAATCAGTTTAGCCTAACATTCTAGGTAAACTAAAACTTAGTACGAATTTACGACTTAACTAACGAATTCTACGAGTACTTATGACTACTAACAATCTTATCGCGGTTTTCCCTACCTAACCAATAAAATCTTTATTTAGAATACAGCCTTAATCGTATTTGATTTTATATCTAACTTATAATAATCCGCGTCTTGTCGTAGCGTCGCTAACAACGAGTAAGTAGGTGCAACAAAGTAAATCGCTCTGTATAATTTTTGGCAAACCGCGAGTTCTCAGTTCGGGGCGAACTACTAGTTATTATTAATTTTGATAAGATAAAGTTGATTAAGTCCGTCAAAACAGACGGACAGACGGACAGAGTCGCACCATAAGGTCCTTTTGTACCTTTTTGGTACGGAACTACGGAACCCTAAAAAGGAGAAGTGGTAAGGCCTAAAATTTTATTGTAATGTGTAAGTGATTAAATCTTTAGTATTTTAAATATAAATTTTAAAAAATCACTAGGGTGACCGGAAAAGATAGCCAATTCCCAACCTTATATTTTACCCATCCTGTATTTTTCACAAAGTATCCTGTATTTTTATTTTTTTAATCACAGTAAACAAGGTTTCGGTTGTTATTGAGGCTTCCGCTCAGAGGGCCTACCGCGAACCATGTTCGACGTGTTGCCTCCGTGTAACACTTACGTACGAATTTACAAGTGCGACAGAGAGGCAGCACGTCGAACGTGGTTCGCGGTAAGCCCTCAGTGCTCAACGAGTTGTGTTCGGAGAAGAACGTGAACTCACTGCACCTTAACACTTTTAGTGCGAAGAACCCGATAGTCCGGTTCATTTTGTATTGGAATTGGGGTTGGGGCTCTTGGCACTGAAAGTGTTAACGATCAACTCGGATTCGTAATGGGCTCTACGGAGGCTAACGAGTTGACCACCAATTTGTCGTTTCGCTCTGTCCAGAGCCGAGAAATTGTTATCCCACCAAAAACATTTCATGTAAAGTGTTGCCAAGACTAGGCGCGGCGCATAAAGCTTTTACACTAAAAAGATATCAGATCCCGTAGTAGGTACCAAGACTTTTACTCTGTCAGTCCTAACTTTATAAGCTCTAACTGTATAAAGCCAACATCTTGGTCAAACAGTACGGCTTGGCCGTTTCGTTGCTGTCATATGGACAATCCCGTTATGACACTTTCAGAATTTGAAAGACCTGTGTTACTACTTTGCACACCAAGTCCACCGAGAGAAAAGATATGCACTGCCTTTTGCCCTTTGTCTCGTCTTGGCGGGGGCACGGCCGTGCCCCCAGATCTGTAGGCGTACTGTGGTCACGGATATACAAGCAACCCGGAGTTAGACCAAGAAAAGTCTGCAACGATTTTGATAGCACAGTGCAAGTGTCATTTACCTATACGTCATAATTTCATAGAAGTTACCGTTACATACACTGCATGTAACACTTGCACTGCGTAAACTATCAAAACCGAGTCGTCTAATGGGAACTTGGGAAGCGGTTATCGTATAATTTTTTCATATACCTACCTATAATATATTTGTTGTTTTATGGTTTTTTACGTCAATAATTATTACAAAAAACATTATAGATCAACAAAATCGGAACTTATATTTTATGGGAACATTGGGAACCAATATAGACCCTATTCTTATAATATAATATTATGTATATAATTTTAATGCATTAAGTAGTAGTTAATTTGTATTTATTATTCGTAATTATATCTGAAGTCCATCAAAAAATGCTATTGTAATGTATAATTTGGATTTACAAATATAACATAAAAATAAACATGTTTATTTCATCAGCTTTGAACTATTCGGCTATGGTAATTAGTTGTAAATTAACAACGGAGCTTCAAAGCTCTCTCGATTGGTAGCTTCAGGCTATTGCCACAGCTTAATACCGGCTCAGAAAGTTGTATAAAGTAAATATGATGATGATGATGCATTCCTGATATCCCTCATTAGGGACATAGGGCTCGCAGAATCTTGAGCGGCTACTTCCAGCTCTTTCCAGACGAGTCCAGTTGAGCCAGCCTCCTTCTCAACTGATCGCCTCCATGTAGTACGAGGCCTCCCCGACCGTCTACTGCCAGCTGACTGCCAGCGGAGACCCTGCTTGGCCATATGGCTGTCCGGTCTACGTAGCACGTGTCCGATCCAACGCCATTTCCTTTCAAGGATTTCCCGTCCTATGGGTTTCTGCTCAGTCTGACGTTTGAGATGGTTCGTTGCCAGTAAATTCCTAGTATGCGTCGCAGGCATTTGTTTATGAACACCAGCAGACGATTGGTGACATCTTTTCTCACAAGCCATGTCTCGCAACCGTACAGCAGGACCGACTTGACGTTGGAGTTGAACATCTTGATTTTCGTACGTGGAGTTATCACAGTGGACTTCCATACAGGCTTCAGCTGCGCATATGCTGCTCGCGCCGTGTTCGCTCTAAATATAGGTATACATTTTTGTCTAGCGCTAGCCGCATATTGGAAGGAGGTACCTACAGTCAGCGTCAAATATATGGTAGCAGCCAAAGTGGTCAAGTACCTAGTTCGTCACACCGTACTAAATATATGGTGTACTTAACGAATTATTTGACCACTCTTGCAGCTATAATATATTTGATGCAACTGTACGCTTGAAATGCATATACGCGATCTACATAATTATGCATAGGTACTTATTTATCTACACTTTTTTTCAGTAGGTATGGTAAAGGGCCCCTAGTTCGTGTTAGTACATTATTTCGTTAGTTTTGTTTCTGGCGCAAATAATAAGGAATACAAATATGTTTCATTGAAATTATACATATGAAAAAAATCTGTATTATTTAATCTCTTCAATAAAATAATAACCAATATTTTAGTGATTAAATTGAGAGTAATACCACGGTCGAAACTGTCAGACGGCCGCGAATAGCTGTGTTGTATGCGTGCACTTTTTTTAGGCGTAAGGTGCGCGCTCTCACTTGTTAAGCTTATAGGAAGGAAAAGCTAAACCCATTAGAATAAAAGTTTTTGGGAGTGTTTCTGTGGGTTCCTTAGTAATTGATATGATAAGAAAAAAGATTGAATATATGCATAGAAATACGGGTGTGTAATGATCGCTATAACAATAAATGATATATTTTCATTCGATATAACAACATATGGTATAATTTTGAAAGATATATCACTAAGGTAATATAATCAATAATGTGTATACCAACAAGAGGAATAATTTTATATTGTATAGTTAAGGTTAGATATAAAATAAATTTAATCTAAGGATTACCCAATATAAGTTATAAATTACATAATTTTTAGCATATATGATATTACATACATTAAATATTTCTTCTATAAAATTGAATCACCCAACATTTATAAATTACTGATAAAATTTACTTCATTATTATATCGTGTGTGAAATTATATTAGGTTCAATCCTTAAATGAAATTTATGCGAAGAGCTTACATTTAGAAATCATACTAATATAGGTTTTAACATAGCAAATATGACTTGGTGGCAAATGGACGAAGCCCCGCTTTGCGGGGCATCTATTTTCTGCTCTGAGGGACAAAAGATAACTAACGAACCTAACCTAACCCAACCTAAAATCTAAGCCCCCCGAGCCACCTTCCTTCCTTTAGATATGAGGATTTCTGTGTCTATTTTTTTAACCTATACCTATACCATACTTGATTCGACTCTCCAATATCAAATAATATGTCTATAATACATAATAGCTAATTAATGTTATACCGAACCTTATTATAAAGTATGTGCGTTATACTACCTTAGCATTAGGTTGAAAGATATTATAGCAAATACCTCTTAAACCGTATGAGAGATATATCTGATAAAAATATGTCATTCGTATGTATATGTCTTATAAGTTATATCCCTTGATCGTTATATCGACCAATAATATATCCATAGTTGTTATATACAGTGAACCGCACCCATAGAAATACCTTAAAATTGCAATAAATCGACTCACGAAATAGCGGTCATTTTATTTTTCGTGTCTCCTATTTCGTGCCACTAACGAATCAAGGATTTTCTAGATACATTTTGATTGCTTGTTTTTAAATATAACAACGAAGATAATAAAAAAAATAAATTAGAAAACAATTAATGTATTTCATGAAGTTTCGTATGAGCGAAATTCGGTATATGTTTTTTTTCACTAGAATTCTCATAAAACGAGTTTCAATGTGACCCCAGTTTACATTTTTAAGGTATTTTCTCATTTTTCTCATACTCGTATTAAATACTAGCACAATTTTGTTCATATATCATTTTATTTGATTTATTTTTGTGTATGTTTATATTTAACATATAAGATAGTTAATCATTAATTTAAGTTTTAATTTGAATAGCTTGTACTTAAATAATGCTGAGTGGCCTAAGTAAGGTACAAAATTGAAAAGCTTGATTATATCACAATTGTATACAACTAACATAATACTATGAAACCTAAATAAATAAACAAAATTAGGTTAGTAAGTATATACTTAAAATAAGCTGATAGATGGCTTTCTTCTATCCTTTGATTTTGTGGCATTGATCGCGGCGAGACGCGATTGGTCAAATTCATTATAGTTCACTAAAGCGTTTCATAATGAAGTCATACATAAAGTCACAGTGAAATGTATGCAATTAAGTACCTATATGGTTTACGAAGTCTTAATTCAACCATTAAAGTCGACGAGTAGAAAAAACTTTAAGCTAGATCTCAATTTGTCATTTTTTTATAATATTTTTAACTTGACCTTACAATTACTCGTAAGTAGGTAAGCCCGTTAAATATTTAAAATGATTATCAACAAATTATCACCAATTACTCTATGAAAACTTTATTCCGAAACAGGGGACAAGGATTCATGAACTTAGGAGCTGAGCTAAATTTTATCACGAAATGGGAGCCAAATAAGATGTTCACGAAAAAATTCCTATAAAAAAAAGTTTCAACTAAAACCCTATAGTTTATACATTAAATTATTAACAAAGGACTAATATCACTTACTCAAAAGCTTTCAAGGTATCGTTATGCTTAGTAATATTTAAAAAAATATACAAACTCTCAAGAGCCTTAACCTGCCGAAACAGGGGCCCTTTACCTTACTCCACTAATCCGCAACTTCAAGAAATTCTCTGAATCCTTGGTCAGATTTTTGAAGTGAAAACTTCTTTAGCGGCGCTGTGCACTTTTCGAGGTGGGGAAAAATGTTAAACTCGAGACAGCGAAGGCGTAAGGCGTCACCCTATCTTTCTACCGCGCGGCGAAAATGTATGCCTGAGCCTGCTGTTTCGTTTAGGCGGCGCAGGGCGCTCGCGTGACGTCACGTGTGACGGACAATGTCATTGTGTTTTTTGATTTAAATGCCATCTAGTGAGTTTCCCTCAAACTAGTATTAATATAACTGATGTGCTTTGATGTGTGATGTGCTTAGGAGTTTACGAAATAACGCTAGATGGCGTTAACCTCAATTATACATAGTGCTGCAGACATTTTGCACTAGATGGCGCTGTTATTAATATTTTGAGTTACAGTGTCGTTGAGTTTTCACTTCTGCCGGCATTCCCGGAGTGCAACCCGTTGTTTTTTTTATATATTCACATCGAATCTTTTAGTCATGGGTGTCCCATAAGTGACACGTCACAGTGACACTGGAGGTAGACCAGGCCAAGAGGACCCAAACCAACTTAACATGACCCCAGTAAAAGTGGCACGGTTTTCGAGTTATTGCCAAATTAAGGTTTTTCATGAATTTTGACCATTTTTAACATTGTTAGTGCCAGTGTGCACTCGGAAAGGTCTCGAAGTTAGTTTTTTTATGTGTACGGCATCATGAATAGTTAATTAAGATAACAGAATAGGTATTTTATCGATAAACAATGTAAAATGCAAAAAAGTACTGGTTTAATCTTGAATTAAATTCACAGCGGATCATTAATTTCGAATTTGACCACCTGTCGTGAAAAAAAATTACTAGTAAACTAAGGAGCAAATAACGTCAAGCTATTGAGCATGTTATGCAGATTCAAAAATGGTATGACACAATCTTCCTGCAATAAAATAGGAATTATTATCATCTTTCGAAAGCCTCATAAAAAATAAGTTAAAACTAGGAAATCTGCAATCCGTTGCTACTTAGTAAAAATAACGATTTATGTTAAGATTTATGTACAGAAATAAAAAAAACGCCTGTTCAGTATTTGTCGAATGCCTAAAAGAAAGAGATGGAAAACGGTTATCTCCCTTTTTAAGGATATCTGCTAAAGGTTCAAAGTTAATAAAATACTGCAGGTTGAAGTTTAATCAATTTATTAAAATAATTTTATTTCACAATAGGAGCTCGAATTGTTTTTCCCCGGCTCGTATGCACGCTTGGCACCGTCTTGTAAAACTTCAAGTTAATTTCCTTAAATTAATTTCGGATATGTTTCGTGCTGCCTCGAACATACGCCGCTGTAGTTCCTCTTTTGACCTTATTGGCTTGGAGTAAACTTTATCTTTTAAGCATTTTAAGCATACCCAATGAAAAAAATTAATAGGTTTAGGTCCGGGGAACGCGGCGGCCATGCCACTGGTCCCAATCGGCTGATCCGTCTGGGAATTTCTGTGTTACGTGGTCGCGAACAGCGTAGTGTTCTGGGCAGCCATCTTGCTGTGGTTCCAGCTCCAAGAAGATGGATCGGCCGACTGGAACCAGTGGCATGGCCTATCGTTCCCCGGAGCTAAACCCATTAGATTTTTTTATTGGGGATACTTAAAGGATAAATTTTACTCCAAGCCAATAGCGTCCCAAGAGGAACAACGGTGGCATGTTCAAGGCAGCACGAAACATATCCGAAATTAATTTAAGGAAATTAACTTGAAGTTTTACAAGACGATGCCAAGCGTGCATACGAGCCGGGGTAAAACAATTGGAGCTCCTATTGTAAAATAAAATTATTTTAATAAATTGATTAAACTTCAACCTGCAGTATTTTATTAACTTTGAACCTTTATCAGATATCTTTAAAAAGGGAGATAACCATTTTCCATCTCTTTCTTTTAGGCATTCGGCAAATACTGAATAGGCGGTTTTTTATTTCTGTATCCAGAGTTACATAAATCTTAACATAAATCGTTATTTTTACTAAGTAGCAACGGATTGCAGATTTTCTAGTTGTAACTTATGTTTTATGAGGCATTCGAAAGATGATAATAATTCCTATTTTATTGCAGGTAGATTGTGTCATACCATTTTTGAATCTGCATAACATGCTCAATAGCTTGACGTTATTTGCTCATTACTTTACTAGTAATTTTTTTTACGACAGATGGTCAAAGTTGAAATTAATGTTTCGCTGTGAATTTAATTCAAGATTAAGCCAGTACTTTTTTGCATTTTACATTGTTTATCGATGAAATACGTATTCTTTTAACTTAATTAACTATTCATGATGCCGTACACATAAAAAAAACTAATTTCGAGATCTTTCCGAGTGCACACTGGCACTAACAATGTTAAAAACGGTCAAAATTCATGAAAAACCTTAATTTGGCAATAACTCGAAAACCGTGGCACTTTTACTGGGGTCATGTTAAGTTGGTTTGGGTCCTCTTGGCCTAGTCTACCTCTAGTGTCACTGTGACGTGTCACTTATGGGACACCCTGTATAATAACCCTAATTGTAAGATGCATAATAAATCATACAGCAAGTTTTTATTAGTATAGCGGCACCGGCAGTCAAGTTATTAAAAAAATAAACATTTTTATTGATAATCTGCAATATTTACGTTGCAATAAAAGGCAGATATTCTGGGTTAATATTTTGTTTCAAATTCGAAATTAATTGAGTCAGAGTAAAGATACGAATATTCTATGTATTCAATTAACTATTTTGAATAAAATGTTAACGTTTATTTTAACCATCCCCTTGCCTGCATGGATCTTTTCTAGCGTTTTAGTCCGGTGGCCGGCTGCATGAAACAAACCTCATCAAAAAATAGAATATACCTACCCTGTAGAGGTACCTACCTGACATTTAGTAGCTTCCAACGCACTTGGTCGGCCTAGGCTTAACCTGGCAGATTTTGTACAAATGGCAAAAACGTCGGACAAAAATTCATCAAAAAAAACCTCATCGAAAAATAGAATGAAACTTGTATGGTAGGATACCTGACCTTGAGGACAGTAAAAAAAAATTGGTCGGCCTCACCTTAGCCTGGCAGTTTTTGCAGTCCGACCAGATTTATTGGGTCACGTGAGAGCTACAATTTACCTCATCGAAAAATAGAATGAATCAAACGGATTATAATAGCTAAAATAAGCCTGTTGACGTATGTCTTGGTCGGCCTCACCTTAACCTGGCAGTTTTTGCAGTCCGACCAAATTTATAAAAAAATCATCAAAATTTTTTTATCGAAAAATCGTATGAAACTGGTATGGTACGATGGCTGCCTTTAAGGACAGTAAAAAAAAAGTGGTCGGCCAAATCCTGTGTTGGCAGGTTCCTGTGTCCGACCAATTTTGTGGTACCACGTGAGAGCTACAATTTTACCTCATCGAAAAATAGAATGAAACAAACGGATTATAATAGCTAAAATAAGCCTGTTGACGTATGTCTTGGTCGGCCTCACCTTAACCTGGCAGTTTTTGCAGTCCGACCAAATTTATAAAAAAAACATCAAACATTGTTTATCGAAAAATCGTATGAAACTGGTATGGTACGATGGCTGCCTTTGAGGATAGTAAAAAAAAAGTGGTCGGCCAAATCCTGTGTTGGCAGGTTCCTGTGTCCGGCCAATTTTGTGGTACCACGTGAGAGCTACAATTTTACCTCATCGAAAAATAGAATGAAACAAACGGATTATAATAGCTAAAATAAGCCTGTTGACGTATGTCTTGGTCGGCCTCACCTTAACCTGGCAGTTTTTGCAGTCCGACCAAATTTATAAAAAAAACATCAAACATTTTTTATCGAAAAATCGTATGAAACTTGTATGGTACGATAGCTGCCTTTGAGGACAGTAAAAAAAAGTGGTTGGCCAAATCCTGTGTTGGCAGGTTCCTGTGTCCGACCAATTTTGTGGTACCACGTGAGAGCTACAATTTACCTCATCGAAAAATAAAATGAAACAAACGGATTATAATAGCTAAAATAAGCCTGTTGACGTATGTCTTGGTCGGCCTCACCTTAACCTGGCAGTTTTTGCAGTCTGACCAAATTTATAAAAAAATAATCAAAATTTTTTTATACAAAAATCGTATGAAACTTGTATAGTACGATAGCTGCCTTTGAGGACAGTAAAAAAAAGTGGTTGGCCAAATCCTGTGTTGGCAGGTTCCTGTGTCCGACCAATTTTGTGGTACCACGTGAGAGCTACAATTTACCTCATCGAAAAATAGAATGAAACAAACGGATTATAATAGCTAAAATAAGCCTGTTGACGTATGTCTTGGTCGGCCTCACCTTAACCTGGCAGTTTTTGCAGTCTGACCAAATTTATAAAAAAATAATCAAAAATTTTTTATACAAAAATCGTATGAAACTTGTATAGTACGATAGCTGCCTTTGAGGACAGTAAAAAAAAAGTGGTCGGCCAAATCCTGTGTTGGCAGGTTCCTGTGTCCGTCCAATTTTGTGGTACCACGTACCACGTGAGAGCTACAATTTACCTCATCGAAAAATAGAATGTAACAAACGGATTATAATACCTAAAATAAACCTGTTGACGTATGGCTTGGTCGGCCTCACCGTAGCCTGGTAGTTTTTGCAGTCCGACCAAATTTGTGGTACCACGTGACAGCTACAATTTACCTCATCGAAAATAGGATGAAAAAAAAAACGGATTATAATAGCTAAAATAAACCTGTTGACGTATGGCTTGTTACGGACGGCTTTCATAAATTCAATGTGGCAGTGTGCGGCAGAATCCACTTGCATCAAATTTGATGCAACACATTGTGGCTGGACATTAAGAGATGAAATGTATAAGATCAAATGGTTTGAAGGACACATAACGCCTTTGCGAGTCGAAGAAATAACAATAGATAAGTCGGAGTCTGGGGAAAGTTCGTCAGACTTCGACTCCGAAGATGATTATGATTAACAGTAATTATTAACAATAAAAGGGTTATTCCCACTAGTTACCACCTAGTTCTTATCAGTGGTAACTACTGGGAATTATTTTCCCACCTTTTACCAGTGGTAACTACTGGGAAAAAAAATTCCTAGTAGTTACCACCAACTCGGTTTGGTGGTACCTACTGGGAATTTTTATTCCCAGTATTTACCACTGGTAAAAGTTGGGAATTTCTTTTCTACAAACCGAGCTTCGAAGGAGAAATGCTACAGTTGATGGAAAAAAGGCTGATTTGATGCAAAGATAGTCACTTAAAATATGTGAGGTTATCTTGTGTATTTTACCGTTTATTAAAATTTTGGAAGGCTCACGTGCAGTTTTTCCTCTTATATTACAAGTGTTCGATTGAAAACTAAGCTTTGGTGTATACCTGGATCACCTGCATGTACAAGAAGGCGTTTCATATACGCCCGCCCATCAGATAGGTACACAAAGTCATGATGCGTATGGAATACAGCATGTGTGGCCAAGCCATTATGCCCTAAATTATGTACTACTTCGTTAAAACTTAGCTTACCTGTGTATTTACTCTTTCCAAAATATTTATCTTCCTTAAAATGCAGCCTACACAAACGGTCTTTGTCATTTGCCTTAGTTTTTGGTACTCAAAGCTTTTTCTCACCGATTTATGCATATCGGGTCCTTGGGAAAAAAGGGAGATCCTATAGGTATATTTCCACAATTTGTCGCACACTATTGCAGTATTGTGGAGAAAAAAAACATACAACCGAATTGATAACCTCCTCCTTTGGGATTTGGAAGTCGGTTAAAAAAGGAGAATGTTTACAATTTATTGGAAACAATGTATGTGATTTGACAGTGACAGCAACTCCACTATGGAGGCGCCACCTGGCGTGATAAAATGTCAGTTATGCCTCCTCATTCTATCTGTAGTGGAAAAGTAGGATATACGATTCAAAACTTATCAAAAATCGATGAAAACCTTTTTATTTTTGACATCTGTGAGACATCATCTCAACGTAAGTGTTACTCTGAAACCACGTCAGTAGTTAGAAATAGTTATTTGTACAACAAGAGATCAAAGTTTGATATTTCTTCGAGTGCTTATTTTGAGTCCCGTGCAAGCGAAAGGTTCTATAATAGATTCACGAGCGTAGCGAGTGAATCTAATTTAGAATCTTGAGCGTAGTAAGGGATTCAAAAGCGCACGAGATGTAAATAACTTTGATCCCGTGTAGTACACAAAATTTTTCACCCTAAGCAGTGAGAACATACCTAGAGGGACAGAGATAATAGAACCCAAGTATATCGAACTTGTATTAGACCCCGCATGTTGAAATGACTATAAAGGTCACTTGAATGTCATTTTGTCTCACTCAGTGAGCAAAATGACTCAGTGAGCAAAATCGCATTTTTCTCACCGTTTTTAAGAAGCAAAGTACCCTTGTTCGAGTTGCTGAGGTGAAAACGTTATTTAGATATTAGATAGATTTATGTATAAAATTTGAACTGAATGTTTTCTTTTTTTTTTTAAACCCTCTAAGACCTCCATGGACTCATTTACTTATGACTTTTTTCAGTTAGCATTATAAAGTTAAGTTCAAGCTGCGAAGAAACCATATTTTCAATATAGAAATTATTATTCTTTATAAATGTGGTCGGACTGCAAAAACTGCCAGGTTAAGGTGAGGCCGACCAAGACATACGTCAACAGGCTTATTTTAGCTATTATAATCCGTTTGTTTCATTCTATTTTTCGATGAGGTAAATTGTAGCTCTCACGTGGTACCACAAAATTGGTCGGACACAGGAACCTGCCAACACAGGATTTGGCCAACCACTTTTTTTTACTGTCCTCAAAGGCAGCTATCGTACCATACAAGTTTCATACGATTTTTCGATAAAAAATTTTTGATGTTTTTTTTATAAATTTGGTCGGACTGCAAAAACTGCCAGGTTAAGGTGAGGCCGACCAAGACATACGTCAACAGGCTTATTTTAGCTATTATAATCCGTTTGTTTCATTCTATTTTTCGATGAGGTAAAATTGTAGCTCTCACGTGGTACCACAAAATTGGCCGGACACAGGAACCTGCCAACACAGGATTTGGCCGACCACTTTTTTTTACTGTCCTCAAAGGCAGCCATCGTACCATACCAGTTTCATACGATTTTTCGATAAACAATTTTTGATGTTTTTTTTATAAATTTGGTCGGACTGCAAAAACTGCCAGGTTAAGGTGAGGCCGACCAAGACATACGTCAACAGGCTTATTTTAGCTATTATAATCCGTTTGTTTCATTCTATTTTTCGATGAGGTAAATTGTAGCTCTCACGTGGTACCACAAAATTGGTCGGACACAGGAACCTGCCAACACAGGATTTGGCCAACCACTTTTTTTTTACTGTCCTCAAAGGCAGCTATCGTACCATACAAGTTTCATACGATTTTTCGATAAAAATTTTTTGATGTTTTTTTTATAAATTTGGTCGGACTGCAAAAACTGCCAGGTTAAGGTGAGGCCGACCAAGACATACGTCAACAGGCTTATTTTAGCTATTATAATCCGTTTGTTTCATTCTATTTTTCGATGAGGTAAAATTGTAGCTCTCACGTGGTACCACAAAATTGGTCGGACACAGGAACCTGCCAACACAGGATTTGGCCGACCACTTTTTTTTTTACTGTCCTCAAAGGCAGCCATCGTACCATACCAGTTTCATACGATTTTTCGATAAAAAATTTTTGATAATTTTTTTATAAATTTGGTCGGACTGCAAAAACTGCCAAGTTAAGGTGAGGCCGACCAAGACATACGTCAACAAGCTTAATTTAGCTATTATAATCCGTTTGTTTCATTCTATTTTTCGATGAGGTAAATTGTAGCTCTCACGTGACCCAATAAATCTGGTCGGACTGCAAAAACTGCCAGGCTAAGGTGAGGCCGACCACTTTTTTTTTACTGTCCTCAAGGTCAGGTATACTACCATACAAGTTTCATTCTATTTTTCGATGAGGTTTTTTTTGATGAATTTTTGTCCAACGTTTTTGCCATTTGTACAAAATCTGCCAGGTTAAGCCTAGGCCGACCAAGTGCGTTGGAAGCTACTAAATGTCAGGTACCTCTACAGGGTAGGTATATTCTATTTTTTGATGAGGTTTGTTTCATGCAGCCGGCCACCGGACTATTTGGTTTTGTCGTATTTAACGTGCTTTCTTCTTCTGCATGTTTTGCGCCCGACTAATAAGTACCTACTGAAGACTACGAGCGTTACACGATTTAAATAAACTTCATTAAGCCTGACTAATCAAATGATTACATTTATAGCCGGGCTAATTAGTTAGCCGTGGGACATCCAGCTCTAAAAATAATATCATTTTTTAAGGCGAGGTGTACCCGGGATGACTCGTTGATACCGAAACTTTTACTAACGAAGATAATTAAATACACCAACATATTTACAAGAATTCGCACAATAATGTTATTGAAGACGCCTCAAACTAACCTTCACATAGGCCGCCTTAAATATGATTGATTAACCTTTCGGTAAAATCTTCGGTAAAAAATTGTTTTTAAAATAAACCCACCTTAGTAAAATTTATTTCGCGCTCTATATACTTATAGCATGTAGTGTATACTTTCGGTTGGTAAATTCTTAAAAAGTTTTTGGTTTATTTTATTTAAGACTCTCTCAATAAGTGGTATGAACTTTGCTCGTTTAATCTACTCTGGGCTGGATAATTGGATGGAAACATCAAAGAGTTTACAATTTTACGTGCATCTAAATAATGCTTCTTAATATTCCTTATCAATCTTATCATGGCATACTTCGTTTATAAGTCTTCCTTTCTTGAAGAAAATGACTTTACTTGTTACGAAAATTATGACGCTTAAGATGTTTTTGTAATGGGTGAATTATACTCGAACCTCCGGCCTCAGTAGGTAATTTAAATACCCACAAGAAAACTTAAAAATTACGAAGAAAGCTAAAAGAAATAAAATACAGTACGGAACAGGAAAAAACTAAAGTGCTTGAGTATTTTTCGGTGTTAAAATGTTTTGAAACGCGTAATTATTTTGTAGTATAATTGAAGAATGTTGTAAATTATAATTTTCTTTTTAATATTTTTTCCTTTTCATTCTTTTTGTGGGATCCTTTGTACTGTGGATTTGGTTGTGTTTAATGGTTAAATGTAGTACAGTACTTCCTTGTAACTTTGTTATTAGCGTAATCGAATAAAAGTGTTTCTTGTGTACCAGATGATTTCTAGAGATTATGAGGGGGCGTAAAGCCAGGAAATTAGAAAGGAACAAACGATAAGGCGCGTCGCGCGAAAATGGCGATGGAAGATTTGTCAATCGCGCGTATACAGATTGATAATTTATGAAACGGAAAATGTTTATAATTTCTTCGATAAGATGTGCGATTTGACAGTTCTTATGGTAAAGCACAGTACGGTATCACAATGCGCCATAAAATGTAATTTTTCCTCCTAATTAGGAAAGCCCCGATATTCGGTGAAACTTAAGCAAGGTTTAAAAATCAGCATTGCGTATGTGGAGCTAATAGTACCTACATTACAATACAAGTGCGAATAATAGGGAAATTCGCAACGAGTGGCGATAAATTAAAACACGACCGAAGGGAGTGTTTTAAATCTACATGAGTTGCGAATTGACCTATTCGCACATGTAAATATCATACAACGTTTTACAGTAGGTACATAATTCTTCGTGTGACCAGCAAAAGTCACTAACTAACACCATTGAAATTATTGGACAATAAACCGTGTTACAAGTGTAATAAAGTGCATTGTTACTTAAATTTTTTGATAGTACTTAGTGACTTTTGCTTGTCACCCGACGATATGGCCCTTTAAATTTTCGACATAGTCACGTAATGTGCTAATTATCGCACTAGTGCGGTAAAGTAGCACTATATGTACTGTAAATGCTATTATGTAATAATAACTTTTGTTTGAATTCGCCTTATACGCCGTTTAGGTCAGAGGGTACTGTAGTAATATAATGAAAGATGCATGCGGCGGGATGATGTTGTGTACCGGGCCGTTACGCGAGGCGCTATATTTTATTCACAAGTGTGTTCTTGCCTTGTGATTTTTTGATGGCATTTCTGTTAACCGGGCTTTTATTTCTTGGATAAGTTGCGTGCAAGTAGGGCAGGTCTTGTGGTAAATGTTCGTATGCGCGTTTCGAGAACATTTTATTTAGGTATGAATATATTTTACGACCATAACTTAATACTTACCTTTTGATGTCATCACAGCGATTTATAAAAATTACGGAGAAGAGTTTAAGTAAGTATTATTTATGAATTAGTTCCGGAATGGTCGAAAATTTTAATGGTCAATGTTAACTTTTTAGTATGCTTTTTATATCCCAAGTAAGTTTCATAACATTATTCAATTGTTACTTTTTTGAGTACCGTAAAAGTATAAAACTTTGCCCTTTAACTTTTAAGCTATTTTAACTTTTAAGCTATTTTAACTTTTAAGCTATTTTAACTTTTAAGCTATTTTAAGTTATTTCGCTTTTACTGAACTGTGACGCGGTGGGCAAAGTTATCTTATGGCTCCTCTACACGATGCGCCAACGTCGGCCAATCCTAGGGACGCATTTATGCGTTAGAGGGAGCAAGTGACATTCTACCGCATAGCTGCGTCCCTAGGATTGGCCGACGTTGGCGCATCGTGTAGAGCGGCGGTCGGCAACCTGCGGCCCGCGGGCCGCATGCGGCTCGTGAAACTGTCACTTGCGGCCAGCGAGCCTCTCTGGCTATGTAATATTGAGAAACGACAATGTCTGATAAAGTCATAAATATTAACAAAGTGCGGCCCGCGTCAACTTACTCATCGTTAACTACGCTACTAAAACTACGCAAAAAAAGGTTGCCGACCGCTGGTGTAGAGGACCCATTAAAGGGCAAAGTTTAATACTTTTACGGTACTTATCAGTACATCAATTTGATGTAAATAAATAACTTTTTCACCTCAGCAGCTCGAACAAGGGTACTTTGCTTCTTAAAAACAGTGAGCAAAATGCGATTTTGCTCACTGAGTGAGACAAAATGACATTCAAGTGACCTTTATAGTCAAATGTCATTTCAACATGCGAGGTCTAATACAAGTTCGATATACTTGGGTTCTATTATCTCTGTCCCTCTAGGTATGTTCTCACTGCTTAGGGTGAAAAATTTTGTGTACTACACGAGATCAAAGTTATTTACATCTCGTGCGCTTTTGAATCCCTTACTACGCTCAAGATTCTAAATTAGATACACTCGCTACGCTCGTGAATCTATTATAGAATCTTTCGCTTGCACGGGACTCAAAATAAGCACTCGAAGAAATATCAAACTTTGATCTCTTGTTGTACAAATAACTATAGTTATTTCGTTATCGGTCAACTTTTGGCTATTATTTGATAGGTAATCTCTTTGAATAAAATTGCCTTTTGTTAAATTCTACACAAATAATCATTTCAACAAATATTTTCTTGATACTAACTCTTAACCTTTTGGCCGCCGGACCTAGTCCGCAAAGACGCTCACTCACACGCCAGAGCAAATTTTAAGTAAACAACTAATAAAAAGTTTAGGGATTGCAAATAGTGTTATCGATATTTACAATTTATGGTAAAAATCTTTTCAATTTAGCTTTGTCCTTATCCAGCTTTAATTTATTTCCAAATTGCCAAAATTAAACATATGTTTTACACCCGAAAATGTTTAAAACATAGGGATTTATAATCAAAAACAACCACTAAACAATGTCGATTCAAGACGTAATATCGCCGCACTAGGCTGTACGAGAAGTCTTTTATACAAGACAACGGCGCGCATGGACTGCCCGCAGTGCAGACCGACAAGGACTGTTTCCGCGCGGATTAAGAAATAATAGCCTCTAGGTCAACGGCGTAAGCGCTTGTCGGTACATGAACTTTATTAGCGTAACGTTAAAGCCGCGCATCATGTGTCGATAACGTAAATATACCGGAACTGTTTTGGTGAAAATTACACGTGGGTTGAATTTTCAATGAGTGAAGAAATTATTCCGGAATTAGAATCATTCATTATAATTTCAGTTTGGTATACATTAATCTACTAAACTCTTACCAAATTAACGACGAATTGTTATAAAAAAATAACACATTAATGTCAATGTTAGATAGGTACTTACTTTTAACAAAAAACTAAAGTCTGATAAATAGGTATGTCCATCTGTACTAGTCTTATACGAAGCGGTCGCTGCGGTTTATCCCTTCCCACTACGACGCTATCAGCTCAAAATAAAATCAATTATTTATTTTATTTTTTTATTTATCTTTTCTGCAATTAGTCAACAATCCACAAGGGGCAATTTACTTGTCTGACCCTAGTTTTTACAGCTAAAGAAGCTCCCTGAACTTTACATATAGTTATTATGCCTATCTGTCTCTCGTTTTACGTATTCTAGTAAGTAATTACCTACTCTTTACCAACAATTGGCGATTAACAAGGTTTCAAATACTTAAATAAAAACATATTTCTGACTTTATTTTACTTTGAAAATTCCCATATCGAGTTAACATTCCCATCCCTAGCTATCTTGTATACAAGACAACGGCGTCGAGGGAAATAAAAAACGTTGAAATTTGGAGCAATTTTTTTAAATGCCTTATAATAAAAGAATGGATTTACATATTTGTTTAAAATGCAAATAAATGAAAAAACAAAGACCTAAAATATGAACAAGAGTGTAAAAGAATTTGCAATTGTTATTATTTTCACATTAACGGAGTGGTTGAATTTGCGTCTTGTATACAAGACGACGGCGCCAGCGTATCGTTTTCTCGTTGTCTTGTATACCGGACAACGGCGGTCAAAGGGTTAAGCGTAAGCAATAACAATTCATACCTCTGATAGCTGTAGGTATAACTACAAAGTTGCACAGCAAATGGAACAGATAACGCGCCACAAATCATAAACATACCTCGTATACTGTAAAGTGTAAACGATCCATAATTTTCAATACCTACAGCTACACAATAAATCGACGATAAACAGTTTTGTATGAATACCTACGTTGAAAACAGGGCTATAGGTACAAATAATAACTTGTTTCATTTTAAAGCCTGACCAGTATATGATCATATTGATCATTGTCAAGAGGGCGCTGTTATTCTCGTGTATAGGGTGCCAGTTCAGTTTACTATGAAAAAAATAGTTCCAATGAAATTCCGCAACGTGGCGCGTGATCATATTTTATAAATGTTTTCCATCATGTTAAAAGAAGTGTTATGTTAAAACTAGAATAGATTCGCACCAAGAAAAGTCTGCAGCGGATTTGATAGCCCACGCAGTGTAAGTGTTATTTATACGTCATAATTTCATAGAAGTTTGACGTTTAAAATGACACTTGCACTGCGTGGGCTGTCAAAATCACTGCAGACTTTTCACGGTCTCACTCTAGGTATCTGTAGAAATAGGTATACTTGAGCAGTAGCTCTTTTAATGATGTTTTGTGCCAATAACGAACGTGGAGTGACAGAGAGTGATTGTCATAACTCACATCGCCGTGTGCCTGCTACACTGCCACATCTCAAAAAACCGTTTTTTCGAGAAATCGCGTCTCAAAGTTGTAAGAGTATAGTTCAGGGTGTTTAATAGGATCTTACTCCTTTAGTTTTAGGTCTATGAATTTAAAATTTAGCTTTTTTTACTCGGAATGATATAACCCTCCTTATGACCACGCCACTTTTTAAAAGAAATGTATATTTTTTAAGACACAAGGCCCGAAAGGCAGCTATTTAGAGTTGTGGCCGTATTGCAGACACGTTTTTTAAAGATTTTGGGATGCGGCCAAATTTAAACACAAAATTATTGGATAAAGGTTACCATGCAAATATAAATAAAAACACCAAAATAGTTAAAATCCCTTTATTTTATCAACTTTGATAGGAACAAGATCACTTGTACGCGATAATATGTGTAACTAGCTTATAATCAGCAACATTATCTAATTATTATTTTCTAGGACGCAACTCAAAAGCTTCATTTAAAACGTGTGCTATATAGCCACAACTCAAAAGGGCCGTCAGGTTCACGTGCGAACGCCGCGGGAGCAGGAGGCGGCAGACTGGCAAGTGGCTGTATTGCAGGGAATCATCTGAAAATTTATGGTCAAATCCATAAGGCCACTTGTGAGAAAAAGACTCTTAAAGACCTTTTATGCTATGGCTCTCGAAATAAGGTCGTAAATTGAACCATTTTGAATACGAATCTGCAATAATCCAGAAAATTAAAAATTTTGAATTGTGGCCGTATAGCAGGCACACGGCGACATAACCGATACCATAGAGAAATAGAGTTACCTAATGTTAAAATAGGTATCTGTAGAAATAGGTATACTTGAGCAGTAGCTCTTTTATTGATGTTTTGTGCCAAGAACGAACGTGGAGTGACAGAGAGTGATTGTCATAACTCACATAACCGATACCATAGAGAAATAGAGTCAGATTAAGACAAGTCTGTAACGATTTTGATAGCACATGCAGTGCAAGTGTTATTTTAAACATCAAACTTCTAAAATCCATTTTATAATAAGTTTAGCCAGCTTTGTTTAGTACAGTCACGTCTGAAAATATCGCTACGAACAAAGTGCCAAAAAGATGTAGGTATACACAACCTTATTGCCCATGTATTAAGGTGGTGTATACATATTTTTGCCACGTTGTCCGTATCGATATCTTCAGACATGACTGTACTTGGTGGCCATTTTAGTCTTTATAATAATCCACTTGCTGTAAAAAGATAATCTTCAAAGTAACATCGGAGTAGATTGGAGTAGATTCTATCTCTATTCTGATGTCGAGCACATTCGCGCTATAACGATAAAAAAGAAAATTCTCGGAAAACCTTCTACACTTTAGTTGAAAAATCCTGCTCATAAGGTCCAACAGTGTATTTTGCGTCTTCGTCAAATGAAATTACTGTACCCTTTTTGTTATGCATGGAACTCCTTAAAACGCGTACCTTTTAAAATAGTAAAGCGATGTCTTTACTAGAGGGTCCGACCGGGGGCCGTAGCATGAAGGTTGAACGTTATGGGCCGACATTCAACACTGGCTATGCCTTCTGATCTTGTCAAATTCAAGTAAGTATTGTAATATTGTGTTATGGCTCCTCTACACGAATGGCCAACGCCGGCCAATCCAAGGGACGCAGCCATGCGGTAGACTGAGATAGCAATATGACTTGCTCCCTCTAATGCATAAATGCGTCCCTTGGATTGGCCGGCGTTGGCCATTCGTGTAAAGGAGCCATCACTGTTTATGGTTTCAACATTACTGCAGTGTTGACGTGGGCGATGTCATTTTACACGTCACGCGCCCTAGCAGTTGGGGAAATCCAGGCATAGTAAACACCTTTACCTTTGACTTGACATAACAGAAAAGTTTAACACGGATGAAATGAAAAATAGTACATTTTGCAACATTTGGCGTAAGTTGAATATTGTAAACGAGAGTAAGTTAAATCGCGACGGCTTGCCGGAGCGATTTATAGACTCGAGTTTGCAATATTATTACGCCCCGAGTTACACACAATGTTTTTCATCACACTTGCGATACAAAAATTAAGTATAAAGACAAAAAACTGTTAATTATGGCACTAGAAACTTCATAACTCCCTAGGGAGAACGCTTTTTATATAACTCCTGCTAAACCTGCGTGCAATTCCAAATTTACTGAGCGAGTGTGATGAAAAGTCTATAATTACCCCCTTATTCATAAAACTTTACGGGCCTGGCGGCGTAGCACGGTCGCGTTTTTATCCCTTGTCACCATGCCTGTCACGTTCTAACAAGTATGTAAGTGCGAAAGGGACGCGCATAGTGATAGTCGATAAAAATGGAACCGTGCTGAGCCCGCTGATTTAGTTAAATTATGTTTTATATCATAATGACAGATACAGACAAACGATTCTGCGCCATAAATTTATGTTTTGTGTTTTGTACAATAAAGAGTTTATACATACATACATACGATTCATAGCTAATTCAGGCCAGTAACGCGTTTATGAATAAAACCTACAACGTTTTAACAATTTCTGTAATTTTAAACAAAACGTAAAAATATTTAGTTATTTTATTCGCTTTGCCCAGGGTGCCGAAAATATAAGAAAAAATATCATAATACTTAACGCAAACGTAAAATATCACGATGTAAATTAAATCGTGTTTTAAGAGCGCTGTTTCCAGCTCCCTAACGGTCATAGTTTCCGAGAAATCTCCTTTGCCACAACTCTCTCAGACACAACCCTCCTAGATCTGCCCTACATACACATAACTGTTAAAATTAGTTGTAGCAAGATCAAATATTCCGATAAGTACCTAGAAACGGCAGTAAATTCAGAAGCGAGTAAGCGCTAAGCGCTTTGTAATTTCCGATATACCTCAGTAAACCTGGATTAGGAGCCTGCCAAAGAGCAGTAATGTATTAGTTACATTCTAACTTTGTATTATTTGTTGCTTTAACTTCTATATCAAACAGTTGCACGTTAACTAAGGAAACTAAAACAATGTACGTTTTTTAGGGTTCCCGTGAAAAGAAAACCAATCTTTTATAGGATCACTAGTGTGTCTGTCCGTTCCGTCATCGTCACTCCCGTCTGTCTGTCCAGCCAATTTGCTCCAAAACTACTAGACAGGTTGAATTTGATACAGTCAAGTGTGAAAATATGGGTATGCAATCATCTCAAGAATATATCCCATTGTCCCATAGTTCTCATGTCAGCGAATTAAGAACTATGGGAAATATTTTTGAGTAAATTGTCTACACCCATATTAAATTTTTTACACTTGATTGTACCTACAAAATAAATATACTTAGTCAATTGGTGACATAAAGATGGCCGTGTAACGTAATATAGGATGACTCAAACTAGATCGGCCGTGCCCGGGCCGAGGCGTCCGACGTGTCATTTTCTATGACGGCAGATCGGCAGTTTTGTAATTAATTTGTAATTGCATTAAGCATTAAATTACATTTAATGCAATTACTTTTAACGCATTACGCTCGTAACTGAATTAATTTTAATTTGATTACCTGGTGATTTTTAATTGAAATTACATTAATTCGTTATTGCATTACGCACTTACGTTGTGTAAACTATTTATTACTTACACAAACAGGAGATTAATACAAGAATCAACCCACCTAAAAATACCGCCATAAGGTCCCTTTTGTTTTGGACTGACAAAAATAGCGTCCAAAGTTGAATGTAAGAACTAAAACACGTACTAAAAAACTTACACAAGTATGTAAAAAAAAAAGTTGATGTTTTTGAGGATAAGTTCCTTAAAATTAAGTGGCAAAATTAAAACACAAACCCCACGATCAAGTATAGCATGCTATATAAAAACAATGAAAATGTTTTACTAAGTGAGTGTAATTTGTAATGCATGAAGTAATGTATTACGAATTAAAATTACAAAATGTTATTTCTAATTGCATTGCGAATTACATTTTGTAATGCAGTGAAATTTTAATGCAATTAGAAATTACATTTCCGTAATTTCAATTCATAATTCAAATTACATTATGTAATTGCAATTCATAATTCGTAATGCAATTACTTTTTGCCCAACACTGCTGATCGGTGATCACGTGGTGCTTTCCATAGAAAATGTCGCGTCGGAAGGTCCGGCCCGGCCCTGGCCCGGTCTAGCGTGAGTCAACCTTAAATTTATGAAAACGTAACTTGCCACAAATAATGTATGATGCCACCGTGTCCACGCGTTTAATAATGAACTAGCATCAGCCGCCCACAAAAGGAGTTGTTGACATTCAATTACTCCGGTCGCGGTCGGTTTATTAGACCAAACTGCATTATAAAGCGTGTGTACTTACAGCACAGACCACTTAAACTAGACTAGATGATGCATATAACATAGTCCGGTGTGATCCGGTATACCAATTATTTTATCAGTAGGTAACAGTAGAATAAATAAAACAAATTATTTATTCTATGATAATTTTTATATTTGTGTGTGTATATGTGTGTGTGTGTGTGTGTGTGTGTGTGTGTGTGTGTGTGTGTGTGTGTGTGTGTGTGTGTGTGTGTGTGTGTGTGTGTGTGTGTGTGTGTGTGTGTGTGTGCGCGCGCGTGTGCGTGCGTGTGTGTGTGTGTGCGTGTGTGTGCGTGTGTGTGCGTGTGTTGTGTTAGAATAAAATAACTATAGGTACTCATATATATTTTTTGGTTACAATACTAGCATAAGAAAAAGACAGTGTGATTACCTCTTCCTACGCTTTACTGACAACAGTGACAACCGACTTTAACTAGTGGTTGTTTTTTTTTTGAGGAGTCTATGGAAGGTAGTCTATAGCTAAGCTTTAATTAGGAAATTTAATTAAAATCGGAGGCATGCTTTAAAAGATTTTTCTAGTAGGTACAATCAAACTAGCAAACTTTGCCTCCAGGGGAGGGGTAGTAATGTATTGAAAACACAATCTATACATATAATAAAGTTGAAGAGGGTCGAAAGTCTGTACATGGAAGATATTTGAAAAAAAGTTGGCTGGGGATACTTAGAATCGATAACAGAACACGTTCCAAAAATTTTTGAAATTTTTGTCTGTTTGTCTGTTTATCTATTTATCTGTTTGTCTGTTTATTTGAACGCGCATCACGTGAAAACGGCTGAACGGATTTTGATGAAAACTTTACTAATCTGTCGAAAAAATCCCCGGCAAGGTTATAGGCTATAAAAATTCAACCCCTAAAAGGGGGGGGTAGCCACAACACTCGATTGACTTAAGTTTGCCCCTGAATCGTATGGCGCTACTTAGGAAGGAGGGGCAAACTTTTTTCAAATATGTGCTAACCCTATAGAGTACCCTGGTAAACTAACAGATGGCGCTGAATTTAATACGATGTGACATAAATAAGCCACCGAGGAAGGATTTTGCAAAATTAACTCTAAGTTTAGAAGACCCCTCTTCTAAAATTTCAATCAATCGTACGGATATCAACAAATTTAATTGAATAATTGTGTTGATTTAATAATACAACAAAATTAAACGACAGTAAATTAATTGGCCCTCATTGCACAGTGCCATCTTTTGGGGAGCTGAGTAAACATTAAGTAACCAAGAAAACTAAAAATGGGTTTACATAGGTACGTAGTGGTAAAATAAACACACATATCAACACGCGTATTATATAGTTGCATAAAATTATTTATAATCTCCGTCACGAATTATACCTAATCGTAATTATATCACATCCATATCAAATCCATATTCATACGTATCGCCTCCTTAAGCACTTAATAATGGCCACGAAGGTGGGTACTAAAAAAAAAACATTGACCTCTGTCATTTGCAGTGCCGGATTAACCCTTTTAAGCAAAATAAGCACTTGCTTAGGGCACAAATTATCGAAAAATTTTCGCGCTCGCTTCGCTCGCGTTTTCAATAACATTCTAAGATGTTTATGATAAAGGTGACATTCGGGTGGCGCCTGCAGCAGCATTAGGTACCTACTCTGTTGCAACGTTACTGCTGCAGCACTGTCAATTTTCGTGATAAAATGATGTGACTGATTTCCACACTTAAAGTAAAAATGTACAACTGTCTATCAAATTGCGTTTTTTTTTATATCGAAAAATTGTCGCGCTCGCTTCGCTCGCGAGTTCAATAACTTTCTAAGATATGATAAAGGTGACATTCGGGTGGCGATTGCAGCAGCATTAGGTACTCTGTTGCAACGTTACTGCTGCGGCACTGTCAATTTTCGTGATAAAATGATGTGACTGATTTCCATACTAAAAGTAAAAATGTACAACTGTCTATCAAAATGCGTTTTACATCGAAAAATTTTCGCGCTCGCTTCGCTCGCGTTTTCAATCACTTTCTAACATATGATAAAGGTGACATAAATTTTCGTGATACAATGATGTGACTGATTTCCATACTAAAAGTAAAAATGTACAACTGTCTATCGAATTGCGTTTTTTTATATCGAAAAATTGTTGCGCTCGCTTCGCTTGCGTTTTCAATAACTTTCTAAGATATGATAAAGGTGACGTTCGGGTGGCGACTGCAGCAGCATTAGGTACTCTATTGCAACGTTACTGCTGCGGCACTGTCAGTTTTCGTGATAAAATGATGTGACTACTAAATGGTGTGTACTAAAAGTAAAAATGTACAACTCTCTATCAAATTGCGTTTTTTTATATCGAAAAATTTTCGCGCTCGCTTCGCTCGCGTTTTCAATAACTTTCTAAGATATGATAAAGGTGACATTCGGGTGGGGACTGCAGCAGCATTACTCTTTTGCAACGTTACTGCTGCGGCACTGTCAATTTTCGTGATATAATTATGTGACTGATTTCCATACTAAAAGTAAAAATGTACAACTGTCTATAAAAATTCGTTTTTTATATCGAAAAATTTTCGCGCTCGCTTCGCTCGCGTTTTCAATAACTTTCTAACATATGATAAAGCTGACATTAAATTTTCGTGATATAATGATGTGACTGATTTCCGTACTAAAAGTAAAAATGTACAACTGTCTATAAAAATTCGTTTTTTATATCGAAAAATTTTCGCGCTCGCTTCGCTCGCGTTTTCAATAACTTTCTAACATATGATAAAGCTGACATTAAATTTTCGTGATATAATTATGTGACTGATTTCCATACTAAAAGTAAAAATGTACAACTGTCTATAAAAATTCGTTTTTTATATCGAAAAATTGTCGCGCTCGCTTCGCTCGCGTTTTCAATAACTTTCTAAGATATGATAAAGGTGACATTCGGGTGGGGACTGCAGCAGCATTACTCTTTTGCAACGTTACTGCTGCGGCACTGTCAATTTTCGTGATATAATTATGTGACTGATTTCCATACTAAAAGTAAAAATGTACAACTGTCTATAAAATGCGTTTTTTATATCGAAAAATTTTCGCGCTCGCTTCGCTCGCGTTTTCAATAACTTTCTAACATATGATAAAGCTGACATTTAATTTTCGTGATATAATGATGTGACTGATTTCCATACTAAAAGTAAAACTGTACAACTGTCTATCGAATTGCGTTTTTTTTATATCGAAAAATTGTCGCGCTCGCTTGGCTCGCGTTTTCAATAACATTCTAAGATGTTTATGATAAAGGTGACGTTTGGGTGGCGCCTGTAGCAGCATTAGGTACTCTGTTGCAACGTTACTGCTGCGGCACTGTCAATTTTCGTGATAAAATGATGTGACTGATTTCCATTCTCAGCTGAAATGCAGCAATGAACGTCACTCGATTTATCAAAAAAAATTCAATGTAATCTTGATGACCATAGGGAGAGGGGGCACCATGGTCTAGAAATACTTAGGGCATCAAAATATCTTAATCCGGCCGACTGGTCCTTTGCGGAGTCAAACGATTTGGGACTCGCATTTTATACGCATTACCATGCCTTCCCGAAAAAAATCGAATCATTCGCGAAAGTTTCGCAACGCATTGAGGTTACAAGGGGCACGTGGTCTTCCTCAGGAGTCTGAAGAAGACCACGGTAAGTGGCGCTCTAGCCAGGCAGGCCGCTTCGCTTTCGCTCGCGCGCGTATACCTTACTGTATCGTCCGATGTTCACCTACTACTCTGTCGTTTAAATCCTTAGAGAATATAACCAACGGAGACGCCGTCTATAATTTTCGGTACAAAATAGTCTGGCGTTTTTTGCGGGGGAGGGGCACATCAAATGTGTACCTACGTAAACGTAAACATAGCCATGTCAGATAAACTTCGGTTGACCATTGGCCTCCTATTTTCGACAGAGGGGAACGCCTGTTAATGACCACTCCGTTTGGTTATATTCTCTAAGTTTAAATCACGTGTAAAATTTGAATAAGGGCGAATAAAACTATTGATTTTGGAGTGTAGTTTTATTTAGTGGTACCTAATTGTAAAATATTTTATCTAGACTTCAGTCCTCTAGCATATCCATATGTCAATTTTACTTCAAGTTCCGTCTCCAGGGGAGAGGGAGAGAAATAAGGATTAGAAATTAGCCGCTTACTGACACAGACCGAATTACACGCGGGCGGAGCCGCGGGCACAGCTAGTGTTCAATAAAGCTTCCGAAATATTGTTCATAGGGATCAAAGTGGCACTTTTCTGTTCTACGACACGATTTTTTCTTTCTTGCATACTATTTGGTCAAATAATACATATTTTGGAACATAACAATTTCCTCATAGTTGATGTGAAAATCAGTATGTGTCACACGGTATCAAAATTATTTCGTCTTGGGCGTTAACACTTGAATCCCTCATTACGATCAGGATTCTACTTTAGAATCCCTCACGACGTTTGGGATTCTATTGTAGAATCCATCGCTTCATTCAGGATTCAATGTACGCCCTTGACGGAAATATATCATTTTGATCCCTTGTAACACGAACTACTATTTAGTTTATCAGAATGGTTCTTCCATTTATGAAAATTTGTGCGTCGTTCATATAATAGTCAACAACTAAACGAAGATTAAATTTAGTCTATCGTTATGGATATCATATACGAAAGAACTATCGTCTTCTGCATTCCCAACCCAACTGGTCACTGGAGGCCTTGGTCATATTTTTAGTGTTCCGTGCAAAACTTTGTTCACGGAACACTTATTTTCGTATATAATGACACCTAATCAAGTTTAGTGCATCACATCAGTCATATCACAGTTCATACATTTGCTAAGAACTTGAGATTAGTGGCATAATTATGTTATGAACTTGAACTAAACACTAACTTTGTTTTTTAATTTGGAATGTTTAGTTAGTCAAGTTATACATTGTGGAATTATGGGTCTCAGGAGTTCTAAAAACTGAAATTTAAATATTTTATTAAAATAATTTGCTTTTTTCCCCTAGTTATGATTTGGGATACCGCTGATAGGTTCATAAATTTCATAATTCATAATTCTTTATTGAAACCATGGTACAGTAGGTATAGATGTCAAATATAATATACAATGTCCCACATGGACCCTGTAAGGGCACAGCATAGCTTACTCATAGGTTTTGCGGCATTTATGTTATTTTGGAGTAAAGTGCGCGGAAATCAATAAACAAACCGGAAAGCGTGTGAAATGTCAATTTTCTACAACAAATGGCGCACACGACACGGGCGTATGACACTGTCTTTGAGCCACTGACGCGGCCGACCAATATTGTCACACGAGATTTACTGGAGCGGCCGCCCTGACTTATTGCGATGCCGAGCAATCGATGGCTGACACATTACGTGTTAGTGTGAGAGCTGGGACGGTGTTGCAAGAGTAACGTTTGGAAAATGGGTCGGCAATTTAACACGTATTACGTATTACATGAAATTGCTGTGCCTTCTATCATATTGGGCTTCTTACAACTTTCAACACCCGCTAAATTCGTTGGGCCATGGTGAAGACTCATGCATGAAACTCAGGCGTAAGAACCTCAAGACTCTACATGTCAAGCAATTTAATTTTCTACTCGTAAATGTTTCAGAGATAAATATTTATTTAATGTAAAATGTAAAATGACAGTAGAAGAACCAAATCGTTATAACTTCAGATTTAGAACTTAAAATTATACTCGCTTAAATCCTCTAATTCGCTTTGGCTCAGTGTGGGAACTATGGTTCAACCTCACCCGTGCATGACAGGAGGCCTGTGCCAAGCAGTGGGATGTACATACCTAAATACGGTTTACTAACGAATGGGCCAAAAACGTTTCCCAAAGTATCACATCCCAAACTATGTTTCCCAAATTATCATTTCCCAAAAAAATGTTTGGCAAAACAACTTATCGCAATTTTTCAGTTAGCAATAGTCTTTTTTGGCAAGTTATTGTTTAGCAAATAACTTGCCAAAAAAGACTATTGCTAACAAGACTTGGACAAGTTTCATTTTACCAAGTATTATTTAGTCAAATAAGCATAACATTGCATGGCATACAATTTACATACCAATAGATATTTTTATTTTTGTTTTATTTGAAATACTTAATCCCGACCTTGGTATTTTTATCATTTTGGTTATGTTTTACGCATAGGTACGGATGTGATTAGTTGAACCATAAACATTATTATAATTTTTAAGAAAAAAAAACCCGATTTCTATGGGGGCCGGTGAAAGATTATTGTAGATGGTGCACTATGTAGAAAAGGAGGTAAAACCACCCACTTTTCTAGTAGCATTTCGTTTCTGTAAGGGTCTTAGTTCTAGCCTAACCTAACCCACTTCTTTGATAGCAGTTCAGTTCTGTGAGGATCGCAGTTCGACCTAAACAAACCCACTTTTCTAGTAGCATTTCGTTTCTGTAAGGCTCGCAGTTTTAACCTAACCTAACCCACTTAACGGTTTTTTTGGAATATAATATTAGCCAATAAAAATCGTTTGCTAAATAATTTTTTGTCCTAACAACATTTGAAAAAGTAAAATCATGCCAAGTGATAATTTGACCAAATAAATTATATGCGAAGTGTAACTTTGCTAAAGGTTCCTTTGGGAAATGAAACTATTGCGATAAGTTTGTTGGGAAGTGAAATTTGGCAAAAGGTATTTGGCCCAAACGAAAGTACACCACCTAAATACCTATGCAGGTTGAATATTAGTCACGAAAAAAATTAACCACTCTTAAGATGACAGTGGACGACCGTTTCTCCATACAAACGCAGTCCCAATTTTCCTCCCTGGATACTGACAAATATCGCATGGATATGTAAAACTAGGATGAATTACCGATTTAATCCTGTGCTGTTTCATAACATGCACAACACAAATACTGACAAATATTTTTACATATTTGTATATTAACCATAGTTATGTCGGACGTCGGTCTTCCCTTTCCGAACATACTCTAAAATATATTATTTAATTTAGAATATAGTGAAACGTTTAACGGTGAGCCTCAGCCCCCAAGCCGAGTAAATAGTGTGAGCTCGTATATTTGCCGTGGCGCTCATTTGTAACCTGGACGTGCATTTTGTACCTTAAGTGGCTGTTTGCTTGCGTCAACATGGGAATGAAGTTAGCACTCGGCGCCCGCCACTGCTATTTTTTACTTCGCGAAGACTAATGCAATTTTTTTTTCATCACACTTGATTTTAAAATGCGGAGACTGCTCCATGCTTTATAAGTAAAATGTTTATCAACCCATAAGTAATGTCTTTGACTGTAAAAATGACAGACGTAAATTATCTAACCCATCATTATTATTTAAACAATTAATTTAATAGCTGTTTTTACCCGACTACGGCAACGCAAAAGGAGGGTTATGATTTTGACCGGTATGTTTGTGGGTATGTATGTATGTATGTATGTATGTATGTTCATCTGTTGCCTCATAACTTCTAAAGTACTCATTGAAATTTGACAAACGACGTGTCATTCGAATCGTCTTAATCGTCCGCTGGTTATAGGCTATATAACGTCACAAAAAAATGAACACGGCGCCCTCTAGAGGTCATAAAGTGACGAACCAAAAAAATAAAAATAAGTAATGATGACGTGTTGTATATCATTTGAAAGAGCTCAATTAGCACATTTCAAATATATATCGAATACCGATGGTCCTAAAAGCGGTGGGCGCGTGGGGTAGTACGATAATGTATTACTTCACAGCTAAACCAGTATGCTACCATGCTACCAGTGCATGAAATAAACATTCGAACTCGTTAACCATACTAGTGCCTACTATATATTTCAGTACTAAACGATAAAAATAACTAAGTGCTAATTTTATTTCAAAGGATTGATTTGAAAATGAAAAGATGCTATAAACCGTTCAAATCTTTATTCAAGTCAAACTAGGCCGGCTCCAACCCTACGCCTCTGACATGAGAAGATTTAGCCCTATATGGGACCGGCAACAAACTCAGAGGGACAAATCTTTTCAAAACAAGTTAAAACAACACATAACTTGTGTAGTTTCACAGTGCCTTAGTTTTTACTGTAATGCTGTGTCACTTATTATTTGAGTAATAAATAAATAAATAACACATCATTTCTTTATTTCACAAAAGTAAACTTCTAATGAAACATAAGAAATCAAAATAACACTTGAAATAAAACACTTAGCTAAATGGTTAAAGAACGCGGGATTTTATAAGCTATCAGAATAATCCTTTAGGTATAAGCCTTCAGGAACGTAGCGAGTTAGGCACGAGGTTGGCTAACGAGTACGTCCGATCTCTAGCGCGGTCCGATCAAGAAGAAATACCAGCGGCGGAGCCTCTCCGCTCCCGCCTCAGTCAAGTTGGTAAACCTGCTCGACCAGTCTACCAACATACCGACAAAAATACCAACTCGTGCCTACGCTCACTCGAGAGAAACCTCTCGACGTTCCAAAGCCTTCTACCTGTCATCTCAGTTCAACAACACGCCAATAGGTGGCGTTACTCTCTACGCAACTTTATTTCAACAATGCGCCAATAGACGGCGTTACTCTCTACGCAACTTTATTTCAACAATGCGCCAATAGACGGCGTTACTCTCTACGCAACTTTATTTATTTCGTTACAACCAAATAATACGTAGCTCAACATTGCTAATCGATTTTATACAGGCGTCTAAAATAATGAACTATAACGCTGCAATACGTCTTTCTGGTGTCAGGTTCCGACACGGCCGTCCTGCGCTACACACGTCCTCGTGTGTGGGTGTATGCATTTGATTCTGTAACAAAATACTCAGCAAATATTAATCAATCCTCATTTCTCTAGTCAAAAATAGTCCATCGAGCAACGATTTAATAAAAATAATCAGTAATCATCGCCGCTATCTAGCGGATACACTCCAATAATCATCGCCTCCATCTGGCGGATACTCTCAAATTTATGTGAAAACAGAACAATCTCAAACATCAAAAACACAAATCACAACTGCAGCTCTAATTCATTGCTCGACAGTATCACTACCATTGTCATCAATATCAATTTACGGGGAAATTATCTGGCATTAAAAAAAAATCTTTGGTCATATGTGATCTAAATTTTTGTAAGACATCTTAAAACAAATAATATTCTGATTTGATAATGCCAATTTTACTCATATGAACACAGTACATAAACAAAACAACACCAGTCCTTCGGTGAATTGCCAGTCCTTCAGTAGATACCAGACCCTCGTCAGAAGTAACCATCTCAGCCGCGTAAGTGCTACTCCTCGCAAAGAGCATTCTGCACATAAAAAGCAGACCACGTGCACCTCTTACATGCTCCGGCACTTCTGATGCGGTCACTAAACAATACCCAGTCCATCTAAAGCAAAACAGTAGTGCCCAGTCCATCGGGCGTGCCTTCAGTCCATCGAAAACAAAACAGTAGTGCCCTGTCCATCGGGCGTGCCTTCAGTTCATCGAAAGCAAAACAGTAGTGCCCAGTCCATCGGGCTTGCCTTCAGTCCATCGAAAGCAAAACAGTAGTGCCCAGTCCATCGGGCTTGCCTTCAGTCCATCGAAAGCAAAACAGTAGTGCCCAGTCCATCGGGCTTGCCTTCAGTCCATCGAAAGCAAAACAGTAGTGCCCAGTCCATCGAAAGCAAAACAGTAGTGCCCAGTCCATCGGGCGTGCCTTCAGTCCATCGAAAGCAAAACAGTATTGCCCAGTCCATCGGGCGTACTTTCAGTCCTTCGAAAGTACAAGCTTTCAGTCCATCGAAAGCAAAAACAATGTTAAGAGTGAATTCCAAAAAGAAAATAAAAACGGTTCTTTAAATCATGTTACTCAGAACCATTGGTACTATCAGCGTCAACTGATCAACTGAAACTGAACATCACTGATCAAAATCACTAAAGATAGCTTTCTACTTTAGCTTTTACAACAGAAACTCAGCTTTCTACTTTAGCTTTAACAACAGAAACTCAGCTTTCTACTTTAGCTTTAACAACAGAAACTCGCTCAAAACTTCTATGCAGAAGTAAATCCTCTCAAAATAATCCCAACAAAATGGGAACTGCTCACCAGATTAATAAAGCATGATGCACGCGTCCCAGTCAAAGGTGGTGGTGAAGTCCAACCCAAGCACGAAGGCTGATGCTTTCCGCCTTGCAGTTGCCGTTGCTGCGGCAGATGGCGAGATGCACGATGTAGTTTAACATAGCTGGCTGTTACTGAAATCATCATTAGCACGGCATCAGGTTTATCATGTAAGCAGGATAAACTCAAAGGTTTATTAAATGCAATGTAGCAGACAAAAAAAACATGTTTCCAATGTATACGGGACTTCAAAAATCTCAGAATAAAATTTAAACTTCAATGAGTGCGTTTTATTTCATTCTATGAACAAACAAACATGTGTTCCAAAAATAAGTAACACGGTAAAATGGGCCAATACGAAAAGTGACAGCTAATTAGTTACGTTAGACTGTTATGCTTCGCCATTACACTCATAATAAAATTCACTAATAAACAATTGGAACGAAACCTGTCCTTTTATTTCCAAATCTCCAGAACAGACGATACTGCACAGCTGCCTCTGTGTTACAGGTGTGATGGCGTCTGTAAGTTGTCCCTGCTCAGGTTGCAGCACACTGTAACATTAATTTTCATATGCGTAGCTCATGCTTTCATAGTATGCACGATTTGTGATCTATCACGGCATTACGGGCAATAATTTGTAGCAATTTTACTAATTACTAAACTTTACAGGGTAGGGATTACACAATCCTATGCATTGGCAAATCAGCAGGATCCATTTCTAACGGTGCATTGTATTTTCAAAAAAAAATATTTTTGAGGGTAGAAGCACAAGTGAGCGATGAAATAATATCACGTCGTGATAGCCGATATTTGGTTGTAATTAACAACATGGATTTCACTTCAAAATAATTCAAGATCACTTAGATTTAAATGGATTATAAAAATTAATTGTATCTTCATAAAAAATCAATTATTGAGGGTAGATTCACAAGTGAGCGATAAAATAATATCACGTCGTGATAGCCGATATTTGATTGTAATTAACAAGATGGATTTCACATGAAAATAATTCAAGATCACTTAGATTTAAATGGATTATAAAAATGAATTGTATTTTCATGAAAAATCAATTATTGAGGGTAAATTCACAAGTAAGCGATGAAATAATATCACGTTGTAATAGCTAATACTCGGTTTTAATTAACAGTATGGATTTCAAATCAAAATAACTCAAGATCGCTTCGATTTAAATGGATTACAAAAATTAATTACAAAGAAACGTAACGACCCCAGAGATGACGTCACGTAACGACCGCTATGCTCGACTGCCTCAATCGCAATTTTATTCACATTTTCACAATAATTCTCACCAAATAACAATGAATTACACTCACCTTTCAATCAAGGTTAGACACGTGAGCTTACCATTACCACGTGTCCAGATTATGGAATGTAGGTCACCAGAAATACACCACGCTCCCAGGTGGCTGTGTAAGCAATACATGATACCTTGGCAATCCCACTTGCTGATGTCGAATACCGATGGTCCTAAAAGCGGTGGGCGCGTGGGGTAGTACGATAATGTATTACTTCACAGCTAAACCAGTATGCTACCATGCTACCAGTGCATGAAATAAACATTCGAACTCGTTAACCATACTAGTGCCTACTATATATTTCAGTACTAAACGATAAAAATAACTAAGTGCTAATTTTATTTCAAAGGATTGATTTGAAAATGAAAAGATGCTATAAACCGTTCAAATCTTTATTCAAGTCAAACTAGGCCGGCTCCAACCCTACGCCTCTGACATGAGAAGATTTAGCCCTATATGGGACCGGCAACAAACTCAGAGGGACAAATCTTTTCAAAACAAGTTAAAACAACACATAACACATAATTTCTTTATTTCACAAAAGTAAGCTTCTAATGAAACATAAGAAATCAAAATAACACTTGAAATAAAACACTTAGCTAAATGGTTAAAGAACGCGGGATTTTATAAGCTATCAGAATAATCCTTTAGGTATAAGCCTTCAGGAACGTAGCGAGTTAGGCACGAGGTTGGCTAACGAGTACGTCCGATCTCTAGCGCGGTCCGATCAAGAAGAAATACCAGCGGCGGAGCCTCTCCGCTCCCGCCTCAGTCAAGTTGGTAAACCTGCTCGACCAGTCTACCAACATACCGACAAAAATACCAACTCGTGCCTACGCTCACTCGAGAGAAACCACCCGACGTTCCAAAGCCTTCTACCTGTCATCTCAGTTCAACAACACGCCAATAGGTGGCGTTACTCTCTACGCAACTTTATTTCAACAATGCGCCAATAGACGGCGTTACTCTCTACGCAACTTTATTTCAACAATGCGCCAATAGACGGCGTTACTCTCTACGCAACTTTATTTATTTCGTTACAACCAAATAATACGTAGCTCAACATTGCTAATCGATTTTATACAGGCGTCTAAAATAATGAACTATAACGCTGCAATACGTCTTTCTGGTGTCAGGTTCCGACATATATATGTCGCAGTAAGATAGATAAAGCCGTTATATAGTTATAACCCTAGGGATATAATTATATGACGTAACATAGTCATATGAAAGCGATTCATTACTATCTTACTAGGTATATAACTATAATACGTCTTTAGTTTAGTGATATAGTTATTTTACTGGATTAAGTTTAGTGAAATAATTGTAGGTAGGAGTGCAGCGGTGCGGCAGAGGTATAGTTATATCCCTAGGGATATAGTTATATGCCGTATAGTACGTATTATAATCATATTCCTAGTAAGATAGTAATTTGACAGAATTTCAATGAAAATAGCTGTCACTCAATAGAAATCTCGCGCCAGCTTTCGTGAATCGACCTGTACTTTTACGTAATATTGCTAAAAAGGTTTACAACTAATTGCAACCAACAAAGTTGATTTTGTAATAAAAATAAAAACGAATATACTTACTGTTTTCTTTGATTCCCTGGCAGATTTATAACCATTTAACCACATAATTAGTTTAGTCAAATACCGTATTATAATCATATTCCTAGTAAGATATTATACTATCTTACTAGGAATATGATTATAATACGTATTATACGGCATATAACTATATCCCTAGGGATATAACTATACCTCCGCCGCACCGCTGCACTCCTACCTACAATTATTTCACTAAACATAATCCAGTAATATAACTATATCACTAAACTTAATCCAGTGATATAACTATATCACTAAACTAAAGCCGTATTATAGTTATATACCTAGTAAGATAGTAATAAATCGCTTTCATTTAACTATGTTACGTCATATAATTATATCCCTTAGGGTTATAACTATATAACGGCTTTATCTATCTTACTGCGACATATACATATTGTTAGCTTTTGCACCCGGCTTTGCTTGCTTGCACCCGATAAAACATTAATTTATCTGGTAGGTAATTCGAACTACGAATCTACAATCGCTCTGGATTCTATCTATCCGCTTGTTACGCGACTACGGCGATACAAGAAGGATTATTCAAAAGAAATTTGTTTGGCCGCTATATACATGGTGTATTTTAATGACCTGCAATATTTTATAACGTGAATAGGTATAGAAGTCCAGATCAGCAAATTTTTTTACGAGATCGGGTTTGGTCCCATGGTAAAAGTTGCTTAGTAATCTTAGTATATTCACCCCATTAAAATTCGCAGTGGTCAGCATACTGAAACGTACCTATGTGACGCACCGGACTCGGTCCAAAAGGCGACACTAAAAGGGTCAGGCGTAGCCCGATGTACGTGGCGCGCTGTACGCGGTCCAAAGCCGGGCGCCTTCGGCACCCTCATACTAAAAGAGTCGGGCGTAGCCCAACGTACGAGGCCTGATGTACGCGTTCCAAAGCCGGGCGCCTTCGGCGCCCTCATACTAAACGAGTCGGGCGTAGCCCGACGTACGACGCTCGCTGTACGCGTTCCAAAGCCGGGCGCCATCGGCGCCCTCATACTAAAAGAGTCGGGCGTAGCCCGACGTACGAGGCTCGCTGTACGCGTTCCAAAGCCGGGCGCCTTCGGCGCCCTCATACTAAAAGAGTCGGCCGTAGCCCGACGTACGAAGCACGATGTACGCTTTCCAAAGCCGGGCGCCTTCGGCGCCCTCATACTAAAAGAGTCGGGCGTAGCCCAACGTACGAGGCCTGATGTACGCGTTCCAAAGCCGGGCGCCTTCGGCGCCCTCTTACTAAAAGAGTCAGGCGTAGCCCGACGTACGAGGCTCGCTGTACGCGTTCCAAAGCCAGGCGCCGAAGGCGCCCTCATGCCAAAGGTATTCGGGCGTAGCCCGATATATGCGGCGTTCTGCGTGCATTTATGTACTGAGGACGCCCTCGCAAAAGTAATGTAAAGTGACTTCAAATATTATTGTAAGTAACCAAAATTAATTAAATAAAAAATAAGTTCAAAAACTAAAACCCGACTACTGCAAATCGCGCTCTAAAAAGTATAAAACAAGATAGAATTCTTATCTGAAATTATCATATAGGAAAATTATAAAAGATTTTTTATAATCGTGGCATACGTCCACGGCGATCCTTTGAATATCTCTGTAAATATATAAAAAAATTATAACTCTTATAATTTTCCTATATGATAATTTCAGACAAGAATTCTATCTTGTTTTATACTTTTTAGAGCGCGATTTGCAGTAGTCGGGTTTTAGTTTTTGAACTTATTGACATTGGAAATGTCTTTTCGTTCGCTCCAGTATAGAGTCCGATTTCACGAAAAAGTGCGATCCCCTTATATCTCGGAAAGTTGTGAAGATATGATATTAAAAAATAGGCTCAAAAGACGCATAAACACGAGAGCTGTAAGGTGCAAAAATAATTATTCGAGAAAGTCAAAAACAAAAAAAGTTATGGTCGAAATAGTGAAAATAAAATCAATTTTTTCCGAATTTTTGATTTTGGTGCTCGATAATTTGGAAACGAAGAATGATATCAAAAATTTGAGAAAAACGGCTCTGGGCAATTTAGTCAGCTACAATTTGAGCCTAAAACAAAGACGATCGGGTTAAGGGTTTGCCCTGTAGCCTAACCTTAAAATAGTCAGAAAGTCAGAACGACATTTTTCACATGACATTTATGACTTCATGTTTCGCAGAGTTCGTTATCGGTGTTTGTTGTGAATTATCGGGATTATGACGGCAGAATAACACTTGCACTGCATGGGCTATCAAAATCGCTGCAGATTTTTCTTGGTCTAACTCTATCTATCCTGTTTGAAACGGGCGTAGATAACGCACTATTCGACAATCTATGCATCTAGAGGTAGAGGTAGAGGTAGAGGTAGAGGTAGAGGTAGAAATAGAGGTAGAGGTAGAGGTAGAGGTAGAGGTAGAGCTAGAGGTAGAGGTAGAGGTAGAGGTAGAGGTAGCGGTAGCGGTAGCGGTAGCGGTAGCGGTAGCGGTAGCGGTAGCGGTAGCGGTAGCGGTAGCGGTAGCGGTAGCGGTAGCGGTAGCGGTAGCGGTAGCGGTAGCGGTAGCGGTAGAGGTAGAGGTAGAGGTAGAGGTAGAGGTAGAGGTAGAGGTAGAGGTAGAGGTAGAGGTAGAGGTAGAGGTAGATATAGAGGTAGAGGTAGAGGTAGAGGTAGAGGTAGAGGTAGAGGTAGCGGTAGCGGTAGCGGTAGAGGCAGAGGCAGAGGCAGAGGCAGAGGCAGAGGCAGAGGCAGAGGCAGAGGCAGAGGCAGAGGCAGAGGCAGAGGCAGAGGCAGAGGCAGAGGCAGAGGCAGAGGCAGAGGCAGAGGCAGAGGCAGAGGCAGAGGCAGAGGCAGAGGCAGAGGCAGAGGCAGAGGCAGAGGCAGAGGCAGAGGCAGAGGCAGAGGCAGAGGCAGAGGCAGAGGCAGAGGCAGAGGCAGAGGCAGAGGCAGAGGCAGAGGCAGAGGCAGAGGCAGAGGCAGAGGCAGAGGCAGAGGCAGAGGCAGAGGCAGAGGCAGAGGCAGAGGCAGAGGCAGAGGCAGAGGCAGAGGCAGAGGCAGAGGCAGAGGCAGAGGCAGAGGCAGAGGCAGAGGCAGAGGCAGAGGCAGAGGCAGAGGCAGAGGCAGAGGCAGAGGCAGAGGCAGAGGCAGAGGCAGAGGCAGAGGCAGAGGCAGAGGCAGAGGCAGAGGCAGAGGCAGAGGCAGAGGCAGAGGCAGAGGCAGAGGCAGAGGCAGAGGCAGAGGCAGAGGCAGAGGCAGAGGCAGAGGCAGAGGCAGAGGCAGAGGCAGAGGCAGAGGCAGAGGCAGAGGCAGAGGCAGAGGCAGAGGCAGAGGCAGAGGCAGAGGCAGAGGCAGAGGCAGAGGCAGAGGCAGAGGCAGAGGCAGAGGCAGAGGCAGAGGCAGAGGCAGAGGCAGAGGCAGAGGCAGAGGCAGAGGCAGAGGCAGAGGCAGAGGCAGAGGCAGAGGCAGAGGCAGAGGCAGAGGTAGAGGTAGAGGTAGAGCTAGAGGTAGAGATAGAGATAGAGATAGAAATAGAAATAGAAATAATTTTATTCGTGAGCACAAACACAAAATAAAAACTTATACAGAGAAACATAAAAAAGAAAAAGTGCCACGAAATGGTCTCACCTCAGCATGTTGCTGGCGGCTGCTAGCAGATAGCTGATGCTGAACCCTGGCAGTACCTAGTGGAGCTCGGGTTTAATACAACATAAGCACACGCTGTTTGGTCATCGGACTCGTCTCGATGAGCACTTAGGAGAGTAGTACCCAAGATAGAGCTGATGCTGAACCCTGGTTGTACCTAGCGGAACTCAGGTTTGGTGCAACATAGGCACGCGCTGTTTTGGTCATCCGACTCGTCTTGATGAGCACTTAGGAGAGTAGTACCCAAGATAGAGCTGATGCTGAACCCTGGTTGTACCTAGCGGAACTCAGGTTTGGTGCAACATAGGCACGCCCTGTTTTGGACATCCGATTCGTCATGATGATCACATGGTAGAGCATTACCCAAGATAGCTGATGCTGAACCCTGGTAGTACCTATTGGAACTCAGGTTTGGTGCAACATAGACAAACGCTGTTATGGTCATCTCTCATCGCGTCAAACTGCTGTCAAGAAAATTTCATATCTTGCAGCAAATGGGCCGCTGCCGATCAAGACTCGAGTGACGATAACGGCGATGTGGCTACCACTTCTCGAGTTGACTACGGATTTGCCGTGTAATAATTTTCTTGTACTTTGAACATTAATATATACCTATACTTACATACATACTTATTACTTACTTACTTACTATACAATTATTCAAAGTTCGATACGCGTGTGGAAATTTTGCAATTTGTTTGTTCACATGCGTTATGTCCAGGATACTTGTGTTAATCTAAGAATAAAATAATTATCATTCAACGTTGTAGTTTTATTTTGTAACTTTTTCCTTATCCAGACTTTCTCGTCGCTCAGCGACAATATTTTTTCGAATTCCGTAGATTCATTTCCAATGTGCTCGATAGTCGTGTGAGGCACGAAATCTGTGAATTTTTTTTATCACATATATTTTTTTACACTATCGTGGCGGTATTACGAAATGTGTTTCAGTCGTCTCAGTCTTAACTTAACACAAACGCGTACCTACGTCACGTCACGCTATCGAATGAAATTTACACTAGGGGTACAGAATAGGTATTTTTACCCGACTACGGCAACGCAAAAGGAGGGTTATGATTTTGACCGGTATGTTTGTGGGTATGTATGTATGTATGTTCATCTGTTCCCGCATAACTTCTAAAGTACTCATTGAAATTTGACAAACGATGTGTCATTCGAATCGTCTTAATCGTCCGCTGGTTATAGGCTATATGACGTCACAAAAAAATGAACACGGCGCCCTCTAGAGGTCATAAAGTCACGAACCAAAAAAATAAAAATAAGTAATGATGACGTGTTGTATAACTTGTCTATCATTTGAAAGAGCTCAATTAGCACATTTCAAATATATACATATTGTTAGCTTTTGCACCCGGCATTGCTTGCATGCACCCGATAAAACATTAATTTATCGGGTAGATAATTCGAACTACGAATCTACAAGTGCTCTGGATTCTATACGCGACCCGCGTGTTACGCTTACGCGACTACGGCGATACAAAAAGGTTTTTGCAAAATAAATTTGCTTGGCCGCTATATACATGTTGTTTTTTTAATGACGTGCATTATTTTATAACTGTACGGGTTCCAAAGTGGAGCTCATACTAAAAGAGTCGAGTCGAGTATGAGGCTCGCTGTACGCGTTTCAAAGCCGGGCGCCTTCGGCGCCCTCATACTAAAAGAGTCGGGCGTAGCCCGACGTACGAGGCTCGCTGTACGCGTTTCAAAGCCGGGCGCCTTCGGCGCCCTCATGCTAAAAGAGTCGGGCGTAGCCCGACGTACGAGGCTCGCTGTACAGGTTACAAAGTCGGGCTCATACTAAAAGAGTCAGGCGTAGCCCGACGTACGAGGCACGCTGTACGCATTCCAAATCCGGCGCCCTCATACTAAAAGAGTCGGGCTTAGCCCGACGTACGAGGCACGCTGTACGCGTTTCAAAGCCAGGCGCCGACTCATACTAAAAGAGTCGGGCGTAGCCCGACGTATGAGGCACGCTGTACGCGTTCCAAAGCCGGGCGCTTTCGGCTCCCTCATACCAAGAGTCGGGCGTAGCCCGACGTACGCGGCTCGCTACGCGTTCCAAAGCCAGGCGCCTTTGGCGCCCTCATACTAAAAGAGTCGGGCGTAGCCCGACGTACGAGGCTCGCTGTACGCGTTCCAAAGCCGGGCGCCTTCGGCGCCCTCATACTAAAAGAGTCGGGCGTAGCCCATCGTACGAGGCACGCTGTACGCGTTCCAAAGCCGGGCGCCTTCGGCGCCCTCACACTAAGAGTCGGGCGTAGCCCAACGTACGCGGCTCGTTACGCGTTCCAAAGCCGGGCGCTTTCGGCGCCCTCATACTAAAAGAGTCGGGCGTAGCCCGACGTACGAGGTACGCTGTACGCGTTCCGAAGCCTCCATGCCAAAGGAGTCAGGCGTAGCCCGATATATGCGGCGCTCTGCGTGCATTTCTGTACTGTGGACGCCCTCGCAAAAGTAATATAATGTGACTTCAAATAGTAACGAAATCATGACCCCAAAATTAATTAAATAAAAAATAAGTTCAAAAACTAAAACCCGACTACTGCAAATCGCGCTCTAAAAAGTATGAAACAAGATAGAATTCTTATCTGAAATTATCAAACAGGAAATATTATAAATGTTATCATTTTTTTTTAAATATATACAACGTAATATAATTTACTATTTTTGTATATATTTACAGAGATTCAGAGGATAGCCGTGGTCGTATGCCACTTTACCTTAAAGTTTATAATCGTGGCATACGGCCACGGCGATCCTTCGAATATCTCTGTAAATATATAAAAATGTAGTAAATTATATTACGTTGTATTTAGTTATTTAAAAAATGATAACATTTATAATATTTCCTGTTTGATGATTTCAGATAAGAATTCTATCTTGTTTCATACTTTTTAGAGCGCGATTTGCAGTAGTCGGGTTTTAGTTTTTGAACTTATTTTTTATTATTAAATATTATTCCTATGAAAATAATATCTAAAGAATCTATCTCGAAAAGGCAAATAAAACTACAGGAAAGAAGGTTTTATCTTTCTTTTGCTGCGTTTTCTTATGCGGTGAAAACATAAATAAAGACAAGATTCTTTGAAATTCTTTATAAGTAGAAACTACAAACGTTTCAGCATAAATGTAATTTAAGCTTAATGTAATAGACACACACAATTCTTGACAAAAAAAACTAAGACGTGGCTTTTTGATAGCAGGTTCTTGTCACTTTTAATTTGTCTTCAAATATACAATAATATTTCCATAAAAACGTAACCATTTTACGAACGAAATAATCTGAGCAGAAAGTAAATAAACGCCACGCTACTAGCAATTTACCATACGAGCACCTGAACTCGAAGTGCATATTGTATGAAAATTTTCACCGAAAACTTATTTGCGTGAGCACGCCGGCGGTGCGATCTGCATCCGTCAGCGCATTTAATAAATCATGGAAATCGTCGACGGTCTGTCATCGCTGCACGCTGACAAATTGCTGGCCCGATTGATGACCACCGAATAATTGCTTTGTTTACGTTTTTAGTTAAAACTTCCGCCATTTATCATAGGTTTGATGATAGGGTGAAGTCGCGATTATGTTTAAATGCTGTGCAAGTAAATGACGGTTTGATGCGTGCTGACTTTTCCGTCGCATTACAATATGATTATGCGCAAAAAGTTATATAGAAATTTATGGTTTCAATCAATAGAAATCGTACCTATTAATATTGTTGGTTTAGACTAGAATGTTGAGTATCTTGTAGGGTGATGTCCTACATCCAGGGACCGGAACCGGTTACCTTAACCGGGGTTTTTCATAGGGTTATTTTAAAAGTGGTTATAAAAACCCCTACCATAACGGTAACCGTCTGATAAGGTAACACTTTGATTCGGTAACCGTATCAGATCGAGTTAACCTCGGTTACCGGTAACCGAAATAAAAACCCAGTCGATTCAGTTACCTCATAATAAGGTTTTGAACCAGTTCAAACGATTGTAATCTTTACGCACACTTAAATTGAACTTATTATTGAATAACCGTGGTTGGCATGGGCGGTCTATTAAGTCTCCAGCACAAACATGTTTTTTTGTCGGTAACTTCGCTTATTGTCAATTCAAACAATATTGTACTTTGAGTCCTTAAGCTAAAATTGAAAACATTATTGAGCGATTACAGTATTACTTTGGAGCGACAGCCGCAGCGCGGCCATTCCTTTGTTTATCTTTATACCTGTGTGTTCTTATTGTTTTTGTTCATTTCGGAGCAATTCTAGTTTGGAATTTTTAGAAAAGGGCTTGCTGCAAGTAAACACCATCCTATCCTAGTAATATCTGCTATTATTTAGTTATATTTTTAATGCTACTTAGATATTATTTTTCTATTTTCGGGTTCAAACTTGGTATGTACATACAGAGTAAAGACTGATTTAAGGAAATATTTTAACCTAACTAGTAATTTTACTGGTAGGTATAGTTTATCTTTAGATAGAGTGATTAAATAAATCACTTTGTGATAAAGATACATGCGTTAGCGGATTGTGGTAGTGTGGTAGATATTTAACCATTGTTGACAAATGACTATTATGTCATTTATGGGCTTATTTTATAATAAGCAACTACTTTTAAACGTTTTCAGATGCGGTGAGTTGTGTCAGCTAAAAGTCGTAATTTACCTTGTTTTGCTTAATGCAGCGAGCAGAATATATATATATTATCTATAGCAGTGATAACCTTATTTTAATACTTCAAATCTTTCATTAATACCAGAATTCATTATATTTATTGAGTATCTGTAACATTGGTACCTAGGTGAAATAATTTTGATTAAATTAAATAGATACATACTTAGTAAGCAGTGTTGGGCATTCAAGAATAAAATCATTATTTGAATAAGAATTCCTAAGAATAAAATCATGTTGATTTTATTTCCGTCAAAATTATTCCAATAATTTTGATCGGAAATAATAAACGTATGTGAACAAATTTCCTACAACAAGACCTTGACAGTTTTTATGAATATTGTTCAAATAATTATCTGTACCTAAATTTAGATAAATGTTTTGTGATAACTTATTCCCGTAAACAAAAAGTAATCAATTTTAACTATTCAATAGCTGGGAAGCATATAACTCGTGTTAGTTCTATTAGAGACCTAGGTATTACCATGGACTCACAACTTAATTTCAATATTCATATTGACAAAATTTGTAACCGAGCCTATAAAAATCTAGGTATGATACTACGGATGGGCAAACCCTTTAGACGCCCCTGCACTCTTAAAATACTATTTTATTCTTACGTCAGAAGTATTCTTGAGTTCGGGTCTGTGATCTGGTGTCCTCAATACCATGTCCATATTAATCGCCTAGAAAGAATACAAAATGTTTTCTTGAGAGCACTTTGTTACAGGACCGGTACGCCTCTGGAATCATCAGCCAAGTCAGCCAAACATTTCAATATGATTTCCCTTTGTAATAGAAGACTCTTTTTAGACACACTTTTTTTCTTCAAAATCCTCAAAAATGAAATCAATTGCCCAAATTTGCTACAAAATATTATGTTTAATGTACCGCATCGCTCCTTACGTCCTCGTAATTTGTTTTATGTGAGTTTCGCACGAACTAATTATTCTAGACATACTTTTTTCAAACGAGTATCAAGAAACTATAATGAGTATTTCTGTGACATCGATCCATTTATGCACTCTCTTGCAGCTTTAAAAGAACATACGAGAACCAAACTGCTGTTGATAAAATAAATTATCACTATAATTAATAGTAGTTAGTAGTAGGTAGTTATCAGTTATGTTTTACTTATTTTCTCATCGCAAAACGCTTTTGTATCTTTTGATGTTTACATGTTTACATTATGAACCTCCAGGTCTGTTTTTATATATTTTTGTAAGTTATATCTATATTTTTATGTATGACTGTATGTGTTCTGAACAATAAAAAAAAAAATAATAATAATAAAATGGCGTAGGGATGTGACGACCCCATCGCCCGCTGGTTTTACCAGTGCAATCAGTCAACGCAGGGCAGCTTGTGGCGAGCTGTTGGGGATTAGCGACCTCACGTACCCGAGTGCTCCTGGGGAGTTCTGTTACCCGCAAGGAGGGTGGGTGGGACAGGATTCTCTGCCTCTGGCTTGCCTTAGCCGGCCGGCCAGAGTGGAGTCGTTAGAGCTATAAGCTCCAGGGGTGGAAGTGAAATATGCATAAGACGCGAGTTGGCACAGTGGCTGTTAACAGCCACTGGGTAGAAAGCGGCGCACACCTCTCGACACCCCTGAGCCGCTCACACCGGTGTTGCCCTTGAGCCATCCTAGATGTCGCTTTTTGTGGGGGCCCATCTTGTGAGGGCGAGTCACCGTCTGCCGGAAATAAAATTGCATACCGTTTTATTAGGCAGGCGTCCGGTTTTTTTACCCCATAGCTCAGTACTTAGTCCATCGCTTTCACCCAATAACCTAGTTCATTTTAGATTCCATCAACTCTCAATAGCCCTTACACCCTGGCGGGTGCTGCCTCTGCGTGCGTCCCATGACACGGGCAAGGGCAGCATCCTCTCGGTGTACCCCTTACATTTCATTAAAGTGTCAAAAGGGCCTCTACGTGTTGGCTTCGGCTCCGCGCATGCCTCCCAAAGGTCCGGAACACCATTGTTCCGTGATGGGAAAGACATACAAATAATAATAATAAGAATAATCTCATTCTTAATCAAGTAAATGTAATCATGATTTTATATTCTTAATAATATTCCTGGATTAAAATGCAGTCTGGGTGCCGTATAGATAGAAGTAAATAATAATAGTTTCTTGTCTAATTTATACCTAATTTTATTACTTTAATTTACTGCCGCATAGTCTTTGTATTGGTCGATACCCGTATTGCTTTTAATGTGATAACTAAATCATCAGGTACAATTCAGCTGATCTGACCGGATGGTGGATAGCGAAACACTTCAATGGCTCACTGTGCCTAATTTAATGTAAAAAATAAAATACCGGCCAAGTGCGAGTCGGACTCGCGCAGGAAGGGTTCTGTACCATTGCGCAAAAAACAGCAAAGAAATCACGTTTGTTGTATGGGAGCCCAACTTATATATTTATAATATTCTGTTTTTAGTATTTGTTGTAATAGCGGCAACAGCAATACATAATCTGTGAAAATATCAACTGCCTAGCTATCACGGTTCATGAGATACAGCCTAGTGACAGACAGACGGACAGCCGAGTCTTAGTAATAGGATCCCGTTTTTACCCTTTGGGTACGGAACCCTAAAAAAGGTGTTTTTAAAGGTATGATAAGGAATAGCTCGATATGGTGTATTCCTATTTCTCTCCGCCGGGCACAGATGGGAATAGGCATTAGTATGTAGTTTCAGTGTCCGAGTTACTACCGAGACTCATTGTGTTTTTAAAAGTTCAGCTGATATTTAAAATTTGCATTCATTATAAGACGGAAATCAATAGGTATTAATATCGTTTCACACACCGCCTACCGCACGTGTCTCAAATCAAATGCTGTCAAAAAATTCACCACGCCACGACTAAATCTTATTGTTATTGCCAATGAGTAATAAATGACGGTCTCAAGTGGAAACACGCCAAATAATACAATACAATAATTCATGCTGCGATCTGCGACTTTCTGCAAATCTAGTGATAAGCGTAGGACTCTTTTCTTACCTGCTGTAATTTGCTATCTCATTCACTTTCCGTATGTGTGAAAGAGATAGCATACGTAAGACCTCAAGGCTGATAAGAATAATAAACAAAATACATACTTAATTGGCAAAGGAATATACATTGAACCATCATAATTATAATTTCGCAGTTTACTTTTTATGTAGCTTCATTATCAAATTATCATCACCGTTTCGAAAGCTCCTAAAAAAAATGTACCTATCTATCTATCACAATCACAACTTTTACGCTAAAAAAATTTCAAATCAATCCGACCATTGAAAAGAGGAGTGAAATTTATTTTACAAATTATATACATTGTACTACAAAAGTTAACTTAATTCAGAATAACATTCTAATTGAATATAATGCAGAAAGTCGCAGGTCGCAGTATGAATAACTCTGTCACTGAAACCACATACTAAACAATACATGAAATGAATGAAATGAACGAAATAAACACAATAAATACAATAAACAAAATAATCAAAATAAATAAATAATATTAATCATATAAATAACATTAATAAAATGAATATTATTAATAAAATAAATTACATTAATAAAATGAATATCATTGATAAAATAAATAACATTTATAAAATAAATATTATTAATAAAATAAATAACATTAATGAAATAAATGAATTATAGTAAATAAATAAACAAAAAAGTAAAAAAAACAAAATTAAGAAAGTTAACAATTAATAAAACAACTATTTTTTTTAGTATAGTAAAATACTAAAAAAAATAGTTGTTTTATTAATTGTTAACTACGGAACGGCGCATCACTAAATACGGATGTTGCAAACGTATGAGCAACCGATAATAAAGGTTACCATAACCGAATAAAAACCTGTTAAAAACCCCTAACAAAAACCCTATCGCGATTGGGTTTTGAATTAACTCGGTTAAAGGTTAAGGTTACCGTTTCAATAAGCTTACCATTACAACCAGGTAACAGTATGATAGGGTTACCGAATGATACGGTAACCGAATCGATTGGGTTACCGAATGGATAGGATTAAGCGTAAAGAGGGGTTTTCCGGTCCTTGCCTACATCACATTAACATTTTACTATCTTTGATCTTCGAGCAGAATAAGCTCTTCTCCCTTGCCTACGCGCTTTTTAGTCCTGTGCGCAAAATATTTGGCGTAGTCAAGTTGTTACAAAATCACCTCCAACTAACTACCTACCTATCCACTTAAGCACTGAATGATATGTTACGAAGAAATAAAAAGGTTATATGTAGTTATAAAATGCTAACATGGCTTTACATATTTACTTTCATATTTTTTGAGAAAACCACCATAGTGGATTTTTGGACTTCGTATGAAATACAAATGAATGTTCAAGCCTGAAAATTGCTACAATACCCGCCTCGACAATAATGTACCACCTACTATTATTTCTGTGCCATGTTGTACATTGTAACAAACAATGACATGCCTAGCGGCATTCACATTGATTGTCACTGATAACCTCCTGATAACATACGAAATGACCACAGAATTTAAATTCCTGTACGTTTCAAATGCGTTGTCATAAATACCGAGGAACTCATTAATGTACGCTAACTGGCTATTGCAGCTTTTCAGAACACAAAATATTAGAAATAATAGCACAAACAGCAACTCCTAACTGTACATCAATAGACCTTATTACACAAGGCATAAGGTCCACCGATGTACCTATACAGTTAAGAGCCAACGGGAGTGGTCATTTCTCCATACAAACGTACTCCTCGTTTTCCTCCATGGTTTTTGAAGCTAGAGCAATGATTTTTTCAACACAGATCAATATTGTCAATATCTGTGTCGGACCGTTTTGCTTTTGACATTGGAAATGTCTTTTCGTTCGCTCCAGTATACGGTCCGATTTCACGAAAAAGTGCGATCCCCTTATATCTCGGAAAGTTGTGAAGATATGATATTAAAAAATAGGCTCAAAAGACGCATAATCACGAGAGCTGTAAGGTGCAAAAATAATTATTCGAGAAAGTCAAAAACAAAAAAAGTTATGGTCGAAATAGTGAAAATAAAATTCATTTTTTTCCGAATTTTTGATTTTGGTGCTCGATAATTTGGAAACGAAGAATGATATCAAAAATTTGAGAAAAACGGCTCTGGACAATTTAATTAGCTACAATTTGAGCCTAAAACAAAGACGATCGGGTTAAGGGTTTGCCCTGTAGCCTAACCTTAAAATAGTCAAAAAGTCAGAACGACATTTTTCACAGGACATTTATGACTTCATGTTTCGCAGAGTTCGTTATCGGTGTTTGTTGTGAATTATCGGGATTATGACGGCAGAATAACACTTGCACTGCGTGGGCTTTCAAAATCGCTGCAGATTTTTCTTGGTCTAACTCTATCTATCCTGTTTGAGACGGGCGTAGATAACGCACTATTCGACAATCTAATCTAATAATCTATGACGAGAGGGAGAGGGAGAGGGAGAGGGAGAGGGAGAGGGAGAGGGAGAGGGAGAGGGAGAGGGAGAGGGAGAGGGAGAGGGAGAGGGAGAGGGAGAGGGAGAGGGAGAGGGAGAGGGAGAGGGAGAGGGAGAGGGAGAGGGAGAGGGAGAGGGAGAGGGAGAGGGAGAGGGAGAGGGAGAGGGAGAGGGAGAGGGAGAGGGAGAGGGAGAGGGAGAGGGAGAGGGAGAGGGAGAGGGAGAGGGAGAGGGAGAGGGAGAGGGAGAGGGAGAGGGAGAGGGAGAGGGAGAGGGAGAGGGAGAGGGAGAGGGAGAGGGAGAGGGAGAGGGAGAGGGAGAGGGAGAGGGAGAGGGAGAGGGAGAGGGAGAGGGAGAGGGAGAGGGAGAGGGAGAGGGAGAGGGAGAGGGAGAGGGAGAGGGAGAGGGAGAGGGAGAGGGAGAGGGAGAGGGAGAGGGAGAGGGAGAGGGAGAGGGAGAGGGAGAGGGAGAGGGAGAGGGAGAGGGAGAGGGAGAGGGAGAGGGAGAGGGAGAGGGAGAGGGAGAGGGAGAGGGAGAGGGAGAGGGAGAGGGAGAGGGAGAGGGAGAGGGAGAGGGAGAGGGAGAGGGAGAGGGAGAGGGAGAGGGAGAGGGAGAGGGAGAGGGAGAGGGAGAGGGAGAGGGAGAGGGAGAGGGAGAGGGAGAGGGAGAGGGAGAGGGAGAGGGAGAGGGAGAGGGAGAGGGAGAGGGAGAGGGAGAGGGAGAGGGAGAGGGAGAGGGAGAGGGAGAGGGAGAGGGAGAGGGAGAGGGAGAGGGAGAGGGAGAGGGAGAGGGAGAGGGAGAGGGAGAGGGAGAGGGAGAGGGAGAGGGAGAGGGAGAGGGAGAGGGAGAGGGAGAGGGAGAGGGAGAGGGAGAGGGAGAGGGAGAGGGAGAGGGAGAGGGAGAGGGAGAGGGAGAGGGAGAGGGAGAGGGAGAGGGAGAGGGAGAGGGAGAGGGAGAGGGAGAGGGAGAGGGAGAGGGAGAGGGAGAGGGAGAGGGAGAGGGAGAGGGAGAGGGAGAGGGAGAGGGAGAGGGAGAGGGAGAGGGAGAGGGAGAGGGAGAGGGAGAGGGAGAGGGAGAGGGAGAGGGAGAGGGAGAGGGAGAGGGAGAGGGAGAGGGAGAGGGAGAGGGAGAGGGAGAGGGAGAGGGAGAGGGAGAGGGAGAGGGAGAGGGAGAGGGAGAGGGAGAGGGAGAGGGAGAGGGAGAGGGAGAGGGAGAGGGAGAGGGAGAGGGAGAGGCTTTAATACAACATAAACACACGCTGTTTTGGTCATCGGACTCGTCTCGATGAGCACTTAGGAGAGTAGTACCCAAGATAGAGCTGATGCTGAACCCTGGTTGTACCTATTGGAACTCAGGTTTGGTGCAACATAGACAAACGCTGTTATGGTCATCAAACGCTGTTATGGTCATCTCTCGTCGCGTCAAACTGCTGTCAAGAAAATTTCATATCTTGCAGCAAATGGGCCGCTGCCGATCACCACTTCTCGAGTTGACTACGGATTTGCCGTGTAATAATTTTCTTGTACTTTGAACATTAATATATCCTGCTTATTCATCGAAAAATGAAATATGTACCTATAGTTATGCGCCACGGCGACAATTATTCAAACTTGGATACGCGTGTGGAAATTTTGCAATTTGTTTGTTCACATGCGTTATGTCCAGGATACTTGTGTTAGTCTAAGAATAAAATAATTATCATTCAACGTTGTAGTTTTATTTTGTAACTTTTTCCTTATCCAGACTTTCTCGTCGCTCAGCGACAATATTTTTTCGAATTCCGTAGATTCATTTCCAATGTGCTCGATAGTCGTGTGAGGCACGAAATCTGTGAATTTTTTTGATATTTTTGTTTTTTAAGGCGCTAGAGCCCTTCAAAAATGGCCAAAATGGCCTAATTGACTATGCCGCAATGAGAGGCGTGGCCACAGTACACTAAGAACAGTAGTGAATCTAAGGCCGCTCGGCAAGTTATTTGCCTACTCTTGCGTTGGCGCTTAGGGTTGTCACTTTTATTTTTAGTTAAATATTATTTGCGTATTATGAGTAGCACTACGTTTCTATTTATTATAATATAATGAAATGTTCTATCAATTCATAAATGAAGTATAAATAAAACGCTTTTTAAATATTAACATTAGGAAATGGCAGTTATTAAAAAAATTATAAATTCGATACAGAAAAATATTCCTCCGGTTTCTGCATGTTCGGAACGCTTTATTGTTAGCGGTTAAAGTAAATTCTCATCCTTACGTATAACTTTAATAGTAAAAAGGTTTTAGGGAAGCATGGGCAAGTAGGTATTATGAAGAATGACAAGTCCGGGTTTGAGGAGTCGTTATTGAGACACTATATTTTTTTTCTACTGTACGACTGTAATTTTTGAATTAAGATTTCTTATACCAAACTGCAAATGGGTATTTTTAATGTACGGGCTCCCAACTCAACTATAATATTCATTTCGATACAGTTTAGTCAACTATAATGAAAATGACCAATCACAGCTCGCCGCGGTCAAGAGGACGAAACAAAACCATAGCTCAAATTAATTATTTATTTTAGGTTGTATAGTAGAAACAATTGGTTCATAAATCAGAAACGCGCATGTGACACCCTTAATATAGCAACATCCATAGACTACGAAAACCACTTAGTGTTGCTTGTTAGTCTCCATAGGCTACGGTGGCCAAAATCGAGAAAACAACTGTCTAAAAATTGAATTTAGCGCGGAGCAAGTACCAGGGCCTCATGAGTTACGAGGTGTCGTTGACCAGCCCGCCGGGTCGCGGCGGCCGGGGCGCGTACCGGTATTATGAAGGTATCGCGGCTGCTCCCGTATCTTAGCTGTATACTTTTGGTTTGGTTTGTTTGTATGATTCTACTAGTTTAAAGTATTATTTTTGTTGATTCGTAGAAAAAGTATTGTATACAATAGTGATATAATCAAGCTTTTCAATCTAGTACCTTACTTATACTATTGCCTCTGTTCATAGTCATGATCAAAAAAATTAAGGCGTACCGTCAGAGCAGACAAATGCGAGCGGGCGGGTAGCGTACTCGTATGCGCGCGATCACAGTCGCGGTACGGTAGCAGGGGATCTAAGGTCCCGTTTTCTAAGGGGACCTTGCATTTTGGAGACAAAGCAAACCGCTTGGAACAGGTGTTCCTGGGGGTGACCTGAGCTGATTAAGCCCGGTTGCCAAGAGGTTCCCACCAGTAGGTGGGCAGGGGAGGGGGGGTAAAAGTGCCTCCGGCGCGCCTCACTCTAAGCTTTATATCTGCATACATCTCGCAACTATATCAAGTTTGGTGTCATTTTCGTATAATTCGAGGATGAAGAATTCATTTCTGTGACTAAATTTTCACTCACCCATACAAAAAATATGAAAAATTCAAAATTTAAAAAAAAATCTTTTGATTTTTTTTTCGAAAATCCTCAACAAAATGTATACTATGAGGATTTGCTCTAGAAAAAAAATACCTGTGAATAGCCCAGTTCTCCTACTATACAGAATAGTAAACTTGTAAAACATTTTTTTTCATAACTCTGTTAAAAAAAATGTTTTGTGTCGCGCGGCGTACCTGCATTGTAAGAGTGGTATGCAACGTTTAGGATTTTTAAGTATGTTTAGATGATTCTGATAATTTGTTATTCTTCTGGTGGTAGATTACATTAATAAATTACTTCTGGACGTGATATATATACATATATAAATAAAGATGTTGGGAAAACTTTCGCTAATAGAGTTAAGTATTATAAATGTGATAAAATTAACATAGGAGGTGTTTGACAAAAAATGCGGGTTAAAATAAGATATATATTGTTCGTAATTGCCATTACATGCCCATGAGACTGTGCATTTTAGGTTTTTTTTTAATGCAGTTGCACCTCCCTGCGCATTTTGTTTTGCAGCGGCAACGAATAAGCTCTAAACAAGCAGCAGCCGCCGCAGGTAGGCTTGTCCATATGGGCTCCATGTTGTTTGGACCAGCCCCAGTCAGCAGGGCATGGTGGCTGTTGCTGAGGGGCTATAATCTGTCCCCAAACATAGACCAAATCCTACACCGGAACATGCGACACAACTGAAAACCGCCGTGTCGCCGAAATAATTTTCAACCAGGTTGACAAGGTGCAGAAAACCCTAGAGGAAAAGCAAACGGCCCACACTAGCGATGTTACGATTCGACTTCACAAATCGGTTCAAACCGATTTAGGTCTGAAGTCGACTAAATCGACTCGAGTGTTCCGTAAATCGACTTAAGATACGTTCACCCGCTCTAAGCGCACCCTTTCCGATTTGTTGCTGCGTCACTTTCGTTGGACATATTGAGGCATAAAATGTACACGAATCGACTTCAAACCACGAAGAAAAATGTTGGCATGCACTTTGCCGTCATTATTAAGTCGAGTCAAGTCAAAACTTGGTATCTACAGGTAAAGTAAAATGAAACTTATGGTTCAAGTACTAAGGTTCAATTTCGCATAGGCTTAAAGAGATCGATTTGGCGGTTTACTTGGATCGGTTTGCCAGTTTTGCGCCGCGTCGATTTGCTAACTGAACGAATTCGCGGCAATGACTCACGGAATCGCACGAGACCGCACGCTCTTTCCAGCTTGCTCGTATAGTGCTTTCCCGTTTTATGTTTAGCAATTAATGACATTTTGATCTACCGCGCAACGGAAAGTAAAAAAATATTACAAAAGTTTTAAGTCAAAAGTTTTTGCTGTCGTGTTATTCTAAGAATTCTAAGGGTCGAACAAACCGTAAAATTTACAATTCGATTTCTTCAACTCAAAACCAAGCGACTACGGAGCGGTTTGAACTACTGATAATTAAAAAATAGAAGTTAAATCGACTTGGCCAAATCGGTTTGCAAACCGATTTGGGTTTAAATCGGAGTCGACTTATTCGGTTTGAAAATTTTTCGATTTGACCCATCACTAGCCCACACTGCCGCCACCGTATTCCCCCGTATATTATGCTAATGTGTGCGTGGCAGCGCGTGCGTACACGGCGCCCGGCGCGCACGCACACATTCAAGCCGGCAGCGGCACATTTCTATGAAGATTCACTACTGTTCTTATACTGTGGCGTGGCATTCAAAACTGATATCAATTAGCCAAAAAAGCAAAACGGTCCGACACAGATAATTTCATAATCATTTAGAATTCCAAATTTGGTTACGATTGGTTAAGTTTTGGAGGAGGAAACAGCGGAGTACGAAACCTTGATTTTTGAGATTTTTACGCAGGATTTTTCGCCTTGTCCTTATCGCACTACTTTTAGGTGCCGCTTCCGTTAGCGAGACGGGTATATTTACCTAAAATATTTAAAACTCAGCTCCTGTTTCGTCTTAACAGTGTGGGCGATGGTACAGTTTCGAGCGGAATTGACGGCTCGCCCGCACTCCCGCAAATCGCCAAGGGAATGAGGGATTGATTCCCGCGTATGTGTGATACATGCAACATGACATGGGGATTCCTGCACATTCTCTCCTGCAGCTCAAACAGACTAAGCGTCGAACACTGATTTACTATCTGGGCATTTTCACTTAAAAGTGTACCATTTACTTTTTTTCCGTAATCCATCAACTTTTGGGTTATTTCTACCCAGAATCACGAGGACTATCGATTTAAAAAGAATAAAAATGTGTCCCGAAAAAAAATTCTGTTTTGTAACGCATTTTCACATACATTTTGTATGGACCGTTACAAAACTGACAACCAAAATTTGTATGAAAAACTGGGGACACTTTTTTTCTTCGTCTAATTCAATAGTACCTACTCGTGATTCTGAGTTTAAATAACCCAAAAGTAGATGGTTTTTCGAAAAAAAGTAAATGGTACCATTTCTTCTGAAAACCCCCATCTAACAATATTCAATGGAATGACGATGAAAATATGTATTATTACAGTCTAGTCGTAGATAATTATACTAAATTCAACGTACTCATCAAATGGCATAAATAGTAATCTTGCAAACCTATCAATATATCATCCTTAAAATATTATTATTAAGTTTTTGACGACCGGTCTGGCCTAGTGGGTAGTGACCCTGCCTGCGAAACCCGATGGTCCTGGGTTCGAATCCCAGTAAGGGCATTTATTTGTGTGATGAACACTAATATTTGTTCCTGAGTCATGGGTGTTTTCTATGTATATAAGTATGTATTTATCTATATAAGTATGTATATCGTCGCCTAGCACCCATAGTACAAGCTTTGCTTAGTTTGGGGCTAGGTTGATCTGTGTAAGATGTCCCCAATATTTATCTATCTATCTATCTATCTATCTATCTATCTATCCATCCATCCATCCATCCATCCATCCATCCATCCATCCATCCATCCATCCATCCATCCATCCATCCATCCATCCATCCATCCATCCATCCATCCATCCATCCATCCATCCATCCATCCATCCATCCATCCATCCATCCATCCATCCATCCATCCATCCATCCATCCATCCATCCATCCATCCATCCATCCATCCATCCATCCATCCATCCATCCATCCATCCATCCATCCATCCATCCATCCATCCATCCATCCATCCATCCATCCATCCATCCATCCATCCATCCATCCATCCATCCATCCATCCATCCATCCATCCATCCATCCATCCATCCATCCATCCATCCATCCATCCATCCATCCATCCATCCATCCATCCATCCATCCATCCATCCATCCATCCATCCATCCATCCATCCATCCATCCATCCATCCATCCATCCATCCATCCATCCATCCATCCATCCATCCATCCATCCATCCATCCAATCCATCCATCCATCCATCCATCCATCCATCTATCTATCAACGACACAGATAATTTCATAATCATTTAGAATTCCAAATTTGGTTACGATTGGTTAAGTTTTGAAGGAGGAAACAGAGGAGTACGAAACCTCGATTTTTGAGATTTTTACGCAGGATTTTTCGCCTTGTCCTAATCGCACTACTTTTAGGTGCCGCTTCCGTTAGCGAGACGGGTATATTTACCTAAAATATTTAAAACTCAGCTCCTGTTTCGTCTTAACAGTGTGGGCGATGGTACAGTTTCGAGCGGAATTGACGGCTCGCCCGCACTCCCGCAAATCGCCAAGGGAATGAGGGATTGATTCCCGCGTATGTGTGATACATGCAACATGACATGGGGATTCCTGCACATTCTCTCCTGCAGCTCAAACAGACTAAGCGTCCATGGTATAATAATATACTCGGCCTGGTACTCTATTCCGAGATTCGCGTATGACCTAACTGACACGGGCCTACGTCATCATGCTGTTTACAGGTTCTCAAACTTTAAAATGTGGGAGAATTTTAACCAACGGTGAAAATTATTTTAACGGCATTAATTTTAAGTTATTCATGTAGAAACATAGTAAAATAAAACAAATCTAATGTATTAAATTAAACTTTATTTATCTATACAAGACAAACGTTTGAAAAACTAATTCACAGTTACACATTAATTACCAAGCTTACGGCGTGAAAAGTTTGGAAAACACTGCGACTGCTGACACTGAGCGAGAAGGAAATAACAATTAACACGCGTTCGACAAGGATGACGGTCAGGGCATGAAGTTATCTAGATCCGAATTGTCAAATGTGACAGCGCTATCCTGTGTTGTCAGTAGTGTAAACAGAATTACGAACCCGAACGTCTGAAATTTCTGTCGTGAATCGGAAGGTATTGCTAACGAATAATTAAAAATGACGTGTTATTGTAAAATTTTAAGATAAAATACATATAAATGAAAATTATAAAGAAATATTTTAACTTATTAACCATAGGTATAATGTACCCATGTAACATGTTATGTTGAAATAAAGTGGCAATGTTAAATCAAAATCAAAATCAAAATCAAAAATATACTTTATTCATGTAGGCCTAGCAACAAGCTCTTATGAATCGTAATTAATCTTAATCTAATTATCAGAGCAATTTATTGATGTTAATATTATTCCATAATAAAATTGGATTATTATACATATCAAATTTAACACTAAGAATTTCACAAAAGGATCGTCAAACATTAAAAAGATTGTATAAAAAAATACTAGTCTAGAATTTCTAGAATAAAATCTAAATGTCAAAAAAAAAAGCATAAGTAACAAAAGAAGTAGATAGTATTACATCGGAATATCAATTTCCTCATCAATAATCAAATGTACCTAATAAATAAATAATCATTTCGAATAACAATTAATCCCACGTTGTAATATCATTCATGTAGTCTTGTGTGGTATAATAAGCTTTAGAAATAAGTTTACGCTTTACATAATTCTTAAATTTATTAATAGATAATTCAGTAATATGGTTTGGAAGTTTATTATAAAATCTTACACAATTACCCATGAATGATTTTTTAATTTTATGGAGCCGAGTGAAGGGCACTGCGAGCTTATGTTTATTTCTAGTATTAATATTATGAATTTCACAATTTTTCCTAAAATTTACAATATTTTTATGTACATACAGAATATTCTCATAAATGTATTGACAGTGCACTGTCATTATGTCAATTTCCTTAAATTTATCTCTAAGTGAGTCTCTATGGTTCATTTTGTATATTGCTCGAATAGCCCTCTTCTGCAGAACAAAAATGGTATTTATCTCTGAAGCACCGCCCCACAGTAAAATACCATATGCCATAATGCTATGGAAGTAACTAAAATATACTAATCGAGCTGTTTTCACGTCAGTTAACTGACGGATTTTGCTCACTGCAAAAGCTGCAGAGCTCAGTCTATTCGAAAGAGTAGCAATATGGGGACCCCACTGGAGTTTAGAATCTAAAGTTATACCAAGAAAAACTGTACTATCAACTAATTCCAATTCATCATCCTTCACAATGACACTTGTTTGCACATGCCTTACGTTACTACTAGTGACAAACTTAATACATTTAGTCTTTTTCTCATTTAACAATAAATTATTAACATTGAACCAATTTACTACTTTTGAAATGGCATTGTTTACATCATTGTAAGCTTGTTGCTGTCGTTTGACTTTGAAAATAAGTGAGGTGTCGTCTGCAAACAATACTATATCATGGTGGGTCTTAACAAGGAATGGCAAGTCATTTATGTAGATAAGGAACAGGAAAGGTCCCAATATTGATCCCTGTGGTACACCCATAGAGACCAATGACCCAGGTGATCGCTGTCCATTCACATCGACCCTTTGTATTCTACCATTTAAGTAGGACTTAAGTAAATTCAGTGCCGATCCTCTAACTCCGTAATAATGAAGTTTCCTGATTAATGTTTCATGACAAACACAGTCGAAGGCCTTAGATAAATCACAGAAGACACCTAAAGCATCTCGTGACTCCTCCCAGGCATCGAAAATATGCTTAATTAGCTCAACACCGGCATCGGTTGTTGAGCGACCCCGTGTAAAACCAAACTGCTTATTATGCATCAAATTATTAACGTTAAAATGTCGTACTAATTGAGAAAGAACTAATTTTGCAAAAATCTTGCTAAATGTTGGTAGCACAGATATCGGTCTAAAGTTAGTGGGGTCAGAGCTGCTACCAGATTTAAATAAAGGAATTACTTTACTATGTTTCATTAGATCAGGAAACTCGCCGCAATCAACACTGTTGTAAAATATAACTACCAAGTCAGGCGCTACAATTTCAACTAAGGATTTGACAGCATGGACAGAGACTCCCCAGAGGTCATTAGTTTTTTTGACATTAATTGATTTAAACGCCTTTATTACATCTGAGGTACAAACATGTTCAAAATGAAGGTCTCCACAACACTCTGGAGCGTTATGTTTTAATAATGTAACAGCAGATGAGGGTGATGAATTTAAATCCTTAGTTGTGGATACTGGTACCTCGGTGAAAAATTTTTCAAATTCTGTAGCTACTTCTAAATTGGAATCTATAATTTTGTTATCAATGTTTAGTTTAAGCTCTTTAATTGTGTGTTTAGAGCGACCAGTCTCCACATTTATAACTTTCCAGGTTGCTTTAACAATGTCGGAACTACTTTTTATTTTCTGACTTAGATAATTTCGCTTAGCTATATGACAATCTACTTTAAACTTCTTCGAATACTCCTTCACATGTTCTTTAAATTCATCACTCTGATTAAACCGCCGTATTAAAATTAAAATTCCAAATTTGGTTACGATTGGTTAAGTTTTGGAGGAGGAAACAGCGGAGTACGAAACCTTGATTTTTGAGATTTTTACGCAGGATTTTTCGCCTTGTCCTTATCGCACTACTTTTAGGTGCCGCTTCCGTTAGCGAGACGGGTATATTTACCTAAAATATTTAAAACTCAGCTCCTGTTTCGTCTTAACAGTGTGGGCGATGGTACAGTTTCGAGCGGAATTGACGGCTCGCCCGCACTCCCGCAAATCGCCAAGGGAATGAGGGATTGATTCCCGCGTATGTGTGATACATGCAACATGACATGGGGATTCCTGCACATTCTCTCCTGCAGCTCAAACAGACTAAGCGTCGAACACTGATTTACTATCTGGGCATTTTCACTTAAAAGTGTACCATTTACTTTTTTTCCGTAATCCATCAACTTTTGGGTTATTTCTACCCAGAATCACGAGGACTATCGATTTAAAAAGAATAAAAATGTGTCCCGAAAAAAAATTCTGTTTTGTAACGCATTTTCACATACATTTTGTATGGACCGTTACAAAACTGACAACCAAAATTTGTATGAAAAACTGGGGACACTTTTTTTCTTCGTCTCATTCAATAGTACCTACTCGTGATTCTGAGTTTAAATAACCCAAAAGTAGATGGTTTTTCGAAAAAAAGTAAATGGTACCATTTCTTCTGAAAACCCCCATCTAACAATATTCAATGGAATGACGATGAAAATATGTATTATTACAGTCTAGTCGTAGATAATTATACTAAATTCAACGTACTCATCAAATGGCATAAATAGTAATCTTGCAAACCTATCAATATATCATCCTTAAAATATTATTATTAAGTTTTTGACGACCGGTCTGGCCTAGTGGGTAGTGACCCTGCCTGCGAAACCCGATGGTCCTGGGTTCGAATCCCAGTAAGGGCATTTATTTGTGTGATGAACACTAATATTTGTTCCTGAGTCATGGGTGTTTTCTATGTATATAAGTATGTATTTATCTATATAAGTATGTATATCGTCGCCTAGCACCCATAGTACAAGCTTTGCTTAGTTTGGGGCTAGGTTGATCTGTGTAAGATGTCCCCAATATTTATCTATCTATCTATCTATCTATCTATCTATCTATCTATCTATCTATCTATCCATCCATCCATCCATCCATCCATCCATCCATCCATCCATCCATCCATCCATCCATCCATCCATCCATCCATCCATCCATCCATCCATCCATCCATCCATCCATCCATCCATCCATCCATCCATCCATCCATCCATCCATCCATCCATCCATCCATCCATCCATCCATCCATCCATCCATCCATCCATCCATCCATCCATCCATCCATCCATCCATCCATCCATCCATCCATCCATCCATCCATCCATCCATCCATCCAATCCATCCATCCATCCATCCATCCATCTATCTATCAACGACACAGATAATTTCATAATCATTTAGAATTCCAAATTTGGTTACGATTGGTTAAGTTTTGAAGGAGGAAACAGAGGAGTACGAAACCTCGATTTTTGAGATTTTTACGCAGGATTTTTCGCCTTGTCCTCATCGCACTACTTTTAGGTGCCGCTTCCGTTAGCGAGACGGGTATATTTACCTAAAATATTTAAAACTCAGCTCCTGTTTCGTCTTAACAGTGTGGGCGATGGTACAGTTTCGAGCGGAATTGACGGCTCGCCCGCACTCCCGCAAATCGCCAAGGGAATGAGGGATTGATTCCCGCGTATGTGTGATACATGCAACATGACATGGGGATTCCTGCACATTCTCTCCTGCAGCTCAAACAGACTAAGCGTCCATGGTATAATAATATACTCGGCCTGGTACTCTATTCCGAGATTCGCGTATGACCTAACTGACACGGGCCTACGTCATCATGCTGTTTACAGGTTCTCAAACTTTAAAATGTGGGAGAATTTTAACCAACGGTGAAAATTATTTTAACGGCATTAATTTTAAGTTATTCATGTAGAAACATAGTAAAATAAAACAAATCTAATGTATTAAATTAAACTTTATTTATCTATACAAGACAAACGTTTGAAAAACTAATTCACAGTTACACATTAATTACCAAGCTTACGGCGTGAAAAGTTTGGAAAACACTGCGACTGCTGACACTGAGCGAGAAGGAAATAACAATTAACACGCGTTCGACAAGGATGACGGTCAGGGCATGAAGTTATCTAGATCCGAATTGTCAAATGTGACAGCGCTATCCTGTGTTGTCAGTAGTGTAAACAGAATTACGAACCCGAACGTCTGAAATTTCTGTCGTGAATCGGAAGGTATTGCTAACGAATAATTAAAAATGACGTGTTATTGTAAAATTTTAAGATAAAATACATATAAATGAAAATTATAAAGAAATATTTTAACTTATTAACCATAGGTATAATGTACCCATGTAACATGTTATGTTGAAATAAAGTGGCAATGTTAAATCAAAATCAAAATCAAAATCAAAAATATACTTTATTCATGTAGGCCTAGCAACAAGCTCTTATGAATCGTAATTAATCTTAATCTAATTATCAGAGCAATTTATTGATGTTAATATTATTCCATAATAAAATTGGATTATTATACATATCAAATTTAACACTAAGAATTTCACAAAAGGATCGTCAAACATTAAAAAGATTGTATAAAAAAATACTAGTCTAGAATTTCTAGAATAAAATCTAAATGTCAAAAAAAAAAGCATAAGTAACAAAAGAAGTAGATAGTATTACATCGGAATATCAATTTCCTCATCAATAATCAAATGTACCTAATAAATAAATAATCATTTCGAATAACAATTAATCCCACGTTGTAATATCATTCATGTAGTCTTGTGTGGTATAATAAGCTTTAGAAATAAGTTTACGCTTTACATAATTCTTAAATTTATTAATAGATAATTCAGTAATATGGTTTGGAAGTTTATTATAAAATCTTACACAATTACCCATGAATGATTTTTTAATTTTATGGAGCCGAGTGAAGGGCACTGCGAGCTTATGTTTATTTCTAGTATTAATATTATGAATTTCACAATTTTTCCTAAAATTTACAATATTTTTATGTACATACAGAATATTCTCATAAATGTATTGACAGTGCACTGTCATTATGTCAATTTCCTTAAATTTATCTCTAAGTGAGTCTCTATGGTTCATTTTGTATATTGCTCGAATAGCCCTCTTCTGCAGAACAAAAATGGTATTTATCTCTGAAGCACCGCCCCACAGTAAAATACCATATGCCATAATGCTATGGAAGTAACTAAAATATACTAATCGAGCTGTTTTCACGTCAGTTAACTGACGGATTTTGCTCACTGCAAAAGCTGCAGAGCTCAGTCTATTCGAAAGAGTAGCAATATGGGGACCCCACTGGAGTTTAGAATCTAAAGTTATACCAAGAAAAACTGTACTATCAACTAATTCCAATTCATCATCCTTCACAATGACACTTGTTTGCACATGCCTTACGTTACTACTAGTGACAAACTTAATACATTTAGTCTTTTTCTCATTTAACAATAAATTATTAACATTGAACCAATTTACTACTTTTGAAATGGCATTGTTTACATCATTGTAAGCTTGTTGCTGTCGTTTGACTTTGAAAATAAGTGAGGTGTCGTCTGCAAACAATACTATATCATGGTGGGTCTTAACAAGGAATGGCAAGTCATTTATGTAGATAAGGAACAGGAAAGGTCCCAATATTGATCCCTGTGGTACACCCATAGAGACCAATGACCCAGGTGATCGCTGTCCATTCACATCGACCCTTTGTATTCTACCATTTAAGTAGGACTTAAGTAAATTCAGTGCCGATCCTCTAACTCCGTAATAATGAAGTTTCCTGATTAATGTTTCATGACAAACACAGTCGAAGGCCTTAGATAAATCACAGAAGACACCTAAAGCATCTCGTGACTCCTCCCAGGCATCGAAAATATGCTTAATTAGCTCAACACCGGCATCGGTTGTTGAGCGACCCCGTGTAAAACCAAACTGCTTATTATGCATCAAATTATTAACGTTAAAATGTCGTACTAATTGAGAAAGAACTAATTTTGCAAAAATCTTGCTAAATGTTGGTAGCACAGATATCGGTCTAAAGTTAGTGGGGTCAGAGCTGCTACCAGATTTAAATAAAGGAATTACTTTACTATGTTTCATTAGATCAGGAAACTCGCCGCAATCAACACTGTTGTAAAATATAACTACCAAGTCAGGCGCTACAATTTCAACTAAGGATTTGACAGCATGGACAGAGACTCCCCAGAGGTCATTAGTTTTTTTGACATTAATTGATTTAAACGCCTTTATTACATCTGAGGTACAAACATGTTCAAAATGAAGGTCTCCACAACACTCTGGAGCGTTATGTTTTAATAATGTAACAGCAGATGAGGGTGATGAATTTAAATCCTTAGTTGTGGATACTGGTACCTCGGTGAAAAATTTTTCAAATTCTGTAGCTACTTCTAAATTGGAATCTATAATTTTGTTATCAATGTTTAGTTTAAGCTCTTTAATTGTGTGTTTAGAGCGACCAGTCTCCACATTTATAACTTTCCAGGTTGCTTTAACAATGTCGGAACTACTTTTTATTTTCTGACTTAGATAATTTCGCTTAGCTATATGACAATCTACTTTAAACTTCTTCGAATACTCCTTCACATGTTCTTTAAATTCATCACTCTGATTAAACCGCCGTTCCTCATATAAGGCATACAGTTCACGTCTTCTTTGATGTAAGTCCGCAGTAGCCCACTCACTAAAAACTGATGCACCACTAACTACGACCGATTTTGAGGTGAATATCGCATTATAATGATCCATAAAAGTGTGAAAGAATGAATTATACATACTATTAGGACTCATATCGGAAGACAAAAAGGGTAGCGCCTGAACTAAACTTAGCTTCATTCTTTCCACGCGGTCCGAGGTTACTGGTACAAAAGTTATTTGTTTTCTCATGGTATTTTTCCTTAATGCCTCAAATACCATTAATTGACCTAAGTGGTCTGATTCTAAATTGCTGATAACTTTTTTAGCAATAGGAAAAATATCGGTGAAAATATTATCTTTACAGGTTGCACTAGTAGCAGTCACTCTAGTGGGCTCCATAAACATGTGGTTGAGATTACAAGATTTAAAAAGATTCAATAATCTACAAGACATTGTTGAATTTTCCATAATATTTACATTAAAGTCGCCGCATATAAGCAATTTCTTACTAGAAGATGATATTTTAAGTAGGGCAGATTCCATTATGTTTTCAAATAATTCAAAATTACTTAATGGCGGCCTATACACACAGACAACAATAAATTGCTCTAATTCTACTGCACTTAGTTCTATAGTCCGTTCAACAGACATGGATACAATGTCCTTACGTTCCTTAAATTTTAACTGACTATTTAATATAATTAATGACCCACCATGTATGGAACTAAGTCTGGTGAACGAACTTCCCGCCTGGTGATTATTAAATTGGGGCATTAATTCATTATTATTTAACCAATGTTCAGTAAGACATAAAATATCAATATTAAAATCATTCAAAAAAAGTTCTATCTGTAAATTTTTTCCTTTAATACATTGAATATTTCGATGCACCAGGTGGATATACTTTCCATGTTTGCAGTATTTTTCATTATATTTATTTAAAACTAAATTGCCAGAGACAGAATCTTTTGTCTTAACACCTAGTTTAAATCTATTAAATCATTGGTTATGACTGGAACCAATTCCATGTTCATACTGGGCTGCTCAATAGGAGCAGAATTGTCTGCCAAATTCTTGGCAGAAATGTCAAGTAAATATGATAGCGATAAAGCTATTTGTCTTTTGTAATAATTTGAAAGGCAACACTTGCCTTTAGTCAAAAACACCATAGGCATATGGTATTTACTAACAAAATTGTTAGTGTCAATTATGCTAAACTTACTACTATATGTACAAAGATTATATAGAGATATATTTAACTTATGTCTAGTGGTATTTTCTGCCTCTGACATTTGCTCACAATAGGGGAATGTGAAAAAAATAATTTCATGCACTGCAAGCGAGTTTAACTGTTCAAAGTATTTAATTAAATTATTTTTGTTCACATTACCCCTATTCCCCATAAGAATAAGCAGTGTTGTCTTAGAATTAATATTACTGTCATTTAAAATTTGTTTTAAGATATTTTCAAAGCTACTGTGAGGCAGACAATTGCTGATTGTACTAAGTCCCTTTAGGTAAAAGCTTAAAAATGAGCTCATATTGCTTCCAATTTCATCAGAATACATAATAACATTAGGTTTAGGTGTGCTTTGTTGTGTAGTGTGGAAGGAGCTATTATCATTTACATGCTGTTGTGGTAAACCGTCACACAGGCTTAGGTCGAGTAAACTGGTCGACGAATGTTCAGTCACTGCACATGACTGGGCATTGGTCAGTGACTCAAACCGTTCTGAATTAAGCTTAATCTGGGATATTAAATCATCCATGGCCAAAGAATATTAATTAATCACCTTTTTAGAACTCTCATTTATTTTTTCTAAGGATTCTATGGAATCCTCCAAACTCTGAATTTTTAATTTTAAAGTCTGTGTGTCGGTTTCATATTGCAATTGACTATTTTCTAACTGGGCAGAATATAAATCTAACTTATCCACTAAATTAACATTAATTTTACAAAATCTCAATTTTTTAAAAAACAATTTATTTATATTTGACAAGTTTCGGTTTTTTTTTATTAGTCTATTTAATTTAATATATTTCTTTAGTTTGTTCCCGCTGCAATTTACTAACCTTGGTGTGGTAGTATCATAGGCTAAATCTGTAGGGGCCACAAGGTTTTCAATTGGTGCGGCAACCAACTGAGAGTCGGGCCGGACCAGTTCTTCGAACAAGCTCTGAGAGTGTGCCACTGCTGCATTGTGTTGGGCCTCCTGTAGCTCATAGATTTGTTCGTGGGCGTCGTGCAGTGCTCTCTCCAATGAGTTGATGTCCTTCAGGGCCTGCTCATACGCAGCACTACACTCAGTGAACCTGTCAACCGTCTCCTGAAGCCGGGCCCGCTCTGAATTTACATTATTGTAGTCAGTTTCTAATGAGCAAAGTTCCTTTTTAAGCTTATCATTGCTATTAAGTACTAATAATAGTTCCTTCTCACTGTCTTCCCTTTCACTGAGCAATTGAGCAAGGTAAGTTGGAGTTTATCAGTCTCCTGCTGGCGAGCCGCTGCGGCTGCTCTGCGGGTAAGCATTGTAGACAGTTTTGCAATTGAAATTAAACCCAAAAATAAACAAGGAATCGCTCACTCAAGCTAAGTGATATTTAGGTACGTACTTACGTGAAATAGTGACGATTGACTGTATCTACACTGCGTTCTAACCCTGTACAATGATCAATGCTTTATTATAAACACACTTAGTAAATATTTGTGATAAAAAAAAAAACCAGAAAGGAATCCAAGGCGAAAGCAGGTTTCAAATTTATAACCTGTAACGGCTACAAACCTGAGATATTACAAGACACTAGTAAACGTCACTAAAGCACTTCACTTATTATGTATACATAAAACTTAATGTTAAAACTATTTGATTCACACTTTTAATGCTTAATATTACATGAAATATCATTAAAATTAAAATAATTACAAGGGACCTAGCAAAATCAGCTGCTTATCGTTTGACAGCCGGGGTTGCTATTGTGACGTAGCCCCGTGTCACTCTGGAAATAGAAGACCATGTTTTATTAGACCATGTAAGCGTCGAACACTGATTTACTATCTGGGCATTTTCACTTAAAAGTGTACCATTTACTTTTTTTCCAAAATCCATCAACTTTTGGGTTATTTCTACCCAGAATCACGAGGACTATCGATTTAAAAAGAATAAAAATGTGTCCCGAAAAAAAATTCTGTTTTGTAACACATTTTCACATACATTTTGTATGGACCGTTACAAAACTGACAACCAAAATTTGTATGAAAAACTGGGGACACTTTTTTTCTTCGTCTCATTCAATAGTACCTACTCGTGATTCTGAGTTTAAATAACCCAAAAGTAGATGGTTTTTCGAAAAAAAGTAAATGGTACCATTTCTTCTGAAAACCCCCATCTAACAATATTCATTGGAATGACGATGAAAATATGTATTATTACAGTCTAGTCGTAGATAATTATACTAAATTCAACGTACTCATCAAATGGCATAAATAGTAATCTTGCAAACCTATCAATATATCATCCTTAAAATATTATTATTAAGTTTTTGACGACCGGTCTGGCCTAGTGGGTAGTGACCCTGCCTGCGAAACCCGATGTTTCTGGGTTCGAATCCCAGTAAGGGCATTTATTTGTGTGATGAACACTAATATTTGTTCCTGAGTCATGGGTGTTTTCTATGTATATAAGTATGTATTTATCTATATAAGTATGTATATCGTCGCCTAGCACCCATAGTACAAGCTTTGCTTAGTTTGGGGCTAGGTTGATCTGTGTAAGATGTCCCCAATATTTATCTATCTATCTATCTATCTATCTATCTATCTATCTATCTATCTATCTATCCATCCATCCATCCATCCATCCATCCATCCATCCATCCATCCATCCATCCATCCATCCATCCATCCATCCATCCATCCATCCATCCATCCATCCATCCATCCATCCATCCATCCATCCATCCATCCATCCATCCATCCATCCATCCATCCATCCATCCATCCATCCATCCATCCATCCATCCATCCATCCATCCATCCATCCATCCATCCATCCATCCATCCATCCATCCATCCATCCATCCATCCATCCATCCATCCATCCATCCATCCATCCATCCATCCATCCATCCATCCATCCATCCATCCATCCATCCATCCATCCATCCATCCATCCATCCATCCATCCATCCATCCATCCATCCATCCATCCATCCATCCATCCATCCATCCATCCATCCATCCATCCATCCATCCATCCATCCATCCATCCATCCATCCATCCATCCATCCATCCATCCATCCATCCATCCATCCATCCATCCATCCATCCATCCATCCATCCATCCATCCATCCATCCATCTATCATTTAGAATTCCAAATTTGGTTACGATTGGTTAAGTTTTGAAGGAGGAAACAGAGGAGTACGAAACCTCGATTTTTGAGATTTTTACGCAGGATTTTTCGCCTTGTCCTAATCGCACTACTTTTAGGTGCCGCTTCCGTTAGCGAGACGGGTATATTTACCTAAAATATTTAAAACTCAGCTCCTGTTTCGTCTTAACAGTGTGGGCGATGGTACAGTTTCGAGCGGAATTGACGGCTCGCCCGCACTCCCGCAAATCGCCAAGGGAATGAGGGATTGATTCCCGCGTATGTGTGATACATGCAACATGACATGGGGATTCCTGCACATTCTCTCCTGCAGCTCAAACAGACTAAGCGTCCATGGTATAATAATATACTCGGCCTGGTACTCTATTCCGAGATTCGCGTATGACCTAACTGACACGGGCCTACGTCATCATGCTGTTTACAGGTTCTCAAACTTTAAAATGTGGGAGAATTTTAACCAACGGTGAAAATTATTTTAACGGCATTAATTTTAAGTTATTCATGTAGAAACATAGTAAAATAAAACAAATCTAATGTATTAAATTAAACTTTATTTATCTATACAAGACAAACGTTTGAAAAACTAATTCACAGTTACACATTAATTACCAAGCTTACGGCGTGAAAAGTTTGGAAAACACTGCGACTGCTGACACTGAGCGAGAAGGAAATAACAATTAACACGCGTTCGACAAGGATGACGGTCAGGGCATGAAGTTATCTAGATCCGAATTGTCAAATGTGACAGCGCTATCCTGTGTTGTCAGTAGTGTAAACAGAATTACCCCGAACGTCTGAAATTTCTGTCGTGAATCGGAAGGTATTGCTAACGAATAATTAAAAATGACGTGTTATTGTAAAATTTTAAGATAAAATACATATAAATGAAAATTATAAAGAAATATTTTAACTTATTAACCATAGGTATAATGTACCCATGTAACATGTTATGTTGAAATAAAGTGGCAATGTTATTGTGACGTAGCCCCGTGTCACTCTGGAAATAGAAGACCATGTTTTATTAGACCATGTAAGCGTCGAACACTGATTTACTATCTGGGCATTTTCACTTAAAAGTGTACCATTTACTTTTTTTCCAAAATCCATCAACTTTTGGGTTATTTCTACCCAGAATCACGAGGACTATCGATTTAAAAAGAATAAAAATGTGTCCCGAAAATAAATTCTGTTTTGTAACACATTTTCACATACATTTTGTATGGACCGTTACAAAACTGACAACCAAAATTTGTATGAAAAACTGGGGACACTTTTTTTCTTCGACTCATTCAATAGTACCTACTCGTGATTCTGAGTTTAAATAACCCAAAAGTAGATGGTTTTTCGAAAAAAAGTAAATGGTACCATTTCTTCTGAAAACCCCCATCTAACAATATTCATTGGAATGACGATAAAAATATGTATTATTACAGTCTAGTCGTAGATAATTATACTAAATTCAACGTACTCATCAAATGGCATAAATAGTAATCTTGCAAACCTATCAATATATCATCCTTAAAATATTATTATTAAGTTTTTGACGACCGGTCTGGCCTAGTGGGTAGTGACCCTGCCTGCGAAACCCGATGTTCCTGGGTTCGAATCCCAGTAAGGGCATTTATTTGTGTGATGAACACTAATATTTGTTCCTGAGTCATGGGTGTTTTCTATGTATATAAGTATGTATTTATCTATATAAGTATGTATATCGTCGCCTAGCACCCATAGTACAAGCTTTGCTTAGTTTGGGGCTAGGTTGATCTGTGTAAGATGTCCCCAATATTTATCTATCTATCTATCCATCCATCCATCCATCCATCCATCCATCCATCCATCCATCCATCCATCCATCCATCCATCCATCCATCCATCCATCCATCCATCCATCCATCCATCCATCCATCCATCCATCCATCCATCCATCCATCCATCCATCCATCCATCCATCCATCCATCCATCCATCCATCCATCCATCCATCCATCCATCCATCCATCCATCCATCCATCCATCCATCTATCAACGACACAGATAATTTCATAATCATTTAGAATTCCAAATTTGGTTACGATTGGTTAAGTTTTGAAGGAGGAAACAGAGGAGTACGAAACCTCGATTTTTGAGATTTTTACGCAGGATTTTTCGCCTTGTCCTAATCGCACTACTTTTAGGTGCCGCTTCCGTTAGCGAGACGGGTATATTTACCTAAAATATTTAAAACTCAGCTCCTGTTTCGTCTTAACAGTGTGGGCGATGGTACAGTTTCGAGCGGAATTGACGGCTCGCCCGCACTCCCGCAAATCGCCAAGGGAATGAGGGATTGATTCCCGCGTATGTGTGATACATGCAACATGACATGGGGATTCCTGCACATTCTCTCCTGCAGCTCAAACAGACTAAGCGTCCATGGTATAATAATATACTCGGCCTGGTACTCTATTCCGAGATTCGCGTATGACCTAACTGACACGGGCCTACGTCATCATGCTGTTTACAGGTTCTCAAACTTTAAAATGTGGGAGAATTTTAACCAACGGTGAAAATTATTTTAACGGCATTAATTTTAAGTTATTCATGTAGAAACATAGTAAAATAAAACAAATCTAATGTATTAAATTAAACTTTATTTATCTATACAAGACAAACGTTTGAAAAACTAATTCACAGTTACACATTAATTACCAAGCTTACGGCGTGAAAAGTTTGGAAAACACTGCGACTGCTGACACTGAGCGAGAAGGAAATAACAATTAACACGCGTCGCCTAGCACCCATAGTACAAGCTTTGCTTAGTTTGGGGCTAGGTTGATCTGTGTAAGATGTCCCCAATAAATATCTATCTATCCATCCATCCATCCATCCATCCATCCATCCATCCATCCATCCATCCATCCATCCATCCATCCATCCATCCATCCATCCATCCATCCATCCATCCATCCATCCATCCATCCATCCATCCATCCATCCATCCATCCATCCATCCATCCATCCATCCATCCATCCATCCATCCATCCATCCATCCATCCATCCATCCATCCATCCATCCATCCATCCATCCATCCATCCATCCATCCATCCATCCATCCATCCATCCATCCATCCATCCATCCATCAATCAATCCATCCATCCATCCATCCATCCATCCATCCATCCATCCATCCATCCATCCATCCATCCATCCATCCATCCATCCATCCATCCATCCATCCATCCATCCATCCATCCATCCATCCATCCATCCATCCATCCATCCATCCATCCATCCATCCATCCATCCATCCATCCATCCAATCATCCATCCATCGATCCATCCATCCATCCATCCATCCATCCATCCATCCATCCATCCATCCATCCATCCATCCATCCATCCATCCATCCATCCATCCATCCATCCATCCATCCATCCATCCATCCATCCATCCATCCATCTATCTATCTATTTATTTATTTATTTACCTGCTCTCATGACACTACGCAAACATAATAAGTTTGGAATCATTAAAACAATGCTATGCTATTTGAACAATAGGTACCTACTTACAAGGAAGGGTACCCAACTGTCCGACTCCGATTTGATTTATTTTGATATATGTTATAGAGTAGTCTAAAATAACGGACACGTATTTTTTTTTAGCTGCCCAAACGTAACCTGTTAGGAGAAAATGACCTTCAAATTACTGAAAATTGACCAAACCTTCTAATTTCTGAGAAGAGACATGTTCAAAAATGAGTTTGTGGTGAAATGACAAAACACGTCCCCATTCTTTATTCATGTTCTCCAACATATAACGAAACTAGTAATGAATTATCAACTTTTTTGAACATGTCTCTTCTCAGAAATTAGAAGGTTTGGTCAATTTTCAGTACTTTCTTAAAGATGCGTTCGGTTAAAAATTAATAGATAGTTAGTCCAACTCACGTAGTTCAATTCCCACAGAGTATAAAGATGCGTTTGGTTAAAAATCAATAGATAGTCCAACTCACGTACTCGTAGTTCGGAACAAGGTACCGCGGGGACGCACAACAACATCTCCACTTAGCGTTGTTTAAAACAATTTCCCGATATAACTTCAGCTTTTATTTGTTCGTCTCACGTACCGCGTCGCACATAGCGAGTTTACTGAGTTTTTCTTACGCTTAAATGCCGCTTCTCTTCACGTTTCTTATTGCTTGTGACCCAAAACGGTTATAGTTTTCGAATCTCAACGAAGTTAGGTATTAAATAGAAATATTTTATTCGTAAAGACAAACACAAAAGGGACAATCATAACTGTAAGGAAAACGTAGGAAGATAAATGTGCCTACGGCTATGGCCTCATGGAGCACGATGCTGGCGATTTCTAGCGCTGATCTTCCAATGAAACCATCGGGTGAAAGACACAACACAAGTAATAAGCAAAAAGAATAGAAACATTAAACAGAGAGAGAGAGGTCTGGTAGAAGTAACGTACACTGGAAACCCAGTTAGAACTACGATTTAGGGCGCAAAAACCTGGCAAACAATTAAATGAGTTTTCTAATGGCTGTTAAAATAACATAAGCATTAACCCTTTATAAGGCATAAGGGTGTTAGGAATTATGCACAATTTAATCCTATTACTTTGAGATAAAGTTCAAAATCAGGTAGGAAATATATTCTGCCTTATAAAGGCTTAACTTTTATTAATGGACGACCCATATAACTGTAGTTGATGCAAATGAACGATATATTTGATGATGAAATGATGATATTTGATGACTCCCATCAATCTTAAAAGTTATCAAGGAATCTAGTACATACATACATAGTTTCAATCTTAGAGCATTTAGTAACTGGAGATGTCATCGCTGTCATTTTCTTTACAAAACAGTCTGCCGGTTATTGCGGGGGAGGGGACGTCAAGTGTATTGCTATTTCTACATGATTTGTACGTAACGTACAAATAGCCATGTCAGTCCATACAAAAGTTTGCACAATTGTGCAAGTATTTCGGCAGAGGGGTAAGCTCTTAATGGCCACTCCAGTTAAATGCTCTAAGATTTCAATAGTATTTTTTTCCTACATATAGTTAACATCATCAGCAACATTTTAGCACCTAGTCCAAGTGTTACGCGTTTGACTCAAGGGAGCACATGTCATATGGGCATCGTGTTATAAATGTTATAATACTCCACAAATATTTGCTCTATCATTCCTTTTCTAAATTTCTGATCCAAATTTACTTATTGTACCTGTGTCTTTGTATCTACAGTAAATAAATTATAAAAAACCGTTCAATTATGTATCTGGCAAACCAACTTTGTCAGTAGAATAAGGCACGAAATTTTAAATTTGTATGCGAGATTGATCATTCGTGCCTATATTTACTGGCGCGCCAGAGCATATCATGTCGTACGTCTATCATTATGAGTTATGACTATGGTTCGAACTTCAGTCAATACTCTTTCAATACTCGTGACTCGATTTCTCATCGGGAACAGTTAGAGCTTAAAAGTTGAGGCCAGGCCAATGTGAGTACTGAGTAATCGGCTTTGGAGACGCTGTATGACGTAATTATTAAATAAAATAGAGAAATAGAAGTTGGGTTCCTATTACTGTGCTCAATAAATGCCAACTACGATTGGGTTTATTGCTTTCTGGGAGTTATAGAATTCTCAGAATTAATTGCAGCTATTCTTTTTCTTAGTTTGAAGGAGACAGGTTTGCGACGTAATACAAAAGTTAATTCGTAACAAACAAATCCCTATCAACAGCAAATTACGTTACATTTGTAGATTATTCACCATTAAATAAGCTTTTAAACGATATGCATAAATAAAAAGGATAACTGTACCCATAAGTTTTTTATCAGTATAAACCTTTGTGACAGAACTTATGACCTGGGCTATACCGCGAAAATCGAAGTTAGCAAATTGCGGGCATTTTTCTCTGTCACTCTAATTGCGCCTTCATTGGAGTAAAAGAGAAAGATCCCCGCAATTTGCGAATTTCGGTTTTCGCGGTAGCCCCTCTGGGGCCTTACCATGATGTTCTTATTGCTATTCTGTTTAGAACCTAAACTGAATCGCTAAAGGACGGAGCTATATAAGTTATATTACAAACAAACAAAATACAAACAAACAGAATCGCAATAAGGACATCATGGTAAGGCCCCTGTCTAAAGTACTTGTAAAAAAATTTACCTACTCCATACGTAAGACCAAGCTTGTACCGGAAAGCCGACTATAACCTTCGAATCTTGTTTTGAGTGCACATATAGACTAGTTATCTTATCAAACACCTCTTTATTCCTCAACCGTATTCAGTCACGTAACCTAAATATTTATTCTTCGTATATGTGGCAGTCGAAAATCCAATTTAGTACGAACATTTCCGATCAGCAATATCGCCGGTGTAAAAGCGAGATGTGCTATCTTTCTTACAAATATAATATTTTTCTTGGATCCCGCTAACTAAACAGAACATGGAAGGGTGACATTAAAATAATAAATAAAATAGGAAATATTTACACTTACATTATATGGATTTTATACATTAGCCAAAATAGATTATACCTACATATTTTGACGAGTCTCGTGCTCTTATATATTATTTTAAAAGTTGCAAATATAGGTAGGTAGGGTAGTAGCTACACTGTATCTAGGGTAGGGAGCGGCAGTCCGACAGTCCTACCGGTGGGAGATTTGAACAATTGTATAAAACAGTAGCTGAATCAAAATATGTATAGGTATATTTATTGCATGCTTGTGACTCGCTCCAATAGGTACCTATTGTTAGGTTATATTAGAATGCTTATAAAGTAGCGGAACAAATGATGAAAATGTTTATTTTAGTTTACTTAGCTCTCAATACAATGTTCATAGTTAATGTAAAAAAAACCATAAGTAACAATTATTTATCGTATAGTGACTGTCGGATACAAAATTAATTGAAATGTACTGAAAATTATACCAAAGATCCCTCAAGATATACCTATTATATTTTTAAAACTAAAAAAAAATTAAAACCAAAATATTACTTTGCTAATCTGCGAAAAGATAACGTGCTAGTCAATCAGTGCTAACCCGTTATACTTACTTGCGTATTTTTACATGCAATTAATATTCCCACCCTCCCACCGCAAAAATAAATACGCAAATAAATATAACAAACCACCACCAAAAGAATAAACCTCGACACGTGTTTCGCCTCTCTACGAGGCATCCTCAGGAGTTGTTGACGGTCTGACGCCCGGCAACGGAATGACCGGTCTAGAATGGTCGGCCATATTTATACCTTGACCACTCCCCCTACCGTGCAAGTGTGAGTGAGATGGAAAAATTCGTAATAACGGCGATGACGCAACATTCAATTGTTCGTTAAGAATCATGCCCCTATTGTTGTACCTAATTATTTCCAGTTGTTCCAGAACACCCAAACGCAATCCCTTTTCGCAAACATGTAAAATATCAAAAGAATGATTCTCAGATAAAGTGTGACCTGTATCTAATAAGTGCTTTGCAAAATTGGACTTCTCTGGATGGTTATGTCTATATGACGCAACATGCTCTTTATACCTAGTAGTGAAACTACGGCCCGTTTGCCCCACATACACTTTATTGCAATCGTCACAGGTAAGCTTATAAACTCCAGACTTTTTCCCATTCTCGATCTTATCTTTGCCATTGCAAAGCTTCGAGTGCAAAGTATTATTTGTCTTAAAGGCCACAGGAATGTCGTTAGACTTCAAAATTTTGTAATTAGTATGGATTTCCGCAAAGTAACGCCTGATTCTATTCACTATTATATTTTTTATAAATTTTACTGTCTCCTCCATGACCAATTGTTTACGTCGAAATAAAATGATTACCGTAAGGTCGGGGTACTTTAGCCCTTACATGGTTACTCTGTCCACCCATGAAAACCCATTTATGAAATAATAAATTCTTAAAAACGCCACTAAGCTTACACAAAAACAGATTAATCACATACTTAATGTAATTTTTAAGAATTTATCAATTCTATAAAATAGGTTTTCATGGGTGAACAAAGTAATGGGCACAGAATAAATAATAGTACTAAGTACAGAAGACTCACTCTCTAACAAAACGCGTCTGTTACGATCAGCACAGATATGGCCGCTAGGTCGCGACAGCGCCACGCGCGGCTTATGGCAAACCCCAAAATTGGGGCCGAACGGATGTACTTTTAGCTACCTGTAGCAAAGCGACGAAATCGCGGAGTGAGACACGCCTGCCTTGGGGAGCTAAAGTAGGTATACCCCGACCTTACGGTAATTCATGTAATACTGAAATGTAGTAACTTTGGTAATTATAAATTACTCACACTGTTGTTAACTGACAATTCGTAAACCTTATTACAAAAGTTTGTACAACGCCAAGCATACGAGTAATTAAGTATACTTAGTATTTAGTAGAGTTAATATTAGGTGAACTAGGTAACCTCGGCTTCGGCCAGTGAAGTGAAAAAAGTTCACCTTCTATTTACTCCAATTACCTATTATTAAAAGGCAGTCTACTTTTGTTGTTCACGGTACATTCACACGTAGTCATTATCATTACGCGGCTCCCATTCATTACCTCTGGGACATTTTAATTAAACCCTAAGTGACATATTACCATTTTTCGTGTACAATTACACTTTGAAGGGATCCAATGACTTTGCAGAAATGAGGGTTAATAAGGGTTAGTTAAGAATGGCCCATTTACTCAATATACATACTACTTTAATAAAAAAATGCTATTTGATGTTTTCTTCGAGAGATCCTGTATTTTTAGTATTTTTACATACAAAAGTAACCCCACATTGCAACTTAATCTCAGAAATCGGCGAAGGCAATGTTTTACCAAGTACCAGACCAAGGGGGAAAACTAATCCGGTTTCCTTGCTTTGTTTACCATCACCGACACACTTACATACTTTACCTACATAACAAATAATACCTATCTTGAAGATATGTTGCGAGAAAGGACCAGGAGAGTTGTATTCATTATAAGTAAATAGAAAAAATGTGGACAGGCTTTTTTTGCGCAAATATTTATGTTGTTTGTAGGCAATATCGGACAGCACATTTTTCTAGTATGGTTTTGTCCAACAATAGTCACCCGTTGGCCACTGGGGTTTTATTTTTGCAGGTTACCCAGATGCCTACCACCGACACGGTCCTGTGAGTCCTGATAAAACTGTTTTGACAGTCATGCGTATTTCGCATGCCTTTGATAACGCTTCCACCATTATACTTCGTAGAAGAGTCAGGTTCGGGCAATTTTTTTATTCATATGATTTTAAATTAAGTGGTTTTATTTTGTTTAATTCACTTTTATTTCGTTTTTCGATAAGGTTTTTTCATTTGTTAGGTATTGATCAGCGCATCAGATTAAGACGTTAGAATTGGCCTCCTGGTTCAGGACTAGTAAAGAAATTTAATTCGCCTTAGATCGTCCACAATTTTTATCCATGATCACGTATGGCAACTTTCGAAATCGTTCACACGGCGTCCATGCGGAAAGCCGAGTGAACTATTTTGAAAGTTGCCATACAAATATTACTATCAACACGGCATTCAATAAAATCCCGTATACGGTATACGGGAAAAATTAACGCCGTGTGACCGTAGCCTAACAGGTTGGCAAGTAATGAGAATTTTTATTTTCGATTTCGATTCAATGCATCTATGCATTGAATCGAAATTAATCAAACAATAATGCAACATTGAGACTGCCGTTGGTCTATCTCGCGCGCGAGATACTATCACGGTGCACTCGTGCTAAGCCTAGTGTTCTCCAAAATGGTCATGCCACACTCTATTGAAATTGATCATCAAATAATTGTTTCAGTAAAATAAAGCGCAAAATATGTATAAAAAAAATAATAGTTCTACATGGAATTAAAGCTCTCCAAAGGGACTCTACGTGTTGGATCTCTATCCGCACGCAAGCGTATCAAAAGACCGGGATTTACAGGTGAAATCCAAAAGGAGATACAAAAATAATAATTCAACCTACTTATATACGCACAGGCCGAGTGAAGCCTCATGATGATCATGAGTGTGAGTGAGTGGATGATGAGTGTGGTGGTGATGAGCGAGATGTATAGGTATTTATTTACTTTACGATCCGGGGTATATATTCTTTGGTGGAGCCAATATCGGCGAATACACGTGTTGATAAATTCTCTAGAGGGAATCCTAAAAAGTGTCAAAATATTTTTCTCTGCTGCCCTATCTGATTTCATTCCAATCTATTGAACACGAAATAATGTTTTTCGTGTAAAGTATCTTTATTGTATGTTGTTTCTTTTAAGATACTTGGATATTATATTATAGAACACACAGGATTTATTCTTCAGGAAATATTTTTTTGAAACATCAGGGGGCGTAGACAAGTGTCATCGTTTATTGAAAATTTATAAGTAAGTACTATGTTGATGGGACGTGCTTAGTCACTTTTTTGTCCTTTTGTATTCGTAAAGATAAAGTTTTATGACCAATCGGTGCAAATTATACCCAATTGGGAAGACAAATTGATATCCCAGACTATAGTTACCTTAAAGTAACTTATATACTTATGTGTATAGTGATAGTTAAGACCTAGTAGGTAGGTAAACTCTGTAAAAATATTTTAATCCAAGTATTCTTCACAAAACTGCTTGTCAATTGAAATGGACGAAAAACATTGGTCTGTGCATTTTCCTTTTTTTTTTCGTCCAGTTTTCCATATCTTCCATCAAAGTATTCGTCATTCATTTTTAGTCACTAGGTATTTTTTAAACTATTTATACTTGCTAAAAAATGACACAGCTCTTAAGTGGACCTAATAAGGTTCGTTTTACTACTCCTCGTAGTTTGTGGAGCGTATTAAAGCGTGGGCATGAACAGAACGGTTATTGTCGGATCCAACGCGGTTTTTTTTCACAAATAGGCTACGCTTACAAATGCGTCAATAGCGATATCCACAGTTGGGTTTTTATTTTGAAATATAAAATTGTTGTTTTAGCTTAAGGCCTAGGTAGGTTCGTGTTCTTCTGTCATTCTCACTGAGCGTATTGACTGTCTTTGAATTCTTATTTTTACTAAGTTTTAACAAAAAAAGGAATCGACGAGTTCGATAAAAAAAATATTTGCTTTGACAGGCATCCCAAAGACTCAATAGTGTTAGGCCAAACCTATACATATGTCATTGTCAGGGAAACCTAGGCATTTGCCCTAGAGGACAAAAATACAAATAAGGTGGTGGTACTAGTGCTCGACGTGCTAATGCCCAATAGATGACACCCTGCTGTCACTTCTATTGACGATGACTTAAGTTTCAAGATGACATGTACTGGGACCGCGTCGGGCACCAGTACCACCACCTTAGAAATGATTGAAAAATGTATTGTACAGTGAAAATGGAGGGTTCCCGGTATCTAAGACCTAATCTGCCATTGCCTGCGGAGTATTTTCCAACTACTATTAATTCCGTGGCGGCGTGAAATCGCGTTAAAGCTATTAGGTACAGAATACACGGAGCAGTATTGCGAAGAGCCATCGTAACTTCGTATAGACATCGTAAGTTTCCATCTCATTGCTTAACACTGATCTGGATCACATCGCGGAATGGTCTGGCAGTTTTGGGATTAGTGTCAACCCAGCACTTGGCCAACCCATAGCCATAGTTTTGCGAAGCCAGCGGCAAATCTCTAAGCTTAAGTCAGTATCTATCGCACCGATCCCGTTTGATGAGGCTATTATTCCTGTGAGCACAAAGGTTAAAAATTTAGGGTTAAATTTTGATTCTACCTTTTCTGGAGGCGGATGTGAGCAGAAAGGTTTCAGGAGCATTAAGATCTCTCTATAAATAAGTTTAAGAATGTCCTACCAGTTAGCAGGAAAAAGATGTTGATACAGGCGTTGATTTTGCCAATTATTGATTAAATGGTGATGTGCTTGATTGGCTTAACAAACTAGAACGTCTCCTCTACAATGGCATACGATTTATCTTTGGTCTGCGTAAATACGATCGTATTTCCTTCTAACCGCCGCCAACTCAATTGTCTCTCTATCCGTCGCTGTAGATGCCTTAGAAGTTAGAATACTTTTACCCTATTTTCTATTATGTTTGAGCCTGAATATCCTAAGAATAAGTTTTTGTTTGACTACCCTCACCCAGGCTGTGAGCTGCGAACCTCTCGTATTATAAACCTTTAGTTCCTGCTCACCATACTGGTTTCATGAATAATTCTTCCGCTATCCAGGCGAGTTGTCTCTTGAATAATTTTCTACGACTTCTTATCGGCCTATACCTTAGCCTTCGTCGTGACGCTCGATCGTGAAGGACCACAGAGCGCGACGCTTTGCCGCTTCGTGTGTTTTCGCCTTAAGAGCTAGACAGGCGACCCGTAAGAGCTCACAGGTTTCATGATTTTCTTCATTATTTTGCAGTCCCGCGAAGATCATCGCTTTTTCAATTTACCTTATCTGCGCTGAGTCTTCTCAGGCCGAACGTTTACAAAATAATAGCACGAGAACTACGATATAAAATATTTCATTCTCTACAGAAAAGTTTACTTTTCCTCTGGGGCAGCGACCCAAAGTGTGTCTTGGCCTCCAACACGACTGCTCGCCGCATTATCAAATATTTTTATCAAATTAATGACAATTGAATAACGGAAATGCATTTGTAACATGATATTATTTATATTTTATCAAATAAATGATAATTGAATAAAGGAAATGCATTTGTAACATGATATTACGTTAAAAACATCCGAACAAAAAAAACCGTTCAAATATTAATCTTCATGCATGAAGCTCTGGGAACTGACTACAAAATATTTTGGCATAGTAATATACAAAAATACAGTAAATATAAGTTATAGGTCCCGTTTTTACCCTTTGGGTACGGAACCCTAAAAAGGAGCAAGCTATGATGGCGCCATCTATGCAAACCTTTGACAGTTGCCAACCCCATTACACCCGCAGGCTGCACAAGCGGGCAGTTCTGGTTTAACACTTTGTTATTGTTTTAGTCTTGTTTTGATATGACCTAATGACACAACTTTCATTGCATTTCACAACACAAGCACGTAAATCAGAGTGAGCTATCGTTAAGGGGTCGTCCATTAATTACATCACACGAATTTGAAGATTATTTTACCCTTCCCCCCCTCTTTGTCACACCTCACATTTGGCTAACGCCTCCCCCCTGGCTACGTCACATATTTGGCAAATTTATTTCAACGAAATGAACAATTTCAATTAGTATTTATTATTTTAACAAAAAAAACATTTTTGATAAAAGCATTGTTAGAAATTTATAACATGATGCAGATTAGGAATAAAAATACACCCATAAAAACGATTATAATTGCAAAAACTAGTTATTTAACTGTTAACAGTGAATAAAAAAAATAACAATCATTTTCGGTTACAGATCTGAAAGTGATAGTCAGTCACAAAGTTTGTGACTCCCCCCTCCCCCTTGTCACAATATGTCACTTTTTCTTGACCCTCCCTCCCCCTAAATGTGTGGTGTGACGTAATTAATTTATGAACCCTAAGGTCTATATATCTCCTCAGGCCCCGTGCACTCCTGTTTGCTTTTCTGATCATCCGCGCCAGTTTAAGGCGGAGCCGACTCTGCAGCCCCTTCGGTTTCGAGGTTTATGAGGTCTTCCTGTTTTTCTACCTTAAGTGTGACCTTGCTTTTGGGGGCCGATTTTTTAATTTCGACCGCTCGATTTCGTGTATTTCGTTCAATAATATCTCCAGTACCCGGCATTTAAATTCTACTAATAGAATTGAAAACGATACCACTCGATTCCCAATTTCTATCGCTCGTATTTCAAAAATTTGCATTTCTCTGTTTTCCACCGATTTTCGAGTGACGAAATCGAACGCTCGAAATTCAAAAATCGGCCCCTTGGACTCAAATTGCTCTTCCATATTTTTGGGAAGCTTGCATCGTTATTTCATTGGAGTCGCAGGTGGACTGCGGAAGATTCCACTCATTTTATTTCAAGATTTTATAATTTTTTTAAAATTTCGTTGAATATTCATTGCACCGAATGAGCCTGAATGTTTTTAATTTTTAACCCGTTAAAAACCTACCAATAAATCCGAATCTAAATCTATTGCACTAAGTTGTTCTCGGGATGAGTCAGTTCCAGTCTAGTTTGTTTGAATGGCATTCCCCAATTACAGAGCGGTGTTCCTCGATCCAGCCAGGAATAGACCGTCGATGGCATCTCAACTGGACGCATTAGTAGATTACTTCAGTTTGCACCGGCGACAGATGTAAGGAAATAAACTAGAAATGAGCATTTTTAAGCATTTAATACTTGAAGATTTTACTTAAGGTATTTTAGTTAAAAGTAGACCGTCGATGGCATCTCAACTGGATGCACTAGTAGATTTGTTAGATTACTTCTGTATGCACCGGCGACAGAAGTAAGAAAATAAACTGGAAATGAGCGTTTATAAGCATTAATACTTTAAGCTTTTTCCTCAAGGCGATTTAGTAAAAAGAAGACCGTCGATTGGATCTTAACTGGACGCATTAGTAGATTACTTCTGTATGCACTATAGACGGATGCAAGAGTAAGACATTGAACCACTAGAAACGTCTCATTTAAGTCTATCGTTTAGCTAAGGCGGACAGTAAGAAGATTTTTTGGTCAGCTAGGGACTGGTTGAAAACTTGGTCACATGAAGCTAATTAGTATTATGTGAAGTTAAGTACAAATGTTAAGTAAACCGTCGAGGGCATCTCAACTGGACGCATTAGTAGATTAGATAACTTCAGTATGCACCGGCGACAGATGTAAGGAAATGAACTGGAAATTAGCGTTTTTAAGCTAATTAGTATTATGTGAAGTAAGTAAAAATGTCAAGTAGACCGTCGATGGCATCTCAACTGGACGCATTAGTAGATAGCTTCAGTATGCACCGGCGACAGGTGTAAGGACATGAACTGGAAATTAGCGTTTTTAAGCTAATTAGTATTATGTGAAGCAAGTAAAACTTTCAAGTAGATTGTCGATGGCATCTCAACAGGACGCATTAGTAGATTACTTCAGTATGCACCGGCGACAGATGTAAGGAAATAAACTGGAAATGAGCGTTTATAAGCATTAATACTTTAAGCTTTTTTCTCAAGGCGATTTAGTAAGAAGTAGTTACTTGTAAGTATGCTTTCCTAATGTATGAGCAGTGTTGGCCGAGTGGATATGACGTCTGACTTTCAATCCGGAGGTCGCGGGTTCAAATTCTGGCTCGTACCAATGAGTTTTTCGAAACTTTGTACGAAATATCATTTGATGTTTACCACTAGCTTTTCGGTGAAGGAAAACATCGTGAGGAAACCTGCATACATCTGCGAAGAAATTCAAAAGGTGTATGTGAAGTCCCCAATCCGCATTGGGCTAGCGTGGGGACTATAGCCCAAGCCCTCTCGTGCATGAGAGGAGGCCTGTGCCCAGCAGTGGGACGTATATAGGCTGAAATGATGATGATGACGATGATGCTTTCCTAGTTAGTTACTTACATAGTAAAAATAATATTATGACAGAGATTATTTTAAACCATTGACACTCATTATCATACCTGTGCTAACTCGGGGCACGAGCACTGAAGTGATGGTAAAATGGAAGGTAACTTTAATATTTACGTACTTACGTATTAAAGTTTTTTACCTTAAGAGGCTCGATATCAGACATGATATTGAACCTGTTTACAGTAATACAGGATTTCCAATTAGGAAATGCATAAATATACGGGTTGCGGGTGTCCATGGGCGGCGGTAATCGCTTACCATCAAGTGATCCTTTTGCTCGTTTGCCTCCTATATCATAAAAAAAGTAAATTATCTAACCCTTAATTTGGCACTGTCCAAAATACTGTACACAATCTTTGACCCTTTTTTTGTATTTGTTTCTTAACCAGAATCATTGATACTATTGAGCGCCGAGGAGGTTTGAACTCACGACCTTCCGTGATTTTTGCCAAATTAAATACCTAATAAACATTAATTAGTATTCGTGCGTCGAGTTAGCATAGTTATGCTCATTATCAGTACTATCAGTAGTCGCATCTAGCCGCTTAGGTCCCGGTATTCTTAACAGAAAGGACGTGAGCATTTGCATTTTAGATTTAATATCGTTTAATGTGGAGATGAGATTTTACATACCTTCTACCGTCTGCTATTGCGTTTGCGTTTGCCAAGCACGGGCTTCTTATTAATGTTGATTACGCTTAATTTCGCTTTAACTTTAATTCGCTACGTGTCCTGTTTTTAATAGGGAGTCAGGTATTGTCGGGTTTCCCCAAGTATGGAAGTGTGTTATGGGACCCACGCGATTTGACTTTTAATGAGATGCAAAAAGACGGTAGACATCAGAATGCGATTAATATCAGGATTGTTTTACATGATTAGGTAATTTAAAAAAATATGAATCTGAAACTAGTCAGATAAAACAGTAAGCATTCCAGAGCATAAATAAAGTAAACAAGTGAAGAAAATGTAACACAGAAAATATTCCAATGTACTTCAACTCAAACTGCAAATTAATTTGCTAGCCGAATGCAAGTCAAAGTAAAAGCCTTTCCAATTTCTACTCGACTCTTTAGTATTACCAGCTACACGCCATTGTTGCCGTCACTCAGAAAGCACTTAACAAATTGCAGAAATAAAACTGGACGATACATCACACGTTGATTGTCAATCCTCGCTTGCCCCATTCCGCAGTTAGGGGTAAATTGGATGCATTTTCGGCCACGAAGTAGTAAACTTGGTGTGTGGCATGAAAGGACGTATGTCGGGCAAGTAGGTTGGCTGTTAGGTTCTTCTGAGGAAGGCCGAAGGTGGCCGTAGGGAGTCATTCGAGACCGTGACATCAACGCACTGTAAGGCTGATTAACTCGGGGATCCATGAGTATTTAGCTGACGCCAACGGCTCGGCAATTAAGTGTGGACGTAGGTTGCAAGGTCTGTACTGTAGCAAATTGTATGTATGTATGTAAAGACTTTATTATACATAAGACAGGTTAAACATAATAAAAACAAAATATATACAACGCAAAAAGGCGAACTTATAAGTCATTGGGGAGCAACAACGTATGCAATTTTCTCTTGAGTGATGTTACCGACTGGACCTGTCTAAGGGACAATTGCAACTTGTTTCACAATTGTTCCTACAGATTTAGCATATACCTACAGCCAGCGAGAGTCCGCTTCACACTCGATGACCACTGCGATCTACCAGATATGTAAAACTTTCAGAGAGATTCGGACGGATTGTACAGGACGTTGAAAAGTAATGACAGGATAGGACAGGACAGGATACTACTTTCGGAGGAATAAAGAAATACTACCAGCATTATTTGTGTGGGTATATTAGTGCGTGGCGCTGAGCGTAAACACGAGCGTCGTAGGTACGCACACATCAATCGTGTTTCGGCTTCACTTTTGGCAGGTTAGCCGTTTGGGACTATACTTGTCTAAGAGTAAAAAATTATGGATTAAAAAATTTTTTGGGAATTCCAAAATTTGACTTAAGTACTTGTAAGATGTTTTATGCCTTTTCATCGCGTTTGAATGCGTTACCTTATGCTAAGCCGTCTCTTCCAAAAGCCCTCTGTCTGTGCCAAATGTAACGTAAATAAAATAATAATTTTAACTAAAACAGTTGCGGAATAAGATTGTAAATTTGGAAGAGACGTTACACTAAATACTTACAGATACTTACTAAATTAAGCCGGACAAATCTCTGGAGAGCAACGGACCTTTGGTTCAAGGACCGTCCTATGCTGCGCTGGATATAACTGGAAAGGATGCTTTTGGCAGAACAGACGCTTTGCTTTTGTTCTAGGTTCAGTATTCATTGCGGACACAATAATTCATAAATAATTACAAAAAACACCATGAGTACTTTGTAGTTGCATCGTGTTTCAGAATTTAAAATTACAAAGTGAATTCAAAAAGCATTTGAGTGGTTTCGCTCTGTGAGAGGTTTTATTTTAAATATATATTGCTCGTTCAGGCGAGGTATTAATATTACATGAGCGGTAGGAAATGCTACCGGATCGCCACCTAAGAACTATGGACCGGGAGTCACTTGTAAACGAGAATCATTTTACGCGTTGAAATATACTTACACGATGATTTTGAATCGGTGATCAAGAACATTTTTTTCTAACTCAGTAATTGATGTAGATTACGTTGAAGTCGTAATTACATGGAAACAAACTTGGTTTTTTTTATCATAATTTTAATTTGAGATCAATTTTATCCTAAAATCCTTGTCACTCTACTAATCGGTATCTATGAGTTATAGCCTCTTTACAAACTTAATGGAAATTGATAATTTATGAGTAATAACTTGTCATTGTCATTGTCATATGCATATACAAAGTCATAGATCTGTCAAAGTTCCCACCATATCGATGGCACTTGACGTATCGTAGTTACTTCATGTAGGATAACCATGTATTTAGTGGTTATTAGTTTTAATTATGTTTTAACTTTTAATTAATTAAACAATGAGATAATTGCGTGAGACCTAGCCTAATAAGTTTAATTTGGGCTAGATATTAATATTTTTCTACTCCTAATCACCAATAAAAATGGTCGTGTATATTTTTTTCTCATTAAGCGGAATGGTTATATCGTCGTCAATAAGAATATGTGTTTAGGAAAAAAATCTCATTAATGGCTCAACCGATCATATTCAAGATAATTTTCGTAGAAAACATTTCTTAAGTTTTATTTTCAGAATATTTTTTCATATTATTAATGTGCCTGATTTAAAAGTTAGAGAGTTCAAAATAATGCCCCTAATCCGTGTCCTCACATTATTTTGAACTTTCGGAGTGATTATTTCCAAAAGTATGCAGTGAACCAAAAAACGCTTTAAGCAACCATAATAATACATAATTGTTTTTAAAGACATATCGAATGGTGTCCCACGTTGCTTTGTACAATTTTTTTTACTTTCATTTTCCCACATGTATGGAGTAACCCTAAAAATATATATATTTGTTTAATTTTAACTTCTAAACTAAGAAGCGGCTTAAAAATACACATACGTTTAAAATATTTTTAACTTATAGTTTCCGAGTAGGTAAATTAAATCAATTTTTGAATAAAAGAAAGTTCCATCTATGCATTTTGTTATTAAGTGTCTTGTTATCTTGAAAACCGTAACCAAAATGTGGGTATCTTTAGATTGAAAATTACACATAATTATGTCTGGTACTACAAGTTTTGCTTCTATTCGTTCTATTGCTTTGTATATTACAATCATAGATTTATAAGGCATAGATCGAGTGTTCGTACATCCCTAGTGAAGCCATTTCAAGTGCGACGTCACGTCGGACTCGTGTCACCGTATTCGATCGGCCCTGGCAGTACTCAAGGTCACGTCGGTTTGTGTATGTGTACACCTCCCGTTTAAAAATCAAAAACACAGGAAAAATGGTTGTTTGTGCATTGAATGGGTGTCACAACGCATCATATCATAAAAACAAACCGACTTACATTACATTTCACGCGTAAGTATAGAGTTTAATGTGATATTTTTACGTAATCGTAACTACAAAAATCCAATGTTTCGTCAGCCGCCATTACTTATAAATGTTGCCAGTGTAGTGAATATTTTTCCTCAAAATGGGACATGACGTTTACATTCTAAAATGAATACGCTTAATTGAAGTTCCTTGTATAATTATATAAAAATTATACATTTTAAAATATTTCATTATTTTATTGCAAATTATGTAGTAATTTTATGCACATTTTAAATAAAAAATTGTAAAAATGTATCAATTTTTTTATTTAAACCTTATTTCACAAAGGACAGAAATGCAAAATTCCTTAAATAAACATAAAAAAGCTTTTCCTATTAAGGTGTAGAGTAAAGCAAGTGTCCTTGGATGTCTGTATCGATTGGTTTTGATTTGCGCGCCATCTCTGTATTTATTCAAGAGTTAAGATCCATAGCGCTATTGCGACTATTGTTGAACAGTCGCGCGGCTCAATGAACAGATGGCGCTTATACAGGTAAGATAATATAAATAAATGTGAAATAAAATAAAATGTTTCTGTTCCACATCGACTGCTGATCTAACAACTAGAGTCAGACCAAGATAAGTCTGCATCGATTGTTATAGCATACGCAGTGCAAGTGTTATTTTAAATGTCAAACTTTTATGAAATAAATTATGACGTATAAAATAACACTTGCTCTGCATGCTATCGAAATCGTTGCAGACTTCCCTAGGTCAACTCTATACATGGTATAAAAAATCTATGGGCCCTGGAAGTACCTTTTAAATCTTTATAATATACTTGGTCAAGCAGATCTTGTCAGTAGAAAAAGGCGGCAAATTTGAAAAATGTAGGCGCGAAGGGATATCGTCCCATAGAAAATTTGAATTTCGCGCCTTTTTTTACTGACAAGATTTGCTTGACCGTCTATACTTAGCTTATTTTACGTAAAGGAAACATTCTTTTATTTAATTTTGCTGTAGGTATTAGTAAAACTGTATTCAGTTTTTTTTTATGTTAAAAAGGTACTAATTGTACCTAAATTGAGCTATCTCAACATTTCAAGGTAGATTCCCTTCGGAGCCCATATTTTTTTCGGCTCTGTAGGTATAAGCGACCGATGAGAATAATACTATTCCCATTTGTCCCCTATATCAGGCATGGTCAGTGGCGGATTTGCCCTAAAGCCCGGGCCTATGATATGATAGGTGCTGAGAAAGGGGCGGCTAGTATAGTCACGCTCCGTGATTGTTGATCCATTTAGGGATCTAGCTAAATTGGACATGTACGTATTGAATAAGCAATTTAGTTATAGTAGGAGATCCCACATATGGTCGACCTTCACCAATCTGTCTGACGGATGAAACTATGAAAATATGAAAGAAAATCTGTTCCAGAACATAAATAAATAGGGTTGCCTAAAGAAATATGGTCAAGGCAATTTTTAATAAATTTTTGAAAAAAAAATTTTTTCGGCAAATTTCGCCGATTTGTCTGACGAACGAAATAAGTTTCAATGGAAAGTATACAACTTGTACAACATAAATCATCTAGGTTGCCTATCTTTTTCCGGTCACTATTATGTGGTTGCCGTGTTTAAAGAGGTGATTTTATATCGATAATTGCACTCATCTGTCTGATGCTTGAATTATACATCAAAATGATGGTAATTTTATTGCAAATACAATGGTATAGTAACAGCACCAGTCATGGGACATTTAAGAGGAAATTTGGAGTATTTATGATATTTCCCTTGTACATGTAAATGGTCTTCCGCTTAGCGTGTTAAAAGATGAAAGTCCTATCCGCCTTTCATGTTTTAGGCGTGTTGTATCAAAGATACTGCAATGAGTTTCCACATAATTAACAAATTAAAACTATGCTTTTTTTCTCAAGTCATGGACACCAAAGCTCCAGTAATGGGCCCCCGGTAATGGACGTGGATCCAGTAATGGGCCCCCTATAATGGACATTGCTCTATCAGTATAAAATTTTGAAATGGGGAATAAGTTATGGCAAAAAAATAAATTTTTGGTATAAGCTTTTATCGCTGAATGTATTTTTCTTTCCACAGCCAATTATTATTGTATTAGATTCATCGAGACAATTGTAATATACCCAAACACAATTAGTTAGGGTTTATTGCGATAAAGTTCCCATGGCCACCTCTTGTCTCCATCATCAGATCAAGTCCATGTTATCATAATATTGCATTATCATCCGATTTGCATACTAATTACGTACTTACACAAAATTTCAACTGAATCGGAAATCGATAAGTAGCTCAATTCAGCTACCAAGATTTGACCCACACTAACTAACAAGGCAAGTTAAATAAAAGTTTGGAAAAACGATATTAATTTATCCTAAGTCCGAGAATACCCCCTGGTTGACATATTTCGTAACTACATTTTACTTCTGTATTGTTTAAAACATGAAATTATGGCATGGCAAGCATCATTATGTCAATTGTCCCATCATAGGAGGTATGCAGTTTTACAGCTCCTATAATGGGATTGGGCCAAATACCACTATTTTTTTTACATCTGTGGAGTCACAACATAGTGTGTTGTATACCTTATCTCATGGTAAATGCAATTAACAAAACACATTCTAGTTTTCATCAAGTATTAATTAATTAAAATTTAATAAATTAACTCACCTCTCTTAGCGAAGTTGTTAAGAATTTTTAGTGATATTTTTTTTCAGTGGCACGACAACTTTTGGGTTGACGCACATTTCTTAAAAAATAACCGAATTTAATAAAAATTCAAATATAATCAGCTCTAGGACTCTTATTTATGATAAAAATATATCCAGTGTTTATAAACTACTTTTATATACTTATTTTAGAGGAATTGTGTTTTTTTGTCCCATTACTGGTTCCGTGTCCATTATAGGGTATACTACTATATAGGGTTGCTTGCGAAAATCCGGTCACAAATAAATAAGGGTTGCCAGGCTTTTAATTAAAATAAGAAGGGAAGACTTTTAGCGATAACTCATAAACGGCTTAACTGATCAAGTTTGTTTTAATTTTATTTGATTGAGTTTTTTAAGCACTATTTTCAAGTTTTTTTCATATTTTTTGGACAGGTGGTTCAAAAGCTAGAAGGAAAAACCTTTTTTTTTCTTTCTAAACTATTATTTCCGAAATGATTCACTTTTGTTGTACAAGTTGTATACTTTCCATTGAAACTTATTTCGTTCGTCAGACAAATCGCTGAAATTTGCCTAAAAAATTTTTTTTCAAAAATTTATTAAAAATAGCCTTGACCATATTTCTTTAGGCAACCCTATTTATTTATGTTCTGGAACATATTTTCTTTCATATTTTCATAGTTTCATCCGCCAGACAGATTAGTGAAGGTCGACCATATATGTGGGATCTTAGACCATTAGGAGCCTAAATGGCTCAACAATCACAAAGCGTGACTGTACTTACTTCAGGGCCTGGGGCCTAGGGCGATCAAGACTGCAAATTCGCCACTGGGCATGGAAAGGCAATTAATAAAATAAAAAACCGGGCAAGTGCGAGTTGGACTCGCGCACGAAGGGTTCCGTACCATAATGCAAAAAAAAAACGAAAAAAAAAGCAAAAAAAAACGGTCACCCATCCAAGTACTGACCACTCCCGACGTTGCTTAACTTTGGTCAAAAATCACGTTTGTTGTATGGGAGCCCCATTTAAATCTTTATTTTATTCTGTTTTTAGTATTTGTTGTTATAGCGGCAACAGAAATACATCTGTGAAAATTTCAACTGTCTAGCTATCACGGTTCGTGAGATACAGCCTGGTGACAGACAGACGGATGGACAGACGGACGGACGGACGGACGGAAGGACGGACGGACGGACAGCGAAGTCTTAGTAATAGATAGGGTCCCGTTTTACCCTTTGGGTCCTAAAAAGTTCCTAGTGTTCAGAATTACACATAATAAAAGCAGTTTGAAAAAATATTTAATAATGTCATTTTTGCATTACCTAGCAGAACCATTAAAATAAAAACCAACATCTCGGTTTTCTTTGTGTAATTTTGAATTTTGAACACTATTATGTTATATTTGGAATAATACAAATAAACCAGTTTTCATCGTTTATTTATTTCGACGACGACGACGGCGGGGGGGCGTATGTTTTCACTGTTTTCAGCGGCTAGTTTTCTTTTTCTTGGTGGCGCAGATGTTTTCTTCCTCTCTTTCTCATGAATGGCTTCTTTTATGTAGGCTGGGTCTCTAATATGATATGATCTGAACTGATTTTAATCCGCAATTGAGAGGGCCATGAGATGATATTTCTTGCAACTTGTCAAAGAACTGGTCCACATTTGCAATCCTCCTGCCATATTTTGTTTCATGGCCACTGAAATTATAGAAAATTATTAATAAAAAAGCAACACATTAATTAAACCTACCTTTTAGAAATAAACTTATAGAAATATTTCATACAAATACAGTTTCACATGTATATCGCTTCACTGGGAGAAGGGAGTCAAGGCACATCTTAAGCCCCGTCTCCATATCGTGATATGGAGAGGAGGCTTTAGAGATCACAAAAACTTAAAGGTTCTCACCGGCCATATTCTATACAGAGTGAGGAAGAAAAATGTATTAAGTAGTTTGTAAGTAATAGGTTCCCTTTTTTCAGAGAAGGTTACAAAATCAAAGCCAAGTCAAATCCTTTATAATTTCAGGATTTTCTACACAGCACAGAACTTGGCACCCATATAGATCTCAATTATTTTGTCGGCGAGTTAAAAACGACAGTCATATTTTTTATATTGGACTTGGCTCTCATTTCACATTTATGTTATTGTTGGGATACAATTATTCACTTATTTTGAACCATTTAAATATATCTAAAGACCCATACGGGCATTACACTAAGAATGGTGCTGTTCAGCGGTGTCACTCACAAATTATCGCCCGTGTAAGGCCAGTCTTTAGATATATGTCAATGTTTTGAACCCATGTAATAAATATAAAATAAAATCTTTACTTACTGTTCAGGGCCAGTAGGTATATTTTCATGTGTTATATTAAAATCATTTCCTTCAGTGTCTTCACTCAAATAGTCTACATAAGCAGAAAAAGATCTGTAACAATGAAAAATATAAACAAGCCGTAATCAAACAAGTAACCATCATGCTCCATTATGTGTCCGACTCCATGTATGACAAACCAAAACATGTTTGTAATTTGACTTATTTACAATTTCCTGCTTAAAACAAGTTAACTCAATTAAATTACAGATAGATATTGGGACTGAAGGTATTTACATAGCCACCAGACACGGACCTATTTCACAAAATCATTTACTTGTATTACTTAAAACAAACTGCTTAGGGCCGGTACAGACGGACTGCAACACAACTGCAACTTGTATGGAAACTGCATGCTGACATTGCATTTGGCGTGCAGTTCATACACAAATTGCAGTTAGGTTGCAGTCCATCTGTATCTGCCTTACAGAAATTTTTAACTGCTGACCGACTTATTGACTACAGACACTATGGTACCTAATGCAATTTATTATCATTTGTAAGTAACAACAGAAGAAACGCACTGAAAACTTCAAATATGAACATATTACGGTTCATGACATACTGCTTTCATTCACATGGACAGATGGACAGACAAAATAGACAGCGGAGGCTTACTAGTATGGTTCCAATTGTATCCATGCTGTAAGGAATTTGTTAAATATTGACATGTGGGTAAGGTATGATGATCTGCGGGTACCACCAGTTTGGTTCTAGCTAGCAAGCCAGCATAAAAGCAGGCTAAGCTGGCTGTGAGGTAAAATTAAACATAAGTACCTACTTAATATTATTACTCATCCAAATAAAACTTACGGTTCAGGTTGATTTGTGGTTTCTTTAGCAGATTGACACACTTCACTGTCAATTTGGTCATGTGGATCAGGTGGCCTGGAAGAAGAATAAAGTGTAGTTGAGCTATACTATAAAGATTCCATGCAATTAACGAGATCATTAGATTCTTATTTCGTTAGGCAAGACATAAGGATGACAAGGAAATTCTTCTTTTGTACCTTGTTATTGATCAGTAAACGTCAAACTTGATGATGAAAATATGACGTAATTATAAATAGCACTTGCACTAGCAATCACTAGAAATCACTGCAGACTTTTTTTGGTCTAATTCTATGAAACGTGGCCTGCTAGACTAAACCCCTAGTATGCGGCCTGTTAAAACTGATCATTGAAAGTAACCTTGATAATCAAAACAATACTCTCACGCACGGATCCATGTCACGAGAGGTAAAAGTATGTTATTGTAGGTAGGTACTTACTGTGCAGCAGCTTTGTAACGACATTCCGGAGCATGTTTGCTTTCGTTTTCGCTTCAATCTCACTGATGCACTAGATTTTCGTCCCTTCTTGTTCCCCATTCTAAGGGATTTTCAAACATAAAGTACGTACGCACACGTGCGTTAGTACGAAACGACTTGCATCACACAAAACACTAAGTTCAATAACAAATAACAACAAGTAACAGGAATAAAACAATAAGGAATACACGCTAACTCATACGGAATCGTGGAACGATAGACAACACAATGTCAAGCAAGATTGACAAGTTTTCTCAATATCCAAACAACAAACAACGAACCAGTCTGGCAACAGTGCAAAGCGCTCGTGGCGATTTCGAACAATGCACGAACTTGCAACGTCGCTTTCTTTGCTACAAAATGCTTTATCTAGAATCTAAAACTTTTTAAAATCAAAGTATGTTCAAATCCATGTAATTTACTAAATTAATTTAGATCATTTTTTATTTTATTTTTGAATAATTTAAGCATTATATTAGATTTTTCTTTAAAAGAGTACACTCTATTCTATGTCATGGTATAGATTCGTGTAATAATTTTATCCTTACGCTACAAAAGCGCCTGCGCAATATGACAGAGCAATCGTAGTCCGACGAATAATCGTAGGCACTAGGTGGTTTTGGGTCTACAACCCCTATTACAACTATTTGGAAGAAAACTGTTATACTAGAAAATAGACAAAGGTCTTACAAGTAAGTTAAAAAAAAATGCTGTCGTAAAATTCTGTCCGGATGGAATAAAATGCATATAAGTATTTATTAAAACTAGTTATGAAATGTACTTTCTAGACTTCATTATAACAGACAGACACATAACGATTACAATATCCAATACTTGAGTGTATTTTCGACAGGAATAATCACTTTCCAGACCTCCATATGCCATAATATGACCAAACTATTTCGACAAAGACACCTCTTTTTTACGGTTTTGCCCACCCCTTCACCTTAAATCTACACACAAATTATTAATAACCAAGTGTTAAGGATGTTGTTAAATCCCCCATTTTGAGGGAAATATCTATATACTGGCAACACGTATTTGTATATGTGTGTGTGTTGCTGAGCGTAAAACACGGGCCTCCCACGCACACATCGATCGTGTTTCGGTTTCACTTTTGGCAGGTTAGCCGTATGGGGACTATCTGTCTATGCGTTATTAGTCAAAGATTACAATGTTTTGCAACGAATACTAATAGATTTATCCACGGGTAAATGTTGCTCCAGTGTTCATGCCAAGTTTAATGTACAATTTACATTTTTTTTTAATTATGATAGGGCTTACTCATGGCCACAGACTAGCCGAGGCGTAGACGTGGCCTACGATGGAGCGAGCTCGCCCAGAAGGTGCCTGTTCTGCTCTTGATTTGAAGGTTGGTCAACAATTTTAGCATGTCGTTTTAAAATGAGACCGTAATTTTGATTTTTGGCGGCTAAGTTATGGCATAGAGGAAAAATACGAAGGTAAACGTACTAGTGCTCGACATGCGAATGCCCAATAGATGACACCTTGCTGTCACCTCTATTGACAATGACTTAAGTTTCAAGATGACATCTACTGGGACCGCGTCGAGCACCAGTACGTTTACCTTAGGGCCCCCCCACATCTGGCGTCTTTCGAGCGTCGGCGTCTGTGGAAAATGACGTCGCTGCGCAGTTGCGTCGACGCTGCGTCGACGTTGCGTCGAGCAGCGGCCATAGAATTATAGACGCCGACGCTCGAAAGACGCCAGATGTGGGGGGGGGCCTTATATTTCTGTATGGTTCTAGTGACTCGCGGTTTCCGAGGTCACCTCCCGGACTAACAGTAGTTCTTAAAATGTCCGCCCAGGTGGACGTTTTATTTGATGCCTTTGAACTGGGAACTCATTGGAAACTGCAGTTTAAATTTTTTTTTATTTATTTAGGATCACCAACAGACAATACATCATGAAAATTTATCAGTAGCTTACTTACATAACATTAAAGGTAGACGTTTGTCCAATTATAGGTAACCACAGCTTGCTCCAGTATCTTAGGACAATAGGACATACAATATAGGTACATTAGATTAGGACATTTAGACTTAAGCTATGAATAAATAAAATTTTACAAACATGTTTTTTTTTTAAATAGAAGAGAATTATTATGTATAAACGAATTAATTGGAATACATTTGCACTTTACAGCAGAAAAGTGACGAAATTTAACATTAACATAAATAAAGAGAACATAAGTGTAATGTACATACAACTGAATATTTACTTATTTATATTAGTCACTTGACTCTGGTGGCCTAGCGGTAAGAGCGTGCGACTTTCAATCCGGAGGTCGCAGGTTCAAACCCCGGCTCGTACCAATGAGTTTTTCGGAACTTATGTATGAAATATCATTTGATATTTACTAGTCGCTTTTCGGTGAAGGAAAACATCGTGAGGAAACCGGACTAATCCCAATAAGGCCCAGTTTTCCCTCTGGGTTGGAAGGTCAGATGGCAGTCGCTTTCGTAAAAACTGGTGCCTACGTCAATTCTTGGGTTTAGTTGTCAACATCACCATCCACTAACCCGGAGTTAACTAACCCGGAGTTAACTGGTTAAACCAGTGTCAAATTGTACTGGTCACTATGGTAACTTCAGGTTTAACCGGTTAACCCGGGTTAGTGGGGTGGTGCAAGTGGCCCTTAGGGGTTAGGTTAGGTTAGTGTGTCTCATAAATTTTCAAAGTTTACGTACATGTTTTATATACTTTAGGTAATAGCTAAGCTACCTGCTAAAATATCGGTATTTTAGGCGAACCAACCGGTGTTTGGAAACTTGGTTCGAAACGCACCGCGGTCACTACGGCCAGTTTCATTTAAAAAAAAAGAAAGACTAAAACTTGTCGAAAAAAAAATCTTTCAATTGTGTTTTACGGACACTTTTTTTGAGGTGTGCAATGAAGAGTATTTTTCTCAAAAATGGACGGCAAAGTCGACGGCTTCGGATTCAATTAAACGGACTCCCAAGGTCGTCCGTTTAAAACGAATCCTCAGCCTGCAAGTAGCTACTTCCGAACCTCGACAATAATGTACTATTACTAATCTATCTACTTTGCTGGCCAACAATGTATATCTGCTTTGCTGGCTGCTGGCGACAAAAGCCGAATGTGCAATACTGCTGTTTAATAATATATTATCTGTGCCAATAAGAGTTGCCCTCAAGATTATTAATTTACACGGCTAATAGGAACCTGTCAAAAACTGGAGAGCATTAATTTTGCACACCATTGGCCGCAGGTCGAGATATTGGAACGATCCTATCCAATAAGGAAGAATATATGTCCCTATGTACATGAATATAGTGTAGGTGTAGGTAATACAAATCCGTAAGTCCTGACTAGGGCTCGCGGTCGTGTCCGGGTTTCGTGTACACGTGTTCGGTACCCGTTTCCGAACTACACGTACACGGTTTTCTGACCCGTTCTACACGTGTAGTCGTGCACACGTGTAATTAAGATCCGTGTATCCGGGTACCCGTGTACCCGTGTACACGGCGAAACGGACCTTAAATACACGCGGGCCTAACCCGTCCTTGGCGTGTAGCGGAGATTGTAGTAATGTATATATGGATGTTCAATGTGATTGATATGTGTTGTACCAATTTAATTTATTTTTCACCTCAGCAGCTCGAACAAGGGTACTTTGCTAACAGTGAGCAAAATGCGATTTTGTTAAAGGAAAATATAACATATTCCGTTCGTGGTAGTTTCAGTCAGAGATGGGCAAAATTCATTTGAATGACGAATTACGAATGAGAATTACCAAATCATTCGCGAATGACGAATATTTTTTTCGAATGATCATTCGTGTTCAATTCATTCGTGTTCAATTCATTCGCGAATAATTTATTCGGCGAATAAAATAGCCCACGAATAAATTATTTGCGAATAATATTGTCGAATAGTTAGCTTACAAAATAACTATTTAGCTGTTTTATATCCCAATAGTAAAAAGAAAATGTTTTCTATCGGTTTATCTGGTTGGTTGATTTGAGGTGTGGAAACTGGGAATACGCCTCATGTATTGGCGGTCACGTGGGGCGAGAACAACTGGAAATACACCAATAATGGGGGTATTCCCGTTTGTCCCCTTCGGGAACATGTGGGAAAAGACAAACAATCTTTCCCATTTGTCCCCACTTCATTGAAGCAGGGACAAATAGGAACACACCATTAACGGGTGTATTCTTATTGTTCCCCGCCGGGAACAGATGGGAATAGGCGCTGCATATAAAACATTTCCATTTGTCCCTCATGTATGGCGTAGGTCACGTGGATAGGGGACAAATGGGATTACATCAATAATGCACCCATTATAACCAATAATGGGTGTATGCCCATTTGCCCCCGCGGGGAACATATAGGAAAAGAAGCCGCATATAAATATTTCCCATTTGTTCTCACCTTATTTTTGTAAGGACAAAAGGGAACACACCATTTTCGGATGTATTCCCATTTGTCCCCGCCGGGTACAGAAGTGATAGGATTTGCATATAAATATTTCCCATCTGTACCCTCCTTATTGGTGTGGGGACAAATGGGAACACACCATTTTCGGAAGAATTCCTATTTGTCCACGCCGCGAGAGACATTTGGGAAAAGACGCTGCATAGAAATCTTTTGTATCGGCACCAAATGGGAACACCAATATCGGGGACAAATGGGAACACCAAAACTCATATAAAACATTCCCATTTGTCCCCGCCTCATGTATGGCGTAGGTCACGTGAATCGGGGACAAATGGGAATACACCAATAATGCACCCATCATTACCAATAATGGGTGAATTCCCATTTGTCTCCGCGGGGAACATATGTGAAGACCCTGCATAAAAATATTTTCCATTTTTCCCCACCTTATTGGGGTGGGGATAATTGGGAACACAATTTTCGGATGTATTCCCATTTGTCTACGTCGGAAACTGATGGAATAGGTGCTGCATATAAATCGTACCCATTTGTCTCCGCCTCGGGGACAAATGGGAACACCAATATCGGGGACAAATGGGAACACCAAAACTCATATACAACATGCCCATTTGTCCCCGCCTCATGTATGGTGTAGGTCACGTGAATCGGGGCCAAATGGGAATACACAAATAATGCACCCATCATTACCAATAATGGGTGAATTCCCATTTATCTCCGCGGGGAACATATGGGTAGACCCTACATAATAATATTTTACACAAATATCGGATGTATTCTCACTTGTCCCGGCCGGGAACAAATGGGAATAGGCGCTGCATATAAACAATTCCCATTTGTCCCCACCATGGATGGTGACGGTCAGTTGGGGCCTTTCCCAAAATTTTCCTTGGCTCTAAAATACGCTGCAGTTGCATACCTATTCAGATTTGCCATCTGAGTGTGTATTACAAAAATCCTTCGTGTAATTTATTCGAATAATTCATTTCTTATTCGAAATTCTAAACGAATGGTTTATTCGCGAATAATTTATTCGCGAATATTAATCTCACCATAATTATTTAGATTAAAAATGATTCGAATAATGCCCAACTCTGGTTTCAGTAAGCATAACTATCTACTTTTGTATTAAATAATCATTTAGGTTTATATAACACTTTAAACTCTCGCGTTTTGTACACATAATTACACAAACGGGTCTACCGCGATATAATTTCATTGTTTTTACCTTTAATTCCGACGTTTCAGCTGAGTTGCACCAGCTGTGGTCACGGAAAGACTGACGTCCCAACAAATGGTAACATGGTGGTGGTGGTATTTAGGTTTACTTTAATTATCAAAAAACTACATCAATGAAGAAACTGAAATACCAACAATGAAGTCAACGGTTACTGAGATATTGTTAATTTTAATCTTATGATTATTGAAACAAATTGTACTTACCTACCTATTATTGACATTACAAATCAATCCAGTAAAACTGCAAAGTAGGTAATCGAATCTTCCTTACCTTCCACATATTCAATCGTATGTCTTCATAGCACGAATCTCCGCTACACGAGAGTGAAGGGTCGAACCGGCGGGTAAATAAGATCCGTTATTTCGTGTATCCGTGTACCCGTGTACACGGGTACCCGTGTAAACGTTTCCGAATCCGGGCGGGTTCGTGTAGTTCGGGTTCTTAAGCCCGGCGGGCTTAAGAACACGGGTACCCGTGTCAGCGTGTAACACGTGTATCAGGAGCTCTAGTCCTGACTGACTGACTCATCAATGCAGAGCCGAAATTACAGAAGTTATACGTAGAAAGATGAAATTTGCAAATCATGTTACATTTATAATGTGAACAAGAAATAAGAAGTATTTAGGAAAATTCCTAACTCTAAAGGGGGTTAAAAATAACGTGAAAGTTTGTGTGAAAGTGATTTCAGCATTTTTTACATTCATCCTTCAGATTTGTATCGGGATCGAACATTCTTTTAAATGGGGGCCTTGAAACTTTGTAAAAAGCCATGTTATTAAAATACATGAAAAGTAGTTTCAGCGTTTTTGAATATCCATTTCCTAAGGCGGTTAAAAAGGGATAACAGAAAGAATGACGGAGAGTAAGTAATGAAGTTAGAAAAATATAGTTTGATTTTTTTTTAATAGTATATTGTCATTACTTTTAGGCACTTTAAAAAGTTCTTTTTCCATAATCAAGTAGGTATAGTAGTACAGTTTATTTCATAAAAGAGTACACTATGAACATTATTAAGGGTAAACTTAAATCTAAAACAAGGTTGTTTCCCGACGAAGGTTCCGCTCTGTAGCCTTTCTGATAGATTTCGTTGTGCTTATAGAAGAGGTCGAGGAAGGCCGTGCGAGCGTGGAAGGGTCTGGTAGCGACTCGGAGCTCTGTGTCCAGCGGGCTTAGCAAGGTTATATCATATTGCGCGTGGAATCTACTGTCGTCTTTTAACGATAGTCGTATTTTTATCGTTTTGCTGAACATGGTTACGGGTTACGATAAGAATACCACGTCGATATCGTATAAAGTTATCCACTATCATTCGTAAGTGACCACGATTGTCTATGCCTAGAGTTTATGAAAAATCCATTTAATGCCTGGCTTTATTAAAATGTCGGACGTGTGTCGGACGATGTTTGAAAACGAATAGTTAGTTTTATTACTACACTCCCAAATTGAAAAATGTTTAAATGAGTGACAGCTTTATACAAATTGACTTACATTATAACATGCACGGATAATCGTGTTTTCTCAACTGACAATTCACTTGACATTGACAAGCATCGCGTACGCGCATGATTCAGTGAATTTAGTGAAAATACAAACCAAGTCGAATAAAAATACTGATTTGCTGTGTAAACTAAAGGAAATGCCACCCAAAATGTAAGTTTCTCTAATTTATTTATAGAAAAAGTTATAGTTCGTTTGATCATTAACTGGTTTTGTCATGAATATGTTTAATTTCAGTCGATGCTTCGGCGCACAAGAAAATGCTAGCCAAATATATAACTCAGCATCCCCTGTTCGCCTACACCTACAGGGAGATTCATGAGCCTCTCGGAACCCAGAGATACAAAATGCAATGCTGCGCAGTGCACACAAGTTCTAAGATCTAGAAGAAAGGATTGAAGATGTAAGTACACCTTTCTTAAACTAAAATCATGAAAAGTTTCTGGTGCCTTTTAATATTATTGACACTTAATATCTATTTCTTCTCATTCTATCTATTATGTTCTACTAAGTGACAAAAGTTTGTTAAAAACCTGTTCTATCACTACTATAATTGCAGGAAGTTGATTTGGCAACAAGGATGTGTAAAAGTTACACTACAACAGTACCTATGCATACTTACATTTATTCACACTGCATAAAAAGTGCATACTTAAGGGTTCTAACAAATATTAAAATCTTTGAAACCCGTAGACCTCACTTTAAAAACTTATATATTTTTTTACTCTGTTTGTATATTCTAGAAGCTGGTTTTGTAGCAAGAATAAAAGTTTATTGAAAAAGAAAAAGACACACTTTATGCCATAAATCTAAGACATAAAGATAAAATATTATTAATAAGTATTTAGTTTTTATGCCCGTTCCGGATGTCCCGCTCACTTAAACTTTAAGTCCTTCCTCTTCATAACCGTTTTATGTATGATTGTTTTGCCGTTCAGGCAACCTATCTATGGAATGCACTCCCTCTACCTGTAAGACAAGCCCCAAGAAAATTTGTTTTTTGAGTAGTCATGCTCGGTAGTTATCTGCTAAATGTCTCGTCTAGTGTCTATCATCCCATATACATATTAGTACATTTATTTTTATAACATATATGTATGTTTATGTTAGTATGTATATCTAAGATATACCTACTGCATTTGCTTTTTGATTGGTTTTTGCACCAACCCAACCTTTAGTGTTTATATGTGACGTCCCACGGGTAAAGGTATCTTATGGCGGTTGGCGCTTACGCTATTAACTATTAACGCCGCTCCAATATTATTGCGGCGCTATGCGACGTAAGCGCCAGCCGCCATAAGGTACCTTTTGCCGTGGAACGTCACATATTTGTTTCTATGGTTGACTAGTAGGTGATAGATAATGCCTTTTGGCATTAAGTTCGCCATTTTTACGTAATTCTATATTTTTGTGCAATAAAGTTTATAAATTAAATAAATAAAGTAGCCATACCCACAAGTAACTTACAAATTCCCTGCAAGAGTTAGGCCGGCGCCCCACTGCTGCCCACGCTATGTACACGACCCACGTTCCTATACAAAATTTCGTGGGCTTGCCCACGGTTTGTATTAAAACGTGGGCCGTGGATGTAGCGTGCGCAGCAGTGGGGCGCCGGCCTTATTCAATACAAATAAATTGTATTAGTACCTATTCTACTAAGATTATAAAAAATATAATACCTACTCGTACAATATTCTTACTTATAACATGTAGGTAATATAGGAATACTAGGAACAGTTATGTTAGCACTAAAGCTGGCCATATACATTTGACAGCTAAGTTTGACCCACTTCCCGATTTCCGATTGAGCTGAAATTTTGCATACATAACAATATGTAAATCGGATGACAATTGCAATATTATGATGACATGGAGCTGATCTGATGATGGAGACATGAGGTAGCCATGGGAACACTGTGATAAAACAACGCAAACTAATTGTGCTTGGTGTTGTTAGAATGGACTCATGGAGTATTAGTTGCCTGTTGAAAGAAAAGTACAGTCAGCGATAAAAGCTTGTACCAAAAATTATATTTTTGCCAAAAACTTATTTATATTGTTAGGGCTTGGGAGTAGAAGCTGGTTTCTTTACTGCTGGCAGCTGGAATATTTTTTTTGTGTTTGGTAAAGTGGTCTATTGTACCTATACCTGACTATGGGAATGATTTTAGCAGCCTATGTATGTGTGTGGGTATGTTTGTGTCGTATATTACCCTAGCATAGAATATCTGAGATACATTTTGATAAATAAGGTGTTGGTTGGTTTGTTTTTATGACGCAAGTGGTACAGAACTACACTTGATACATAATACAACTTTAATAACGGATAAATAATTACTAGAACAAAATTCAATTTATTTTCAATCGATAATTTGGACAACTGTAACAAAAAAATCCCCCTGGCTTAAAAACGAGAGCTTTCTAAAAGTGACATTAATTTCACATAATTTGCCAATGAACCGCTGTAAGTACTAGCCTGCGCCTGACCTCATCTAATATAATTTGTTTCTGTTTCAGTCATAACATATTGGAGGCTTGAAAGTGCACATACCCATAGATTGGACGTTAAGCTCAACGAGACCATGCGATGCATCTCAGGCACTATCCGATCTACAACCGCCACTGGCTGCCGGCATTGAGTCACATTGCCCCTCCTCACATCCGACGACTCAAGGCGTTGAAGAGGGAGGCTGAGAATATCACGAATAACCCCACAATGCCTGTCCACGAGGAATTCTGCCGCCCGACTGCCCGCCGACCCTGTGCTACAGCTGGGAGCCTGAGCAGCTTTAATATTTCGGATAGGTGGATAGCGGAATGGTCAGCTTCGGCAGCTCGGAGTTGCTGTATATCTGACCCAACTAAAAAACCAAAAGGGTTTGACCTTCCTCGGAAAATCTGGTGCCGCCTGAGAACCGGACATGGCCGCTGCAATTCAGCCACACAAATGGAGGTAGACGGCTTTCCCACTTTGCGAATGCAGAATGCAGACCACTTAGCATATCTTCCAACGCTGCCTACTCCACTCCTCCTCCACTCCTGGGCCTGTTGAGGACCTGAAGACCGTGACACCTGACTTGGTTGCTTGGCTTGGCAACCTCAAGGCTACACTCTGAATGCCCTCATCAGTTTATGATATGAAATGAAATCACTTTATTGGAGCATTCCACGAGCTGTCCCGTACAAACGCATTTTATTTCCTGTGTTGCGACTTTTTTTTTCGCCATTTAAAGCAAGCGATTAATTTTCCGTGCATGTTTGACCATTTGTCATAGAAAAGGAAACTCTTATACCTGCAAATCTCCAGAAAATCTGCATTTCTACGGGACAAACGGTAGACAATTGCATGGAATGCTCCATTGCCAAAACATGATAAGTTGATGGTAGAAAAAATATTAGGAATACAAACCATATACCTACATATAAATTCTATGATAAGTATGTACTAAGTTATTCTAGGTTAAGTACTAACTTATTGTCTACTCTATACATAGGTAATTACACTTAGCAAGACATGTTGGCCGTGGGTACCAAGCTCAGCATGTGCTAGACTGGCGTCCAGCGCTGGTTTTCAGTTTGGCCCCTTTTTGTTGGAGGTCTGAGAGGAATGTTGATCTTTTCTGCGCCGTTAAGCATTCTATTTATATTGGAAACGAAACTTATAGATGAGCAGTTATGAAATAGCAATACTACAATAATATGGATATCAAATAAAAGCTAGTGAGAAGACCATTCCAAAAATATATATATGTGTCATACCTATCCACAAATAAAACAACAAACAACCTTTTCAGTTCATTAGTATTATCATTAAGCGTTTTACAACGTAAGTTAGGCCGTCGAATCAGACAGAATGGTAAGGGCCCCCGCTCAGTGGCGAAACTGAGGCAGCAGGGAAACTTTTGTCAGTCGTATTTACCACCACTGTGAAGTGTGAAATGCGGATGGTAATCTGGCCCACAGCGCAAAAGAGAAAGACGATCTTTTAGGAACTCTTTTTGCATCGAACTCGACCTTGAAAGACGACGGTAGCGCCCTACCGCCCACCATCCCGTAGTGTGAATACTCTATGCCAGAAACTTCTATCAAGCAGAGGGATATTCGGCGGGAGTTGCTATGCTTTCGTTTTATAAGGCAAGCGGGCCAAGTGCTTCAGAGTTGTGTCCAGTGTTAGCGCGTCTTACGTTAGGGGTCTCCTGTCGAAGTTACCATCTTATGGACTGTCCAATAGACTACCTATTATGCAAGTGGATCGCTAGCCCTTTGTCCGGCAGGCGCATATGAGCCGTAGTTGACGGAACCTGCTTCAATAGCTGCTGCTGCATATCTGTGACATGTTGTCTATCGACGACATTAATCGATATGTGGACTACTGAGGCTTCCTATACACTATACAGGATGGCTAAAAAATAACTACATTCCCGTTGCCAGGGAGGTTTTGGGATTATACTGAGTAACTTTTGCTACGGGACCAACCTCGAAATCGCGAAAAAAATAGTTTACCCTCCCATAGAAATTGGACCAGCCAAAATGTATGAAACAGCCAAATTTTTTTTCGCGACTTAGGGGTTGGTCCCATTTCGTTTCGGAGAGGGGGGGGGGGGGGGAGGCGCAAATTTGGTGCCTGCCCCGGGCGCCATATGACGTTCCTGGTACAAAAGCTGTTCATACTTCATAGTAATCCAGCGATAAAGCTGCTGGCATGATGGGCACTTTCACACCGGGTACGGCAGCCAATGATTTGTTTGTACACCTACATTTAATGTGTAAATAAACTTTGTTTAATTTTTTGGCAATAGTTGTTTTATTTACCCATTTATAAGGTGTACCCTTGTTTTGCCGACAAACTTTTCATCGAATATTATTTCATCGACAACGATTCATCGAAACGTTAGTACTAGTAATATTGTTTGGCGTTAATTTGTTTCATATACTATTTATTTCAATTTTTCTTAGTGCGTAGAAATACTATTCAACGAATATTACTTGATCGCTAATTCGTTTCAAATTATTTTAATTGGCACAACTACTAAACATTGCAATTCATTTGTTCGACGTATTACTTTAATACATTTTTATATGTCGTACTACACATTTATACATTTTTCTGTTGTAAGAATTTTAGATTTAGGTTAATGTTAGAACTGCGACCCCACACAGAAACGAACGGCTATCAAAGTCGGTTTAGGTTAGGTTAGAACTGCGACCCCACACAGAAACGAACTGCTTTCAAAGTAGGTTTAGGTTAGGTTAGAACTGCGACCCCACACAGAAACGAACGGCTTTTAAAGTAGGTTTAGGTTAGGTTAGAATTGCGACCCCACACAGAAACGAACGGCTTTCAAAGTAGGTTTAGGTTAGGTTAGAACTGCGACCCCACACAGAAACAAACGGCTTTCAAAGTAGGTTTAGGTTAGGTTAGAATTGCGACCCCACACAGAAACGAACGGCTTTCAAAGTAGGTTTAGGTTAGGTTAGAACTGCGACCCCACACAGAAACAAACGGCTTTCAAAGTAGGTTTAGGTTAGGTTAGAACTGCGATCCCACACAGAAACGAACGGCTATGAAAGTAGGTTTAGGTTAGGTTAGAACTGCGATCCCACACAGAAACGAACGGCTTTCAAAGTAGGTTTAGGTTAGGTTAGAACTGCGACCCTACACAGAAATGAACGGCTTAGTAAGTAAAATTATTGTTACCAATATATTTATAATTTGCCCAACATGAAAATGGCAGCCTTGTAAAATTATATCTTCAAAATTAGAGCACATAGCTATAATCCTCGGAGTAATTAACAATGGAGCCGCCATTAACAGGCGTTCCCCTCTGTCGAAAATAGGCGGCCAATGGTCAACCATATGTCAACCATATGGACTGACGTTTATCTGACATGACGTACCTATACATTTGATGTGCCCCTCCCCCGCAAAAAACGGCAGACTATTTTGTACCGAAAATTTTAGACATGGCGTCTCCGTTGGTTATATCCTCTAAGCTATAATCGCGCAGAGTGAGCCGACTGACGTGATTGCGTTTAGTTTCGTTAACGAAATATTACAAAATGAAATAATTTTACGCGTAATAAATTTTATTAAATACAATCCAAAATGAAATAAGAAAATCCGTAAAGAAATACCACGATATAAACTATATACAAAATAACTCAAGTACCAATTAAAAGTCCCCGATTTAAATTTACTAGTATCGATTCTTCGACGCCATAACTTGTCGATGAAATGAAAATACTTGAAACGTTGTCTTCGAAATAACATTCGATGAAATGTCTGTCGGCAATTCAAGGGTAAACCCATTTATAATATTCTCTCTAGCACAGAGCCGAAATTGTTAACTTATCTATAGAGTTTAGTAAACAAAAAAGACTTGACAACACCACAAGTGACGAGAATTGTCATTCTTGTATCTACCTAAATGGAATTTAACATAGTTTTTAATATTCAACATTAGTTATTGGCGTATTGAGTCTGACCGCAGTTATAGTCACTAAAGTAGACTTATTAGCATAATAGAGCATTTAGGAATATTCTTATTTGACCTTTTCACCGCCAGACTCACTAGACGCGTCCTTAAGACGCGTCTTTTCATACAAACGTAGTCCACATTTTTCTCTCTGGATAATAACATTAAATATTTTGATACAATTTGTTGTATATCATATCAACATCAACTACAGCCATGCCCCTACGGTTGTTCTTTTTTTTAAATTTTTAATTATTATAAGAGTTAGAAGCATTTAAAAATTTGTATGTAATCTGTCTTCCGCTCCTAATTTTTACAATAATCAAAAATTCGAACGTAGGGGCATAGTTATAGCCATAGGCTATATGGTTAATATACATTAAATTATGTAAAGATATTTTCCATAATGTCAATATCCAGAGAGGAAAATGAGGACTACGTTTGTATGGAGAAGCGGAAGCGGCCATCTCCCTTTCCTCTTAAGTAAGAACGTGCCTAAAATGTTTTTATTACCTATGTTTTTATTACCTATGCTTTCATTGTACTATACTGCATATGAGTCGGATTTTACATTTAGAAGCTATAATATCACAAATTTTGTACGCATAAGGCTAAAATGAAAAATAAGAATAAGTGACACCTACATTGAAGCATGCCCGGGAATGGTGTTCTGTGTGAAGATTATCCGTCTTGAATGTTTACTAGTCTCTACTTGTATAGAAATATAGGTAAATTAGGTAGGTATTTGTGTGATAGTAAAACATAGTAATAGGCGAAATATGTATTTATTATGCTTATTAAGAGCCGGTTTTGTGCATGCTTGCATGCTTAGGAAGTTTTTTAGGAGCGTCTTCTCTAATTTTTCCCTTGATCCACGAGAAGTTTTCTGGAAGAAAAAGAAGGAAATAAGTAAAAGTAGGTTCATGTGGCAGCGATGGAGTAAGTATTTTCACATGAGTGCAGTCTAGTGCACTCAAGATATATACTAAACAATCGCCAGGAATAATATCCATTAAACAAGGCAGCACATTAGAACTAGGTGCCTTAGTTAAACCTAATAAGTATTGCATTCCCAGATTATATATCCCAGAGATAACTACTTATCATACATAACTATCAAACAATGGGTAGGTACATATCTCAATGCATAATACAGCCGCACTCATACTTATTCAAAAAAGGAAAAGTTACTAAGACAGTCCTTGTGGAAAGTCACAGTTTTTTATGTCTAATACTTAATTCAGTGCTCAAAAGAACTTACCTTCTGTTTACAGCATCTACAAACTGCTCGAGGTTCAGGCTTACAGTAGTGTGGCCAATCCAGTCAGTAGTGCTCCAATGGACAAGCCATGATCTTGACTAGTCCCACATTGGTAGTTAATTGCCATCAGCTAGCAGGTATAACTGTTACACACCAGCAGCAGCAGCAGCTGCTGCTGGTGTAGGTGTGCTGCTGGTGTGGTGTATACTGTTAGAACCTAAAACAAATAAGTACCTAATTACAGTACCGGCCAATAATATATCACCTCCATGCTTTTACGGTATAACTTTTTATTATATTTGTGAGTGACTTCCACAGCTTTAGGTAGTTTAGTAGTATTCCTTGTCCAGTGATGTGAAAAATTGGTCTATGTAATGATTTTTTCATAGAGGTTTTTTGTTTTAATGTATGGTCAACTTCATTATTTTTAAAGAGCTTTTTTAGTAATATGCTGAGTCTCTTATTGTAGTTCACAGTATTTCAGTATTCATAATATCTTATACCTTTAAACGAGCAATTCTTGTATAATTATTTATTTATATGTATATATATTTCGGGGATATCGGAAACGGCTCCAACGATTTCGATGAAATTTGCTATATGGGGGTTTTCGGGGGCGAAAAATCAATCTAGCTAGGTCTCATCTCTGGAAAAACATGCATATTTATATAAAATGACTAGTAAAATATGAAATCTACAAACTAACCTACTACAAGTTCATACAAAAACACACAAAGGTGATATGTTATTGACCGGTACTGTAAATCTAATTTTGTCAAGTAGATTTTCCCCCTGGAGGTTAGGATATGAATGTTGAAGTAAATAGTAGCTTAAGTAACCTCTGTTAGTAGGTTAGTAGCATAAGTAAGAGATTGTACAACAGATATCTTAACATACTAACTTTTACATATAATAATGAGGCCGGTACCTAGTATTGAAGAGTTTAGTAGCATTGTCATTAAGACGTCTGTTTTACATAGAATCAATGATTTCAAATATAATAGGGTCTATGCATAGAATACATATTAACTTTATAAGAAACACTGCAATTTTATAGCTTTACCTTTGAGATGTTTTGGTAGGTAACCCATCACCGTTTTGAAGCTCGGCGTTAAATTCGGCACATAAGTAAATGCACTGCACACTCCTTACGCACTCTGTAAATATGCCGAAACTCTTCGTCCGTCATATCAAATGGGCTGCAAGTGTTTCTTAAAGCTGTTTACGATATTTTTCTTCAACAGCAGCCGCGAGTAGGAATAATAAAATTTGACTTCCCTGCGAAGAAAATATTGACAATATTATATACAGCGGAACATTGTAACTAATAACTCTCAATATAATCATAGAAAAACTGATATTTACCTGTAATTTATACCTTAAAATATGATTATTCACTACTTTTGCTTTCACGACAAGGCTTATCGTCATCTAAGAAGCACGTAGTTAAAATTAACTAAGTTGAACTGTCAAAATGGGACAATCTGTCAAATTATCCACATCTTATCCAACGACCATGTTATGCAAATTGTCTTCTATCATCTACCGCTGTCAAATGTGGATAACTCCATATATCGTCTGCAACCATAGTATGGATGATAAAACCGACGATAACGGCCGTTTTATCCACACCTATTGCGTGATAACTACCTTGTCGTACAACCTTGCTAAGCCCGCAGCTCCAGATAGTGCCATTTGTCTCGGGTCACCGGCTCCCAGACGACGGGGATCAGCTCGGTTGGTTCAGGAGTTGGATTCCTGGGAAGTAATAAGACAATATTTAATAACTAGCTTCCACTAGCGCAGATAGACAAAGTTACTTTCGCAGTTGTTGAAAATTCATCACTTACGGGGCAACAAAAGCTTCCTAAGTATTGAACGTTTATTAACCACTAGCTGTGCCCGCGGCTCCGCCACTTTTTAGTACCTATGAGAAAGTCGAATTTGCCCGGCTTTGGAACGCGTACAGCGCGCCACGTACCTACATCGGGCTACGCCCGACACTTTAATATGAGAGAGTCGAAGGCGCCCGGCTTTGAACCGCGTGCAGCGCGCCACGTGAATCGGGCCTTCTTTGTATTTAATAAGTATCCCATTCAATAATAATATTTGGTTTAATGAGATTAGGGTGCAGTGGGTTCAGAAAACGAAGTTTTTAAAAAGCCGTAGCTCTTTTTTGGTTCATAATATGGCTGCCATACATTCAATTAGCAATCTTGAGGGCTTTTTCTAGTGACTTCCGCGATTCAAATCCTAAGTTTTTGACTTTTGCTCGATAGAAAACGATCACGAACATAGGTCTAAAACGGACTTTAAACATTCGTAACAATTTGTGCACAAAAGATAAAAATATGAAAACTGCTTCTAATAACGCGCAATTTTATGCTTGAGCGAATTCCGCGATTACTTTTTTTTTTAATTTAACATTAAATAAATAAGTTCAAAAACATGATATCAGCGGTCCCGTGCACGCAACTTCTTTGATCAGATGCCCGCTGGGCTTGAACGAAGGCGGTCCTATCGCGGGGCGCACTAAACTGACAGTTGGGTTTTGCAATTATTTTGACATCATATACGTATACGAAAAAGTATACCAGTAGACAAATTGTATTTAAAAAAAATAGGGTAAATTAATTATCATCACATAGAGCTCGAGTCTCATCTTAAATTTGATTTGTTGTTGTTTACGGGGGATAATTATTGAAAAACGCAGTAAACTATCTTAAAACAATACGGTTCTAAAATCATTTAAGTAATTTGCTCCTTGAAACCCCGCTTAAAATTAAAAAAGTTTGAAGACTCATACTTACTGATTGGAGTTCATTTTCATTATGCTGGTATTACCTAATATTGCGTAATTTTAAAAACGTACCCATGTGACTTCTGTACGTCATACGTCAATGAACTGATTGTGATGACAATTTTGTGATCTTGTATTTATGTTAGAGAACTTTTGATCTTCAAATATTACCTATTATGTAATACGGAACGATATGTAAATATTTCGTGTACTACTTGAAAATCTTGAAGCGGTACACCTATTTTGTTGCTGTGAGGTCCGCCTAGATTTATAATGCGGTTACGTTCTGTTCTGCAAACCTTCATGAAATCAAGAATAAATAAACGACTATGGTCTAGCCTCAGTCCTAGTGAGTTTTTGCGGCTCGTGAGGCCGAGATATACTTGCCTACGAGGCTTACAGGCCAATACCGATGCGGACTGGTTTACTGTGATTGTCTATGTATCGATTGTTATCCAAATTTACTATAAAATAAAACAAAGTTTCTAGTTCAATTATATTCTGTGCATATTTAATTTTATTTTTTATACCTCGTCGATGACAAACAAGCAAACAGACGGGCCGTATGATGGTAAGCAGTCGCCGTAGCCTATGGACGCCTGCAACTCCAGAGGTGTTAGGTACATGCGCGTTGCCGTGCCTAACCCTCCGCACCCTCGTTGGTAACTGGCAACCATACTCACCGGCAGGAACAATACTATGAGTAGGATCTAGTGTTATTTGGCTGCAGATTTCTGTAAGGTTGAGCTCTGCTCTAGATCTGGAATGACATCCGCTGTGCTGTGTCCTACCACACAAAGCGAGATGTAATTCACAGTGCCCATACCTCTCTTTTGGACGTAGTTCAAGGACCAGAGGAATGTCCATATATCTTCGTTCAGTATTTTCGTACTAAATAACTACACAGATTCAGATTCTGAACATATAACCGTAAGTTTACCAAAAATTTGGCGTAGCTGTACAGTCAGATGCAGAGAAAAACAATCCGCCAAAATTAAATTTTTACCCTGCCAGGACTTTATTCATTGATGAAGATAACGATATGTTTGCAAAAATGTAGTGATGAACATAGGTGGACAGTAATTTTGGATGCGTAGGGGAGAGCGGGGAGAAACGCAACACCTTGTACTTTGACCTTAGTTTCTGGCTAACCGTTATTATTTTGATGAAATTAATGTAGTCATATATAACTTCATTGCATGTTCTGTACATTAACATCTTGATTAACCTTATAATTGTGTATTTTGTATGTAAGTACCAGAGTGACTAAAAAATCTTCTTTTGTTACTCATGACCCCGTTGGCGTGCAGTAAGTAACACGTGTGGGTCAAAAGTAACAGGACACAGTGGGCTGTAATTAATATAATATGATAGGTATATCAAATCAAAAAAGTACTAATTAAATATGTAAATTATTATTGATCACACACTTTAATATTTGCATTTTAACTACATAAACATTAGCATTTTAAGAAAATAAATCAATATTAAGTCCTCGTTAGAAATTGTTTTTATTTCAAGTGATGAGATCAATTATTCTGTTATAAATAGTGTCCGACCGAAACATGTTTTTTTGCCGAAACCGAAACCGAAACCGAATGTTCGGCTTTGGTTCTAGTTTCGGCCGAAACCGAAACCGAAACCGAACCTTTTGTAGACTTGTTAAAATCGTTGAAAAAATGTCATAAAACCGCTTTTACACCCATATTATGGGGCTGTCAACAGCTCAACACCCAATGTCGTTGAAATTGATGTTACTTAAGCAGTTTTTTAAGAGAATTACTAGAGTTAGACCAAGATAATTCTGCAACGATTTTGATAACACACGCAGTGCAAGTGTTATTTTAAACGTCAAAACTTCTATGAAATTATGACGTATAAATAACATTTGGACTAGTTGCACTGCGTATGCTATCAAAATAATTGCAGAATTTTCATGGTCTAACTCTATTCATTCACCAGTCAAGCCAACATGTAGATACAGGGTCAACCAAAAACGCGAGCGCAGCGAGCGCGAATTTTTTGTTGACTACCGATCTTCACCTGGGCCTAAACGTCCGAAGTGCACCAGTGAGGCGAACTTTCATGCGAAGTCAAAGCCGTGCTTCAGGCTTCAGGATAAGTACCTAGTTGACCATAGACTCCAACCAATGTCCATTGTATTAAAAAGCGAGATATTTCGACTTTTAATCCGAAGGTCGCAGGTACAAACCCCGGCTCGTACCAATGAGTTTTTCGGAACTTATATACGAAATATCATTTGATATTTACTATTTTATTTTCGGTGAAGAAAAACATCGTGAGGAAGCTGGACTAGTCCCGATAAGGCCTTGTTTACTCTCTGGGTTCGAAGGTCAGTGTGATGGCAGTCGCTTTCGTAAAAACTAGTGCCTACGCCAATTCTTGGGATTAGTTGTCAATTTGACCCCAGGCTCCCATAAGCCGTGGCAAAAATTCCGGGATTACGCGAAGATGATGAGTTTTCTTATTATTCCTTTGCCCAGGCCCAGTAACATGCGACAGTGCTATCTCATTTACTCCGATACAATTAGACAGTGTGCGCGTTATAGGTATTAACAGCCTCTTAAGACTGCGTCGACCGTCTAGTGGCGCCCTCATTAGTGGAATTGTGTTTTATAATAAACCAATTAATTTCTGTACCTATACATGAATCAGTATATGTAGGTACATATTAATATTGTTGTCCTACTTATTCCCCAACTTTTGGTCTTTGTCACATAGTTTAGTTTCATAGTACGAAGTACCATTTCGTAAGTTTCGGCTCGGCCGAAAGGTACGGCCGTTTTTTGGCCGAAACCGAAACTACAGCCGAAACATGATTTTTTGGCCGAAACTGGCCGAAACCGAAACCGAAACCGAACCTTCGGTCGGACACTAGTTATAAACATGTTTTCTACTCAGATAATTCAGGGTCAGAGTTTTTTCACTCACAAATATGGCATACATCGTTTAAATCATCATTGACGCATTAAGCATGTGACACCATATTAGATTCAATAGGTATATATTGTATGGGATGTAAATGTTACTTTTGTACCTATACGGTTTTGTTACTTTTGTACCCGACCGCATTTTTCTGAAAACATGAAAGATATCTTTGAAACGGAACGTGCTCGAGAAAATAAATTGCAATCAAGCTAATCAATAATCAATATCCCTTCTGGTGGCAGGGCCTCCGGTTGAAGGGTAGGAGAAATGGTGTGGCCATTTTTTTTAATATGCCCCTGCGTGGCAGAGGGCGGAGCCGGACACTTCCCTAATTGGCCGCGAACCGGGAGACGGTTCCGTCATAACAAGCCCGTGAGTGGCAGAGACCGTCTCCCGGCCTCTGTGCGACATCGTATTTCGCGCCTAAAATAAAACCGTTAAAACTATGCCTTGCTTGCTCACTCTTGCAAGATGCATTCGTCAATAAACAAGGATGGTATTCCTTAACGGTCGAATTCCCGCGTAAAATAAAGTTTGTTAGAACTGTGTGAATCATATTAAATGTATTGTTTTGTCATAAAAACTGCTTTTTCTACAGTCAATTGTTTTATTTCCTAATTATACGTATTTTTGTACATGAAAGTAGAAAAAAATTGGTAATAATATGAGATTTGATCAAGTCCAGCATAATTCACATAAAATAGAATGTAATTCATTGGTATACAATCAAATAAACCACTTTATGCTGAATTCAATAATACATAGTTAATATATATCATTCATACATATTTTTTGAGAAACGGTCATATTTCTAACACGTGCCAAATTCGCGATGACCATCCTGGAGGCCCCGCCACTTGACGTATATTTTTCCAAAATGGCCGCGCCACTCAACCTCAACCCACCGTTAAATCTGAGGCGCCGCCATTCAACGGCTTGTTATGTCTGTCCGTCTCCCGGTTCCCCGCCACTTACCGTAGAGACCGGGAGCCGGACAATGCCACTCTAGGGGATATGCAAATATTCAGAAAATGTATGTATTTGAATACAACGTAAACATCAAATAACTAAAAGTCAAAAAACGTACTTTTGATTCGAAAAATCACGTTGCGTCCTCTCACACAACCTAATAGCACGTGGCGCCCGTTTCGACTGAATGCAAGTGAAGGGGGCGCCACTGTCTATCACCTAATAGCAGCGGAGTGGTGATTAGATACACCTACAGAGCAATAGTTACTTTCCTTTCCACCCGCCGTTACGTTTGTCCCCGCTCTCCCCTACAATTCACTTGAAAAAGCATGCAAAATTTTCTTATTAGCTAGGTACTACAACTAAATATATACAGATTGAAGCTAAGCTAAGGTAAGTAAGTTATATAATAATAACATCTTAGGAATACACATATGATTTCAATGAAATTGATTTTGCGCCTTATCGAAAGCCCTATTGAATAGAGTAGTACCTAAATAACGTTTTTCATCTGACGACTTCTGTATTTATTCGGTTTATTTAGTACGCGTATCTAATGAATCCGATTTTAGTTAATTTACATTTAAATACGTCACATGTGACATGAACAGACAAGGAGAGTAAGATATAATATATTGTTTCTCTTCCTTCTTTCAATGGAACTTTTTTAGAGTTTCTCTTCCTCAAAGGAGGCTAGTGGTTAACACGAAACTCAAAATACTCTCATTTGCATCTTAAAAAAAAACAGGATGGGTCACTGACCTGTCCCAGTAAAGTGAGGTAGTGTGCGTGAAGTGTGCTTGTGTGTGAAATGGGGTAATTTGACAGAATCTGAAAATTTTCCTCGGGCATACCTCGCCTTAACATTTTTTGTCAATTCTTACTTTTTGAAACTCAAACTTTAACCCACATGTTGCATATACAGGGTGATCAATCCAAATGGGTCAGTATGGAGAAGTCAGAAACTATGAGAGATAGCGAAATCTGTTCTTAGGAACCATGGCGTCGATTTTAGATTCAATAATAATGGCATTCATTTTTTTTTTATCTATCATACATAACCGGGATTCGAACCTGGTCAATATTCTTTAATTTCTTTATGTAATCGCGTGTAGTATTTGTTTGTATGGCAACTTTTAAACGATGCGTGATAGGTGAGGGTGCTCGACCAAATATCATAGAGGGCCCCGAGACAAAACAAACTACATTAAAAAAAAATCAATATGGTCGACTTTTTATTTTTATTTATTCAATTTGGTCCGAGCGCGCTGATATTTGGCATGCGGCGAGCCTGGGGGCCCAAGATTACCATGTCAAAAAAAAAATTGGGAAAATCCAAAATGGCGGCGGACACGGGCAAAGTCAAATTTCCAAGCAGTGTTGGGCATTCAAGAATAAAATCATTATTTGAATAAGAATTCGTAGGAATAAAATCATCTCGATTTTATTCCCGTCAAAAATATTCAAATAATTTTGGTCGGGAATAATTCGTATGAGAAAAAATTGAATGAGAATAACTTATTCTTAATCAAATAAATATAATCATGATTTTTAATTGAAATAATATTCCACGAATAAAAATGTAGTTCGGGTACCGTATAGGTACTAATTACGTATAGTTAGGTAGATGTAATAGTAGTTAGTCTCTTGTCTAATTTATACCTATTTTATGGAATAAAATCTTACAAATTGACTGTCGCATAACGCATAGTTTCAGTAACCGTATTATTTTTAATTTACTAATCAAATCATTAGGTTCAATTTAACTGGTCTAGGGGCCTAGCCAAGATGCCAATCGTTTGCGCTCCGACAACGAAGCGCTTTGTCTCTATCACTCTTACATATTAGTGCGATAGAGAGACGGAGGTAGCGTTTCGTTGAAGTAGCGCAACCCATTGGCATGTTGGCTACGCACTCAAGGTGCCTAGCCAAGATGCCAATTTTTGTTTTAATTTAATAATCAAATCATCAGGTAAATTTAACCGTTCTGGGGGCCTAGTCAACATGCCAATCGCTTGCGCTCCAACAACGAAGCGCTTTCTGTCTATCACTTCTACATATTAGTGCGATAGAGAGACAGAGATAGCGTTTAGTTGTCGTAGCGCAAACGATTGGCATACTGGCTACGAACCCAAAATGCCTAGCCAAGATGACAGTTTTTGTTTTTAATTTAATAACCAAATCTTTGGATACAATTTAGCTGTTCTGGGGGCCTAGCCATTATGCCAATAGTTTGCACTCCGACAACGAAGCACTCTCTCTGTCTCTCTATCGCACTTATATAGAAGAGTGATAGAGACAGAAAGCGCTTCGTTGTTGGAGCGCAAGCGATTGGCATGTTGGCTAGGCCCCCAGAACAGCTAAATTTACCTAATTTGGTTATTAAATTAAAAACAAAAATTGGCATCTTGGCAAGGCACATGGAAGCGTAGCCAACATGCCAAACGTTTGCGCCACGACAACAAAACGCTATATGTCTCTCTATCGCACTAATATGTAAGAGTGATAGAGACAGAAAGCGCTTCGTTGGCGGAGCGCAAGCGATTGGCATATTGGCTAGGCCCCCTGAACAGCTAAATTGTACCCAAAGATTTGGTTATTAAATTAAAAACAAAAATTGACATCTTGGCTAGGCACCTTGGGTGCGTAGCCAATATGCCAATCGTTTGCGCTACGAGAACGAAACGGTATCTCTGTCCCTCTATCGCACTAATATGTAAGAGTGATAGAGACAGAAAGTGCTTCGTTGCCGGAGCACAAGCGATTGGCATCTTGGCTAGGCCCCCAGAAAAGCCAAATTTACTTAATGATTTGGTTATGAAATTAAAAACAAAAATTGTCATCTTTGCTTAGCACCTTGGGTGCGTAGCCAACATGCCAATCGTTTGCGCTACTACAACGAAACGCTATCTCTGTCTCTCTATTGCACTAATATGTAAGAGTGATAGAGACAGAAAGCGCTAAAAACAGCTAAATTGTACCTTATGATTTGGTTATTAAATTAAAAACAAAAATTGGCATCTTAGCTAGGCACCCAATTGTTTGCGCTACGAGTGCTACGACAACGAAACGCTATCTCTGTCCCTCTATCGCACTAATATGTAAGAGTGATAGAGACAGAAAGTGCTTCGTTGCCGGGGCACAAGCGATTGGCATCTTGGCTAGGCCCCCAGAAAAGCTAAATTTACTTAATGATTTGGTTATGAAATTAAAAACAAAAATTGTCATCTTTGCTTAGCACCTTGGGTGCGTAGCCAACATGCCAATCGTTTGCGCTACTACAACGAAACGCTATCTCTGTCTCTCTATTGCACTAATATGTAAGAGTGATAGAGACAGAAAGCGCTAAAAACAGCTAAATTGAACCTTATGATTTGGTTATTAAATTAAAAACAAAAATTGGCATCTTAGCTAGGCACCCAATTGTTTGCGCTACGAGTGCTACGACAACGAAACGCTATCTGTCTCTGTATCGCACCAATATGTAAGAGTGATAGAGAGAGACTATGCGCAACTCTACGGAGCGTCAACGTTTGGCATGTTGGCTAAGCACCCTGATCGGATGATAGAACTAGATAGCGTATAGCGGAACTCTTCAATGTGTACCTATACCTAAACTAAAGTAACAAATATCAAATCAATCCGACTTTTAAATAGAAGGGTGAAAATCAACTTACAAAATTTAACCAATTGTACTACAAAAATTAACTTAATTCTAAATAACATTTTAATTGAATAAAACCTTAGTTAGAATAGCCTCACTTCTAGAATAATTATTCTTTTTTTTATTCCGCATTTAAAATAAAAGTCACATGATTTATTCACCTTAATTTTATTCTAAAATAACTAGTGCAAGAATTATTCTAATTCAAATTGATTTGAATAAGAATAAAATTTCTGTTTTTATGCTTATTCTTATTCAAGTTAATTTTTGCCCAACTCTGTTTCCAAGTAGGTTAAGCGAGCCCGAAGGGCGAGCTTCAGGCCGGGAGGCCGAAGGCCGACCCCGGCGGAGGGCCGAAGGCCCGGAGCCTTCACCCCGACTCCCAAAACGCGACTCCCAATAGGAAAAGTGTTGGGTCGTGTTTAAGCTCCAACTTCCCCCTCTCGTGTGACGCTTCGGGCCTTCGGCCCTACGTGGAGCTCGACCTTCGGCCTTCGCAAGCCTCGACGCTTCGCCGTCGGGCATTTGGCCCGCCGGCTTCGCTCATCAAGACAGTTGACTTGGTAGAACGCTTGAAAGCACCGCATTCACGCAGCTCGGCCTTCGGCCTCGCGTTTTGGGAGTCGGGGTGGATGCACCGGGCCTTCGGCCTTCCGCCGGGGTCGGCTTCGGCCTTCCGCCGGGGTCGGCTTAGGCCTCCCGGCCTGAAGCTCGCTCTTCGAGCTCGCTTAACCTACTGGGAATTTGACTTTGCCCGTGTCCGCCGCCATTTTGGATTTTTACAAAAATTTTTTTGACATGGTAATATTGAGCTCCCTGGCTCGCCACATGCCAAATGTCAGCGCGCTCGGACCAACTTGAAAGAATAAAAAAAAAATGTCGGCCATTTTTAATTTTTTTTAATGTAGTTTGTTTTGTCTCGGGGCCCTCTATGATATTTAGTCGAGCACCCTCACCTATCACGCATCGTTTAAAAGTTGCCATACACACAAATACTACACGCGATTTCATAAAGAATATTGACCATGTTCGAATTCCGGTTATGTATGATAGTATAAAAAAAAATGACATTATTATTAAATCTAAATTCGACGCCATGGTTCCTAAGAACAGATTTCGCTATCTCTCATAGTTTCGGACTACTCCATACTGACCCATTTGAATTGATCACCCTGTATATTATTAATCGGCTTTCACAGTTCTTCATTTTGATACCCTACTCCAGCGGTCGGCAACCGGCAGCCCGCGGGCCGCATGCGGCCCGCGAACCTCTCACTTGCAGCCCGCAAGCCTCCCTGGCTATTTTGTATGTAATATTGACAAACGACAATGTCTAATAAAGTCATAAATATTAACAAAGTGCGGCCCGCGTCAACTTCGTTAACTAATATGTGGCCCTTGGCTGCTAAAAGGTTGCCGGCCGCTGCCCTACTCGATAGGTTTGCACGATATTTTTACTAAAGGTTGCGTAATATGGCGTATTAAGTCCGCCATATTGTTTTTATAATGAGTCACATGTCACCCGGGATGACGTAAGGATTCTAATGATGTATCGTACGTCTAAATCCGTTAAGGCATTGAGAAGTTAAGGTGGAATAAATAAACTCACATAAATAAATATATATCTACATACAAACATGACCGCTGAAAACAATACACTCTTTTTTTGGGCAGTCGTGTAACCTGGGCAGTGGCGTAGCTAGCATGGGTGGCACCCGGGGCGGAAATTGTGGGTGTCACCCCTAAATTCAATCAAAATTGTAAAATTATTTAAAAAAGTAATAGTAATTTATGTTTAATATTCCATAGCTCACAATTTACTCCATCGCTTTCATTTTAGATTTCATGAACTCTCCACACCCTGGCAGGTGTTGCCTCTGCGCGCGTTCTATGACACGGGCAAGGACAGCATCCGCACGGTGTAATCCACATTTCATAAGTGTCAAAAGGGCATCTACGTGTTGGCTTGGGCTCCGCGCACGCCTCCCAAAGGTCCGAGTCGTCATTGTCCCGTGAAAGATATACTAATTTATGTAAAAAAAAAACTTTTTTTGCCAAGTGCGAGATGTGGAAGAGATTCTGTAAAATCCCATATCACAATGAATTTCAAATAGTCCAGAGTCACCCAATTAGAAACAGTGACATGGTTTCTCAATTACAGAAATAATCACATAATAAAAAAAACCTTTCTGAATAAAAAATCCTACGAGGCGCCAACATTATTATTGTTCCATACCATGTGCCCACGAGGAAGCCGAGAGAATTTAACCACGCATTTCTGAGGCCAAATTAAGGAAAAAATACTAAAAGAGTTTACGTCAATTTCGCCAAAAAAAAATTTTTCGTTTTTGTGTAGGTACGTATTTGTACATAAAATGTAAATGCTATAATTTGTAAAACTGTCACCCAAAAATAATTTTAACTTTTTTTGTCAAATTAGGTACAGAAATAATCACATAATTTAAGAAAAAAACCTTTACATTGATCCTGAATTTAAAAAAAAAACCTACGAGGCGCCAACATATTATTGTTACCTACCAGGTGCCCATGAGGAACCCGGGAGATTTTAACCACGCATTTCCGAGGCCAAAAGAAGCAAAAAATATTAAAAGAGTTTACGTCAATTTCGCGAAAATAAAATCTTTATTCGATTTATTTGTACGTATTTGTAAATAAAATATAAATGCTATTTATTTTTAAAACTATTACTCAAAAGAATTTAAACTTTTTTTTGTAAAACCTAGTTTTTGCAAAGTGTACATGTCACTTTTTTACATTCTATCAATAAGGATATTTGGACTAGGTCCCATAGTAACAACATCGCCATCAAAAAAACATTTTGCACTAAGTAACAATTAAAAAGATGTTTTTTTTGGCTGCCTGGTGGTACATGTAATCTGAAACTAGGCGAATTCCAAACAGTTTATAGGACATTTTAGTCTTTAAATAGGTATTGATCAGGAACATACCGTCAAAATCTCTCGGGTTCCTCGTGGGCATGTTGTATATTATTTCCTTAATGGCGATTGTGTAATCTGCCACAGTTTTACGATTTTTTATAGATGGTTTTTTACTGATGTTCACGGTCGGGTGTCACCCCTAAATGGGTGCCGCCCCCCCCCCTAGCTACGCCACTGAACCTGGGTACTCTATAGTGGTAGCAGATATTTGAAAAAAGTTTGCCCTCCTTCCTAAGTAGCGCCATAAGATTCAGGGGCAAACAGACAAAAATTCTAAAAACTGTTGGAACGTGTTCTGTTATCCATTCTGTATCCCCAGCCAACTTTTTTTTCAAATATCTTCCATGTACTGACTTTCGACCCTCTTCAGCATTATTATATGTATAGATGGATAGATAGAATATAGAATAGATAGAAGATAGATATAGATATATAGGTAGATAGATAGATAGAAGAAGATATGTACAGATAGAAGATAGATAAATAGATAGTTAGATAGATAGATAGAAGATAGATAGATAGATAGATAGAAGATAGATAGATAGAAGATTGAAGAGTTCCATTATCCACCCTCGGGTTCTGCTATCTGACTATTAGTACTTGTGAGACAATCTAAATTATTCGAAGGGGTCGTTATTAGGGTAAAGTTTGGTGAATTTTATAAAGCAATCTGGATTCTAAGTACCTAAATTGGACGAGACAAGAAGATCACATGTTTTAACATAATATTATACCTACGTAATGGAAAATATTATACGTACCCATATTTGACAAAGTTCGCCCACAATTCTGTCATGCTATCAACAATCAGTTGGTCCTCAGGATCAAGGGGTTTATCCATGTAAGAAATGTCGAACAGGTACCCAAGTTCATCTCCGTGTGTTGCTCCACCTCCTGTCATGTTTAATCTATGTTTAGAAAAATTTCTCCCACCCGAATAAGAAAATATATACAAATACATGGTTTGCACTCCATTATCCAAATATTTCTTAACAGTCCTTAATATTGGATAATTGAAGTAAAAATCTGATCCCAAATCTATGAACCGTTGTATAAATTCTGCAGATATATCCTCGTCACCGAAATAAAAATGAGTTACAATCTCATGCATTTGGGCATAAAGTTCATCTTCGTCTTCAAAATCAAAGTTCCTATTTATACAAAGTTGTACAAAATCTTGAAACATGGTATCGGGCGATTGGTCAAAAGTAATATACAATTCTTCGTTGTTGAATCCAATTAAAACTTCAACGTCCTTTACTCTCGGCACATTAGTGTTCAGCGGATGTTCTGTTATAAATCTTTGAACATTCTCAAATTCATTTTCTATGCAAGGCATAAAATTTGGCATTTGCAATTCATGAGTTGCTGCAATTAGTTGATGTGGATCTACTGTAGCCAGGAAAGATAATGCGTCTTTGACGTCACTTGAATCATGGTTAAGATGCTTCGCTAATTCAAACGGCGCGTTAGGATCTGGACGGCCGATTATGTCCCCAACCAAACTCACACCGCTTTGCGGAATCATTTTGTGGAACAGGTTTTCATCTTGGCCGTAGTACAAATGCAAATCTGCAGCCATCCCGCCTGCACTATTTCCTCCGATAGTTACCCTAGTATTGTCTCCACCGAACGCTGCAATGTTATCTCTAATCCATCTTAACGCCATCACCTGATCTTTCAATCCTTGGTTGCCAGGTACTTCAGGAATATCCAAGCACATGAAACCGTACGGCCCCAATCGATAGTTTATAGTAACAAGAATGATATCATGTCTAACTAAAAAACTGGGTCCGTACACAAATCTGCCAGGAAAGCCTAAGGTAAAGCGGCCTCCAAATATCCAAACAAAAACGGGTAAGCGGTTCTCATCGCTGGCCGAGTCCGGCACGTAAACATTGATATGAAGACAGTCGAGGGATCCGACGATAGTGTAACTGAACTCTTCTTCTTGAGGACAAATTGACGAATCATCAAATGCGTCAAATGTGCTTTCAAACGTTGGGTAGGGTTTTGCATTCTGAAAGTTGACACACATATTAGTTTAAATCCATTTAAAGACAATTTCTCAAGGGACACTAAGCCAAAGGGTTCCGTACGCGAATTTACAAAAGCTATACTATTTCAGTCACGACTCAGATTTTAATAGGTGAGCTTTTGTTTATGCATATTACTTGACAATATCTATACCGTTTCGGTAAAAAGTAGTCACTGAAATGGATTAGCTTTTTGCATACATATTTTCAAATATTATTCACGCCAAAACCTAGTCGAGTTTAGTAAGTTCAGGGCTTCAGGCACGTTTGAATGTGATATCTAAATTTTAATAATACTTATTTACTCAAATGGTTTAGATTTTGTTGCGATATATTTAAACATTAATGCTCTCACAATACCTAGTCGAGCGGAATCTCGCCGTCATTATTCAATATTATTCATCGAGTATTATTTATACGACACTAAAGTTCACTGAATATTGATTTCAACAATTATTTTTTTACTAAATTACTTTTCACCTAGTATTCATGTAAATTGCCAAAAAAGTAGTTTAGGTTAGTTTGATCTGCAACCTCCAAGAAAACGAAATGTTGCTGGAAAAGTGGGTTAGGTTAGGTTAGAACTGCGACCCCCAAGAAAACGAACTGTTACCAAAAATGTGGGTTAGGTTAAGTTAGAACTGCGACCCTCAAGAAAATGAACTGTTGCCAGAAAAGTGGCTTAGGTTAGGTTAGAACTGCAACCCCCAGGAAAATGAACTGTTGCCAGAAAAGTCGTTCTATGTAAAAAAAGTCGGTTCGCTGTTTGGTCGCAGTTCACCTAACACGCTCTTCCTCGCTTCGCTCGTCGTCGCACCTATATTGACTCAGTGAACTCTGTCAAATGACTAGACGATATCGTATTAATAAATATCTAGCAAGTTGAATGATTTGACCAAAGAAATGTACTCCAAACGTTGTACACATAGTAATAATCTACTTAACAATAAATCTATAAAGTAAAACGTTGTCATGATGAAAATTTGGTGAATGTTGGTTGCCAAAGTAAATCATCTGCGAAAAGTTGTCTGGCAAGTGAAATTCGGACAATAAAACTTCGGAGAAAAGGCAGAACACCGTAGTAAATCTTGGTCCTTAAATAAATCATCTACTTCGTTATGTACCAATGTATTATAAAATACAGTCGACTTATAATTGTATTACGATTTCACATTAAACATGTCCTAATAAGAAATCTCAACTGATATAGTTCTTAAATGAAAAAAAAAAATTAGCCATTTTTAAGTAATTAGCACGAACGGTAATTAATACAATACAATCGGAGTCATTACTAAAATATTATTCAAGTTTAGATCGCAACAAACTAGCATTTGTAGCAACAATATCCATATTAATTTAGCCAACCAAGTCTATACGATTTCAGTAAATTTCTGTACTGTAATGGATAAGGGTTTGGTCAAGTTTTGTCCAAACAAAAGCTAATCCAGTTCAGTTCGCATCTGGACCTTATCAGTATAGGCTTTGTAAATTCGCGTTCCGTACCCAGTACTACTGACAATATAATTATATTGTCACCACACCAGCATGAAAATGCTCTTTTATAATTTATATACACATAGAAAAATCGCGGTTATCATCAAGATGGCAAAAAATCCCGTTTAAATTGAGTCAAAGGCCACACAGCTCTTAGTTAGTTTATAAAAAAAAATCATAAGGAGGAAAGGTCACCAATATACGACATTCGGAGATTATTTCGTTTCTGTTAAGTTAATACTACCTATGTTTTTAATAGTTTGGCATTCAAAAATAAACATGTTTGATTTCATATAATAAGAAGGTACATATTCGGAATATTTTAAATACATATAAGTCTTGATATAAAATAGTTATAAGCTAAGTAAGGTAATTTTTAATTTTAGTTTATATTTTTTTGTTATTTTTAGTGGCGGCGGGGGCCGCGGGGCTCAGTTAATTTGTTTGTTTATTTGTTTATTTATTAGGATCACCAACAGAAGATACAATTTACATACTAAATATAAGTAACATACTAAGAGGGCACATTTATTATTGCTCCCCCACTTACAGGCAATCACAGCATGCATTAAGTATTATAATGTATAATTTACACATTTAAGTTAACACTCAAGAAAAAACTAACTAAGTATAAGTTACAATAATTAGAATAAGTCACTATAAAATACTAATTAACAACTCAATATTAACAATAATTTTTCCACACAACGTAACTAAGGTGAGTTAGACGAGCTAGCTGAGGTTGCCAGCAGATAATAATTTGTTTTTAAATGAGGCTTCACTGTCGTGAAACACATCCAGTGAGGGGACAATGTTAGCATGCTTGTTGTATAGGCGAGCCAGGCGAGGCAGAGGGGAGTGAGCTAATAGGTTAGTTCGACTACGACGCACATAGAGTAAGGCACAAGGATAACGTGGCAAACGAGACGGCACTTTTAGCCCTATCTGACTAACCATATGCATACAATCAATCTTGTCGTTTAGAAGCTTATGCATGAACATCAGGTCCAGCATAATACGCCTACTACTAAGAGATATTAATTTAAATTGTTTAAGTCTTGTATTATATCCTTGGCGGCCTGTTCCAAAGCGATACGCAAGATGTCTAGTAAATCGTTTTTGCAGTCGTTCAATCCTTTCAATATGTACTTTGTAACTAGGATTCCAGATAATGCTACAGTACTCTAGTTTACTTCTTACAAAACAGTTAAAGAGGGTCACCATTGTTGAACATTCTTTAAACTCCCTAGCACATCTTAACACAAACCCTAGAGATTTAAAGGCAGCATTTATTGTTTTATCTACATGACTCACAAAACGTAATTTGCTGTCCATTGTGACACCCAAGTCTCTTATTTCATTGACTTCCTGCAAAGCCTTGTTGAGAATGAAGTATTTTGATGGTACAGGATTTTGTTTCCGATTAAATTTTATGTGGTTACATTTACTAGGGTTCAGAACCATTTTGTTAGTCCTACACCACTTTACTAATACGTCCACGTCCTCTTGTAACAGATGGACGTCCGACGGATTTTTTATTACCCGTACCAATTTTAGATCATCCGCAAACAGCGATACAGCCGAATTATTGAACTCATAGGTAATGTCGTTAATAAATATGTTAAAAAATAATGGCCCCAAATTAGACCCCTGCGGTACACCGGAGAGTGCCGTGTAGCAGTCAGACTGAGTGCCTTCAATTACCACAGTTGAAGGTCTGCCCTGAAGGTAAGACTGGCACCAATTAAGTAACCTACCTGTAATGCCGAAATTGTGCAATTTATTAATTAAGTCAGTGTAAACTGCGTCTACCTGGCTCCAATTTCACCACGGTGACAGGTGCGACAATTGTAAAACATCACTGTTGCTGACGTCACAGGCATCCATGGGCTACGGTTACCACTTACCATCGGGCGGGCCGTATTCCTGTTTGCCACCATCATTGTATTATTTAAAAAAACTTTATTATATCGGAAATAAACAGATATTTCTTTTGCGAAGTTTCTGACAATTGTCAAGATTTAGAAGAATTGTAGGTAATTCTTGACAGGTAATGAGTTATGTGTCGGAATTTCGTGACAATTGTAGTGTTTCTTGTGACAATTGTCATAAACTTAGCAAGAGAAATATCTGTTTTTTTCCGATATAATAAAGTTTTTTTTAATAAAACAATGATGGTGGCAAACAGGAATACGGCCCGCCCGATGGTAAGTGGTAACCGTAGCCCATGGATGCCTGTGACGTCAGCAACAGTGATGTTTTACAATTGTCGCTCCTGTCACCGTGGTGAAATTGGGGCCTGATGACCACCATCGACAGCTTCTGTAAGGTCAGTGACGTAGCTAAAAAGATTTGTACAAGTCGATCGCTTGGGCATAAACCCATGTTGATATGGAGAGAGCCCGCCTTTAACCTGATCAAATAGTGCAGCATACACCAGCCTCTCTAACACTTTGACCACCGAAGACAATATGGAAACGGGTCTATAATTTGCAACTAATTCCCGACGGCCGCTTTTAAATACCGGAATAACTCTGGTTCGTTTCCACGCTGATGGGAATAACCCTGACTTTAGAGATGCATTATATATAATCATAAGTGGCATGGAAAGTGACTTCGCGCAGTTTTTTAGAAATACGGGGGGAATATCATCTGGGCCTTTACCCTTCGTAGCATTTAACCTTCGCAATTGTAATTCAACCTCAAACTGTGTGAAAGCTAATACACCAGATACATCTCCCGTCCGTATTACAGCTAGTTCCCCGCTACTCCAATTTGGTTGATATACACTATTATTCGTATCGCTGTCATCATACACTGAACTAAAATGCTCTGCAAATAAGTTACCAATCTCACTAGAATTACTAGCTTGTTTATCCTCATACAACATGACTGGAGGATAATTTGAACTATTTTTACGTATGTTCTTAATATGGGTCCAGAAATACTTAGGATTTTTTTAAATCTGTGATTCTATAGAATGTATGTAACTATTGTAACATGTTTTCATAATCTTTTCACAGTCAACCCTCAGGTAATCAAACTCTAGCTTATCTAGTGGATTTTGGTACTTTTTAAATCTAACGTGATATTTGTGTTTTCTATTTAAAAGATATATTAGATGAGTTGAGTACCAGTTGAGTTAAGGATGCGTTCCATTCCATGTCAACTATCATACCTTGAAAACCTCGCAACGCTCAAAATTCTACTTTACGCTCGTAAAACAATTTTGGAGTGTTTCGCTTGCTTGTGTCTCAAGTGGCAATATTAGCACGTAGGTTAGACAGTGACACTGCCCCCTTGTAAAATAAACGACTATTTGTTGGTCCTTATGTATGTATTTATAAAAGTATTCGACATTTTGACTAACACTTCCAAGTTAAAGTTGTACTCACACCAAACACATTATCGGGATCAACTTGAGCATACGGGATTCCCATGAACATGGAATAGTTCCCGTCTTCAGCGCGCAGTCCTCGTAAGTGCCCTACCGGGCTATGCACTTCAGGGTACGCCACATTCTCGTCTGCAGGGAAGACTACATCTCCATCGCTAACAATTACAAATAAAACTACACTCAGAATGATGGATATACTGTACTTCATTTTGCCGCAGGTAAATTAAAACTAATCCAATTATAATATGTAATTCGATGCATTTATCGTGTTGATAAGATAAAAAAACAATCATTTGCATATATAAAATATGGAACTTTGATAATCCTGATGGACGTCAATTTATCTGATTTAAAAAAGGAGTGGATCAAATCAATTAGATGTAGGTAATATTAATGTAAGTGTTAAAATGTATTAAAACGGTGTCGTCTCATTTTCAAATCCTCATAGCTTCGTCCCAGATAACACCAGAGAGCTCAAGTTCACAGGATAAGATCTCGTAGATAGGTCTCTTTTAATCAAGCTTTAATACTGTAGATTTTATAAATACCTTAATGATGTAAAAGCGGCTATTACCGTGGGTGTCTATTTCGGCGCCTATCGCCGTGGTATTTTAATATAAGCATTTTATGAGCAAATCGATCGACTTACTTAAAAAATATATTTGTATTGTATTCGAGTCTTAATTGAATTGTATTTTATTATGTAAATAATTTGTAATCTCATATGGAAATGTTTTCTAGAATAAATTAATTTCATTCATTGCATTTTAAAAAGGTACAAATATTTCAAATACCTAAGTCACATCTCTGCGTTTGACTTCAGTAAATTACTTATGAAAAGGTTTTCAGCTTTCAGCATAAAATATTCTTACCTTGAAAAATAGACGTTAGATATCTCTAAAGTTCTTTTTCAAAAATCAAGTAGGTACAGGGTAGTTTATTGCAGAAAAGAGTACACCAAGAACATTAATATTGTTAAACTTAAATCTAAAACGAGCTTGCTTCCCGACGAAGGTTCCGCTCTGTAGCCTTTCTGATAGATTTCGTTGTGCTTGTAGAAGAGGTCGAGGAAGGCCGTGCGAGCGTGGAAGGGTCTGGTAGCGACTCGGAGCTCTGTATCCAGCTCTAGATAGTGCCATTTGTCTCGGGTCACCGGCTCCCAGACGACGGGGATCAGCTCGGTTGGTTCAGGAGTTGGATTCCTGGGAATTAAAATAAGACAATATTTAATAACTAGCGTCCACTAGCGCAGATAGACAAAGTTACTTTCGCAGTTGTTGAAAATTCATCATTTACGGGGCAACAAAAGCTTCCTAAGGATGTGATAATTTATCACTTAAGTATTTAACATTTATTAACCATTGAAGAGTTCCATTATCCACCCTCGCATTCTGCTATCTGACCACAGACTCGTGAAGACAATCTAAATGAGCCCTAACTCGAAGGGGTGGTAATTAGGGTAATGTTTGGTGAATTTTATAAAATAATCTGGATTATAAGTACCTAAATTGGACGAAACAAGATAGTCACATGTTTTAACATAAGTAATTATAATTTACTTATATCTACGTAATGGAAAATATTAGACGTACCCATATTTGACAAAGTTCGCCCACAATTCTGTCATGCGATCAACAATCAGTTGGTCCTCAGGATCTAGGGGTTTATCCATGTAAGAAATGTCGAACAGGTACCCAAGTTCATCTCCGTGAGTTGCTCCACCTCCTGTCATGTTTAATCTATGTTTAGAAAAATTTCTCCCACCCGAATAAGAAAACATATACAAATACATGGTTTGCACTCCATTATCCAAATATTTCTTAACAGTCCTTAAAATTGGATAAGCGAAGGACAAATCGGATGTCAAATCTATGACTTGTTGTTTCAATTCTGCAGAAATATCCTCGTCACCGAAATAAAAATGAGTTACATCTCATGCATTTGGCTGTAAAGTTCATCTTCATCTTCAAAATCAAAGTTCCTATTTATATAATCTTGTACGAAATCCGTAAACTGAAACATGATATCGGGCAATCGGCCAATACTAATATACATTTCTTCGTTGTTTAACCCAATTAAAACTTCAATGTCAGATACTCTCGGCACATCAATGTTCAGCGGATGTTCTGTTATAAATCTTTGAACATTCTCAAATTCATTTTCTATGCAAGGAATAAAATTGGACATTTCCAATTCATGAGTTGCTGCAATTAGTTCATGTGGATCTATTGTAGCCAGGAATGATAATGCATCTTTTACGTCACTTGAATTATGGTTAAGATGCTTTGCTAATTCAAACGGCGCGTTAGGATCTGGACGGCCGACTGCGCTCTCAACCAAAATCACACCGCTTTGCGGAATCATTTTGTGAAAAAGATTTTCATCTTGGCCGTAGTACAAATGGAAATCTGCAGCCATCCCGCCTGCACTATTTCCTCCGATAGTTACCCTAGTATTGTCTCCGCCGAACGCTGCAATGTTATCTCTGATCCATTTTAACGCGATCACTTGATCTTTCAGTCCTTGGTTGCCAGGTACTTCTGGAATATCTAAGCACATGAAACCATACGGTCCCAATCGATAGTTTATAGTAACAAGAATGATATCGTGTCTAACTAAAAAACTGGGTCCGTATAAGAATCTGCCGGGAAAGCCTATGGAAAAGCCGCCTCCGAATATCCAAACAAAAACTGGTAAGCGGTTCTCATCGCTGGCCGAGTCCGGCACGTAAATATTGATATGAAGACAGTCGAGGGATCCGACGATAGTGTAATTGAACTCTTCTTCTTGAGGACAGATTGACGACTCATCAAATGCGTCAAATGTGCTTTCAAAAAATGGGTAGGATTTTGCATTCTGAAAAAAAAATATTGATACATTATGGATTAAAAATATGGATAAAATGGTCTTTTAATATTAAAATTCAGATAGAAAATGGATAGAAAAATTGGTTTTAATCCTGAAGAGTGCAAAAAATCGTTTTTAAATTGAGTAAAGAGCTACACGGTCCTTTTATTTTGGAAATTTTCCAAAAGCAAAAAGATCACGAAGAGTCCTTCTGGGATTATTTCGTTTTTGTTTAAAAAAGTATGTTGTTAATAGCTTGGCCTACAGACATAAAAGAGATTGGTATGTATATTTCTTAATCATTATTTAATAATATTTCATGGAATTGATATTTAGTAGTAGTAGTAGTAGTAGTAGTAGGAATCACCAGACCCCGTTATCAGTGGTGAAAATTTATTGAAATGCTAGGGTTGGCACTCACTCCCCCGCCGTACGGGTAAAATTCCGCAAGCTATTGGGTAAAAGTACGCATGTGGGGTTATTTTTCACATAAAAAAAAATCAATGGAATTGTAAATAAAATAAAGTTTAACGAATATTTACGAAGTTGTCTGATCATTTCAATAAAATTTCACCACTGATAACGGGGTCTGAAAATCACTTTATTGCACACAACACAGGTTTAAATAATATTTACAGAAATAAAGGTACAACGGCGAACTTATCCCTGTAAGGGATCTCTTCCAGCTAACCTTCGAGTAGATGAGGGGAGAATTCAAATTAGATAGACTAACTTACGGAATGCACAGTAACAACGTGTTGTGTATGTAATATTTATTGATTGTTTTTTATAATTTTGGCAATTTTGAATTGTGAATTTTTGTTGCTTTTATTTTTCAGCAACTTGACGTGTAAAAGTGCTCAAAATACCAAAAATAGTGATATCTCACCAAAATATTTTTTTTTTTTTTTTCGAGATTCATTTTTTATTCAATATTTGTATGACTAAATTATAATTCAATAATTATGTACTATTTTTGCTATTTGCATGTATACATTTGCCAGCGCTTTGGTGCGAACTATAATGCTGTGCAAATATATTGTGTTGATAAATTAATAAAAAAAAAAATATAAAGGTAGGCAAAGTTTTTTATGGCACAAAAAGTAATACTATCTGAAATAATTTAAGTATCTGTCGACAAAATAAATGCCAAACATGGCACCACTACTTTTTGTGGCACTAAAAATTGGCTTAATTGTACATTTATTTTAATGGTGAAATTTTTTTATACTTAATTATAAATTGGGTTATTAATATTATAATATACTTGTCTTATTGTATTCAAATGTAATTGATTGCTTAATTTTATGTTTTGGTGGGATCTGGTGGGATCAAATGGCATTATTTTTATAAGTCAGATCAAAATCAAAAAATCAGAACAAAATGCAAAATCAGAACGCACCATAAAAATATTAAATGCTTCTTATCGTTTAAGAGACTTTTTAGTAAAATACCGATAATTTTATTAATTTGATGTAACTAGCTATAATTTGGTTCAAAAATCTTTTCGTCATAATTTTACGTAAGAAAACTCTCTTAGGACGGTATAATTAGGTACGCGAGATTTAATAATTTTAACTAGGTATTTGTTATAAGTAAATAAATATAAATTTAACTTTAACATGAAGGTAAGTAAAATAATCTATCTAATACCTATCCATATTATACAAGTACATAAATTGCTATAGTATTTACCTACTTCGGGAAGGTATGTAGACAATTTTGTTAGTTCAACTATCATATTACCTTGAAAACCTCGCAACGCTCAAAATTCCACTTTACTCTACAACAATTTTGGAGTGTTTCGCTTGCTTGAGTGTCAAGTGTCAATATTAGCACGTAGGTTAGACAGTGACATTGCCCCCTTGTAAAATAAATGACAATTTGTTGGTCCTTATGTATGTTTGGAATGGATTTATAAAAGTAATCGACATTTTGACTAACACTTCTAAGTTAAAGTTGTACTCACACCAAACACATTATCGGGATCAACTTGAGCATAAGGGATTCCCATGAACATGGAGTAGTTCCCGTCTTCAGCGCGCAGTCCTCGTATGTGCCCTACGGGGCTATGCACTTCAGGGTACCCATTCTCGTCTACAGGGAACACTACAGCTCCATCGACAAATAAAACTACACCGAGAACGATGGGTATACTGTACTTCATTTTGCCGCAGGTAAATTAAAACTAGTCCTAATATATCGTCGGCCTAAACCGCATACCTCGTATGTAATTCGATACAAATTATCTTGTTGATAAGATAGATACCTAAGTAACAATTGAGGACCTCTGATGCTTGCGCGGGTTCGCTATACAACGTGGTAACGCGGCAAGTGTCATGGGTACCTTTGCACCCGATACAGCTCGCGGAGTTCTTTTAGATTAAAATATTTAGATATATTTAAGTTATTTTTGTATGATTTTTTCATACCATTAACCTTTTGTATAAATAAATTATTTTCTCTTCATTAACAATTTATTATTATTGCATAATATATTTTTCTCCAATATGCTCGGAAATGTGCAGCTTATTGTAGCAAAAATTGTACGGGAAGTTCTTCTTTATGGTCAAATTCAAATAAAAAAAATCATTTTACCTTATTTCCTATAATGTGGGAAAAAATTATTATCGAATACCTAAGTCGACTACCGTAGTGACAGCCAAATTTGTAAGGAAACGTTCAAAGTCGTTCACACGGCGTCTATGCGGTAAAGCCGTCTAGCCGTCTGAACGATTTTGAACGTCTCTATACAAATTTTGCTGTCACTACGGTATTCGATAAAATCTCGTATACGGTATACGGGAAAAATTAACGCCGTGTGAACCTAGCCTTAGTCCCCGTCTTCAGCCTGCCGCCGGCGTATACTTGCCCAAAACTAAGTGGCGAGTCAGGTCATAATGCCATCTCTTTCACTCTTGGTTAGTCTTAACAAGGGTAAAGGAATGGGGATTATGATCTCAGTCGCCAGTTTTGTGGCAAGTATAGTCCCACTCCCACTGGGATGTGAACTACGGGCAGGCGTGGCTCACTCCGCGATTTCGTCGCTTTGCAACAGGTAGATACAAGTACATCCGTCCCACACCAATTTTGGTGGCTAGCCACAAGCCGCGCGTGGCGCTGTCGCCACCTAGCGGTCGTATCTCTCCTAATCGTAACAGACGTGTTTTGTTAGAGAGTGAATCTTCTGTACCTAGTAGTATCATTTATTCTGTGCTACGGGTTATGGCGCATCGTCGTCCAAAGAGATTCTCGGCGCAACTTCGCAGTCATTGGAAATTATAATTAACCTTCTTAGGCTTTAGAATGTTCTGTAAATAATTCTGCGGATGCTCATTTCAAACTAGTAAGAACGTACCTATCCATTATCCAATTGGATACAATTATCGCTGTGATAAATGATTAAATATATAGGTATAATAAACATAATTTAATTCTACCAGATTTGGATAAGATTAACATATATTATCTTAACATTATAATAGGATGAGATATTTAGAGTCATGCGTAATGTGGATGACTGCAAAGCCTTACAAAAAGACTTGGATCTTTTTGATTGTATTGATAATAAGTTGTCTATAAATCCAGACAAATGTTTCGTTATAAGTTTTAGCAGGAAAAGGAATAGTATTAATTTTGATTATAAACTTTGCGATAAAAAATTAGGTAGTGTTCACCAGATTCGAGATCTCGGTGTCATAATGGACTCAAAACTCACTTTTATACCTCACATTGATGACATGTTAGGTAAAGCATTTATGAAATTAAATTTCCCGCGTTAATATCTCTTTGAATATTAATCCTAGCGAAAAATTGTACTGAATCTTTCTTGTAGGCAATTTTATGCAGATTACTTATGTAATAGAACATTTTTTGCTATGCGCCACCGTTTAAGAGTTATTTACGAAAAACTAAAAAAAGGGACCTTTAATGTCAAATATCTCACTTCCGGTCAAGATATCGATCAAGCAACCGGCAAATTCGGATTCAGCGGGGTTTAATTAGGTTAAAAAACCCGGTTGCCAAAAAGTAATATGCTTTGCCAGTAGAAATCGATTTTATGAAAAATATGACCAGTCTATTTATAAATACACTTTTTACAGAGTTTGTACTAACTACGCGAAAATGTCTGCATTTACATTTACCTACTAATATTCCCTCTTTATAGATTTTTTGGAAAATTATCTCTTTTAAGTCTTCATCGTTCGTGTGTTTGTGTTTTAATTAAATAATTCATATTATGTGCTTCCTTTCATATTCAAAACGGGAATATTTGTTTTAAACTAGAGCACAGAGAAAACATCCTCCAGACTTAGCATAGTCGCGCTACCCCCTCTGCCACGCATACGGTAATTTTACTCCATGTTCCAGTCGAAAGTGTCTTTGTGTGACGTCCATGTCTTTGAACGGACCAATCACGGCACGGGATTTCGCTCACCTCGTCCCGCGCACCCCCGAATTTTTGGCATCATCGGTTGCATGAAATAATTGCTCTAAACTCGGTCTAGAGGATTCCTAGTCTATGAACTAGAGTAATTAAAAGAAAAGACAAGATTTCTGATTTGTCATCCTTTGAAATAGGGTGTTTCCATAGTGAGGTGGTTCCGATCCGGGTGCCGCGTGATGCTGCCGGTTTCATTTGCCACGGAGAGCTCCGCAAATGTTTGCGCCGTCTTAATTAAGCCGATATTGCGGTGTTCTTCGAAAAATAATACTAAATCGCCTCCAGTGTGCAGTGGAAACACAGTTAGGGTTTCGTAGTAGCACAGAATAAATAATAGTAGGTAGGTACAAAAGGAAACTTCCTACAAAACCGAAGTTTGACAGCGGTTCAGGGTCGCATCATGCTGTCCCTTTCTAATATATGGCACTATCCCTTTCGGCTATTTACGTTTGTCAAAATTCAAGCCATTATCTTATCTGTGGTTGTGCACGCAAAGGGACGTCAAGTTGTGTCAACCCTAATAATTGCTCGGAGCAATGCTGAGCCGAACGGAGGCGAGTTTGCCCGAATTGAGGAGTTTCGCACCCCTGGAGTAGCAGGAGTAATAATCTAGATCATTTTTTTAAACGAAAAAACTGTGGATTTTAGCTGGGGTTTGGAGAGCCCTGTTCTAAAGCGCTATTACTAAATAAATAAATATTATAGTAGGCAGGGTCACTACCCACTAGGCCAGACCGGTCGACAAAATACGGGACAAAAACGGGACCAGTAAAAATACGGGACGTGATACTTAAATACGGTGACAGTCCCGTATATATATACGGGACGTATGGCAACCCTACCTATGGTTGACTGGTAAAGAATGCCTATTGACATTAAGACCGCGTGTATATATTTATATGCCATAAGATTTAAAGAAATCAATAAAACCGGCAAAGCCTTAATGAACGTTTCTTTTATTTTTTGCCATTTTTATTTATTGTGACCTTTTATGCCACTTTTGTGTTATTTCTACTCAGAATCACGAGCTCTTTCGATCCTAATGGGATAAAAAAATACATTGTAACAGTTTTTCGATCAGGTCACGTGTCCGTCTTACGTCTTACGAATCTTACGGTCACGTGACCTGTCGCTAGTTTAACATTTTTTCCCCATCACAAAAAGTGCACAGCGCCGCAAAAGAAGTTTTCACTTCAAAAATTTCCCCATACACTTTGTATGGCGGTAACAAAAAGGAAAGTTTGAAAAATGTATGGAAATTTTAGGACACTTTGTTTCTCCTATAAGGATGAAAAGGGCTCGCGATCCTGACTAGAAATAACACAAAAGTGGCAAAAAAGGTCACAATATATAAAATGGCAAAAAATTAAAGAAACGCTCTAATAATAGAGTACGGTATACGCTTGACCGTTTTTTATTTAGACCGCTAGCGCGCCCGTATTATGTCAATGGCTTTTATTGCAGTGGTTTTTCTGGGTATCCGAACCGTTTCCAGATTCAATTCCATTTTTGCATGTTCAATATCGCTTGCCTTGTCATTCCTTGTTGTGTGAAAACTTGTAACCTGTAATCGCACAACCGTCGTTGGAAAGAGAGGCAAACAGTGAAGAAAAATAATAGAAAATACTTAAATAAATAGGCTACATCCATAAGAAAATAAGAGTTATCAGACGGCTCAGGCCGCGTAGCCAAGATGCCAAACGCTTACGCTCCGTAGCGATCGAAACGCAACTGTCACTGTCACACTAATACAGAAGAGTGATAGAGAGACATAATGCTTTTCGTTGTCGAAGCGATAGCGATTGTAACCTTGGCTAGGCCAGCAGGGCCCCGTATTTCGTATAGCCTAGGGTTCAGAGAATTTCGGTTTGGTTATCAGTAAGTAACGGCTCGATTCGGGAAATGAATTAGAGATGCACTAGATATGGAATAGTAAAGTTACGATCACGTCAAAAGGTACCTTTATGGCGGCTGGCGCCGCGATTCGGGAAATGAATTAGAGATTCACTAGATATGAAATAGTAAAGTTACGATCACGTCAAAAGGTAACTTATGGCGGCTGGCGCTTACGTCGCATAGCGCCGCAATAATATTGGAGCAACGTTAATAATAGCGTAAGCGCCAACCGCCATAAGGTACCTTTATCTCTGGGACGTCACATATCTTTACTATATCGTATCTAGTTAATCTCTAATTAATTTCCCGAATCGCGCCGAAGTTATTTTCGAGTTACAGGGAGTAGGAAGCTGAGAATCAAAGAGAAAGGAAAACCAAAACGTTAATTTTATTATAAGACTAGCGACCCGCCCCGGCTTCGCACGGGTAGTTCATTTAATTTAACACAAAACCTTTACAAATTATACACCTAAACCTTCCTCAAGAATCAAGTGCTATGTAAATCGCATGGAAATCCGTTCAGTAGTTTTTGAGTTTATCGCGAACATACAGACAGACGGACAGACAGACGCAGCAGTGGACTTTGTTTTATAATATATTATGGATTACCCAGTAACCCAGAGAGGCATGAGATGCTACACTCTTGCAGATATTCTTCATTGAGATATTATTACTATAGATAAAATAGTAAACAATGAAATTGTCGCAATTGCAACCTGTGCCTCAAACAAAAACGTCGTAAGCGCCTCAAAATTCAAGGCGCTTACGCGTGTCGATCGCGAGACTCACGCTCCGCTTCTATGGTTGGTTGTCAAAATAACATCAACTCATGGCGCAAAATACTGGTTCTGTGTGCCGGTTCTATACGTTATTAATAATAAATTCAATGATATTCTCATACCTAATTTGGCATCGCAGAGAAACCGAACTTCTGTTCCTTTGACAGCATTGATCAAAATTCAGTTTATAGGAACCTAAAGCGAAAGGAGTTCGCATACTTTCACAACTTGCAGAATTTCGACGAGTTATGAATGACTCGAATTAAATTCTCCAGTGCGAGATAGATTTAATTAAATTTCTTCGATTAATCCGTTTACAGTGTTTTGGAGGATTTAAAAAATGCTAAAATTAAACTATGAAAACGATGACTCACGCTAGACCGGGCTGTGGCGTCCGACATTTTCTATGACGGCTGATCGGTGATCACCGGTACTTTCCATAGAAGCTCAGGCCCGGCCCCGGCCCGGTCTAGCGTGAGTCATCCTTAAGCTTGTCTCTTTCTCTTGCGATGTGCTTCGCAGGTGCACATCTCTCGCTTGCCTTGGCACGAATAAAGAGCATCTGTACAATTTGTTCAATTTTAGCGCTTTAATTTTGGAACGCTTTAAAACCTACCTACTTATCTGGAGTTTAATATCTTTGCGTGGTAGTGGTGCGTGGCTTCTTCTTCCTCGCGTTATCCCGGCATTTTGCCACGGCTCATGGGAGCCTGAGGGCTACTTGACAACTAATCCCAAGAATTGACGTAGGCACTAGTTTTTACGAAAGCGACTGCCATCTGACCTTCACCGAAAAGCAACTGGTAAATATCAAATGATATTTCGTAGATACATAAGTTCCGAAAAAATCATTGGTACGAGCCGGAGTTTGAACCAGTGACCTCCTCCGGATTGAAAGTCGCACGCTCTTACCGCTAGGCCACCAGTGCTTAGCTCATTGCGTGGTAATACATGGTTAACGCCTTATTTGTAATTTTCATGGGATATTTATGACGCGAGCCGCGTGCGGCACATTTATCTGTTTTTAATCAAACGCAAACAAAGCCAGCGCCGGGGGACTGATAGTGGGCTCGTGCTGTGTAATCAGGATGGGGCCAATGAGAAAGCGGAATCATAATTTAATAAGAATTTTTAATGTACCTACAAATCATGGCATTAGTTGTCAAGCGGACCCCAGGCTCCTATGTGAGCCGTGGCAAAATGCCGGGATAACGCGAGGAAGAAGGAAGGAATGTACCTACATTAAAAGGGCTAAGATCTAGGGATAAGTATGGTTTTAAGCAAAGGCGCATAACACTTCCGTGGGAGAACCGGACAACGTTCTATACCTACTATGTACTTATACATATGGTATGTTAGTTCTCCCCAATGTGCTTGCGCTCATTCGACCGAAACGGGACAGACGATATTGGTAGGTACGTATGTACTTTAAAAACTCACGAAAGACATTTACCCAATTTGGAGTAAATTAATCACATCAGATCTATAATAATTATACACGGTGGCTAAAAAAAAACTGCATTTCCGCGGCTAGGGAGGTTTTGAGATTATACTGAGTAACTTTTTTTATGAGAGATTACTAAGAGATTATATGGAACCAACCCCGAAATCGCGAAAAAAAAATTTACCCACCCATAGAAAATGGACCTGCCAAAATGTATGAAACAGCCAAATTTATTTTTCGCGATTTCGGGGTTGGTCCCATAGTAAAAGTTGCTCAGTATAAGCCCAAAACCTCCCTGGCAACGGGAATGCAGTTAATTTTTAGCCTACCTGTATAGGGGACGATGGCTATATATGGTCGTAATAGGAAAAGGTTACGCTTGAAACAGTTCAACTACAGGAGAGTGAGGGTAATAGGTACTCTAGTGGACCTTATATCTCATAGCCATGAGTCACCTGCTGCATACTTGAAACCTGCTGCTTATTGCTCCTAGCTTCACCATATACATTGTATGTTGTATGAACTCAACTTAAACGCGGTTCATAATTTTGTATTCGCTGCAACAGTTCAGTGCAATTTGTGTTCTTTCATGTTTTATGTTTCTTTTTGTACAATAAAGTATTTTACTACTACTACTACAGTGCTCATAACCTCATTATATGTAGGCTAATTTTATTCTGAACGTATATAAGTTAAATACGTTAATATCGTGTTTAATAAAATTAATGTGTTGTATCCGCTACAACAGTGACCCTAGCCTCGCTGTATGGATGCGTGAGTTGACTCTGTACCGCTGGGAGTTAAACTCGCTAATCTCATAGTTAATCTGCTGGATGCTTGGTATTCGCTATAACTGTGCCCCCGCCTCAGAGCGTGGATATGATCTGTCATGTGTGTGCAAGTGCCAGAGTTTAGCTTCAGGAATGGTGATTAACTAAACTAGCTTAGACTAGTGGCTCTGTGAGCTGTAGACCTCGCAAGCATAGCTTATTGGGACCATGCACGATGACAGCGCCACACAGCGGTTTGATCAATCAACAATACGAAATTTTTTATTTATTAAAAAAAAAATACGTAGTTTAAGTGAAAAAAAAATACAAAAAGTTATGTCTTAGTGGGGATCGAACCCAGACTTTCTGTTTGCAAACAAAAAAAAGCGAATGTTTGCAAAATGCGCCATGATAGTTCTTAGCTAAGCTGACGACATTCGGCTACTCATTCTCGAGTAAAAATATCTAAATACCACCTAAACCAGCAATACAATTTTTCTGCATTTATTGCCATTTACTATGTAAATATGTCTCAAAAAGAAAATACTCTTATGATATCGATACGACTATTTGCTTAAGCGCGAAGTATAACGACTCCTCCATTTTTGTAAATTTTCAAAAACCGGATCGACAAAAAAACATTATTTACTCGTAGAATCTGGTCACAAAATTTCACGAGAATCGGTTGAGAATTGTGACCTGTAGAAGAGAACATCCGGACATACAAAAGCAAAATGCCAGAGTCAAAACGTAGACCTCCGCTACGCTTCGGTCAATTATAAACCGAAGTTTGAGTTCACAAGTCCAAAAAAAGACGCTTTTAAATGTTATAGAAAATAACCCCAAAAACCATTTGGACACGATGAAATCTGAATGAAAAAGAATGTTTTTGTTCTAAATAAAATTGATATGTATTGTTAGGTTCAAATGTTAGTTCAAAGAAGTCAAAATAAGTTTACTTAAGTAGTTGTATCTGATTTGCTTTTGTGTCCACTTAACGAAGACTGCTTTGCTGATCAGAGGGCCTAACACGAACCACGTTCGACGTGTTGCCTTCGTGTCACACTTACGTACGAATTTACAAGTGCGACAGAGAGGCAACATTTCGAAAGTGGTTTGCGGTAGGCCCCCAGATCACGAACTTTGAGTGAACTTGTGTCTACTTATCTTTTATTTTTCTTGCCTGAATAATATTCAAATTATTATTTAAATTAATTTTACGGTTTACTCACGTGTTTTCAGTCACTCGCGCGACCGTAAAATTAGCTTTATGTTAGAATGTCTCACGATAGTTTAAATTCGATTAATATTTAAAGTTCAAGTAACTAATTTTCATTATTATTGGAGTAGAACGAGGTTGAACACCAGTACGGCTACCACCAGTTTTGACATTGACATAACGCTCACGTTTACGTAACTTACTTTCTATGCATCTCGCTCGTACTCGCATATGCGAGCAATAGTGGAAGCGAGATGTACAGAAAGTAAATTGCGTAGACGTGAGCGTTATGTCAATGTTAAAACTGATGGTAGAGGCTCAGTAGTTTTTAACACATGATTTAAGACTTGCCGGTGATTTTAAGTAGCAATATAATTGACTGAAGCGATGGTCTCCGTTTCAGCTTGGGCATGAAATCTTTGGTATGCCCGGATATTGTTTTCTATAACTGATTTCGTGTATTTCGTTCAATAATATCTCCACTACTAGGCATTTAAATTCTACTAATAGAATTGAAAACGAGTTGTCAATACCACTCGATTCCAAATTTCTATCCCTCGTATTTCAAAAATTAGCATTTCGCCGTTTTCTACCGATTTTCGAGTGACGAAATCGAGCGATCGAAATTCAACAATCGCTCCCCTGGTTCTATACTTAAATAGATTTTTCACCACACCAGCTGGTAAAGGCCCTGTTGACTGTTCAAAAACTGATAAGTTGCATTTTATCCACATGTGGGACAATGTAATCAAATGCAAATTTTGAGTTGTTTTCTTATGTTTGCTGGTAGAATGGACTTTATAAATGATGATTTTGAATGATACCTAAATATTTAACAACATTCATTTTTGAACCGATTTGCTTTGATTTTGTTTGATATTTTACAGTTAGTATTTTCCTTGTGTTGGTGTGGTGAAAAATGTTGTGTTTGACTCGGTGGCAAAATTTGTTTAACCCTCGTGCCTTGAACCCCGTATCAATATTAGCTCGAGATTTCAGTTCAGTTCTTGTAAAACAGATACCTATTTTATGTCGATTCAGTCATTGGGATTTTTTTCAAAATGGCTGAGCCATGGTAGACCACCGCCTAATCGAATCGCTTTGTGTGTCTCTATAGCCCCCTCCAGACTATGCGCGTGAATCGCGGGCGAAGCCGCGAACGCGAGTGTGGAGTCGATTTCGCAGGTCTGCGTTCAGGACTCCACACTCGCGTTCGCGGCTTTGCGCCGCGATTCGCGCACGAGTGTGGAGGAGGCTTAACACTCTTCCATATTAATGTGACAGTGACGTTTCGTTCGCTACGTAGCGTTAGCGATTGGCATGTTGTCTATTACGGGGACTGGTTATCTTTACCTGGAATAATACAAGTGCAGGGCCTATACCAAATAATAAAGAATTCCATCAAAATGGTCAATCGTCAAAAAGTGTCCCCGAAAGTGATACAGTGGCCTACCTGCAACATGAAGACTCCGTAAGCAGCATTATCTTAATATGCCGACAGAATTCCGTCGGTTTATGTCCCGTGTCCGGTAGCCAGGGGACAACACGTCCAGTGGCGTCGATAGTTTCGATACATTTTTAATGAATCGAATTTTCGATAGTGCACTATTCAAGGATGGTGCAACTTTGAAGCGACGAGCGTTTCACAAACCAAAATGTAGCATTCAATTTGGAAGTTACATACATACCTTCATTTACTTCTATTTCGCTTGTGCTTTTTGGCTTAAAAAGGCATGTGGCATTATTTTTACAAGCTTTTATTTACTTTCACCTGACCGTTGTCTGTCTGTTAAATCAAATCTTGCAAGTTAAATTTGATCCACTTCCCGGTTTCCGATTGAGCTGAAATTTTGCATGCATGTATAAATCGGATGACAATGCAATATTACGGTACCATCGAGCTGATCTGATGATGGAGACAGGAGGTGGCCATAGGAACTCTGTGATGAAACAACGCACCCTAATTGTGTTAGGCGTTTTTAGAATTGTCTCGATGAGTAAGTATTACGGCGCGATTCGGGAAATGAATTAGTCATTCACTAGATATGAAATAGTAACGATATGTGACGTTCCACGGCAAAAGGTACCTTGGATACTTTTAGTTTATAAGTTTTTATACAACATTTATATTTATTTATTTAATGTTTCAATAAATATTCCATTGACTTCCTTAAAAAATAATTACAAGTGGACATTTTAATTAATTGCCAGTCCCAATCACTATATGTGCTCATCAAATTAGTACGCAACATGCAACGCGGTCACTGTCGGTATTTCAAGTCATCGATGCAATTGCTGAACTTATATGTATCAGTGATACCTATATATAATCGTGTGGTAAATGATAGGTTGTTAACCAAGGGATGGAAAGTACCCATTTCTGACAAGATATATTTACAAAATTCCATTCAGAAATGGGTGCTTTCTCCCAAGTTAAATACTTTATCTACACACATATCATAAACTCTCTATGATACCTTCAAAATCCGTAAATAATGGCCCACATTACGATAAACTGTTTTGTTACAGCAAATTTCTTATCTGTGAAAATGTGGTAATAGCTTCATTACTATATCAAAATCGATTTGGTAATGACATTCAAATTTCGAACATCTCTGGAAAAAAAGGCAATTTGATTTGACCCCTATTCTAATATCAGTCGAGATGACGTTTTATTCGAAATCAAATGACAATTGCATACAATATTGACAAATCTCGCTTGTAAGTTGGTATCGGACGATATGGTAATCGACCCCGACTCTAGTTTGTCTTTGAATTAAAAAAAAAACTACGGATGCGTGACATGCGTGAAAAAAGCCATTTGACGTACAGTTTATCTTTTAATTAGTTTGTAAGTAAAAAATAATTTGTTTTGTTGTTTTTAAAGTGACTATAACAAAAGTTTCGTGTAAAATGTACGATAAAGATATTTTGGAGACGCCATCTCATATCTGCGAGTTCCGCCAGAGAGGAAAGTGCCCCAATGTCGGCTGTAATATGAGGTTAGTGAATATATCATAGAAAGTTTATAATATGTGTGTAGATAAAGCAGTGTATGTAACTGTACATAATTAGGCATTAAAACACTCGTGTGATACTATTATGAAACTCATTTCATTCGTTTCATAAACCCACACTCGTATTTTAATGCCTTTCATTATGTAGCAGTCACATAAACTACTATTAATTTTCATAAAGTATGTATGTGTATTTTACAACACATGACTACTACTTTAATATTATAATAAACTTGGAGTGTACCTGTTCTTAAGGTAACTTTCACTGAACGATTAAGGTAAAATAATTATTATTTATGGAATCGGGATTTAATGATCAGAATCCATTTTTAATGGAATTTTCATTGCTAATCATAAAAAATATCTTCTTGGAAAGTAAAACGCCCTAGGGTCGAAATGTCTCACTTTCAACCCGCTTAAAATAAAAGCAATGATACACTTTCAGAGCATGAGGAATGGGAAAGCGTTTATATTGTACCATAGTCGGCACGGCAGCTGACACCGCCTCCCTGGTGCGCCGTTTGCAGCCGCTGACATTTATGGCACTGCCCGTATGCACGTTAATATAATTTACGACCCCCCGGCCTGTTAAAAATTGCACATGCACTGATAAGATACGTTCCGCGTGTCTAAAATGCATGGTTCCATTACTTTTATAGACCAATATCTCGGTCGTCTGTGATGTAGATAGGAGCAGATTTTGTATGTCAATTTTAAAATATTCAATGAAAATCACGTTTTAGATCCTACATCTACTCTAGACTTACATACGATTGTAAAAAAAAAATGTTATTTATTTGCTCAAACAGAGAGCACAGGGGGCCGATTTTTGAATTTCGAGCGTTCGATTTCGTCGCTCGAAAATCGGTGGAAAACAGCGAAATGCTAATTTTTGAATACGAGCGATAGAAATTGGGAATCGAGTGGTATTGACCACTCGTTTTCTCGGCCCCCAGTTCGACGCCCAGGATCGCGCAAAGTGGAGGAACGCAAGTAGGAAAGCGGACCCTGGCAAGGGCCGGGATAACGCTAGGTAGAAGAAGGAGAGAGCACAGTTCGTTTTTGCTTTGAGTTATTTGAATAAGAGCTCAAGGAAAAGGGTTGGTAAGACAATTATGAAAGCAAAGATTTATTTGACAACAAAAGACACCATCGTTTTCTATTCTATCCTTACCTATATCACCTATATTAACGGGCGTCTGGCAGCTTTGAACGTACGTCATAAAATATTCTGTAAACTGTACCTACGTAACTATCGTAGCCTTCGAGTAGCACCGGCTTCCGACCGTCAGAAGGGATGCCCAAGCGATATCTTACCGCACAAATCGTTCTGCCATTTTTTGCGGGGGGAAACGTGCACACAGTCGCACTTCTCACTCACTACATACAAAATCCAGTAATGACGACATAAATACATAGAAAATACCACACGTCAAAGACAAATCTTGCATTGCACATCTCAAACTCTTTTTGTGTACGGACGAGTCAAATCACGCATCGCGCTAGTTGTGTGCATGCCCAGTTGGCTTAGAGCATTTAATAACCGGAGTCGCCTTTAAGAGCTTACCCCTCTGCCGAAATCCTAGCAGAACTGTGCAAACTTTTGTATGGACTGACGTTTGTCTGACATGGCTATTTGTACGTTACGTACAAATCATGTACAAATAGCCATACATCAGATCTGACGTGCCCCTCCCCCGCAAAAATCGGCAGACTGTTTTGTACAGAAAATGACAGCGATGCCGTCTCCAATTACTAAATACTCAAAGCCATTTGGGCATGTGCTTCGGCAGAGGGGAAATAGTGCGAATACAGATTCCCTTCCCGGTGTTGCTCAAAGATTGGAGGACGTGTCCAACTTGCGATTGGACGTTTTTAGGGTTCCGTACCCAAAGGATAAAAACGGGACCCTATTACTAAGACTCCGCTGTCCGTCCATCCGTCCGTCCGTCTCGTCTGTCACCAGGCTGTATCTCATGAACCGTGATAGCTAGGCAGTTGAAATTTTCACAGATGATGTATTTCTGTTGCCGCTATAATAACAAATACTAAAAAGTACGGAACCCTCGGTGGGCGAGTCCGACTCGCACTTGTCCGGTTTTTTCTAAAACTTTCATTGGTGAGTGGTAACGTCATTTTAATTTCCTAACGTCCTCGTTTCAGACCTTCCTTATTTTCTGCAATATTATCCCAAGATGTCATGTATCGGCTTTGACAGTCGGAAATTGGTTCATACGGCGCCCTCTTCATAGGTATTAACTGTTTGGAGTAAATTGAACTTCGATAAAATGTGTAGATCGTGACGACAGGAAAATAAGTAGGTAGAGCGCTGGTGGCCTAGCGGTAAGTGCGCGCGACTTTTAATCCGGAGGTCGCGGGTTCAAACCCCGTACGTGCCGGTGTTGCTCAGTAAATCTCAAAACCTCCCTGGCAACGCGAATGCAGTTATTTTTTAGCCACCCTGTATGGGAAACCCGGACTTTCATAACAAAAGTTAAAAGTTAATAAAATCATAACTCGAAAACTACGAAAACTCGGCTAACATACATAGGGTATATTCTGATAGCCCACGACGTAAGGAATCTAAAAAAAATTTTTTCACCACATCAGCTCGGAAAGGCTTACTTTGCACTTCAAAAACTGATAGCAAAGTTGCGTTTTATTCACATGTGAGACAAAGTAATCAAATGCAAATGTTGAGTTGTTTTCTTATGTTTGCTGGTAGAATTGACTTTTAAATGATGATTTTGGATGATAAATATTTAAAAACATTAATTTGGATTTGATTTGGTTTGATTTTGTTTGATATTTTACATTTAATATTTGCTTCGGATTGGTGTGGTGAAAAATGTTGTGTTTCACTCGGGGGCAAATTTTGTTTAACCCTCGTGCTTTAAAACACTCGCAACGCTCAAGATTCCATTTTCGAACCACTCGCTACGCTCGTGGTTCAATTTTGGAATCTTTCGCTTGCTCGTGTATCAATATTAGCACGAGCGGTTAAACAACAACTTTGCCCCCTTGTAAAACAAATAACTATTGAACGTCAAGGTTTGGACTACCCTGTAGATATACTTATCAGCAATATCGATTAAACATAGTTCAGACCTGATTATTTAAACCACCTTCTAATGGTACCAGCGGGCTCAGCACGGTTCCATTTTTATCGACTATCACTATGCGCGTCCCTTTCGCACTTACATACTTGTTAGAACGTGACAGGCATGGTGACAAGGGATAAAAACGCGACCGTGCTAAGCCGCCAGGTCTCTAAACAGTAAGTAAATATTACGAAGGAGACAACGTTCTGAGTAATGACGTCATCAAACGCCTTATTGAAAATTATCTGTCCTTTCTTTATGATGAGTCTAGCTAGTCTAACAAGAAGGCCTAATTTCAAGAGAATAAACCTGCAGATAGGTACAAAAAAACAATAGGTGTACCTACGTATAACATTCGCTCTATTTTTTCTATAGGAAATGTAATTTCCAGTACATAAGAAACTACGAAGTACTACCGATTTAATTTCCCTGGATCATTCCATGTCCCTTTCTCAGTGCGCGGCGAGAGGAAAATTACCTGTCGCGTGCAATCGTCAACTCATGACGAGAATTTCTGCATACTCACGCGGCTGTCTTTTTCACGTATACGCATTTGTGTAAGCTAGAGTGGGATAGGACGAGTCTGTGAAGAATTTGAAATTACAAAAAAATATGATTTAGGTATATGGATTGTTTTTGTTCATGGGAGTGCTTGTTGGAAAAATGTCCTCATTTGTAAAAATGTGAAATACTTACCTAAATTTAATATACCTAACGGTAAATATACATTTTTCATGAATAAGTATATTTTTTTCGAAATTAAGAATTCTGAATATATAACGGTAACTTGCAGAATTAGGTATCAATGTCTAACGGCTCGATTTGGGAAATGAATTAGAGATTAACTAGATACGATAATTATAGTAAAGATATGTGAGGTTCCACGGAAAAAGGTACCTTATGGCGGCTGGCGCCGTGATTCAGGAAATGAATTAGAGATTCACTAGATATGAAATAGTAAAGATATGTAACGTTCCACAGCAAAAGGTACCTTATGGCGGCTGGAGCTTACGTCGCATAGCGCCGCAATAATATTGGAACGGCGTTAATAATAGCGTAAGCGCCAACCGCCATAAGGTACCTTTACCCGTGGGACGTCACATATCTTTACTATATCGTATCTAGTTAATCTCTAATTCATTTCCCGAATCGCGCCGTAAGAACGTTTTGATGACCCTCCCATCTAATCATATTGTTGTCCTTTCCTAAGGGCCACCCCACATCTGGCGTCTTTCGGGCGTCGGCGTCGGTCAGCGCTATGGAAAATGACGTCGCTGCGCAGTTGCGTCGACGTTGCGTCGACGTTGCGTCGAGCAGGGCCATAGAGTTGTAGACGCCGACGAGACGCCGACGCTCGAAAGACGCTAGATGTGGGGTGGCCCTACGCATGGCATTAACTTTCTCGCTTGCTAAACTGTGTGGAAAATAGCTGGGTAGGTCTCTCGATTTAGCAAATATCCGCCCCTGTTTTTGTACGAGCGTATTAAGGATGACACACTAGATCGGGCCGTGCCCGGGCCGAGGCGTCCGACATGTCATTTTCTATGACGGCTGATCGGTGATCACGTGGTGCTTTCCATAGAAAACGAAGCGCCGGAATCTCCGACCCGGCCCCGGCCCGATCTAGCGGTTTTACAGCGGAGGATCATCATATTGCTGTCCTTTTCTAACGAATGTCATTAACTTTCTCGCTCAATTTAGCATTGTGTGGCAAATAGATGGGTAGGTCTCTCGACTTAGCAAAAATATCTGCCCCTGTTTTTGTAGGAGCGTGTAATTGTTTTCTCACCCCAGACGTGTATATACATATGCCATGCATAGTTTGGGTGCAATATACAGTAAGCCCGGATACAGGAGGCCGGGTATGGTTGTCTCAGAGAATGTCACATAGCCATAATAAACAACTGAACGAACGAATGAATTCATCTACCTGCCCACGCCACCCCGGGAGCTTGGAGACCCAACACCATGCCCAACAACATAGGTACTAAAAGTTGGTAGCGGTTTCCGACTCTGAACTATGTTCCCGCTAGAGAATACTAAACGTGCTATGCGTGGCCGAAGTCATGCCGAAGTGAAGAGTTCACTCGCGTCACGTGACTTTAGGTATTTAAATAAAAGTAAACAAAATCTACCCTCAAATGGCTCCTTAAGCCAGTTGAGGGTAGATGAAAACATTACACGATCAAATAATGTAGGTTAAAGTCAGGTCGTTCAGTGACAGATCTAGGAGGTTTTTTTATTTGGTTGGTTAACCAATAAATGTTATAACTACCCGAAAATGTACAAATTATTTGTTTACTTTTATTTAAATACCTAAAGATACAGAGTATAGTCGGGGAAAACGTGCGGCAATAAACCTGACTTGTAATAATGCGCCTAAGACTGAATTCACCCTTAAAATTAATTTTCTTCAAAATTTTACACTAAACTGGTATTGTAACAATATCAAAATATGGTTGATAGGTACGATAAAATACGAAGATATATTTGCCCTTGTTTTATTGTCGGGGTTAAGAAGTGAACACACGGAGCGCCGTTTTCCAATGCTTCGCTGCGGTTTTGGCACAGAAAAGAAAACGAAAGGTGTACAGTTAGCAGAAAAGTGCGAGTCGGACTCGCGCACGAAAGGTTCCGTACGTCAAGGGGTCCATTACACAAAAAAACCGGGCAAGTGCGAGTCGGACTCGCGCACGAAGGGTTCTGTACCATAATGAAAAAAAAAACGGAAAAAAAATGCAAAAAAAAAACGGATTCAAGTACTGACCACGCCCGACGTTGCTTAACTTTGGTCAAAAATCACGTTTGTTGTATGGGAGCCCCATTTAAATCTTTATTTTATTCTGTTTTTAGTATTTGTTGTTATAGCGGCAACAGAAATACATCATCTGTGAAAATTTCAACTGTCTAGCTATCACGGTTCGTGAGATACAGCCTGGTGACAGACAGACGGACGGACAGCGAAGTCTTAGTAATAGGGTCCCGTTTTACCTTTTGGGTACGGAACCCTAAAAACGGCAAAAAAATCACGTTTATTGTATGGGAGCCCCATTTAAATATTTATTATATTCTATTTTTAGTGTTTGTTGTTAAAGCGGCAACATAAATACATCTGTGAAAATTTCAACTGCCTAGCTATCACGGTTCGTGAGACACAGCCTGGTGACAGACAGACGGACAGCGGAGTCTTAGTAAAAGGGTACGGAACCCTAAAAAGTGGCTAAACGGGCTAGGTGTTCAGAACAATCGGCACACGCTCTTACTAGTTATTTTTTTATGATATAGGAGGCAAACGAGCAGACGAATTGCCTAATGGTAAGCGATTAGCGTCGGCCTTAGACACCCGCAACTCTACCCTCTGGTTGAGGGTTTGTAAGTGCGTTGCTGGCATTTAAGATACGCTCTTTTCTTAACGGTTTGAAGATCGTATTGGTCCGGAAATACCGCTGGCGATAGTTGTAGGGAATTGTATGAAAAGTGTTTCTAATTTTTAATTTTTTTTTGAAAATGACTCGTGTCGCCGCATGAGTTCAGTTTACATACCGAATTGATAGTATAAAAAATAAGTTCAAAAACTAAAACCCGACTACTGCAAATCGCGCTCTAAAAAGTATGAAATTTTTTTTTTTTGGTTCGTGACTTTATGACCTCTAGAGGGCGCCGTGTTCATTTTTTGTGACGTCATGTAGCCTATAACCAGCGGACGATTAAGACGATTCGAATGACATATCGTTTGTCAAATTATAATGTGTACTTTAGAAGTTATGAGGGAACAAATGAACATCATAACCAAGGAGGGTTATGATGTTTCATCGGTCAAAATCATAACCCTCCTTTTGCGTTGCCGTAGTCGGGTAAAAAATTAGGGCCACGGAAGATATAATTTTTAGTTACGTTAGCTTTAGCTTAAATATATTATAAAGCGCGGCTATCTAATGGTACGGAACGGGTAATAATATACTTGTAATAGAAAATCCCGCTATTAAACTACAAACGCTGCGGGACATAGCGCCGCTCCGCTCCGTGCATTTTGTCTAAGTGTCGTGTAAAGCTACCTGCCTTTTACGACGTTCAGCAAAGAGAAATAGAGTTATATCAGGTTTATACACCTTTTGTGTATTTTAACTTGGCCCTTTGAACGTGGCCTATAACGCAGTTTACGACTCCGTGACATTCATGTGAATTCGTTTCTTTGCTTTGTGATTTTGGGCGGGAATATAGTTTAATTTTTAATACTGCAATTGGAAAATGGGATAAGGGGTCTGTTTTTAGGGTTCCGTACTCAAAGAATAAAAACGGTACCCTATTACTAAGACTCCACTGTCCTTCTGTCACCAAGCTGTATCTCATGGACCGTGATAGCTAGACAGTTGAAATTTTCACAGATGATGTATTTCAGTTGCCGCTATAACAACAAATACTAAAAACAGAATAAAATAAAGATTTAAGTAGGGCTCCCACACAACAGACGGACGGACGGACGGACGGACAGCGGAGTCTTAGTACTAGGGTTCCGTTTTACCCTTTGGGTACGGAACCCTAAAAACAAAGCTCATTTATAACAATACAAATTAAATTAAACTTGAATGAATTTCTATCTCAATTTTTACGAACTGAGAATTTAGATATTCTTGCATAAAGAACGTTTAAAAAAAAAAGTTAGATATTCGCTCTAGTTTTAACCATATGTGATGAATCAAAGTCCTTCGTACAATCAATTGCCTTTATTTTACTCTAAGTTCCTACTTCAACACTTTCGACATTCTTAACTTAACAAGCAGTAAGCCTTCCTACTCAATGTTACCGGTTCAAGCGCCAAAGCGAGAATGCCCCTTCCATCTCATGGTAAGTTACATTTATACTTTTTCATCATTTGAATTGGCGGGTAGGAGAGTAGGGTCATTTTCGCGACTACCGACATATTAATTAACAAATATTCGGGTAAACACAAATCACATTTCTAATCACTACCCACTGAATGCCATAAGTTTAACATAACGCACACAAAATAATTATAATTTATTCTTGAAATCTTATGAAATATCACACTCGGCCATCCGACTGCGTGCTACCTCCGGTGCACGATCAACAATAATATCACACTCGGCCGTGTTGCCCGATGCCTTTTCAATCCTATTATAGTTAGACTAGTCTGTTTATACAATACCAATACTCTTCATTGTACACCAGAATACAATAAAATAATACAAAGAATTACAGCAACTCTAGTAGAGGTAAACTTCAAATTATTTAATTTACTCATGGTATCCGGTATTGCAGATGTAAACGGTATTCATTCTTCAGACTAGTATTACTATTACATAAAAAGGGATACCTATTTAAATACCTACTTATACTACTGATCATGTTAACGTTCACGAAATACATCGTCCACACTGTCAACCCCATACGATTAGTTATTTTAGCTTATTACACGCAGGATTACAGACATTATTATCGGCACGTACTTATAGAATAAGCCCAAATTTCATTGCATTGATTTTAGTACTGTAACATACTTATAACAAACATGGCACGAGCAATACAATTTAGCCTGATATATCAGAATAAGAAGAAAGAGACAACTACCACAGTATGAGCCATAATAACTGACATCAATAATCAAATTTTTAGTCCTTTTATGGTAAATGTAAGAACTGTTTATGGGTATAATGTTTTGGGGAATCTACGTAATTACATTAATGGCTTAATCAGGTTTGTAATTAACAGTTGCAATTATCTAATATTTTCTCTCTGAAATCAAACATTTTTTTTTTCAAATTACAATACTAGTTACATGCTTGATGACGTCCTCTACTGTAGGTCCTTCTTGAGCGTCGCCTTGACTCCCGCGGTCCTTCTTCGTGCGGGTCATCTGAGAGAGGCCCTCGTCGTCAGCGCCTGCTGTGGTGACGACATCTGTATTCAGGCTGTTCTCACGCTCGGCTGTCGCAGTCCACAGCGTCCTCTGTGGTAGATTCACCGTCGCTAACCTCCAGCGTCTACCGCGACTCTTGTTAAACTTTCTTCTCACCCTACACTTATTTAAACTCATAATAAACTCTTTAAACTCATAATAAACTCTTTAAACTCAAAATAAACTCTTTTAAACTCAAAATAAACTCTTTAAACTCAAAATAAACTCTTTAAACTCAAAATAAACTCTTTAAACTCAAAATAAACTCTTTAAACTCAAAATAAACTCTTTAAACTCAAAATAAACTCTTTAAACTGAAAATAAACTCTTTAAACTCAAAATAAACTCTTTAAACTCAAAATAAACTCTTTGAACTCAAAATAAACTCTTTAAACTCAAAATAAACTCTTTAAACTCAAAATAAACTCTTTAAACTCAAAATAAACTCTTTAATCTCAAAATAAACTCTTTAAACTCAAAATAAACTCTTTAAACTCAAAAGAAACTATTTAAACTCAAAAGAAACTCTTTAAACTCAAAATAAACTCTTTAAACTCAAAATAAACTCTTTAAACTCAAAATAAACTCTTTAAACTCAAAATAAACTCTTTAAACTCAAAATAAACTCTTTAAACTGAAAATAAACTCTTTAAACTCAAAATAAACTCTTTAAACCCAAAATAAACTCTTTAACTCTTTAAACTCAAGATAAACTCTTTAAATTTTTAAACTCTTTAAGATCTCTGGCAGCACACTACATGGCCGCACTCATAAACAGCACACCTACATGGCTGTAGACTCTAGCAGCGCACTACATGGCCACATTCATAAACAGCTCTAGACTATTCAGACAATTCGTACTATATACTCGTATTAAACTCAAACTCATATTAAGCTCAAACTCAAAATCGTATTAAGCTCAAACTCAAAATCGTATTAAGCTCAAACTCAAAATCGTATTAAGCTCAAACTCAAAATCGTATTAAGCTCAAACTCAAAATCGTATTAAGCTCAAACTCAAAATCGTATTAAGCTCAAACTCAAAATCGTATTAAGCTCAAACTCAAAATCGTATTAAGCTCAAACTCAAAATCGTATTAAGCTCAAACTCAAAATCGTATTAAGCTCAAACTCACAATCGTATTAAGCTCAAACTCACAATCGTATTAAGCTCAACCTCACAATCGTATTAAGCTCAACCTCACAATCGTATTAAGCTCAACCTCACAATCGTATTAAGCTCAACCTCAAAATCGTATTAAGCTCAAACTCAAAATCGTATTAAACTCAAAATCGTATTAAACTCAAAATCGTATTAAACTCAAAATCGTATTAAACTCAAAATCGTATTAAACTCAAAATCGTATTAAACTCAAAATCGTATTAAACTCAAAATCGTATTAATTAAACTCAAAATCATATTAAACTCAAAATCGTATTAATTAAACTCAAAATCGTATTAATTAAACTCAAAATCGTATTAATTAAAATCAAAATCGTATTAATTAAACTCAAAATCGTATTAATTAAACTCAAAATCGTATTAATTAAACTCAAAATCGTATTAATTAAACTCAAAATCGTATTAATTAAACTCAAAATCGTATTAATTAAACTCAAAATCGTATTAATTAAACTCAAAATCGTATTAATTAAACTCAAAATCGTATTAATTAAACTCAAAATCGTATTAATTAAACTCAAAATCGTATTAATTAAACTCAAAATCGTATTAATTAAACTCAAAATCGTATTAATTAAACTCAAAATCGTATTAATTAAACTCAAAACCGTATTAGACTCAAAATCGTATTAGACTCAAAATCGTATTAGACTCAAAATCGTATTAGACTCAAAATCGTATTAGACTCAAAATCCTATTAGACTCAAAATCCTATTAGACTCAAAATCCTATTAGACTCAAAATCCTATTAGACTCAAAATCCTATTAGACTCAAAATCCTATTAGACTCAAAATCCTATTAGACTCAAAATCGTATTAGACTCAAATTCGTATTAGACTCAAAACAGTATTAGACTCAAAATCGTATTAGACTCAAACTCGTATTAGACTCAAACTCGTATTAGACTCAAACTCGTATTAGACTCAAACTCGTATTAGACTCAAACTCGTATTAGACTCAAACTCGTATTAGACTCAAACTCGTATTAGACTCAAACTCGTATTAGACTCAAACTCGTATTAGACTCAAACTCGTATTAGACTCAAACTCGTATTAGACTCAAACTCGTATTAGACTCAAACTCGTATTAGACTCAAACTCGTATTAGACTCAAATCGTATTAGACTCAAACTCGTATTAGACTCAAAATCGTATTAGACTCAAATCGTATTAGACTCAAACTCGTATTAGACTCAAAATCGTATTAGACTCAAAATCGTATTAGACTCAAAATCGTATTAGACTCAAAATCGTATTAGACTCAAACTCGTATAAGACTCAAACTCGTATTTGACTCAAACTCGTATTTGACTCAAACTCGTATTTGACTCAAACTCGTATTTGACTCAAACTCGTATTAGACTCAAACTCGTATTAAATTCTCTGGTAGCACACTACATGGCTACACTCACAAACAGCACATCTACATGGCTGTAGACTCTAGCAGCACACTACATGGCCGCACTCATAAACAGCACATCTACATGGCTGTAAACATTAGACCCGGTTATATGATACCAGCTACATGATATCTAGAACCCTAAGAGTCTGACTATTAGTACACCACATACATGGTGACTAACTACATGCTAACTACACCTTTACCCACCTACATATATAACTAAACATTAGACCCGGTTATATGATACCACCTACATGATATCTAGAACCATTAATGTCGGACTATAGTACACCACATACATGGTGACTAACTACACTTTTACCTACATACATAGGTAACTAAACATTAGACCCGGTTATATGATACCACCTACATGATATCTAGAACCATTAATGTCTGACTATAGTACACCACATACATGGTGACTAACTACATGCTAACTACACTTTTACCTACATACATAGGTAAATAAACATTAGACCCGGTTATATGATACCACCTACATGATATCTAGAACCATTAGAGTCTGACTATAGTACACCTACATGGTGACATTGGTGACTAACTACATGCTAACTATACTTTTACCCACCTACATAGGTAACTAAACATTAGACCCGGTTATATTACCTACATGGTACACATACATAATAGCCAAATCAATATTGAAAGTTTAATTGTTGTTACCAAACCACGTAATTGTCGTTACACGGCACTTAAGGTACATAGTAATCACTTAAGACACTCTTCATTCATTTCAAAACTAACCAGAGGCGGTTATCAAGCATGACTTGCTATTGGATCATTTAGCTCATACTAAATATACCTACTATTTAATAGATTAGGTTCAGTATTCGAAACTCAAATATAGGATGCACATGTATGTAAACACTTTCATTTAACGACAGTACGTATTTCAACTAGATCTGCATAACAACCGAGAACTTCTGCATGTCTCTTCACAATATGGGCATATTAAAATTTAAAACCACTAAAATTTAAAATCAGTTAAATAAAATTGTTCCTTTAACGACAATAAACGTACTTGCCTTTAATGGTACACGTACAGTACTTGTTTGTTTTGTAATTGCTAACGGATTCATTAAATATTTATCCAAATCGTATCCATTGTATTCAACTTCGCTAAACATTGATACTACACAAAAATAAAAATAACATCTTATGTACAGTGCAGTAGTAACTGCACTGTACATAATCGTAATATGACTCTTGTAAAAAGTTACCCGCAGAGTTATAAATTACGTAACAAGTCTACTTCGTTACTTCAACTTGACTATGATCGCGTATCTGCATATTATTAATCAGGTTTTGAGATTATAAGCATTACACAACTTAAAACTTACTACCATAACGTCAGAGTAAGTATATAAAATATGTATGTATATAAAATATGTATATGTAGATATACTAGGTACTCACACGTTCTGGTCCTTTTATGGGCGCCGTGTTACCACTTCTGACTTGTGATGAATCAAAGTCCTTCGTACAATCAATTGCCTTTATTTTACTCTAAGTTCCTACTTCAACACTTTCGACATTCTTAACTTAACAAGCAGTAAGCCTTCCTACTCAATGTTACCGGTTCAAGCGCCAAAGCGAGAATGCCCCTTCCATCTCATGGTAAGTTACATTTATACTTTTTCATCATTTGAATTGGCGGGTAGGAGAGTAGGGTCATTTTCGCGACTACCGACATATTAATTAACAAATATTCGGGTAAACACAAATCACATTTCTAATCACTACCCACTGAATGCCATAAGTTTAACATAACGCACACAAAATAATTATAATTTATTCTTGAAATCTTATGAAATATCACACATATATATCGATTGTATGAAGACGTATGTAAATTGGAGGCAGTGTCCGAACGCGGCGATTCAATTCCCGATAGGGCTCATTTAAGAGAATTGGAGACGAGTCGGCTGTTAGCTAGGGATGATGCGGGTAGGCTCGCCAATTGCTAACTCCTACTATTTTTACAGGACGTGATCTTTTCTTAAAAAGTCATAGTTGTCATAAAATAAATACACTTACCTACTTGTAAGTAGGTCCCATATTCACTTAACTATAGGTATTTAGGTATTTAAATAAAAGTAAACAAAATCTACCCTCAAATGGCTCCTTAAGTCAATTGAGGGTAGATGAAAACATTACCTACATGATCAAATAATGTAGGTTAAAGTCAGGTCGTTCAGTCACTGATCCAGGCGGTTTTGTATTTGGTTGGTTAACCAATAAATGTTATATCTACCCGAAAATTTACAAATTGTGTTTACTTTTATATATTTAAATACCTAAAGATACAGACTATAGGTATTACCTTGTATTATGTGGATCCAAAATATAATAATCTTCTTCTTCCTCCTCATGGGAGCCTGGGGTCTTTTTTCCACGGCTCATTTCTCACGAGCCTGGCGTCCGCTTAACAACTAATCCCATGATTTGACGTAGGCACTAGTTTTTACGAAAGCGACTGCCATCTGACCTTCCAACCCAGAGGGGAAACTAGGCCTTATTAGGATTAGTCCGGTTTCCTCACGATGATTTCCTTCACCGAAAAGCGACTGACAAATATCAAATGATATTTCGTACATAAGTTCCGAAAAACTCATTGGTACGAGCCGCGGTTTCAACCCGCGACCTCCGGATTGAAAGTCGCACGCTATTACCGCTAGGCCACCAGCGCTTCCAAAATATAATATATAAATATAAATAGAGTTTTATATTTATTTACTTACCTACTTATAAAATATTTGTAACAAAGTTACCATAAGTGTTACCTGCTATGGTAACAAATATTTTTACGAGCAGGAGCTTAAAACATTTTTCATTTTCACTAGTACGGCTACCACGAGCTTTTCACCGACCTGACACTGAAATGCAGAGAAAGTAAGTTACGCACACGCTAGCGAATAATGTCAGTGTTATGTCAGTGACAAGCTCGTGGTAAGGCTATAGGTGTCAGAAAACAATGTGAGAATGTGACCCAGAAGTGAGTAGAAAAATATATGTTTTGTGGTAGGGCCGGCGGCAGAAATAAGGAGCCGTTTGGGCGCGATACTGCGGCAAGGAACATTCGCCCTGATTGGCTCGCGGATCACTGGGAACCCGGAGAAAGAACATTAGTACGCACAGGTGTAATCTGTACACAGTCTGTCCAGTGTTATAGGGAAGGGTGAGAAGCCCAATGCGTTAACCAGGTGATTAACGATGTTAATATAGTTACTTGGTTGAGTAACTGACATGAGCACTTTTATTTGATGAAGGAAAATATCGAGAGGACAGAAACTCGCATATCAAAGGAGAAATTTTTAAGTGTACGTAATGGTGCCAATTCGCCCCCGCCAAAGCCTAGAGCGTTTCGTTTTCATCCGATATCAGATGTAGGATCATACACCCGCGTAATCAGAAAAATACATACGAGTATGTCTTACATTTTACTTCCATCCATCATCCGATATCGGATCGGGCAATGTGAAAATGCTCTTACGTGTAAGACGAGGCTGGAGACACTGGAGAGGTAGTAAAGGTGTCGGTTATTTTAAGCGCACTTCACATAATATTAATGCAGGTCAGAGTAACTAAGAAATCTTGTATTTCGCTGAGGCACAGTCAGAAAGGAAGAAGCTCTACCATAAAATGGGGTGAGTAGGGTTCGCGGGGAGAGTTGGGTTATGAATGGGGAGAGAAGTGATGAAAGGGGGTGAGATGGGATTTTAAGGCTACCGCTACAAAAATAATGTATTCCAATTTAAAATTCCAATTTATAATACTCATAATAAAAAAAAAAATTATCCAACAATATTCCAAAATCACCTTTGTATGAAAACCCATCTCACCCCAATTACGAGGGACTACGGGGTGAGGTGGGATTTCCTGTTTATCGTCAAAGTTATGAAATGGAACTATTACCCAAAATAAAATAAAAACTAAAATAGTAACGTCCGAAACACTTATTATATACACCATTCAGTTTGAATATGTAAAAATAAAATGTTATCTAGGTTTGAATGTCAGTTTTGCGCCTACTCACCCCATTTCACGGTACTTCTTCTGTTCGACCGAGCTTCTATAAGTGGAGTAACATGTGTAACAAACGCAAGAGTTAGAAGCGACGAAAGAGTTTGTAAACGGTCCTCCCCATATTCGCAAAACTTATTGTCACATAATAAAATTATGCCTTCTCCATAAATTCCGCATTGGCGGTTCACCGTTCTCAGTATCGCAGCTCAAGTGTCGATACTGGAATAGAGAGGCACCTCGTTTACTTTTACGTGCGGCCCGGGCCCGGCCTGGCGTGACATTCAATCCAGTACAATTACATTTTGTAAGCGGTAGGCTTTGTCAGGAGGGCGACACTTGAACGATCTGACACAATCGGCTTTAGGGATGGTCAAAGAATCCTAGCGGTTAAAAAATATCATACTTTGTTCCAGGTTAGACGCTACACTGAGTTTGATAAAGCGACTAGGATATCATGAAAGATATTTGTCCACATGCTGATTCAAGCTGTCCTGTGAGTACATAAGGTAGGTGTATATTAAAATTAAAGTGCATTGGATACTATTACCTACTTTGCACCTATTTAGGCTGCCACTAAAGCTCGCAGTAATCCGTAAAGTGTCATTCTATGGAACTTGCTAACTATGCAAACAAAAGTCACTAGTAAATTCATCATTCAGGGACAATTTCAATATGGCGGTTTGTTTACATAGTTAGCAAGTTCCATAGAATGACACTTTAAGTATCGTAGGCAAAATTAAGTGTCGATACCTACAGAAATAGTCACATGGTGTCACACCTCAAATGCTTGTTTACAGTCTCTTTACGAGTAGGTACCTATTAGATTCATAAGATTAAATTAATACGAATACGAAAACCGATGTTTTTAATTAACTATTTAATTTTCATTGCTTATTTACCTATATATTTTCTCTCAGATTTCTTTTAGTCTTCATAAATCTTTCTCCGGTATTCAATTCTCCGACTGGTAGCTCGCCTGCATAATTACTCGGAACGAATTTTACGTCCATATGCAAAAATGGAAATTTGAAATTCAATATCGGTGTACCACTCCCTGTTTGGGGTTGGCATGGTAAATAATGTGGGAATACATTAGCCTGAATAAAATATTTTTTGATCAAACCGACATTTAAGGCTGTTGCGGGATTTTAGGGATATGAGCGAGCAACAACTAAAACATCGTCTTATCGTCGTTTACGGAGGTAGGTGCAATGTTTTTTAGTAAAAAGGTAAAAAGATATGCCGCGAGCAGCACTCCTTTTGACTTGCATCCTACAAAATGTTATAGGTAAGTACTCCAACAACCGTGCGTCCGTTCCGTGTACTTAAAGGTTGACTCACGTTAGACCGGGCCATGGCCGGGCCGGCGCTTCCGGAGCTTCGTTTTCTATGGAAAGCACCACGTGATCCGGTGATCACGGCTGATCGGTATATAAGCCGTCATAGAAAATGATATGTCGGACGCCTCGGCCCGGGCACGTCCCGGTCTAGCGTGAGTCATCCTTAAGGGTGCGTCCGTATATCGCCAACTACAATATGCTATCTCCAGCTGCAGGTTGGTTGTTAGAAGTAGCGACTCCATCAGCGCTCCTGCGATCGTCCAGTATTCAATCAAATCAAAGATTTCGTCACTAGTGCCATGTAGTAGGTACCTGTGTAGTTACCCTAGTACCACAGATTATAATAATAGTTCTTACGAACAGATACTTATGTCTCAAAGAAAACGCAAATACCTACCGTTTTGATACCTAAATACATAAAAATACAATGGCCGCCTTCAACGCGCCGCCCCGGCTCACGCGGAGAGTTCTATAGGCCTGGTTTTACTAGAAACCTTTAATATTCCATTAACCTATCTTAAGATATGCATAAAGTAACACGAGTGATTTGGCGTGAAACCATAGATATCGTAAAATTGAATTCTCTGTGAAGATTCCAGGTTTCAACACCAAACCATGTTTTGTATCTCTTAAACCCTTAACTCTATGAGGAGAAGGTTGAATATGGCCCGTTTTACGTCCTAGTTTGGTGGCAGGGCTCGACATTCGTATCTGTTCGCATCACGCCTATTGAAGTAAGCTTCATCGAATTGGGATCGAACGTCATATCGAGAACATGACCACTGTGCTGTGCTAAAATAAATATCTGGTACTTTGATGTGATTCCTCCTGCTACGTTCGACGCTGTTTGGGAACCCAATATTGCTTTAATAAATGGCACATTTTTTTTTACCTGAACGTAAATAAAAACAATTAATATTGTATTATGTTAATATTGTATTGTATTATGTTAATTATAAAAACGTAAAATACTAGTGGGTCTGGTAACCTGTACACCGTAGCATAGCTTAAAAGTCAATAAATGTATAGATTCGCCATATTGAAAAATTTACAAAGACTGAACCGACAAAAAAATATATTTAATGATAGAACATACTCATAAAATTTCATGAGAATCGGTTGAGAATGCTACCTGTAGAGGAGAACATCCGGACATAGGAAAGCATTTTTGCCCAAGCTGAAACGGAGACCTTCGCTCGGTCAATTAAATATATAAAGGGTTATTATTAAAACACGTACTTACTGAGCCAGACAAAACGGCAAACAAATGGCCCGATTCGAACTTTAAGATACGTCAAATATTAGGTCTAGATACGATATGGATCGGATATGTCAGTGTTAAAAGTGACGTTTTTGTTTGAAGAAACGCCCGATCTAACATCGTGTCTAGACTTGGTCTAGACCTAATATTTGACGTATGTATCTTAAAGTTCGAATCGGGCCGAAAGTCGCAACGCATATTACTTTGAAACTACTGAGTCTAAATTAAAAAAAAATCCAACTACTTACCTATACGGAATCCGGCGGAGAAATATATCGGATATAAATGCTCCGCGCAATCTATTCGAGTCGGCCGTGCCGATCTCGATTCAATATTGGTGCCGACTGCCGCATCAAACGTGCAGGGAATACCACCAGTGGTGAGCGCTGATATATCAAAGTCTTGGGACGTTTGAGCGAATAAATTGATATTTTGACGCGGTATTGCCTACGTGGCTGTGAGCTTTGGCACTGACTTATAAGGTTGTGTGATGTAACTTTAAAATGGACCAAGTACTGAAATTGAAGGGACAAACGTTACCTAGGGCGGTCCAGATGCTCCGTATAAATTCAATGTTTTACAATAAACACCTTTGCGTTTTATTTTTAATGTTTTCATATATTTCTTAACCATAAAGTAAAATGTTATCTTGCCTTTAAGTAATTAACAGCACTTCTCTTCTTCTTCTTCTTCTTATGGTGCCGTCTCCTGCCGGAGGAGGTTGGCTATCACTAGGGCTATTTTCACTTTTGAGGCTGCAGCTCAAAACAGCGATCTGGTGCTCATCTTGAACCAGCACCTGCGGTTTTTGAGCCCCTCCACGTTTTCGTTAGCCTTGGATTTGAAGGAGTAGGAAAGGGTGAGACATACAGCATCAAATATAGTGACGGCTAAAGTGGCCAATTAAATATACTCAACACACCCAAGCTGTCAGTACAAAATGCATAAAATTCAAATTTTCTATGGGGATCAACCCTACTCGCCTACATTTTTAAGTGGCTGTGGCAGAGGTAGGTATAGTTGGTCAAACCAAGGGATTTTGTGTTTATCGTTAAAGTTATGATATGGAACTACCTAAAATCATAAAAAAACTTATATACAAACGGCCGGAACATTTATTAATAAAATTAAGTTTGCATAAAATGTAAAAATAACATGGTATCGAGGTTTGATTGTCAGTTTTGTCCCTACTCTCCCCATTTTACGGTACAGGTGGTACACTAAACACTGAATAATTGGGTCGCATACAGTTAAATGCGAGCTTGGCGTATTCAGAAGAGCTTTGACGCGCTACTATTTGTCACTAAGCTTAAATGAAACGTTCTTTGGTGGTTTTGATGCCTCTTACAAGTTGGGGGGAAGAGCGGGTATGTTGAATATATCTATTTAAGATTAGGAATATGTAATTTCATAATAAATTTATTTGAAAAATAATGCTTTTAGGCGGAATTGATTTTATGAAATATATTACAGTTTGAGTTATGATAGAAAAAATCAAGGCATGATCGTCCCGTGACAACTGGTGCCGGTTTGACGGTGGTTCTGAAACTTTTCTCGAATGTTTCATTATCAAATCGCTGGCCCAATATAACAGGGTTCTATGTTTCACCTTTATCGAACTGTGAACATTGTCATTGTGACATTAAGTCGAATTTCAACTAGGTACTTACCTATCTTTAAAATGTAACATAGAACCCTGTAATATGGGCCAGCGAAATAGCTCGTGAGACAAGATTAGGTACCTAATCTCATATTTTTTAAGAAAAAGCTACATTACATAAATGTATGAATTTAATGGATTGCACAATGTAAATTTATAGTAGGTTATCTCCGTATAACGCGGCAGAATTGGCTAGACACTTCACAACTCGGCCCGCTCTCCAAGGCGCTTCACTTTCCAGCGGACACTCGTAACTTCGGTGCCTCTTCAAACTTGCCTCATAATGAGCCGAGCTCTTCAATTACAAGCACTAATTAAAAGAATTGCTGGGGTTATTAACTCAGGCATTATGATTTCCGGGCAAGCCCTGTGTTCCCAACACCCCAGAGGAACAGTCGATGCCGGGGCGGACCAGTACCTTATTGACTGGGGGCTGCCCAGTTTAAAGCGGGCGGTAACTGATCAGTAGGCCTACGATGGACCCTCCCACTGTCGAAAGTAACCCCTGGCGCCCGCGCTTTTACGCCCATACGCGCAGGCTTATAACCGGTAACTGTTACTTCCCGTGTTGTTTTCCTCACCGCGGAAACGGTGAGGGTGAAGTGACCTCTCCACAGACGCTGCATCGCCCGGGACGCTATTTGACGATACAGGGTTGCCCAGGACCTGTACCATCCTCTCGACCTCCCCAGCTTGGCCCGCAGGAATGGCATGCCAATACGTGCAGTGTGTACAGTGCGGAACCACCAGGTTGGCTGCAGGTAACCGCCGCTTTTCGGATAACATCCTACTCGCGCCTAACGGAGTTACCAGTTCCGGGTTTGATTTTGGAGTGTCCGTCTTCTAGATGAGTTGCAGACCAATGCTCACGACGCTCATCCCACCGATACCACAGAATAAATAATAGTACCTATTAGGTACAGAAGGTTCACTCTCTAACAAAACGCGTCTATTATGACAGATATAACCGCTAGGTGGCGCAAGCGCGAGCAGGCGTCCGTTCCGTAGCGGTGCGCGGCAACTGCTATGGCTAGACACCAAAATTGGTGTGGGCCGCATGTACTTGTAGCGAGTGAGCCACGCTTGCCGATATAATAGTAACGTTACTGCTGCAGCGTTGACGCGGGAGATATCGCTGCCAATTTCCATTATAAATTGTGTTGCTGACGTTGCTGTCGTTAATCTTTTTATCAAGAAAATTGACATTTGATAGTGACTGATAATCTTATCGTATACTTACATACTTAGGTACTACACGTGTTTTGATAAAGGCATATACATATACACGGTGAGAACGAGTAACCCGACAAATTTTAACCACGGATATCTGATAATATTGAGAGTAAATTATGTTAGAGTTAAACCAAGAAAAGTTTGTAGAGATTTTGACAGCACACGCAGTGCTGGTGTTATTTTAAACGCCATATTTCTATGAAATTATTACGTATAACACTGGCACTACGTGTGCTGTTAAAATCGCTGCAGATTTTTTTTTGTCTGACTCTATATGAACATAGGTCCAATAGTGCCATATTACGGGAACAAAAAATAGTTCTTCAGTTAAAATTTGCATTAACTATTAACGAATCTATCTCGTGTTGGAGGATGTCACCAGTCTCGGCGGCCGCTGATCGTGATCTGATCAGGGCAAGTTAGTGCTAATTGAATTGAGCAAAGCAGCACATGCTGCCCTAACTCCGCTAATACAGTTTACGCTCACTGGCGGCTTGGTCCGAGGGGAAAACTGGAAGCAAGAATATTTAGGTGTAACCATAGATTGCACTCCGGGAGTGCCGACAGAAGTGAAAACTCAATGACTAGTCCAAAATGTCTGCAGCACTATGTATAATTGACCCATCCTCCTTTCTATTGAAAAACTTTAGTTCCGAAATTGCTGGCCAGTGAGCTTAAATTTGTAGCGTTAATTGTTTAAAATTCGAATAGAAATTGTAAAGTTACCTTGCAGACCTCGCATCTAAATATATTTGGTCATGATATTATGAGTTTTATTCACCAGTACTAGAGTTCACTTTTATTAGCCATTTCATCAAGATGTAGCTTTATTGAATTAAGGAGTGATATAAAGTTAGAATGTAACTGTGAGATCCTTGTATTTCAGCTCGTACAGGATTAGAACATTGAGCTTTATTGCTTAATATAAAAGTCCAGTTTTAAATAATTGACCTGATTATGATACGTTATGACTAAAGTTCTTTGGTGAATAACATTGTCCGTCACACATGAAGTCAGCGCGATACGCGTTACGCTGTCTCGAGTTTATCATTTTTTCCCCACCTCAAAAAGTGCTCAGCGCCGCTAAAGAAGTTTTCAGTTCAAAAATTAAAACGAAATAATATATAGACACGTTGCATAACTACTGGAATAGGCCAGCCCGCGCAACCCCCGGTGCAAAAATGTCCATCACATTCCCTGCGATGCCGCGGTGAATGCGATGGATAGCCTCGACACCAGGTGTAGCCAACGTGCAGTCGTTTACGCTCCATAGCGAATGAAACGCAACTGTCAATGTAGCACTAGTGGGAAAGAGTAATAGAGAAATGACTACGATACGCTACGGAGCGTTACCGATTGGCACGTTGGGTACGCGCCCAGGAATGACCCGGAGCGTGGGTTGACCCTCTAAAAACTAAGGCCCGAGTAAAACTAATTTTGAATAAGTATAAGTCTTTCCTTAAAATGTGCCTGTTTTAGCTTTTGGTTATTTTAAAATAAAAATATATTTTTTTTAAAGATATTTAAGACAAACATTTGTGTTCATTGAATATACATATATACCGTAAAATGGGGTGAGTTGGGTGAAATTTGACTTTCAAACCTCGATAAAATTTTATTTTTAGATGTGAAAACTGAATGGTGTATGTAAAGGGGCCCACTGATTACCAGTCCGCCGGACGATATCAGCCTGTCAGTTGACCGCAAAAGGCCACACACTAAACAGTTCTCTGTCAGTTTTCGGCCTGACGACTTACACGAACCGATAGTGTGTGGCCGCCTGACGATTCCAGTCAGCGCCGACAGATATCCGCCGGACAGTCCGTGGCCTCAAGTCCAGTCTAACACACATCATGAGGTAGCCGGCCGGCGATCGACACACGTTACAGCATTAGTAAATTCTACTTTATTCCTAGTACTTAAGAGTTCATAGTCCCTAAAATAAGCATACGACTTTTTGTCTTCGAACATCACGGATCCAATACTTAATTTATGACGCTGATATTTGCTTGTAATTTCATACACAATTTTAAGGCCAGTAGACCTTATTAACCTTAAATACGGTAGGGCTTCTGTCAAATTGAAATAGAATCAGTAAAAAAAAACAGATATGTACGTTAGTAAAATTCAACTTTAATTCTAGTAGTTAGAGTTCATAGTTGGTTCATAGGCATCATTTTAATTTTAAGGCATGAATACAACAATGCGAAGGTTGCATAGTATCTAGTTTGTCAAGACTTTTCTTTATTTATCATGTTGTTACCTCGCAACTGTTGTTTACTGTCAGTCAAAAATAAATGTCATAGAGAGAATTATAACATAAACCTTATTTTTTTCTCTATTAATTTCAAATGTGACATGTTATTATTGTATTTGCATGGCTTATATATTTGAAAATACAGACTTGATTATTGATTGCTGGAAGAGTAAGTAACCGAGTAAAAAAGGAGCAAACATTGAAAGATTCAAATAGGGAAATTAGCGTCCCAATATAACAACACTGGTTAAAATTTTAATAGTTCTCAAGACAACGCCGGGAGGTATACCTTCGATGGCGTTCACGGCAGCTAGCAATGAAAAGACTAGCTATTGTGCGATTTGATTCCGCTATAAAGACACGTGGTAGAAACACTAGCGCAAGTATGGAGGTACCTGCTTAGACAAGAGATAAGACCTACGCTTGAAATTCTTCAGCTACAAGTGGGATCCGAATTATGACATCATTAATTCATTCCGTTTTAAGCTAAGAGAATATCTGGAGCAAACTGTGTTCGGAGTTACAGAGCGTCGCGTGGCGATATTACCTACCCGAAATTCTCGTAATATGTGACAATTATTGCAAAAAAAGGATATGGAGTCACAAGCTGCAAGCGGTGGATTCAACATACTTTACTTTTACTTACATTTAGGTACTATCTATCAGTGTTGGCCGAAAGTTAATCCAAATTGAAAATGCTGGCCACTAACCATTATAAATTGAACCGTAATCTGTAATCGTCCGTTATGGTTTAAGGTTCAATTTATAATGGTTAATGGCCAACATTTTCAATTCGCATTAACTTTCGGCCAACACTGCTATCTATGTATACCAAATTGAAAGAAATGAAAATACTTTACTGTTATGTTTTTGTTATATTCATTCTACTCTTTTAAATCTTTTCTACATAATATTAGGTCTACTTGGCCGTTACCCGAGTGATTTTTTTGTTTGATACCTTGTAATAAATAATTTGGCCAAGCCCGAGATAGCTCAAGGCATTTAGTGTTCCGCTCGCATCGTTATATTTTACAGAGGTTGTTTGCCTGTTTTTAGGATTCCGTATTCAACTACCCTATAGGAACCCTTATAGTTTCGCAACCCTTGTAGTTTTTACTACATATTTAATATATCATTAATTCTTCTTCGGCGGGAACGGACTCGATTAGATGCATAGCCTGCATCAAAAGTACGTCGCGGGGACGGTAATTTGTGTTTTGGGAAAGTATCCTATGAAACTCGGTGACACATTCATCCTCGATGTAATCATTCGCAAGTATATACGAAAAGCGAGCCATTGTATTCGACAACAACCTAGTGCGTAGGTGGCACATACAGTTGACACATCACACGTCACGTCAATCACATGGCCTACCGCGAAACAAGAAAATCGAAATTTCGTTATCTAATCTCTCTATCACTCTTGCATATTCGAGCGATAAAGAGGCAGATAAGTAGCTAAATTTCGATTTTCGCGTTTACCGGTAGGCCCTTGTTAACAAACCGCCTTGATGCATCAATGTCATATTTTATTGTCTGTGGAAACTTGTCAAAAAACAGTTTAAGGCACAGTATGTATAAGTTAGTCTATGAATTTACTGAGTCGGTAGTGCTGCACTCTGGCGGCAGAACATTGCAGTAATATCCCCTTTTAACCAGGTTTCACTATAGTAGTCAAAAATATGTTTACATTTTTTGCCTTATTACAAAGGAATAAGGTCCAAAAGTGTAAACATTATCTTTGACGTCGACTGTCCATTTTGATGAAAAAATTAAACTAGTTGAAAAACATGAAACTGAAGGCTCTCGACTGACAGCAGATGACGGCCAACAGGCCACCGGCCGGCTATATGATAATGTGTGTGTAAATTGGCCTGCAGGCCACGGACTGTCCGGCAGATATCTGTCGACGCTGACCGGAATCGACGAGCCGTAGTTCGAATAGCCGTCAGTCCAAAATCTGAAGTAGAACTGTTAATGTGTGGCCTTCTGCGATCAACTGACAGGCTGATATCGTCCGGCGAACTGTCAATTTGTAGGGACCTGTCAAAATTATATCAGACTATTGCCGGCGGGCGGCCGTACGGTGGGAAACTGACGACTCGTCTGTAGTCGCAGAGGTGGCAGCAGACCATTGCCGGCCGGCAATAATCGCTTATGTTTGTGGACGTTATTGGTCTAGGACGGCAGGCCGCCCGATAAGGCCAGAGACTGCAGGCGGACTGGTAATCAGTGGGCCCCTTAATAAGTGGTTCGGACGTTTGTATTTTGGGTAGTTCCATTTCATAACTTTGACGATATAAAGAGGAAAACCCACCTCACCCCGTAGTGCCTCGTATTTGGGATGAGAGGGTTTTTCATACAAAGGTGATATTGGAATAGGGTTGCCATAAGTGTGGGGACTCAGACCGGGACATTTAAAGAAAACCGGCCAAGTGCGAGTCGGACTTGCGTCGCGTTTAAAGGGTTACACAATTTGTAACAATGTATTTTTTCATGTGAAACGTGAGTGAAATGTCTATAATTAAGTCCGACTCACGCTTGACTGCACCTTTCTAATAGGTTTTCCTATAGATAGGTAAAGAACTATTTTGTGTTTTTTTTTTCAAAATTTTAGCACAGTAGTTTCGGAGATAAATTTTCCATGTGTTTAAATGATTATTCATTGACCAGTCAAGCTACCATGTAGATTCAGGGGATTCAGGGTCAACCAGCAAAAAATGCGAGCGCAGCAAGCGCGAAATTTTTTTCACAAAATTGTGAAAGGGTCAAACAGATCACTGTGTTATGTCTTTCCTGTAGACATACACAAGAGTTAAGGGCTATAAAGGTTAATTTTCTTATTTAACCCTTATCCACGTGAAAAGGTCCTCCTTTTATTTAGAGAACTATGATAAAATCATTGCTTACATGCCCACAAGCTGTTAACTATTGCCCACAGGAGAGAAAACTAGTGTGTTATCGCGAACAGCACGTTTTTCTCTCCTGTGGGCTATAGTTAACAGCTTGTGGGCGTGTAAGCAATGATGTTATCATAGTTCTCTAAATAAAAGGAGGACCTTTTCACGTGGATAAGGGTTAAATAAGAAAATTAACCTTTATAGCCCTTAACTCTTGTGTATGTCTACAGGAAAGACATAACACAGTGATCTGTTTGACCCGAAAGCGTGTTAAAAAGGCCGGGCCGGGCCTAAAAATCCGAAATTCCCCAGTGAGGCTAGCTTTCATGCGAGGTCGAAGCCGTGCTTCAGGATAAGCTCAGCTAGAGCATAGACGCCAACCAATGTCCATTGTATTAAAAAGCGAAACCGCAGGCCGAGCTTGGCGCAGCGAGGTCAAAGGCTAAGCTGAAGAAGAGGAGATTTGGAAGACAAACCAAAAATTTAGGTATAATGTGAGGCTGAAGGTCGAGCTCAGAAATCTCCACATTACTTAATAAGCCCGAAGCGTACTTATAACCAGCGCGGTGAGCTTTCATGCGAGGCAAAAGGCCAAGCTTCTCAAATCAAATTTTTATATTTGTTACAAATTAAGCGACGCCGAAGGTCGATCTGTAAGAAAGCAGCGCTAGTGTTACTCAAGAATAATATGTGTCATATGTACAAGAGTTACTCGGAGGGCCGAAGTTCCATTGATGAAGTTTTAGGCCCTTGGGAGTCTGAAATACGAGCTCTACATTACAGACTTTAAAAGGTATAAAATAACATAATTTACATAATCATCTAATTATTGTGTGTCTGAGAAACTGATATTGGACATTAGGTAAAAGTAGGTAACATAAAACATTTTTTTTTAATTTTGGCCATATGAAACGTAGAAATGTAGGTACAGTAAAGTCCGGTTAGTACGACTTCGCTTATAACAACCAACCGCTTATAGCGACGTAAGTATAGGCACTTGTTTGGTTTTAGTACGAGCTACTATGAAAGTACAACCGTGTAGAACGACTCCGCTTATAACGACCGACCGCTTTTAACGACGGAAATTGACACAAAATCCGTCCGTCAAGTCCGGTTACAACGACGAGCGACGTAGTTTTTACAAATAAATTGTTGGTAAGAAACACTCCGTCCCGCGCACTCAACTCCTCTCCCCCTACATGCATGCAGCAAGATGAAATAGTCATGCGACTTTTCGTAATCTTGCAAACAAAATAAAACCTAAATCCCATTATTTAATTGAGCTTAAACTTCATATACACAATTATCTTAGTTGGGTGACAAATGCAATATTTCTGTACCTTCGAGCTGATCTGATGATGGACTCAGGAGGTGGCCATAGTAACTGTGTGACAAAACGCATCCTAATTGAGTTTGGGTTTGTAAGAATTGACTCAATTTGTAAGAATTGAGAATAAGTTGCTTGTTGAAACATAAGTACACAGTCAGCGATAAAAGCTTGAGTGAAAATTTAAATATTTATTTACTTTTTTGATTGTCGATGTACGATTGTCATCTTGATTAGATTAGATTAGAAAAGTCGTAATTCTTGGGAATTACGACTTTTTATTTTACGGGTCGAGTAATTTGCGGATGATGAGTCTTACGCGTTGCCTACAAAAGTACCTTCTTCTAAACACACAAAAGTCTCTCCATTGAAGACAAAGGGTTGTAATACTAACGTAAATAAATATTTTAATTGAAATATTTTTTTTTTGATTATCGCATCATCATCATCATCATCATCCTGGCGTCAATCCCGGCTGTGCCCCCGCGCGGGGCGCGAGGACCCGGGGTCCGCCTTCCGACTCCTTCGTGACCACTTTGCCCGATCTTCGGCATCCCTGGTAGTGAGTCCGTTGGCACGCATGTCCTCCTTGACGACATCAAGCCATCGCTTCTTGGGCCGGCCTCTTCTTCCCGTACCGGGAGGAGGCGGCATGGCCAGGCATTTGTTACCCACGTAACTTGCCGGTCTGCGCGAGACGTGGCCATACCAACGAAGGCGACACTCTTGCAGTTTGTCTGCAATGTCACGGACGCCAAGACTACCCCGAATGTGGGCGTTTCGGACGCGATCCTTGCGTGAAACTCCGCACATCCACCGTAGCATCTTCATTTCCGTGACACGCAGTTCCTGCTTGTGCCGCTCTAGTAAAGGCCAAGTCTCACTGCCGTACAGAAGGGCAGGTCTAATGATGGTCTTATAGACCTGTCCCTTCAACTTAATCGGCATTTTGGGGTCACAAATAACCCCAGTCAATCTTTTGATTATCGCATATGTATTAATAAATACAAAATGATGTAATTATTTTGTTTAATAAATATATTTAAATTGGCAGTTCGTTTAGTACAACGTCCGGTTAGTACGACGTAATATCAGCGGTCCCTTGAGCGTCGTTATAACCGGACTCTACTGTATATTATTATTTACCAAGTCCAGCCCCCTACTAAATAACTATGATTTTTAAACCGGGACAATTTTCTTATCGGCCGGGACGCCGGGACACCGTGCTTCAAACCGGGACATGTCCCGGCGTACCGGGACGTATGGCAACCCTATATTGGAAGATTGTTGGATCGATTTTTTTTTATTATGAATATTACTATAGCTCCATTTTAAATTGGAATACATTATTTTTGTAGCAGTAGCCTTAAAAACCCACCTCACCCCCCTCTCAATCCTTCTCTCCCCATTCATAACCCATAGCTCCCCGCGAAACCTACTCACCCCGTTTTACGGTACTTATTATTTGAATTTTACAGAGGTCTTGGGGCCGCTTAACCCCCTCCCTGCGAACATCACTCGCTGATTCTCATACCTTGTAAGACGCAGCAAAGATGTTAAAGTTTCTAGAAACTTGCTCACTTGACCGTGCATTTGCAGCGGCAAAAATTAAATCAACGTATTAACAGCAACTTGCCATAACACGAATTTCAGCTGCGGGTTATTTCTGCATCGATGAATTTGCCGCGTTTTCGCAAACTATATTACTTAGCGTAAACCTGGGAAATGTGACAACCAACATTATCGATGGCACATTAAACAGTCGCGATTTATAAGGTTAGTATTTATTACTAGGTAAAGATTATACACGATAAAATCTGGCCATGCATGAGCTGGTTTTTTTTACCGAATGCATATTTTCAGGCAGGTCTTTTGTTTTAATCTAAAACTATAATATTACATATTATAATCTTTAATAGAAAAAAACCGACTTCCCAACCGAACCAGGTCACGTTCCGGGTCCGGGTCCGAGTCCGGGTCTGGATCCCAGCCCCAGTCCCAGTCCAAGTCGAAATCGAAATCGCCAAACGTGTACTATGCGACGTTGAAGGGTTCTGTTCTGATCATCATCAGCAGTTCCACTCCATCAAATGCGACAGTTTTTAATGAAAATGCTTGATTTTCTGATGACAATACAAAAATCTCTATACACATGCCTTTAAGATTTGAGGAGTTCCCTCGATTCCTCATGGATCCCATCATCAGAACTCGAGCTGACAAAAATGTGGCTTAAAAACTTAACTTACTTAACAAACATAACGAAGAGGACAAATCGCCAAACGTGAACTATGCGTCGTTGAAGAGTTCCGTTCTGATCATCATCTGCAGTTCCACTTCATCAAATGTCACTTTTTTGAATGTATATGCTTGATTGGTAAATAAAAACACAAAAATCACTATATGCCTTTAAGATTTGAGGAGTTCCCTCGATTCCTCATGGATCCCATCATCAGAACTGGGTTTTGACAAAACGGGACCAATCTGTATGCATATATTATATACAATCAAAAAAGAATTTTCAAAATCGGGCCAGTAGTGACGGAGATATGGAGTAACAAACATTAAAAAAAAAACACAATCGAATTGATAACCTCCTCTTTTTGAGATTTGGAAGTCGGTTAAAAAATAGAATCACATTACTATGTATTTGGTGTGTGTGTGAGTTTCCGTCGAATATGTTCCATCATATTTACCTTAAATTTTTTTTGTTCAGCATTTTCTGATAATCTTCATTCGCTTCTTGCTATACAATGTAACAATTGTATTTATTTATATTATTTATATTTTTACAAGGTGTTTTCTCATTAAAATGTCGTCTTACCAAAAAAAAAACTTGTAAATTTAAAACGAGGCAATGTTATTATTATCCGTTCTGGATTTCACGGGCCTATAAATCCCGGTCTTTTGATAGGCTTGCGTGGGGATACAGATCCAACACGTAGATGCCCTTTGGAGAGCTTTAAGCTTCATGTAGAACGCCTGCCTTATTATTATTACTATTAGGATATTTAAATGTAAATTGATTTATAAGTACTGATATATTATTATCGTTATTGACCGAAGCGAAGCGAAGGTCTACGTTTTGACTCGGGCATTTTGCTTTCGTATGTCCGGATGTTCTCCTCTACAGGTCGCAATTCTTAACCGATTCTCATGAAATTTTGTGACCAGATTCTATGACTAAATAAAATTTTTTTGTCAATCCGATTTTTGGAAATTTCCAAAAATGGCGGAGTCGTGATACCTGTCGCCTAAACAAATAGTCGTATCGATATCATAAGAGTTTTTTCTTTTTGATATATGTTTATAGATTAAATGGCCAAAAATTCAGAAAATTTGTATCTCTGGTTTCGGCGGTATTTAGATATTTAGTTTTTACTTGAGAATGAGTAGCTAAATTTCGTCAGCTTTAGTAAGAACTATCATGGCGCATTTTGCAAACGTTCGCTTTTTTGTTTGCATAGGGAGGTCCCTGGTTCCATCCTCAGTAATTGTATGCTGCTACATAACTTTTTGTATTTTTTTATACTTAAATTTCGTATCAATTGTTGTTTTTTATTTTATTTTTTTATTTTGATAAAATGAAAAAAAAATCGTATTTTTTATTTATCAAGCGCGGGCTAAGCGCATTCGTTTATTTTTTGCAAGAGATGATGGCTTTTTGCGCTTTAAAGAAAATTTGATTCTTGAATATACGGCGCCATACCTTTGGCCTATGCTCGTCTAGGTGGCGACACCATTTTATATTTACTCATATCAGTAAAAGAACATGGGTCAAAATCATATGGCGTTCTAAAAATAAAAAATATCATTTATCCATACATATATACATTTATTGATTTTTTTTTTCCATTTTCATTTTAATCCTGTGTCGAAAGATGGCAGTAAATTTACTGTGACTACAAAATTTAGTATGACATTAATCCTCTACTACACATAGGGACCGTGCGCGTTGGAGGGTCTGCCATCTTGTGGCCTGAATCGGAAACATGTACATTGCCAAAACAAGTTCTACCATCTACCGTTCTTGTAGGTACGTTTCCTTATGCATAGTAGGTTCTGTCATCTTGTGGGCTACATCGGAAGCATAAACGTCACATTTACGCCTCACGCCAAAAATCTGACGGCTCCTATGCTACCCCCTATAGTTCACGCACGCCCACTATAGGGACCGTGCGCGTTGGAGGGCCTGCCATCTTGTGGCCTGAATCGGAAACATATGTGCACATGTACATTGCCAAAGCAAGTGCTACCATCTACCGTTCTCGTAAGTACGTTTCCTTGTGCATAGTAGGTTCTGCCATCTCGTGGGCTACATCGGAATCATAAACTACTCATCTACGCTTCGCGCCAAAGATCTGACGGCTCCTGTGCTGCCCCCTATAGTTCATGCACGTCCCCTATACACTTTATTCTCTTTAGATTAGATATTTAAATTCTTACTCGAGAATAAGTAACCAAATTTCGTCAGCTCATCTAAATGCTATCATAGCGCAGTTGGAAAGACGCTTACAAGCAAGGATATGGGATAGGTACCCGGTTCGATCCCCAGTAAATGCAAAAATTTTTATTTATTTTTTGCACTTAAACATCGTATTGCTGATTGATCAAGCGAGCGCGAAGCGCGAGGTAAGCGTATTCGTTTGAGTTTTTGTTTGAACATTTTTTTAGCGGTTTTAGTTCAAGGGCATGGCTGTTCCAGGAGTCAATTTCCACTTACGTTTATAGCATGGGCGGTCACCATCCATAAATCGCAGGAGTTAACATTGCCTAGGGTAGTGGTCGACCTTGGGCTCAGGGAACTAGCTGTAGGTTGCTCGTACGTTGCGCTTTCCCGGGCTCAAAGTCTAACTAACAATAATGTTAGTTAGACTTTGAGCCTTTTAATTTGGATCGCCTCGCTAAAATGGCCCATAATTTCCGCAAATCATTTTTTCTTCGAGGCAATTACTCCGTTCTCATTTTTTCCCAGTGGAATTTCTTCGCTTTATTTAATTTTTCGTGTACATTTTTTCATAAACTAAATTTTCCTTTTCTCAATTTATTCCCTTTTCTTTTTAATCCTAGTAGTTAAAATAACCAGTAGGTTTTTTTTTCACTAACTAAATATTCTCTATCTCCATATTTTCTCTTTTTTTTAATGCGAGTGGTAAAAATAACCAGGTTTTTTTCAAATAGGTAGGTTAGGGTTTTTTTTTTGATGACCCTAAAAACGAAACTGCTCCCAGAGATAGGTAGGTTAGGGTTATTTTTTTTTTGATGACCCTAAAAACGAAACTGCTCCCAGAGATAGGTAGGTTAGGGTTATTTTTTTTGATGACCCTGTTAGCCAAAAATTGTTTCGTATGTCCATATGTTCTACTCTACAGGTCGCATATCTAAACCAATTCCCGAATTTTGTAAGCAATTGATAGTTAAGTTTTTATGGTCAAATTAGATTCTCTAAATTCTTCAAAACAACGGAACCATACATTTATTCAGTTTTAAACTCGGCTCGCGAGGTCTACAGCTCACAGAGCCACTAGTTTAACTGGACACAATTATTTTATATTTCGACGGGGTTCAAAAGGCGGGCCTCAAAATAAAATGTCAAGTTAACACAAAAAAGCAAATGCCGTCATGCCCACTGCTCGCGTTAAGATAATGTCCTTATGAAATTTAAAAACGAAAAGGCCTCTTTTGAGTAGTCAGATAACCTTGCAGTCAGTCAGGAAGAACAGTCACGTCAACGACATAAAAAGAAGTGTCAGGAACAGGAAAAATAAGATTGTTTTAGAATGCTGTGAACAAAATAGTAATTTTAATTTCATGTTAAATTTTAGTACGGGTTTCTTCAGTTAAGAACCTTAAGCGTTATAATATTTAATTTATTTGCAACTTAATATAGGTGCCAAACTTTGCGACGTTTAATAAATCCACAAATCAAATGTCACCTTCAATTTCCAGGTTTCCATTGTGAATATGAACATTTTAAGCTTTGGATTAACACATTCGCTGCGTTACGGGAAGCATTTGGCCGTATTTGACTTTCCGCCGGTGCGGCAGCTATCTGCGCTTGTCTTACCCCCGGTGCGGCGGTGATTTTTCTATGTTCCCGTGTGAGTAAGAGAAAGATGACTATACTCCCGATATTCTTACTTCAAGTATATTCTATTTCAAAAGAAAAAATGTACGGGAAGTATTTTTTCGTAACGCACAGAAAGGTATTTTTTTTCTCTGGCGCGGCACGGGTACTATTTGTCCGTACTCCATCACCCCGTACCGCACCGAAAGGTGGGTACGCAGCGCTCAGATTGGTCATAGTGCTGCGCATTGTTCACGCTTCCGCGTCGATACGACATCTTATTAATGCGACAATTCAAGACTATGATATCTATATTGAAAAATACCTACTTTAAAAGTCCGACCCCTGTTTATAATTTACTTTTATTCATATATACGGTACAAAAACATGCCCAAAAACAACTTAAAATTACAATTTTAAACTAAATACAAAACTATTCTAAAATAAAACTAAACTAAACTCTTTATAATTATATGAGGATGAATAGTATTTGTTTTGATTACGTACAGACACGATGCCGATAGTAAATATTTTGTCGATTATAAAAGTCGTTATCGATTTTTTTGTATCCCATCACTAGTGTTATATACGGCCTGTGCGGCAAAGGAAGTATATTCCCGTAAAAATAAGGGTTTTGAAAAACACCTATATCTTTTTTAATTTTATATAGATCCGCGGGCGAAAGCAGCTGTATATATTATACACAAAGATATACTCTATTGATCAGAATTACTTTTATTTCAAATCGATTACATTCCAGGTCTGTAGGGACCTTTAAAGTCAGGACATGGTACGAGAAAATGTAGGTCGTGCCGCAAATCTGGCTTTCTCAATACGGGAAGTATATGACTCGTATAGCACTGGCAGTAAGTTTGGGTTTTGCGCTGCCGCACCGAATGTAATAAACAAATACAATCATTTTACACTAGTAATGGAATGGGCTGAACGAAAATACACGGAAAGCTAGGGAGGTGAAAAATGTTTTTGTGCTTTCACCGATATAAAATAAGCAAAAACTCATACTTATTTACACATGTAACTGATATTTATAATACTGGTGATTCATCAACTCCATTGTATAAATCGTTTTGACGTTTCATAAAAAGAGCAGCCAAATTGACTTAGGTATACCTAAATAGCCTATTACATATTTTCCGTTCTAAATGAACGAAAACTAACCTGAAGCCTGTGCTACCGCTGTACTATTCTGTACCGTACCATTCTGCAGTTGAAATGGTTATATAGGTAGCTCTTGTTGCAGTGACTGGGATTTACCTAAACTACGAGCTAGTGTGCGGCACCGGCACTGTGGGGCACAAGAACCACCAGAGTGCGGCACTGTGCGGAGTGTGCGGCGCAAGATTATTCAGTATAAAAATGCTTGTGCCGCACAGTGCCGCACACTGGTGGAAACCCGGCTTTAAGGATGCTCAGTGCATCCAAACGGTTGTCATTCACTACAAATACATAATTCTAGTGGTTCTTATATTCAGCGGACGTGGCGTTGAACTAAGTACCTATCCCTAACCCTATGAAGGGCCAAAAAAAACGTGAACTGCTACGGAGGAATTGCATAACTCCCGAGTCCTTCAGCTGTCAAATAACCGGTATTTTGTTTTCTTTCTTCCTTTACTAACGTAACGTTTATGTGCCATAAAAGCAAATTAGCGAAAACACTACTGAAGCCCTTAGTCCCCAGGGTCTAGCTGCTAACTTACCTAATATCATTATACAGTTCCCGTGACAGATCACATGCTAGCCCGCGGCCCGCACGTCTCGAGCATGAATCAGTTATCGAACAATTTGACTTAAGCTAACTTTGATATTGAATTAGACGACCCGTGTGAGGTAAGTTCGAATGTTGCGAAAGGGTACTGCATTCCAATGCTGGTAATTTTGACCAAATTAACAATATCCCGTGACGAGCCTGAATCGCTTAAAATTAGGCCCGAATGCTAAGTCAAATGGTCATTTATTTATTCTTTTTCGGAATATGTTTATTTCTTTATTATTCGAAGAACCAATCGCTATCAATGATATAAAAGTTAATATGTAAATAGAAACAGAGAGCCAATTAAACCAGTGGGAATCAGTAGGTAGCAGCAAGTTAATAAACAATAAACAACAATGTTAGCAATAATAACAATGCAATGCTGCAATAACTGTGTGCTGTGTGGTGATAAAACAGAATGTACAATTAGTAAACTAAATAAAATTTCACTGTGTATTTACATCTTCAAACTTTATTTTGGATTGCACGGGGAATTCAACACTGTTCGATATTCCCAACACAATATCCGATCAGTTAGGTATCCATTCTATGTTATTGTAAAATGTGGCGAAGGCACATCGGATGGCTTAATGAAGGGTTTCGTAGTCTATATCCCTACTAGTGGCTCTGTGTAGATAAACAGCAACACTTTTAACAGTCCATTGGCACAGAATCAATAATAATACTAGGTACAGAAGACTCATTCTCTAACAAAACGCGTCTGTTACGATCAGCACAGATATGGCCGCTAGGTGGCGACAGCGCCACGCGTGACTTATGGCTTTCCCCAAAATGGGGTTGGCAACTGTCAAAGGTTTGCATAGATGGCGCCATCATAGCTTGCCCCTTCTTCTATGAGATTTGGCTTAAAGGGCTGGCATCCATGGTATTAAAAAAACAAATATTTGACATAATTCTAGGGATTGACAGGGCAAGCTATGATGGCGCTATCTGCTAAAAACTTCCACCGGCCAACCTCATTCGGGCGGAACGGATGTACTTTTAGCTACCTGTAGCAAAGCGACGAAATCGCGGAGTGAGCCACGCCTGCCATTGGTGGACCTTATGCATTTTGTAATAAGGTCTACGAACTGTCATTTAACAGTGTGGGCGAAGGTACTGTAGACCACGCGAACCCCGATAGTCATATACAGATACTTAAGGTGACGTTCGGATTCAGAATTACTGCTGCAGTATTCCAGGCATTGCAGCGCGGCATTACTGTCGAAAATTCCGGACAGCAACATCGATTTTGACATTATACCTACTGCATGGCGGCGTCATCACACTTATTACGTACTATTGTACTATATCTACATAGCGTCGAACGTTTATTACTTTAGAGCCGCCTACACTTTGTCTCCTTTTTAGGGTTCCGTACCCAAATGGTAAAACGGGACCCTATTACTAAGACTCCGCTGTCCGTCCGTCCGTCCGTCCGTCCGTCTGTCACCAGGCTGTATCTCACGAACCGTGATAGTTACACTACTATCACATACATACGTGATAGCTACACTTGAAATTTTCACAGATGATGTATTTCTGTTGCCGCTATAACAACAAATACTAAAAACAGAATAAAATAAAGATTTAAGTGGGGCTCCCATACAACAAACGTGATTTTTGACCGAAGTTAAGCAACGTCGGGTGGGGATGGGTGCCCGTTTTTTGCATTATGGTACGGAACCCTTCGTGCGCGAGTCCGACTCGCACTTGCCCGGTTTTTTTCACCCGTTTTTCTCTTCATTTGTTTTAATACCGTCGCCTACGCAATATACCTACAAAAAATAGATAAAGTAAAAAAAACTGATATCATTAGGTACTTACCTGCGCTGATTTAAGAAGTTACTTATTTTAGTTAGTCTTTAGACGATTTAGACGGTTCAAGAACTTGCATGCAATATTTGATACATTGCTACCTACAGAATAAAATGAACTTCAATCGATCGACCAAATACCGCAATGTAACGAAAATTGCATGCAAGTTCTTGAACCGTCTAAATGGGGCTTTGTGTAATGAATGCCTATAAGTAGGTACAAGTACCTACATGGAAGTTCGCGTATCTCAAATATATTTTACACAATAGCCCCAGCACAGTCTTTATTATTAAATTCCCCCGATAATTCCTCCTAAAAATGCTCTTACCACCTCAAATTTAATTAATCGGCGAAAATTTTGTTTTAGATATTTCAAAAATTTATTCGGAAGTTGTGCAAAGTTTAACCCCCTTATTCATAAACGTGTACTAAAGTTGACAAGCCAATAATAATCGTTTGTCCCTTTCCATCATACCAATACGTCGGAAAGGGACAAACGATTATTATCGGCTTGTCAACTTTAGTAAACGTTTATGAATAAGGGGCTAGTCCGCAGCGAGCATATTTTGTTGGCGTAATTAAAATAATTTTGGTGGTACGTTATTATGTCGGGTGTTAGTAACTCTTTGAGGTAGAAAAGTATTATGTCGATGAAATGTTTGGGGATTGTTCAAATTTGCAGACAGGACTGAATAGTTTTTCTAGAGTTGGCAGTGGGAAAGATCGGACAAGAGCGTTTCTGAGGTAAAGGGTTCTGACAGACAGACGGACGGACCGACTGATGGACGGACATCTCTTGGCTCCATACTATTAAAAAATAATTCATGGGTCAATTCTATAATTTTAATGTTTGACGAGCTTAGTGTGGAATTGTCATTATTACGTTTGACATATCGCTGTCCCAATATTATAGGGTTCTATGTTTCACTTTTATCGAACTGAAATTTGAACATTGTCATAGTGACATTAAGTCGAATTTCAACTATGTATCTTGAAAATGTAACATAGAACCCTGTAATATTGGGGCAGCGATATCTATAACGGCTCGACCATCACTTTATACTGGCAGCGGCGGCAACCATAGGTTGGAGCGAGACACAGCCATCGGACCTTTCATTCCCACCTATGGTTGCCGCCAAAATGATATTTCGTCATATTTGAATAAAGAATAGTTTTGACTTGACTAGGCAACCCTAAATACTCGTCAACATCAGGGGGGGATTTTTGAATTTCGACCGCTCGATTTCGTGTATTTCGTTCAATAATATCTCCACTACTAGGCATTTGAATTCTACTAATAGAATTGAAAACGAGTGGTCAATACTAGCAATGTACAAATTGCAGAACATTCCCAAAAAGCGGAAACGTTCTCGAAAATGTTCTCAGAACATTCTGCAACATGGAAATTTATTGTTCCGACATCTTAAATATTTTCAAAAAAAAAATTTTGTCATAGGAATCTAGAGGTCTCTATCTCCCGCCATGCCAAATCTCAGCGCGCTCGGACCAACTTGAAAAAATAAAAATAAAAAGTCATTTCATCATGGTCATGGTCATTTTGATATTTTTAATGCAGTTTGTTTTGTCTCGGGGCCCTCTATGACATTTGGTCGAGCACCCCCACCTATCACGCACCGTTTAAAAGTTGCCATTAAAAATAGAAGTGGCCAGTTTTCCCGCAATTGTAGCATTTTTCCAAAAAAAAAATTTTCATAGGTATCTAGGGGACCCCGAGATTCCGTGACCAAACTTTCAGCGCGCTAGGACAAACTTAAAAAAAAAAAAAGTCGGGCATATTGAAAAAAACATGGCCGCGTCAAAAACTGCCAGGGTCCCTCTATGACATTTGGTCGAGCACCCTCCACCTAGGTCTGACCGTTTGGCCGGGCCGTCATACATTTTTCTGACCGGAAGCGGTAGACCAAAAGTCGGAATTTTCTGGGGGTAAGGATACTACACCTAAACTATCGTTAATATTTATGGTATAAACTACGATAAATAAATAAATTCTCGTTCTCGAGAACATTCTCAGAAGTTACCGACAAATTCTCATGTGGAAAGTTTCGCAACTTTGGAAAGTTCTCGTGCGTGCATTGCTAGTCAATACCACTCGATCCCAAATTTCTATCCCTCGTATTTCAAAAATTAATATTTCGCCGTTTTCTACCGATTTTCGAGTGACGAAATCGAGCGATCGAAATTCAAAAATCGCTCCCCAGGCGGCGTAGCACGGTCGCGTTTTTATCCCTTGTCACCATGCCTGTCACGTTCTAACAAGTATGTAAGTGCAAAGGGACGCGCATAGTGATAGACGATAAAAATTAATTATCACTACACCCTATAAAATAAAGTCATCCGCCGCGTCTGTCCGTTTGTGTGTATTTTCGCGATAAACTCCTTTTCACCTAGCAATAGAGTGATTCTGTATATTTTTTTACAGTTTTGTGTAACCCGTGCGAAGCCGGGGCGGGTCGCTGGTCATGATATATGATGACATATATACTTACCTGATGATGATGACACAAGTGCTTGTTTTATCTGGAGACCTAATATTTGTGGATTGCGATTATATGAGATCTAGGTCGTGTTATGACTTTTGAATTTGTTCCCTCGGTAGGTATCTACCTAATCGAACCGAATCGAGCGGTTAAAAATGATTTGAAGGCGGATAGTGCAGTTCGCCTCTATTCCACGCACGCGTCACGTAGTCGGAGAGTCGGGTTTTTTCCCGAGTTATTGTTAAAATTATCTATATGTATATTTTGGGAAACAAATCTTGTCAGTATATCGACTACCGTAGGCTCAAAGGGCTTAAGGGACAAAACGCGATTTTTCAGGAGAGCCAAAAAACAGTTTTGTTTTGAGAAAAAAAATCATAACTTTTTTGTTTGTTTGAATAAATAAACTGATGCCTGTAAGTGGCTTATTCTTAACTTTTTGAGAGCTTTTAAACTGATTGCTTGAACGTATAATACAATGCTTATTTACGAAAATAGCATGTCCGTTACGCCAAAAAACACGACTGTTTTTAAGAAGGGCGTCCCTTACGCCTCTTTTTTATAGTTTATCTTATTAGAAAAAGGGCGTAATGTACAGAAAAATTAACTGTTTTAGTACCATTTGGCGTAAATCCAACAATTTCGTTGCAATATTGGCAACTTGCATTTAAGGAACTCTATACTTCTAAGTACTATAATTTACAATATTTTTTTCAAAAACTTATGGAGATGTATTCACTGTTAAGTTTTATTCCCCATTTTTGTTATTTTGGATACTTAAACTTGGAAAAGGTCGTTTTTTTTAGCCACAAAACCAATATTTTCTTTTTTTATTTGTTTATATTATTTGAACAGAATCACTGCTGTTCTACCATCTATATTTTTTTATGTATATTATGATAACAATTTATAACAATTACTTTTACTATAGAAAGTATGTATGCGTTATTCCTGTTTCAAATCTTAATTTGATCATACATTTTACTTTTACACACTATAATACTATTAGGTACAATATTAGTTTTGACATTTTGTATGTATGTTCAGTAAAACTTAATGAATATGCGATTATTTATGACATAACATCAGAGTAAGTAGCAAAAAGGCATATAGCCAGGCCTACGTACTTTTATGGATGTAAATCCAAACGTTATAGACAATAACTTTTATATGGTTAATCCTATAAATAAGGGTTTAATTTAAACAAAAAAGTATTAATATTACGTCTCATCGTAATTGCAAATGGCCCAGTCACATACTAAACTAAAAGTTATCAGTCTAACCTTAATTAATCGCCATAAATATCATTTGAATATAGTCATGTTTTATTTTCATAAAACTGATGAAAAAGGTACCCACTAGTTCAGTATAAATTGCCAAATTTTAGTAACCCTATAAATAAAGCATTAATGAGCACATGAGCAGGTAATGCAAGTACCTACAAATAAAAAAAAACTACAAGGAAAGAACTAGGTCGTCCCACTTATACACAAAAAAGCAACAATTATAAACTAGAAATTTTACATAGTATGTTGGCGTATCTCTTACATTGAATTCTCTAACATTCGTATAAATATCCACTAGTTGTGGGCGTAACGTACATTTAGCACTCAAAAATCTACTGCAAATAGGCGTAACTGACAAAAAACTAGCACAGATTTAATACAATTTCCGATGCAAAAGGGCGTATCGTACAAAAACTTGGGAGTTACGCCAAAATGTCTCACAACAAATTTTTTGAATTGGCAGATACGGCAAAATGCGTTGGAAAATTGTGTTCAAGCATTGATTTTTCATAGGGCTTATTGGACATTTTTTTCAAGTTATCGGGACGTTAAATATACCATTCGATAGAGAAAAAAAAACTGAGTATAACTGCATTCCTAACTCATTTTCGCCATTTTGTCCCTTACGCCCTTTGAGCCTACGGTAGTCGATATACTCTCCCGGCCGATTTCGACCACTACGACTGTTTTAACTCCACTGCTGAAGACGTTCGTGTGCCAGCGTGTGGCTTGCGTATCCGATCTTATTAATAAAGAGCACGCAACGGGCAAATAAAATAAAACAACTATAAGTATAAGTATAAGTATTTATTTGCAAAGAATAAGTAGCTACAATAGTGTCTTAGGTGGTAAGTGACAATTGGTTGCTTATTCTGCTATTTGTACTATACAGATTGTACTAGCATGCAAATATCTTAAAACTACTACAAATCTGGCTGTATATATTCGGAGAGGAAATCTTTTACACTGTAATAGCTTTTATCAGTCAATAGCTTCATCAATTTATTTCTAAATTTATGTACAGGTAGTTCTCTTAACGTTTTTGGTAGCTTGTTAAAAAGTTTCATGCACATAACAAAACAGTGATTAGAATATAGTGCTGTCCTGGGAACACAGTTATGAACCAGCCTTCCAGGATCCCGTTGAATTCTAGTAGAGGCGCTTTCAGCTGTGGTAAATAAGATAAGATAAGATAAGATAAGATAAGATAAGATAAGATAAGATAAGATAAGATAAGATAAGATAAGATAAGATAAGATAAGATAAGATAAGATAAGATAAGATAAGATAAGATAAGATAAGATAAGATAAGATAAGATAAGATAAGATAAGATAAGATAAGATAAGATAAGATAAGATAAGATAAGATAAGATAAGATAAGATAAGATAAGATAAGATAAGATAAGATAAGATAAGATAAGATAAGATAAGATAAGATAAGATAAGATAAGATAAGATAAGATAAGATAAGATAAGATAAGATAAGATAAGATAAGATAAGATAAGATAAGATAAGATAAGATAAGATAAGATAAGATAAGATAAGATAAGATAAGATAAGATAAGATAAGATAAGATAAGATAAGATAAGATAAGATAAGATAAGATAAGATAAGATAAGATAAGATAAGATAAGATAAGATAAGATAAGATAAGATAAGATAAGATAAGATAAGATAAGATAAGATAAGATAAGATAAGATAAGATAAGATAAGATAAGATAAGATAATATTTATTCATTAAAACTTATGCTAATTTGATTTATACAATGGTAATTATACAATTTATACTTAAATACTTTTATTTATACTTAAATAATTTATAAATAAATACATATGCTTTTTTACAAACATGCAGATTTCCAAAATGTATAAACACGGCAGCGGTAAGATTCCAAGTTTTTTGAAGGATGGTTTGCATGTCTTGAATGGGGCTATATTACAAATAGCACGTACACATTTTTTCTGTGCTACGAATGGAATATTAAAATTCGTGCAATTTCCCCACAAAATAAGCCCATATCTTAACACTGAACTAATATATCCATGATACGTGGCTAACGCTGTATGTAGGCCTGGCGGCTTAGCACGGTCGCGTTTTTATCCCTTGTCGCCATGCCTGTCACGTTCTAACAAGTATGTAAGTGCGAAAGGGACGCACATAGTGATAGTCGATAAAAATGGAACCGTGCTGAGCCCGCTGATGAGCGTCTTAACTTACGTAGTACATATACAAATCTATTTAGTTTACAACGGATATTTCCTATTTGTGCTTGCCAATCCAAATATTTATCTAAAATTATTCCTAAAAAACTTACACTTTCCATTTCTTGAATTGTCTCATTTCCGTAATGTATATTAATCTTAACATCTTCGCCAAGTTTGGAGTTAAATTGTATATAATTGGTTTTACTAATATTAATTTGCAAATTATGTATTTCCAGCCAAATTTATAACATTACTTAAGGTCTCATTAACTTTACATTCATGTTCTTCAATATTTTCATTCTTTTTTGATGTAACAATAAAGGATACGTCATCAGCAAACATAACAGATTTATATGGAATTATATCTGGTAATTCGTTTATATAGGCGATAAATAATAAAGGTCCAAGTACACTACCTTGCGGTACACCAAAATCGTTACATTTTAGCTCCGATCTGAAGCCGGTTTCTACATTAAAATCGTTGAGTTTTACATAAGCCATTTTGCTCTAGTTTTATTATGTCAAATTTTTTAAAGAAGCTACTTAATCTTTTGTGCATGCACTTTTCAAAAATGTTTTATACTCATAACTCTTTCTGGGACAAGACTGATTACAAATCACAACCACACGTTGAGCAAACCAGTTGGTTAGATCTGAAAGCTGCCACCAAATTCACCTTCTCATGTCGCCTGAAGTTACTAGAATAGCTTCAATTGTTTTCGATATCATTTTTCTTTTGTTTTGACAGCGCACTCTATGGTGCCTTGGCGGCACTGCTTATAAACACTACTCAGGTGTTATTACTTAGGTCATACTGAAAATTCCTGGACTGGCCACTTAGAAAAAATAAGTCATCTCATATATCAGAATCCAGATTTTTTTTAGTATGGCCCACGTATTTAGTATGGGCTCCCGGACATTTGGCATGCATGTTGCCGAAGCCAACACGTAGAGGAAGAAGATGGAGAGAGGGCCCTGATCGACTCTCGGGGGTATAGCATCCAAAAATTATGTACATCTATAACTAAAGGGGCCCACTGATTAACAGTCCGCCGGACGGTATCGGCCTGTCAGTTGTTCGGAACTGTCAAACTTTTGTTCTAACTGACAGGCCGATACCGTCCGGCGGACTGTTAATCAGTTGGCCCCTTAAGCAATAAACGACAATTTTAATAGCACATTACTGCAGAGGCCGGGAAAGAAGGGCTGCCGGCTGAATTGGCCTGATGACAAATTTTGAAATCCCTTTTAATATTATCGGTACACTTGTATTGGTTCCGAAAAACACAATATTTCAGCTATACTCATAAGATTTAACATAAATAATTGCATTTTATTATAGCTAGTTTAAACCTCGCGCGAAAACGCCTCACACGCCATTTGTGACGTCATAAATTATGGTGGTAGACATTGTTTACATACTTACAGTTACGAATTTCCCTTGAATCCGAATGATATTGTTAATTCAGCACCATATATTACGATTAGGGGTGATAAATACATTACAAAAATTGTTCACAATAAGTCATTTTATACAAAGACTCTCACACGGTTGCAATTTAAGATGAATTATTTAGATACATGTAAATTTTGAGTGAAAATCACCGAGCGCCGGGTTTACTTTTTAATTTTTAATTTTTTCTAGTTACGACAGCCAACATGGCAATGATAGTTCCATTCAGCCAAAAAATTAAAAAAGTTTTTTTGTGAAATATCGTATTATTTAGCGTTTTATTTATATAATAACAAATAAATATTTACTTTATATCGTGTAATAATATTTTTTGGACGTAATAAATGTTTAGTGGCGAAATAATATTTTTTTTTAACTTCCAAACTCTTTGGTGAGGACGTAATGGATTACAGTCAATGAGGTTGTCTATGTTGCTCTAAGAAATATGTCATACATTGATGACGTCAATTCTTAGCTCGCTTCTGATTCGCGTTTCAGTCAAAATGGCCGATTAGAGAATTTTGCAGTTTTATTTTATTGAATATATTAATAATCCTAATGTTTATACTGAGATTGGGCCATTTTTTAGAACCATATTAACATATATGTTTCTTTGAAACTATTATTTCCATGATTCTTTGTTACTGTCATCAGGCCAATTGGCATATACAGCTGTGCGTAGCGGCCGACGCACAGTAAAATTCGATCATTGATGAATCACGATATTATAAGGAACATAACGACTATATTTCATTGTATGTTTGAGAAAAGGCTCTTGGACTATGTCATAGCGCATGGCTGCGGGATTAATATTGCAGCCGCATCCCGCAGGTGGCGCCAAATTGAAAATTGCTCGCTCCGACACAGTTCCAATCGGGGCGCGTTTGCTACGGCCGACGGAACCTTGTCGCAACCGAACTCTTAATTAGTACTGCGCAATTAAACGAATTTTTAGAGTTCCATAGTTCGCCAGGAATAGGAACGCCAGGTTCGCGAAGTCGCATCTGCAAGGCCCTTTTCTTTCACTGTGTCCAAGGGGCCTCTCGCGAGGCCCCCCTTGGGGCGCGTGGCCGTGGGCGACGCCGACGGCCCACTTCGCCCACGCCTAGCTACGCCACTGTCAGGAACGTCTGTCGCCATGTCCGTCTAGTTAGCTTTTAAACCTTTGGCTTATAATATGAGTGAAATGACCCAGTCTTAGACACAGAGCCTTACAACAGCGGTCGTATCGCTGAAGAGCGTTTTATTTCTGGTAACTTTTGAGTGGTGGATAAGAAAATAACAAAAGTATGCCGAAGGCATTGAGTTGCTGAGAGATTGAGTTGGTGAGAAAAAAATGATAATATAATATAATCATAAAAAAAACTGCAAATTGATTAGTCGCGTTTTTTCTTTTTTTCTAAATCGGTGCATTTTTTTACCGACTTAAAACACATTTTACGCTCCTTTAAAAATAGCGGCCCATACATCGTTGGTCATACCTACTGTAGAACTCAAACATTGTTTTTATACGGCCGCTTCAACTTTTGTCGCGTAATATTTTTAACTTCGTAATTTTTGAACACGTTGTACAATATTGTACATTAGAAAAGATCTTGAATCAAATAATATTACTTGTTTCAATATTTTTTTTTCTGTGTAATAAAATTTGCATGCCCACTAGCAGTGTTAATATTCCAGTACTCCAGTAGGTATCCCTGATTACCGAGAGACTGTAAGTATTCCAGCAAATAAATTATCTAATTTAAAACATCTCCATCTCCAATACAATCTTCTAGAAAATTAATCTTGTTTTTATAAAATCTAAAATATTACCACCATTTAACACCTTTTATCCGAAGTCTCCTCTTTGGTGGCCATCATTGATCCCGAAGATAGGATAAGGATCGCATAATAAATGAGGGAAAACGATAATCTCAGGGATTTAAATAATCTACCTCGGGATCACAAGTTCGAGGCGCCGGACAGAATACGTTATGTTCGCCGTTTTAGGATATTTACTTTTGGATTTTCTTTCTTAAAGTTTTTAAGCACTAAGCTGTGGGATTCGAATGGAATATTATATTGAGTTGCTTTGAACTTGAGACAAGGAAGTATTATAATATTATGTCATAATTTTATTTTTTATAGCTTCTCACGAACAAGAAACTTGTCAGAGTTGTTGTAATGTTGGCTACGGACTCTCATAGCACTTATGATAGTTAGATGTACGTAATATAGTACATATGGTGCCAATTTACCGATCTAGTGCGATAATTAGCAATTACGCAACTATGTCAAAAATTTAAAGGGCCATAATGTACTGTAAAACGTTGTACAATACACGTGCGAAAAGGTAATTCCTACTTTTCGCTCTTGTAATTGTTTTAGCAGTACATTTTTCGTCAGTAGCGACACTTGTGACATCTGGTGTCAAGTAGCGGTACTGATCGTTCCACTACTTGACGTTAGATGTCGATTACGAAATAACTCTCGTTTTGGTAAGAAAACTGATGTATGGAGTTACCACTCTTTCTTTACTTATATTACTCTATGATCGTAACGTACTAGAATTATGTAGAGTAGAGGTTCATTATCATCATCATCATCATTTCAGCCTATATACGTCCCACTGCTGGGCACAGGCTTCCTCTCATGCGCGAGAGGGCTTGGGCTATAGTCCCCACGCTAGCCCAATGCGGATTGGGGACTTCACATACACCTTTGAATTTCTTCGCAGATGTATGCAGGTTTCCTCACGATGTTTTCCTTCACCGAAAAGCTAGTGGTTAATATTAAATGATATTTCGTACATAAGTTCCGAAAGACTCATTGGTACGAGCCAGGATTTGAACCCGCGACCTCCGGATTGAAAGTCGGACGTCATATCCACTACTCCCCAACCGCTCCACCGCTCCAAATCCACTCACTAAATCTGAGTAGAAGTCATGTAGAGGTTAATTTCAAATGATGTCAAACCAACTTCAGGGTTCGCGTCAAAAGTCGAAAGTGTCACATTGACGGACGGATGCTAATGTTATCTGTCAAAAGCATGACTTCTCGAACTTGTCAACTTGATTACAAGTACCTAAATAAAATTTTAGGTGCCTATAATAATTGTTTACACTTAAAAACGGCTAAAGGAATTTAATTATACGAGTAAGAATATTTATTTAACTAGGTACCTATTACAATGAAGTTACACAGCCCGGTGATTAGAAAATAAATAAATAATGATTTCATCCGAAAAAGTAACAGGCCGTAATATGGTTACTGTATGCTTATCTTATAAATTTAAACAAATAGAAGTTCTTAATTTACTTGCTATTATCACAATAAAAATAAATAATGACGATTTAACTCGTTCTAAACGAGGACCATGACTAATAGAGTATTTTTTCAATCACTAGATAATGTATATCACATAAATATAAACGAAGTAAATATTGACAAACGCCTATTAAATTGGATTGATATTATTTACACGCTCAACCTTTTCACATAAATGGAACGGTCTAAAAGTTTGCAAAATCCATATCCCCAATTTTGGGTAAAGTATTTTTGTGGAATGTATATCGAGAGTGACCGAACGGAAGTTGGTTCGCAGCTGGCGGACTCTCCGGATGTATCCGGCGCTTCGCCCGCCCATTGTCACCCGGTTTCGTAGGTATTTTTAAAAAGTTTTCCGACATTTTGGACTGCACAAAGGGTTTATTGTCCTTTTGGTATTGATGGATATAATAGAACGAGGTTGAATGGTGTGTAAAATAAAATATTTTCGTTGGAATTTCGCGCATCAATTTGTATAATATATCTGTCTGCTATATTATACCGCCTCTAGATTTTCCCTTAAGTTTAATTTGTAGGTGAGAAGGCATCAAAAAATGTTCCAGTGGTTGTCGGTACTTACGGTTGTTATGCGCGGTGGATTATAGTTCGTTTTTTTAGCATTAGAAAAAGACTACGTGATCTTGACGTGTCTTTTAATTGAAAAACGCTTTTTAAATCAGTAACTATTATGAAAGCAAAATAAAGTAAATAATCGTATAATTATGATTCATAATTGTCACATATTTGCCGTGACTTATTTTCCAAAAGTGTTTTTCAATAAAAAGACACGTCAAGATTGTTTACCTTTTTTCTAATGCTAAAAAAACGAACGATATATTTGTCCTTTATTCTCGCGTACAATACAACCTGCATGGGGTCGCGTAGTTCAGCGAGTCACATATAACAAAGTCGCCTCTTTCGCGTCTCTGATTGACTCGGTGCAAAATAAATTCGCCGCGATGATGCTGGGGGCGGTATCAGCCGTTTGATCTCCGGTCGGCGCGTGACTGAAATGCAAAGACGAACTCATTTCAACGCCGTGCTAACGGTTTCCTGTGGATTTACCTACATGGATACTGCGTGTCTTGCTGATTTTATTCCCACCTAGTTATGTCACGTCGATGTTTCTGGAACGTTACAGCAACGTTGCGCACGTAATGTTAAAGTGAGCATAATGAGTCAACTGCTTTATTCGTATGTATACCTACCTCTCCTGCTGCGCCGACCCTCACCGATCCTTGTGTGACGTATAATGACGTATGACTGGCTGACAAAGTGACTTAATATCTATGTATACACTCTACAAGCTCCTTACATCCATTTGAGAGCAAAAATCAACGGGCACATTTATTTTTAATTTTTATTATGAATCGGCTTACTCATGGCCACAGACTAGCCGAGGCGTAGACGTGGCCTACGATGGAGCGAGCTCGCCCAGAAGGTGCCTGTGTTCACTCTTGATTTGAAGGACATTGACATTGTCGCTAACAACATTTTGGCCTCAGCTCAAAATTGATGTAGGTTTGGGCCCCGTGCTACTTTAAGAGCTCCTCTTCATAGACATTACCATTTGCCAGCAAGTTCGGCGGAAAAAGAGGGCCACCTTGGTCGCTTGGATTGACTAGGTACTTATAAGAAGGCCTATGATTTGGTGCCTCACTCATGGCTAAGAAGGGTATTGGCGCTGTATAAACTTGAAGCCGACCAGGTTTACCAAATCGCTATCCATGAAGGTCCATGATGCCTTAGAAGTCGCAAGGGATCGGATACGCTGGAAATCTGCAATCCGGAATCATGTACTCCACTAGGAGGTTACGACCCTCAGCACTGAGGAGAATGAAGCAAGGAGGGAGGAAACTTGAAGCGGCTTTAAGGATGACTCACGCTAGACAGGGCCGAGCCCGGGCCGAAGCGTCCGACACATCATTTTCTATGACGGCTGATCTGAGAAAGTATTATAAGTTTTAAAGCCAAACTCAAAATATTCACACTACAACACCAGCTGCAACAGGAAACTTTAAGGCATAACACTAGTTGCTTTTAATGTAATTATTGGCGAATATAACTACTCGACAATAATTATATTAAGGTAATTATAATTATAAATAGAATATTTTTAGATTAAATTGTAATATGTATGTTCTAAATAGCAAGCAATTGTATAAAAGTAAATACCTGTTTTTATGTCCTTTCCTCACTGTAAGTAACCCAATGCGTCTGTATGTATAGTTTTGCTGTCATATCCTTTCTTTTTCGCTGTATGTTAACACAATTGCGCGTGTGTTTTATCTATCTTTTATGTAAGGTAAGATATTTTCTTGATCACTCCTTCACTTCTCACTTTGGTAAAGTAAACAGAGTAAACAGTGTGTTTGGTAACTTTTTAAACGTTAATCACGTATGTAGTCTTATTTATTTATGTTGTTTGTTTGTATCTTAATATTTGTAATGTTTTCACAGTTATTCCATGTGTTTTATGCTTGAAATGTTCTAGTATTCTCAATTGTTATTGTTAGCACCCTGTTTGTACGGCATTGCCTTTTAGGTTATCTGTCATTTGTCACACCCGTAGGCCAGATGGCACTGGCAGCCGCCGCAAGTGGTTGCGTTCAGTTCTACGAGGCCGTGCCGTACAGCTGCGTTCGTGGCCCATCAAAATGGACTCGCCGGAAGACCAGCGCCGACTCTCGGGTCAGCATTATGCTGAGGCGAGCCCATTTCGTGGTAAACAATTTGTAATTATGTTTGTATTAAGCATTTAATTTTACTTTTGTATGTAAAAGCCTGGCAAGTTCCTTTTTGCCCTTGGCCACGTTGCGGATTTTCAATGGAACTAATTTATTTCAATGGCAATGATTTCTTTTGACAACAGACGTTGGAAGTCATTGAATGTCACCGATGTAAACATATCGAAAATAATTGTATATATTTCAGGATAATAATCGATTTTGAAATCAAAATGCCCAAAAAAATTCACCCCGATGCAAAAATAATAATTTTAAACACATTTAAATACTTGCGGCAGAAAAAGGACGAAGGATTCAACAGCATTCCATTAAACAATGTTTTGAAATTAGTTGCTGACATGACGGGTACTGATATTCATAGTGCGGTTGTAATGAACTGGTTAGTTTATTGGTACTAAATATGTATATTAATTATTAAATTATTATTTTTTTCTCATTCAAGGCGTCTGTAGTACTACAATCAAAAATATGCACAAAAAGAATGAGACTTTGCCGCCATTGCCACCGATACCAAAAAAAAGAATACAAATAGACGACTTCGACAAATGTGCCATTAGGCACAAAATTCATGAATTCTATGCTGTGCGAAAGCAAGTACCAACTCTCAAAACTCTGCTTACCGAATTAAAAAAAGATATAGGTTTTACCGGTAGTAGGGAGTATTTGCGATTGCTATTGCACAGTATGGGGTTCAAATATAAAAAGTGCAGAAACCAACGGTCCATATTGAAGGAGCGTTCGGATATTGTAGTTTGGCGGGAAAGTTATTTAGACGAAATAAAAGAAGCGAGGGACAAAAATATGCCTCTTGTTTATTTAGATGAGACTTACATCCATACTTCTCTTAACCATGCAAAATGTTGGCAGAGTGAAAATGAACCCGGTGTGTCGAAATCCGTTTCAACCGGCAAACGATATATTATCGTTCATGCTGGTGGACCATCGGGATTTGTTCCTAATGCACTCTTAATATATAATGATAAAGAAAAAAAAGCCGATTATCATGACTCCATGAACAGAAACAATTTTAACAAATGGGTTTTGCAGAAATTAATTCCCAATCTCAGTGAACCCACGTGTGTTATAATGGATAATGCCCGGTACCATTCTTTCCAAATTAACAAAGCTCCAACATCAAACGATAGAAAACACATCATTGCTGAGTGGCTGCGTTTAAATAACATCTCATTTCCACAAAACGCATCTAAAGATAAATTGGTCACAATTTTGAGACGTCATAAACCGGAACCAGTATACGAAATAGATACGATTCTCTCAAATCATGGTCACAAAGTGATAAGGTTACCGCCCTATCACTGTGATTTAAATCCTATTGAGATGATTTGGGGCATCGTGAAGGCAAAAGTGGCAACTAAAAATGTTTCCATCACAAATGATGCCTTCCTAAAGCTCGTTGAAGATAGTTTTCAGGTATTTACATTTACAAATGTTTAGAATTTTATTGAATAGTTAAAAATATAACTAACTTAACACTTTGTTATTATTTAGGAAGTCCCTATAGAAAATTGGAGAAAATGCTGCGACCACGTAAAAAAAATAGAAGACGGATATAGTACAAAAGGTCCTATAATCGAATCACAGACAGAAAGATTTATAATCGAGGTTGGTGGTCCCGAAAGTGACTCATCAACTGATGAATCAAATGAAGATTCATCGGAGCCAGAATCTGATAAATATATGGATGTCGAATATTTAGAATCAGATTTTGACGGATAGGTTAGTTCATATTTAATTATCAATTAAACATGCTCTTTCGATTACCTGAAAATATAGTTTCACAATCTACAATTACATAGGTATTTGTATATCTCACTCGCTCTTGCACGATGCCAATACACACTGTCCCGACTATTCGTGACGTAGACGTAGTATTGCTATATGTAAGCTGTTTGTAGCGACACTATATCAGGGTCAAAAAGGAACTTGCCAGGCTTTACACTAAGTTTATCACGAAAATAAATGATTTATGATTTATGATTTATGATCTGTGATCACGTAGTGCTTACCATAGAAAACAAAGCTCCGGAAGCTCCGGCCCGGCCTCGGCCTGGTCTAGCATGAGTCATCCTTTAGGTAATATCCTTCTTACCCGTATGTATGAGGCAGTGGACCACATTCCTTCATCAACCAGGAGGTAGGGATGACCGCCCTGGACCGCAAGACTTTACAAGGATTGAGCGTGGAATATTTTAGGGTGATAGTCTAAATCGCTCATGGTTATAATTTCAAAAAATAGTGAATATAGTGCGTTCGCATTCAACAATGCAATTTAAACAGATTTGCAATTTTGCATAATTAATATTAGGCCAAGCAATAAGAAGTTATAGAGGGAAATGCTAGGAACACAATTTTTGACTCCGTAACTTTGTTTGGAGTAGTTAGGAGGTGAACATATCAAAAGTCCCCGCCCTTAGCCCTGGTGCTGGGGGGGAGGGAGGGGTTTGAAGGTCCCGTTTTTCGGGTTTTTTACTTATATCTCGGAAACTATGCGTCCTAGAGACATGATGTTTTCTACAAAATTAAAGCTTATTAAATTTGCTACAAGTTCTACTTATCAAGTTTTTCGATAACTTGTATAGTTTTCGAGATATCCGCTCTTGAATGTTTGTAATAGGCCGTGGCAGGAAGAGGGGCCATCTTGTGACTTAATAGCTTTTCGGCCTGATTTTTTTTTGTGATGATGTGCCACATCATTAGTAAGGTCCATACTAAATTTCAGCTTTCACCTATTCTTATTTTTGAAGAAAAAAAAAATAAAAAAAAAATATATTCATGAATATTTTTGTTTCCATGGAACGAATTCTTTCGTGCTTTACACGTATCCACTTGACCGTCCGACGATAGCATAGTATCCGAAAAAAATATGCTCTTAACCGTCCGCGGGAACCTTACTATCCAAAGGGGTGGAAGAAAGAATTGATTTCAGAGCCATCTAACGGAATATTTCGGCATTATTTCCTAATTCTCTTGATGGGACAACGTAGCCTAATAAAATAGTTAGCCCTAAAAAAATTTAGATGGCAGTGTAGTCATAATTTTTGTAGAAAGTTGTGAATGCGCTGCGCGGGGCGTGCGTCGCTAAAAAAACCCGGACGGTTGACAGGAAAACAGTCTCGCGGGCCGGACGGTTGAGTGGGTATGGTACCTACACTTAATCAAGACCTACAATATGTCATTATAAACAAGTTAACACTTCATACAAAAAAAAGAAAAAAATACATGTGTCAATACTTTTAGATATTTTTTTTATAACTTATTAAACAGACACACCTCCAATTTTTTTTACGAATAATAGCCCTTTTAATAAACTATAACATATATTTAATTCAAGCTTTTAATAATGGTGCATCATGACGAAAATGTTTTAAAAACTTGGTGAGTCCCCTTGATGTAATTAAAATGTAATTAAATCCGTCATATTTAACCTTCTTGCATATGTGTATCAATAATGGACGGGTTTATAATATCGTTTCTCGAAATCATAATTTGTGGCTTTTATCAGAAAAGGGTATTTATGCTCCATGTACATAAGGATCCTACTCTGATGGAACCGTCCCTTATTCAAATAGAGCATGCATTTACCCTTCTCTGATGGAAATGTTTCTTCTGTACCAGTACCTACATGAAGCATAAGGACCCGTCTCGATGGAAAGCCACATTTTGACACATGCATGGCAGGCGTGCAGGCTTTAGGATAGTTTCATAAATCACAACCATGAAATGAAAACAAAGTATATTGGCATAGATAAATTGAATTTTTCTATGTCAATATAATTTAAATTTAATCATTACAAAAGTATGGTATGCACCATTGAGTTAAGTTATTGCTCTCTTGGGGTGAGAATGACCTTCATCATCGTCCTCGTTTTCTATCTCTTCTCCATCGAACCCCTGTGACGGGTCAGAGGATCCTCCTGTACTTCTTCATGTTTGTAGTCAACTTGAGGGACCCATTCAAGTAGTTCCCTGGCAATTTTGGCATGCTGGGGAACATTTAAGGTTTGCTTTTTTGCAGCCACACTTCGCGATGGCACAGTCTTTCTTTCTTGCATCGGCAGAAAATCATTTTCAGAATGTCCTCCAGTGCAGCTACTAACTCACTGTGCAGGCAGTTGTTCTCAATTTTCCACCCATACATCTGAGGAGGCAGGTCATTTCCTAACCACAGCTGAACTTGGTGGAATGTTCGGAGGGAATGCTGTTTTACTGCTCCCTCGGTGGGAGGAAGACAAGAGATATCAGGCTTCATGATGATTGAAGAATGACTTGTACCTGTAGGCAATGAGAGAGACTTCTTTCGCTGGAGCCCCATATCACGTCAAGATGCAATATATGTTATAGTTCATTAAAAGGGCTATTATTCGTAAAAAAATTGGAGGTGTGTCTGTTTAATAAGTTATAAAAAATATATTTAAAAATATTGACACATGTATTTTTTTCTTTTTTGTATGAAGTGTTAACTTGTTTATAATGACATATTGTAGGTCTTGATTAAGTGTACCATACGTGTAAAGCACGAAAGAATTCGTTCCATGGAAACGAAAATATTCATGAATATATTTTTATTTTATTTTATTTTTTCTTCAAAAATAAGAATAGGTGAAAGCTGAAATTTAGTATAGACCTTACTAATGATGCGGCACATCATCACAAAAAAAATCAGGCCGAAAAGCTATTAAGTCACAAGATGGTCCCTCTTCCTGCCACGGTCTATTACAAACATTCAAGAGCGAATATCTCGAAAACTATACAAGATATCGAAAAACTTGATGAGTAGAACTTGTAGCAAATTTAATAAGCTTTAATTTTGTAGAAAACATCATGTCTCTAGGACGCATAGTTTCCGAGATATAAGTAAAAAACCCGAAAAACGGGACCTTCAAACCCCTCCCTCCCCCCCAGCACCAGGGCTAAGGGCGGGGACTTTTGATATGTTCACCTCCTAACTACTCCAAACAAAGTTACGGAGTCAAAAATTGTGTTCCTAGCATTTCCCTCTACAACCTTTTTTGGGCATTCATTTCCTGACCTATATACCTAATTTAGGAAACATAATTGGAAAATTATAAGTAAATATAGTATTGTATGTCTGACCTGATGCGATCTGGAGTGAAGAACACAACACCGTTGCTGATTGGCGCAGAGGATGTGGAACGCGTCCACAAGTTCACATATCTCGGTAGTGTCGTGTCAGAGACAGGAGGAACAGAAGAGGACATCACTTCACGGATTGCCAAAGCCCGGGTAGCCTTCGCACAGCTTCGGAACGTATGGTGATCATGAAAACTGACCCGAAGAGTGAAACTGAAAATCTTTGGGTCTAATGTTAAGTCTGTGTTGCTGTACGGGTGCGAAACTTGGAAGGTTACAAAGGGAATTTCCAACCAGCTTCAAGTCTTCGTTAACCGATGTTTTCGTCGAATTCTCGGTTTTTACTGGCCCGAGACCATCTCGAATGAGAATCTCCTAGAACGTTGCCACGAAATCCCGATCGACCAGCAGATCAAGCGCCGTAAGTGGAACTGGATTGGACACACACTCCGGAGGGGGCCCGACCATATACCTAAACAGGCCTTAGATTGGAACCCCCAAGGAAAGTGAAAGCGTGGCCGTCCCAAACAAACCTGGCGGCGTACGGTGTTAGACGAGGCGAAGAAGATCGGGAAGTCTTGGGGCGAAAAGAAGCGAGAAGCTCAAGGTCGATCTACATGGAGAGTCACTGTGGACGCCCTCTGCCCCATCTAGGGGACATAGGATCGTAAGTCAAGTAAGTCATGTCTGACCTAGTCAAAAATCCACTCAATGCTCTTCTTTTACATGAATGTAAAAGGCCACCGGCCCTGATATGACGACCACGACCACTCTGACAAGAGTGTGACGGCAAAGAAGAGATAATGTTGTGATTTTAACCCATTCATTTTACTCTTCCACACAAAACTCCAAATCGGTCATATCTTTTCAACGACTTGGCGGTCTTTTCTTGCCAAAGATCTAACATTAACGTGTACTCAGCTAATTACGAGCTGCTCGCCAATTTAGGCTGTATGGATTAGCAAACAGAAGCCTACTATCATGTAAATGTGTGCCAATCATGGCCGATTCAACACGACAGCCGTGGAGGCTGGACTTAATTGCTCCGGCATTCGTTGGTAAGACGATGGAAATACTTTGAATATTAAGGCGTACTAGGTAAAATATTTGATACTTCGTACTCGTCGGATTGTGTTTCAGGTGTGATACTATATGATACAGAAATATCTAAAGATATAGTCTGTATCTTTAGATATTTAAAAAAGAGTAAACAAAATCTTCCCTCAAATGGATTCTTAAGCCAGTTAAGGGTAGATAAAAACATTACATGATCAAATAATGTAGGTTAAAGTCAGGTCGTTCAGTGACAGAGCCAGGTGGTTCTGTATTTGGTTGGTTAATCAATAAATGTTATAACTACCCGAAAATGTACAAATTATTTGTTTACTTTTATTTAAGTACCTACCTAAAGATACAGACTATAGGATTTAGTACTGTAGTGACACATTATTATTGTTTTAAATTATTTTATAGTTTTAATATTACAGGCCAATTCGAGTTTTAGTTATTAATATAATTTAGGTATGTTTACAACATTTTTTAAGTGTGCAATCAAAGTATAAAACTATGTGATACTTAAAGACCAAAAGTTGGGGAATCAGTAGGAAAACAATATTAAAATACTGATTTATACACAAATTAATTCGTTTATTAGAAAACACAATTCCCCCAATGAGGGCGCCTTTGATGTTTGCGTAAAGTAAATTTTATTTGTAGAACACAGGTGATACAGGTCTTAAGTAAATATAGGTGATTACAGACCTCTGTGTTTTGCCTATTGGCGTAAATCCCGACACCGCACAATAAGGTTCTCACAGACTTTTATACACCAACACAAACATACCAAAAATTTCAAATAAGACACGCTGGCCTTGTAAGTAGTACCGAGTTACTAACAATGGCGATGTATGCAGCTCGGGTGCGCGCGACCCATCCCTCGCCCCTCGCACGCCGCACGATTGCCCTGTCTAGACGGCTTCGTCGAATGACTGTATTGTTTTGTACTGTGACAATGTTCATGTTAGCATTCAACAAATAATATCTAAAAAATCAAAAACCCACGCTAACGAAGTCGCAGGCAATAGTATTTTATACATTTCAAAAAATAATATGTAGGTAAGTATTTATACTAGGATAAATACCTATTATTTTCTGAAATGTCTTCCTTCAGCAAACAATAGGCCCTCAAGTCTTCCAAGAGTCATCTGCCGCGCACTGCTGATTGGTCTCTCATTGTTGGCGCGAGTGAGCGAGAGGTGCATTGTGCGATTTACCATTCATACCTAACCCAACCTAACCTAGCCGGTATATTTTGCAGCACAATGTTCATGTAGTATTCAACAAATAATATAATAACTCACGCTAACGAAGTCGCAGGCAATAGTATTTTATACTTCCTAGTATAAATACCTATTATATTCTGAAATGACTTCCTTCAGCAAACAATAGGCCCTCAAGTCTTCCAAGAGTCATCTGCCGCGCACTGCTGGTCGGTCTCTCATTGTTGGCGCGAGTGAGCGAGACCGGTGCATTGTGCGATTTACCATTCATGCGTCAGGATCTCAAATGTCTTGTAGGAGATTGTTTTGGTGTTGAAATAGTAATCCCAATTTTATATTGCTTAATACTTATATAATTCTTACTTACTTACAAGTTACAACTGGTTTGGGAGATACTTTGTTTGGATAATATTTATGCGCTGAATGGGTTAGGTTAGAGAATTACAAAAAAAATTACATAGTTAAGCACCTGTAATTAGTCAAAAGTTAATTGATTCCATTGTGTTGCCAGGTTGCCACAGTTAAGACATTTCTATTTAAGTTAGATGCATGAAAGTGTGTTAGCGTATGCTATAGACTTATATGTGTATGAATTAAGTACAATAAATACAATACAATACAATTTACATAGTTAATTTTCGTAACACAAATGAATCAATTAAGTACTACTTAAGTAAAAATACTAATCACAGCTTCTTAACTGCGCTTAATTACGTACAATTTTTATTGTAATTTACTCGTTAACAGTTAAAGCTAGAGTTAGACCATGCTAATTTGGCAGCGATTTTGATAGCCCAGATACAGCAAGTGTTAATTAAACGTCAGTATTTCATAGAAGTTTGACGATTAAAATAACACTTGCACAGTCTTTGCAATCGATTATTTAATCAAAATTGCAGCCAACTTAGCTTGGTACGTATGAACTGTAGAACGATTAGCCGCGGCCGATTCTCGCCGCGCCGCGTGTCGATAATCAAGAAAGTTGCGACGATGTGACACCCACCCCCATAGGCACGTGACAGATGGGTGACGATGACCTACATATATATTATATTATAATATATCATAGAGTAAAAAATACATAGAGCGCTCACTCCATACATCAGTTTTAATTCAAAATTCAAAATTCAAAATTCAAAATGTTTATTGCAAATCACATTACACATTATTAGGTGGAGCTTATAAGTAGGTGAGTTTACATGTGACACCCTGCAAGGGCACAGCAATACTTAAAACTAACATGCATATAGATTAACATTATTAATCGTGTTTATCGTTAAAAAAAAAAAAAAAGTTTAGTACCTACGACACCTACTACCAAAACGACTATTATTTTCGTAGTCGACATCTAGCATTGAGTAGCGGAATTATCAGTACCTACTGCTACTTCACAATAGATGTTCCGACGACCGAAAAGTCTAATGCTCAACAATTTTCAGCTAATATTATAACCGGATTAACCAGAACTCTATATTCAACTCCAACTCCAAAAATTAGTTGTAAATTGTTGTTCAATACAATTTTCGACAGTTGCGACACTAGAGAATTCTAGTATCAAGTAGCGGTACTGATAATTGCGATACTCGATGCTAGATGGCAACTGCGAAAATAATAGTCGTTTTGGTATCAAAACTGATGTATGGAGTGAGCACTCTATTCTTACTATATTTCTCTATGATTATATCCAACGGTATTATGACACCGACTCTGGTTTTACATTTTGTTAACATTCTGATCTCGTTTTGATACGACTTTGACGATCGCTTGCGCTGATTGTTGTTGTGAGTGTTGTGACTGATGTGCCGTTAGTAAAATACCATTACCGGTATTTTCCCATTTGGGAATATTCCCAGTAAATTCTCATTCTTCCCGGTAATATTCCCAAAAGCGGGTAATTTACAATTCCTGTGGATTAATTATTGTTCTTACGTTGTAATTGAATTAATTTAATTTGAAAATGGAGAAATGGCTTAAAAGTGCTTTAAGATTAGTAGATACTTGTATACTTTACTTTTAATGAAGTAGTTGGGCGTTAGTTGGCGGTCTGCACCTCTCGGCTATCAACAAGTCAGGGTTGCCCACAAGTCTGACAAAAGCGTTCGTTGCGCTAGTTAACGTCTGCGGGACTTTAATTTGCATCCCTAACGAGCTGCTGAGGACTCTGTGCTCGCTACTTAACTTGCCTTGTACAGTGGAACCTCGCTAACTCTAACCTCGATAAGACGAAATCCTCTTTAACACGAAATAAAATGCTATTCCCTTCCCTTCAGAGCCCAAAACCTCCATAACTCGAAATATTCAACCTCATTAACACGAAGTAACCAACGATTCCCTTCACGACTATTCAGTACATTTTTCACCTCTTCCACAAGTTATTTACTACCAAACCTTTGTAACTCGAAAAAGACAATAAGACTGTAATTTTAGCATTTCTATGATTATCTCTCTAACGAAGTTTTCGAACGTTAATACGAAGTTTTTGGCGTTTCCCTTGAGATTCGTAATTCGTACTTCGTACTATAGAGGTTCCACTGTATGACTATCGGTTCCGCGAGCGCAAAGTCGGGTTTCCAAACGGACCAGTACTCTAAGATCTGAGGATCAACAGTAACTGTGTGTGATCAGAAAGTTTACAAAATACTGGATCCCCAGAGCCTTGTACTCGCCTGTTTTCGGTAAATGATCGGAATATAATAATATATGCCCCACGTGACGCCTTCACAATGAAAGTCGTTGTTTTTAGTAGCGTAGTATCTCACAGACAGTTAATAGGCCTCGAGCCATGTATACAAGTTGCATGCCATTGCATCTCGGGTGGGACAGAAATTTAGAAAATAAATGATAGAGCAAGTATTTGTGGAGTATTATAAACACGATGCACGATGCGACATGTGCTCCCTTGGGTCAAACGCGTAAGACTTGGACTAGGTGCTAAAATGTTGCTGATGATATTAAGTACGTACAAAAATACTATTGAAACATTTGAAACTACACTTGCTATATTCCTTGATAACGTGATTCTTATATCGTTCATTTGCATCAATATTTGGGTCGTCCAATAATAAGTTAAGCCTTTATAAGGCAGAGGGCAGTGCAAAGTGATAGGATTCAATTGTGCATAATTCCTGACACCCTTATATGCTTTGTTATCTTAGCAGCAATTAGAAAACTCTTTTAATTGTTTACCAGGTTTGAGCGTCCTAAATCGAAGGTCTAATTGGTTTTCGAGTGTACGTTACTTCTGCAGGGCCTCTCTCTTTCTTTAATGTTTTTGTTCTTTTTGCTTATTAATTGTGTTGTCTTTCACCCGATGGTTTCATTGGAAGATCAGCGCTAGAAATCGCCAGCATCGTGCTGCATGAGGCCATAGCGAGGCACATTTTTCTTCCTACGTTTTCCTTATACGTATGATTGTCCCTATTGTGTTTGTCTTTACGAATACGTATTTAAAAGATCAATATTGAATCAGCTGTAAGAAATTTTGTAGTAGAATTAGTACTTTCGTATTGCACCCCCACCCCTCCGCCTTCGCTTCCAGCCATAAGAATTATAGCTTTCATAATATATCAAATTTCATCAAAATCGGTTCAGTGGTTAGAGCGTGATGACTTGACAGACAGACCGACAGGCAGAGTCAGAGTTAACTTCGCACTCATAGGTATTTATATTATTATATAAGTACCTAATCATTTATCATTGGTCATCATCATTAAATCATTGGTAGGATTATTAACTATACGTAAATAAGATAATTAAAAACTCAGTCAAACAAACTTGGAGCATCCTGTACTCAGGCGAGTGCAGTACGGTCCTGCCAGAGCGGCCGGTCGGCGGCAGAACAATAGGATAAGGAAAAAATGATATTTATGTATTTAGCACTCAATCTCAATGCAGTGGTGTCGGTTGTTGTAATTTAAATGATAGATTAAATTGAGCATGTTATGAATATGTAAGTAGTTTCTTAAGTTGTTGTTAAAGGATATTCTATTGTTGTATATATATGTTTATATATTGTGTTGTAATTACCTGAATAATAAAAAAAAGTAAGGTACTAAATGTACAAAAAAAATCTATTTCTAGGTACCTATATCACAAATCAATGAAGCTGATAATAACTTCGTTGAGATTTGAAAACTATAACCGTTTTGAGTCACAAGCAATAAGAAAGGTGAAGAGAAGCGTCATTTTAGCGTAAGAAAAACTCAGTAAACTCGCTATGTGCGACGCGGTACGTGAGTCGAACAAATAAAAGCTGAAGTTATATCGAGAAATTGTTTTAAACAACGCTAAGTGGAGATGTTGTTATGCGTCCCCGCGGTACCGTCAACCGGGGTGAATACGGATGGCGGGGGTGAATAGGGACAAAACTTTACATGCGATTTACCCGACAATTTCTTTATAACTACCCACACAAATTTTCATACAATATCTACTATTATAACACACATATTATATATATTATCGAAGATTTTTATAAACTAATTTCGGGTAGTTTAGTGATGTTTTATTTATATCTCCGTTGACATTTGCTGGGACGTCAGTCTTTCCGTGACCACAGCTGGTGAAACTCTGCTGAAACGTGGGAATTTAAGGTAAAAACAATGAAATTATATCGCGGTAGACCCGTTTGTGTAATTAAATATGTGTACAAAACGCGGGAGTTTAAAGTGTTAAAATCTACTATTATGTTCAATCGAATGATGCATTTTATGTGGGTTATGAGCGTTAAGAGAGCTATAGTTATTAAGAAATTGTAAGGTAAATCACATTTTAAGTTTTGTCCCTATTCACCCCTGGTATCCCTATTCACCCCGGTTGACGGTACCTTTTCTTTTTCCACTGTAGGTTTACCGCTCATCTCAGGACGTTAGTAAATAAATGGTGCGGAGAATTTCTTGTAAAAGGTAGCCTAAAATTTGTTTATAGATTATATTTTCACTTGTTTAACATAAATAATCTGTGAGTTGTCTAAGGCGTTCGACTGCGTTTATCATGAAACATTGATCAGGAAACTACACTATTATGCAGTTAGAGGATCGGCACTGAATTTATTTAAGTCCTACTTAAATGGTAGAATACAAAGGGTCGATGTGAGTGGACAGCGATCACCGATCACCGGGGTCATGGGTCTCTATGGGTGTACCACAGGGGTCAATATTGGGGCCTTTCCTATTCCTTATCGACATAAATGACTTGCCATTCCTTGTAAAGACCCACCATGATATAGTATTGTTTGCAGACGACACCTCACTTATTTTCAAAGTCAAACGACAGCAACAAGCTTACAATAATGTAAACGATGCTATTTCAAAGGTAGCAAATTGGTTCAATGTTAATAATTTATTGTTAAATGAGAAAAATACTAAATGTTTATCACTAGTAATAACGTAAGGCATGTGCAAACAAGTGTCATTGTGAAGGATGAGGAATTGGAATTAGTTGATAGTACAGTTTTTCTTGGTATAACTTTAAATTCTAATCTTCAGTGGGGTCCCCATATTGCTACTCTTTCGAATAGACTGAGTTCTGCAGCTGTTGCAGTGAGCAAAATCCGTCAGTTAACTGATGTGAAAACAGCTCGATTAGTATATTTTAGTTACTTCCATAGCATTATGTCATATGGTATTTTACTATGGGGTGGTGCTTCAGAGATACATAAATACCATTTTTGTTCAGCAGAAGCGGGCTATTCGAGCAATATATAAATTGTACCATAAAGACTCACTTAGAGATAAATTCAAGGAAATTGACATAATGACAGTGCACTGTCAATCTATTTATAAGAATATTCTGTATGTACATAAAAATATTGTTAATTTTAGAAATAATTATGACATTCATAATATTAATACTAGAAATAACATAAACTCGCAGTGCCCTTCACACGGCTCCATAAAATAAAAAAATCATTCATGGGTAATTGTGTAAGATTCATAATAAACTTCCAAACCATGTTACTGAATTATCAATTAATAAATTTAAGAATTACGTAAAGCGTAAACTTATTTCTAAAGCTTATTATACCACACAAGACTACATGAGTGATAATAAAACAACGTGGGATAAATTGTGACTCGAAATGGATAATTCAATGTATGTACTTCTTTGTTATGTTTTATTGACATTTGTTATTGACATTTAGATTTTATTCTAGAAACATTCTAGACTAGTATTTTTTATACATTTTTTTATGTTTGACGATCTATTTGTGATATTCTTAGCAGGGCCGGATTAAGCATGCCGGGGCCCCTAGGCAGTGCGAGGCTCGGGGCCCCCTACAGTCAATTCTGCACACAGCATATTCAGTACAGGGAAATAAGTTTGCGTTTTTAATTTCAATCTTCAGGCGTCGGCCGAGCCGATCCAAATCGAACGATGTCTTATTCGCTCTTATTGCGTGGACATAAAGCTTTATTCTATTGGTTTTTGCGGATTCCGCGTCGCGTCAAGTGTGGGGAGAGCCCTTTAGGCTTAAGGCCAATTCCAAGTGGAATACCAAAGATGTGAGCTTCAGCGTCACATTCCTATCTACCTAATGGCAAATTTTAAGCGAAGCTAAAGGCTAAGCTCAACTGGTGCCGCAAAGTTGATGATTTTCTCAATAGTTAATATTTTGCGAGACTGAACAGCGATTGTCCGACCACAAGACCAAACGCCGAGCCACATGATTAGAATCAACATAATAATAAAGAATTTCCATATGTTAAAATTACTTAAATTAAGTACTAGAGTTAGACCAAGATAAGCCTGCAACAATTTTGATAGGACTAGCAAAACGTCAAAACTTCTATGAAATTATGAGGTATAAATAACACTTGCACTGCGTATGCTATCAAAATCATTGCAGACTTTTCTTGGTCTAATTCTATTCATTCACCAGTCAAGCAAACATGTAGATACAGGGTCAATTAAAGAACCAAAAATAATCGCGAGCGCAGCGAGCGCGAATTTTTTTGTTAAGAATATCGCAAATTATGAAAGCGTGTTAAAAGACCGGGTACTGATCTTCATCTGGGCCTAAAAGTCCGAAGTTCTCCAGTGAGGCGAGCTCCCATGCGAAGTCAAAGCCGTGCTTCATTAGGCTTCAGGATAAATAGATGAGTACAGACACGAACCAATGTCCATTGTATTAAAAAGCGAGACCGCCGGCCGAGCTTTGCGCAGCGAGGCCAAAGGCTAAGCTGAAGTAGAGATGTGGAACACAAACCAATGGTAAATTTAGGTAAAAAGCGAGGCTAAAGGTCGAGCGTTCCTATGAAAAACTGGGGACACTTTCGTCTTCTTTCTTTTTCTTTGTTTTAATCAATAGTCTTCGTGATTCTGGGTCGAAATAACCCAAAAGTTGTTGGTTGTTCGAAAAAAAGTGAACCATTTTTCCTGAAAACCCTTATTATTTACAACAGTACCGTAAACTGTAACGTATTGCTTCAATTTTATTACAGTAGGTATTTCATTAATTTAAAGAATGGATCGAAAAAAAACAGTAACAAAGCATACTCATTATTATAAGAATAAAAAATTTACTCATGAATTTTGACCCTATGGAACAAAATTTTATTTGGTGTGCGCTGAGCCGCCGCGCCGGGGCCCCCTAGCCGAGGCGGGGCCCCTAGGCAGTTGCCTACTTTGACTTAGGGTTAATCCGGCCCTGATTCTTAGTATTAAATTTGATCTGTATAATAATCCAATATTACTATGGAATAATATTAACATCAATAAATTGCTCTGATAATTAGCTTAAGATAATATAATATTATGTAAAACGTTCATAAGTGCTTGTTATAGGCCTACATGAATAAAGTATAATTATTTGACTTTGACTTTGACTTAAAAATGAGCTTCATGAAGCCAATCCTTCGATCTGACCGTAGATTATTATAATACGAAGGTTAACCGCGATATAATTTCATTGTTTTTACCTTAAATTCCGACGTTTCAGCTGAGTTGCACAAGCTGTGGTCACGGAAAGACTGACGTCCCAGCAAATATCAACGGAGATATAAATAAAACAACACTAAACTACCCGAAATTAGTTTATAAAAATGTTCGGGGTAGACAAAGAAATTGGAGCTACCCGTTAAGACGAAACGGGAGCTGAGCTAAAAGTCAATTTTGAGATTTCAAGCTGAATATACCCGTCGCTCTGACGGGGCGTGAGAGACTGTATTTGTGTGTGTAATGCACGCACACAGATGCGTACGCTTGCACCCGCGCGCGCCTCATTGCCGACAATTTGCAATGTTATTTTTCGTGCGTTACTGCCACGAGGCGTTCACTTATTACTTACTGTGTTGCGATTGAATTTTTTGACCCGGCTTACGTTTACGGAACTCGATAATCTTTCTACTACTGTGACTTGGCTTTGTTTACTTGCCTTTGCTGATCAGCTTATTGTTTTGGACTCCGTGAGTTGTGGTTACCTATTGGACCGCACGCAATTCATCTACCTTTATTCAAGTAATTAAGCGTAATTAGCCGAAACCTTTATAAGAGTGTAATTCATAAGAAGTACATAAGATATAATTTATGTACTGGTTTGCTGTTAACTTTTAATTGTATCACTTTACATATATGTTACTCAAATAACTAACACGGTTACACTGTTGTAAGAACATTATTTTTCAGGTAGGCCTTATTATACCTACTATAGGCCTTATTACCTCCTAGTACCTTAGTAGTACTAGTACTACTACGGAAATTGATTCAAAGACTCAAGACTGACTTAAGTGGCAGTAGGGTGTAGGGTTTTTTCTAGGCTTAATGAGTTCGCTGAAGCTTATTTTTTATAGTTAGCGCACAGAACCACTAGTTTAACAGTATCAGCTCTAACCACATGTCACCATTTTGTCCTTTACGTAACAAGCTCAGGGGCCCAGAATATCCGATGTACCTATCAAATCAAGGTTCTGTACCAAATAAGGCCCGGTTATTATAGTTCGTTATTTTTTAGCATTAGAAAGAAGGTAAACAATCATGACGTGTCTTCTTATTAATAATTATTGAAAAACGCTTTCAAAAATTAGTTTATATTACTTATGAAAGCAAAAGAATATATCAATCAATCAATCAATCAAAAATATACTTTATTCATGTAGGCCTAGCAACAAGCTCTTATGAATCGTAATTAATCTTAATCTAATTATCAGAGCAATTTATTGATGTTAATATTATTCCATAATAAAATTGGATTATTATACATATCAAATTTAACACTAAGAATTTCACAAAAGAATCGTCAAACATTAAAAAGATTGTATAAAAAAATACTAGTCTAGAATTTCTAGAATAAAATCTAAATGTCAAAAAAAAGCATAAGTAACAAAAGAAGTAGATAGTATTACATCGGAATATCCATTTCCTCATCAATAATCAAATGTACCTAATAAATAAATAATCATTTCGAATAACAATTAATCCCACGTTGTAATATCATTCATGTAGTCTTGTGTGGTATAATAAGCTTTAGAAATAAGTTTACGCTTTACATAATTCTTAAATTTATTAATAGATAATTCAGTAATATGGTTTGGAAGTTTATTATAAAATCTTACACAATTACCCATGAATGATTTTTTAATTTTATGGAGCCGAGTGAAGGGCACTGCGAGCTTATGTTTATTTCTAGTATTAATATTATGAATTTCACAATTTTTCCTAAAATTTACAATATTTTTATGTACATACAGAATATTCTCATAAATGTATTGACAGTGCACTGTCATTATGTCAATTTCCTTAAATTTATCTCTAAGTGAGTCTCTATGGTTCATTTTGTATATTGCTCGAATAGCCCTCTTCTGCAGAACAAAAATGGTATTTATCTCTGAAGCACCGCCCCACAGTAAAATACCATATGCCATAATGCTATGGAAGTAACTAAAATATACTAATCGAGCTGTTTTCACGTCAGTTAACTGACGGATTTTGCTCACTGCAAAAGCTGCAGAGCTCAGTCTATTCGAAAGAGTAGCAATATGGGGACCCCACTGGAGTTTAGAATCTAAAGTTATACCAAGAAAAACTGTACTATCAACTAATTCCAATTCCTCATCCTTCACAATGACACTTGTTTGCACATGCCTTACGTTACTACTAGTGACAAACTTAATACATTTAGTCTTTTTCTCATTTAACAATAAATTATTAACATTGAACCAATTTACTACTTTTGAAATGGCATTGTTTACATCATTGTAAGCTTGTTGCTGTCGTTTGACTTTGAAAATAAGTGAGGTGTCGTCTGCAAACAATACTATATCATGGTGGGTCTTAACAAGGAATGGCAAGTCATTTATGTAGATAAGGAACAGGAAAGGCCCCAATATTGACCCCTGTGGTACACCCATAGAGACCAATGACCCAGGTGATCGCTGTCCATTCACATCGACCCTTTGTATTCTACCATTTAAGTAGGACTTAAGTAAATTCAGTGCCGATCCTCTAACTCCGTAATAATGAAGTTTCCTGATTAATGTTTCATGACAAACACAGTCGAAGGCCTTAGATAAATCACAGAAGACACCTAAAGCATCTCGTGACTCCTCCCAGGCATCGAAAATATGCTTAATTAGCTCAACACCGGCATCGGTTGTTGAGCGACCCCGTGTAAAACCAAACTGCTTATTATGCATCAAATTATTAACGTTAAAATGTCGTACTAATTGAGAAAGAACTAATTTTTCAAAAATCTTGCTAAATGTTGGTAGCACAGATATCGGTCTAAAGTTAGTGGGGTCAGAGCTGCTACCAGATTTAAATAAAGGAATTACTTTACTATGTTTCATTAGATCAGGAAACTCGCCGCAATCAACACTGTTGTTAAATATAACTACCAAGTCAGGCGCTACAATTTCAACTAAGGATTTGACAGCATGGACAGAGACTCCCCAGAGGTCATTAGTTTTTTTGACATTAATTGATTTAAACGCCTTTATTACATCTGAGGTACAAACATGTTCAAAATGAAGGTCTCCACAACACTCTGGAGCGTTATGTTTTAATAATGTAACAGCAGATGAGGGTGATGAATTTAAATCCTTAGTTGTGGATACTGGTACCTCGGTGAAAAATTTTTCAAATTCTGTAGCTACTTCTAAATTGGAATCTATAATTTTGTTATCAATGTTTAGTTTAAGCTCTTTAATTGTGTGTTTAGAGCGACCAGTCTCCACATTTATAACTTTCCAGGTTGCTTTAACAATGTCGGAACTACTTTTTATTTTCTGACTTAGATAATTTCGCTTAGCTATATGACAATCTACTTTAAACTTCTTCGAATACTCCTTCACATGTTCTTTAAATTCATCACTCTGATTAAACCGCCGTTCCTCATATAAGGCATACAGTTCACGTCTTCTTTGATGTAAGTCCGCAGTAGCCCACTCACTAAAAACTGATGCACCACTAACTACGACCGATTTTGAGGTGAATATCGCATTATAATGATCCATAAAAGTGTGAAAGAATGAATTATACATACTATTAGGACTCATATCGGAAGACAAAAAGGGTAGCGCCTGAACTAAACTTAGCTTCATTCTTTCCACGCGGTCCGAGGTTACTGGTACAAAAGTTATTTGTTTTCTCATGGTATTTTTCCTTAATGCCTCAAATACCATTAATTGACCTAAGTGGTCTGATTCTAAATTGCTGATAACTTTTTTAGCAATAGGAAAAATATCTGTGAAAATATTATCTATACAGGTTGCACTAGTAGCAGTCACTCTAGTGGGCTCCATAAACATGTGGTTGAGATTACAAGATTTAAAAAGATTCAATAATCTACAAGACATTGTTGAATTTTCCATAATATTTACATTAAAGTCGCCGCATATAAGCAATTTCTTACTAGAAGATGATATTTTAAGTAGGGCAGATTCCATTATGTTTTCAAATAATTCAAAATTACTTAATGGCGGCCTATACACACAGACAACAATAAATTGCTCTAATTCTACTGCACTTAGTTCTATAGTCCGTTCAACAGACATGGATACAATGTCCTTACGTTCCTTAAATTTTAACTGACTATTTAATATAATTAATGACCCACCATGTATGGAATATAAAAAATATAAAAAAGTATATGATTAATACATACATACATACATACATACAATCACGCCTATTTCCCGGAGGGGTAGGCAGAGACCACGGATTTCCACTTGCTACGATCCTGACATACCACTTTCGCTTCCTTCACATTCATAACATTCCTCATACACGCTCGCCGGTTTAGGGTGCTCTTGCTCATTAATATGATTAATATGATTTATAATTCTAACATATTTGCTATGACTTATTTTTCAATGGTAATTTTTAATAAGACATGTCAAAATCTGTTACCTTAATGCAAAAACTAGGGTTCCGTACATAAGTCCGACTCACGCTTGACTGCACATTTCTAATAGGTTTTCCTGTCATCTATAGGTAAAGAACTATTTTGTGTATTTTTCAATATTTTAGACCCAGTAGTTTCGGAGATAAAAGGGGGTGAATGGTAATTTTTTGGCTGTTTTCTTAAATAACTTCGAACCTATGTATTTTAAAATTATAAAAAAAACATTTCCATCTTTAGGTCACTAATTTACATATGTGTACCAAATTTCAACTTAATTGGTCCAGTAGTTTCCGAGAAAATAGGCTGTGACAGACGGACAGACAGACAGACGCACGAGTGATCCTATAAGGGTTCCGTTTTTTCCTTTTGAGGTACGGAACCCTAAAAACGAACTTTAAGCGTGCTAACTTTCAAAATTTCATTTTTTATAAGATAGTATAAGTAGATGGGCAAAAATTTTGCGTCCATGTCCACCAGTGAGTAAGTGATTGAGATACCTAAACATTTAACTTTATAATGTAAAATGATATAATTTACTAACCTACTCGTTTAATTTCAGGTAGGTTGAATAAGGAACCAAGTAACCATGGGGAGGAGCAGTATTTACTAACATTTTCTTTTTGGGTCTTCAGAGTGTATCGTTTCCTTTTTTTTGCACATATTACACTTAAATATATATTCTCTGTGTAAACCCTTACGTCTTTCAATGACAAAGGCAAGATTAGCAAATGTACAATTTGTATGATCGTGCCTGATATTTGAGATCACAGAAAATAAATATTTTAAATCCACTACTGCGACCTTCTAAAATTTTGTTTTATCATGATTCATGATCAAAAAGCTCGGATTCAATAGTCATATCAAACGTCGATTATGCAGTTGATGATGAGCTTGCATTTTCTACCATTGGTGCTGCAAATGCATCAACCGGTGGCGATAAACTTTGCCCTCTTGTAAAACAAATTACTATTGTGATTGTGTCCAGCAAAAGGCCAAAATTCGGTTTACTTTCCTGTTTAAAATATTACTAATTTATTCATATTTCAGATTAGGTACATAGGTAACTGTCTGAATGTTACAATGCCAGCTGGCAAATTCTATCACATTTGTTTGTTTGGTAGTCATGGTAACATTCACTTACATTGATATCCTTATTAAGATCTGTATCTTATTATCCAGACCTTAAAATATTGCCACCGTTGCCCTTTAAAAAAATACTGTTTAAATAATTGGCTACTCAAACAATGCTTCTATAGTATAAATAATGACTACACAAAAATGGGTAGTATTGTATATAATGCACGAAATAAGGCCCGATTCTTAAGCGGGTTTAAATTTTGAGGCCATGTCCGCTAATACTATAGACAAAATATCAAGTTTAATAAACACAAAAAAAAAAACATTGATGGGCCTTATTTTATAATTTAGGCCTTACTTTGTAATTTAAAGTAGAGTTAGGCCAAGAAAAATCTATAGCGATTTTGATAGAACACGCAGTGCAAGTATTATTTCAAACGTCGCTTCTATGAAATTATGACATATAAATAACACTTGCACTGCGTGTGCTATCAAAATTGCTGTAGACTTTTCTTGGTCTGACTCTAAAATATTCTTTATTACACCACAAACATAAAAACAAATTTAAAAAAAACCGGCGAAGTGCAAGTCGGACTCGCACACGAAGGGTTCCGTACCATTATTTATAAAAACGGTCACCCATCCAAGTACTGACCCCGCCCGACGTTGCTTAACTTCGGTCAAAAATCACGTTTGTTGTATGGGAGGCCCCACTAAAATTTTTATTTTATCCTGTTTTTAGTATTTGTTGTTATAGCGGCAACAGAAATAAATCATCTGTGAAAATTTCAACTGTCTAGCTATCACGGTTCGTGAGATACAGCCTGGTGACAGACGGACGGACGGACAGCGGAATCTTAGTAATAGGGTCCCGTGTTTTACCCTTTGGGTACGGAACCCTAAAACCGATTTACAATGTAGATAAAGGTAGCAACAGGCGGTCTTATCGCTGTTAGTTCTTATTCTTCGTTTGTTTAGCATTAGAGTGAAGGTGACGTGTCTTTTTTAAGCATGCAATCGTATAATTATTTAGCTTTTTTTGTAATAGTTATGTACTTAGTGGTTAATATTAGTATTTACTATTTTTTTTTTCAATAATGCTTAAAAACGAAGTATAGACATGACAACCAAATATTAACGCCATATTGTAGGGCAGGATATACAGAACATGAATCATTAGTACTGTCACGCTCCGTGATTGTTGAGCCATTTAGGGTTCTAGCTAAATTGGACATTCTATAGAGCACGAGTAAGTATGGAACAACCAATTCAGCTAGGACCCTAAATTGCTCGACAATTACGAAGCGTGCCTGTAGGTACCTAAAAATTTTGTTAACCCATTTTAACCATGCAATAAAATATTTTTGATTTTGATTTCTAATTTGAAATATTAGAATCAAAAAGTTCATAATAGATTGTATATCATAACTACAAAAATGTGTTCCCTACTCTCAACCCAAAACCCCTTGTATCTTAGGATCTAGATATTTTCACACAAGACGGTTTATCGATAACTTCTTACATCACTAGATTATCGACATTAAATGTCGACTATTGCCCATCACTTTTCTGGCTGTGTACGTATTTAGAAACTTGACTCCGCCCCTAAAATTAGTGCGATAGGGACAACTGCAGCTGAGGCGAAAAATCCTGCGTAAAAATGACAAAAATCGAGATTTCGTAGTCCTCTTTTTCCTCCCCCAAAACTTAACCAATCGTAACCAAATTTGGAAATCTAAATGATTATGAAATTATCTGTGTCGGACCGTTTTGCTTTTTTGGCTAATTGATATCAGTTTTGAATACCACGCTTCTCATTGCGGCATAGTCTATTAGGCCATTTTGGCCGTTTTTGAAGGGCTCTAGCGCCTTAAAAAACAAAAATATCAAAAAAAGCAAAACGGTCCGACACAGATATTGACAATATTAATCTGTGTTGAAAAAATCATTGCTCTAGCTTCAAAAACCACGGAGAAAAACGAGGACTACGTTTGTATGGAGGAATGACCACTCCTGTTGGCTCTTAAAGTTTAATGTTTGTTGTCCAAACCACCCGAGTTAAACGGTAGACCCATACTTACTGAGTACAAGTTCTTATAAAGTAGGTACCTATTCTTCAAATAGCATAGCATAGTATTCCAAACTTATAGTGTTTGCTTAATGTCATTACATCTGGTACATACTTATATATTTCGGGAATCTCGGACACGGCTGCTCTAAAGATATCGATGAAATTTGCTACGGGTATGTGGGGGTTTTCGGGGGCGAAAAATGATCTAGCTATGTCCTATCTGGAAAAATGCGCATTCTTGAGTTTTTATATGTTTCCCGCTCGGTCGCAGCAAAGCTCGGTCTCCCAGATATTCATATATTATATAACAACTGTAAGTGTCATTCGAAAACGTGTTTTACGTTTAAAAAGAAATGTGAGACATAAGATTACTCCTGCTACTACGAAACCCTAACTGTGTTTCCGTTTCCACTGCACACTGAAGGCGACTTGGTATTATTTTTCGAAGAGCACCGCAATATCGGCTTAATTAAGACGGCGCAAACATTTGCGGAGCTCTCCGTGGCAAATGAAACCGGCAACATCACGCGGCACCCGGATCGGAACCACCTCACCTCACATAGAAGGTAGGCTCCTATAGAAGTGCTATACGCGTGCCTCCGTGAGGGACAAAACATACGCAACGCGACACTATGATTGGTCGAATTTAAATGTTGCCCATCATAATCCATACTAAATTTACGGTGGGGAACAAATAAAATGTGAGACTGTGAAAAGGACAAACAATAATAGCTCCTTCGCTACTCCTACTGAAAGATACATAAGACTATCCTGTTCGGTTACTTCCCCCCACCTTTCATGCCAGATCCAATATACTAGATTCATGTCACCTCACTATGGAAACAGCCCATTTCAAAGGATGACAATTCAGAAATCTTGTGTCTTTTAATTACTCTAGTAAAACAAATATTCCCGTTTTGAATATGAAAGGAAGCACATACTTAATATGAATTATTTAATTAAAACACAAACACATGAACGATAAAGACATAAAAGAGATAATTTTCCAAGAAATCTCTAAAGAGGGAATATTAGTAGGTAAATGTAAATACAGACATTTTAGCGTTGGTAAACGTTGGTTAGCATTAGCACAAACTCTGTTACCCCTTAAACAGGTTGTGTATCTATAAGTACCACATAGCAAATTATTTTTTTTTGGCGAGCTGAGTAAATACAACGACCGCAAAATGTCATTGCCGTAAAGTCTATTAAGTGGGTTATATCGGAACGTAAAAAAATGACGGGTGTCAAAACAAATTTCTTTGAAAATTTAGTTGTCAAGTTCAAATCGACAACAAATGGCAGTTTTTGTACGTTTCTCCCGCTGTACAAGTTCGCTACGCTGAAAAAAAGTACCTACTGTAAGTATTTTGTTTTGTATTTTTATGGTAGATTATTAGATAATGTATGTGTAGTAAATCATAACTTACCAGTTATTGTTTTCTGATAAAATATTCGATCTAAAAGTTTGTGGTTCGTATGAACCCTCTGCCCGTCTGGGGCACGTTCGAGTGGATTATAAGTGGCCTCTGCCCTGCAGGGAGTTTACATGACATTTAAGGGTAAGATTCATTATTATGAATGAACCCTCATAGTACAAAAGTAATATATTTTCCTTTGGTTTTTAAATAAAATATTTATTCAACGGCCAATCTTACGAGCCACGACATCCATGCGAGCCAAGAAAGTGCTGGCAGTTAGTGCATTTTGTGACGCAAGTGTAAATGTGATGTGCACATGACTTGCCCTTAAAACTACTCTGTATGGCTAACAAGGCAGTGGCCATATAAGGACCACGTAGCACCATTAGTCACGAGCAGTGGGCATATAAAAACCACCGGGTTTTTTTTATTGAATTAGGGGTAGTAAAAAAAAAATCAAGAAATTACTTTTCATTTTAAGCTATTACCTACCCGAATCAGTAATCAAAAGTAAAAAATGCGTCAGGCCTGTTTAAGGGTTAATAGTACATTATTGTCGAGGCTCGGAAGTAGCTACTTGCAGGCTGAGGATTCGTATTAAACGGACGACCTTGGGAGTCCGTTTAAATGAATCCGAAGCCAGCAAGTAGCCTTCCAGCCGAGTCATATATAGTGCTTTTCTCAAAAATGGTGCACGAAATATAAATATAATAGAAATATTTCACAAAAGCAACGTTCTCACGTATATATTTTCACAGAAAAAAGTAGAATCAATTGAAATAATTAGCTTTGCCGCCTTTTATTTTTTTAATTAAAAAATAAAAGTGTATTTTTCTGCCGAAAATACGCCAACCTATTTGAGACAGCTAAATAGTCGCGGTACCAACATTATAATTATAAGTGCTAATCATCTGTTTGGCTGTTTAATGGGCCTGTGCCTTCATTTGATATGGCCATTTTAACTTTTAAAAAGTTTGGAACACGACAAATAATGGAATTTGTATGCAACATTGCAGTCCCAAAATCGAGACTGCAATGTTTTTAACTTTTTAGTTTTCGACTGACCATAAACTCCGCGCTTCGCGACCAATTTTTTAAACGGCAAAGTCGACTTTGCCGTCCATTTTTGAGAAAAAGTGTATTTACAAACTCAAATAGAAGAAAACCCGAAACGTTGAACACCTCGTTTATATGGCTGGCAGAAATGTTAGAATTACAAGTTACGTAGGTATACCTACAGGATGATTCGATAACGTGACATGACGTACCTACGCGTTTGCGTTAAGTGTCGTTTTGTATGAGATTTTGAGTTTCCAAAACGTCCTGCTTGGCGCGCTGTTCAAAATCCCATTCAAAAATAGACATAACATAACGCAAACGCGAGCGCTCTTTTCGCTATCGTATGAAATTTACACTAGGGATTCAGGAGACGTGAGCAGGATCAAACCTACTGATTCAGTTAATTTTACCACCCTAAAATCGTGAATGATCACCAAAATTATAACACCATTTTAATGTGAAATGATTACCAATTTTATTACATTTTACTATCCTTTTAAAGGAAATGACACCAAAATAATCATTATTAACCCAAAAATAGTCAATGATTACCAAATTTCAATCCCCATTTTAATGTGAAATGATAACCAAATTTTTACATCTTGCTATCCTATTAAAGAAAATGACACCAAAATAATCATTGTAAACCCAAAAATAGTAAATGACCACCAAAATTAGAACTCCATTTTAATGTAAAATGATAACCAAATTTTTAAATCTTGCTATCCTATTAAAGCAAATGGCTCCAAAATAATCATTGTAAACGCAAAAATAGTAAATGATCACAAAATTGTAACCACATTTTAATTAAAAATGTGCAATCATTTAATATATCGTTATCCTATTAAATTAATTAATCCACTTCGTCACCTTTTTCTAGTAGCATTTTATTTCTGTAACAGTCGCAGTTCTAACCTAACCTAACCCACTTTTCTAGTAGCATTTTGTTTCTGTAAGGGTCGCAGTTCAAACCTAACCTAACCCACTTTTCTAGTAGCATTTCTTTTCTGCAAGGGTCGCAGTTCAAACCTAACCTAACCCACTTTTCTAGTAGCATTTCGTTTCTGTATGGGTCGCAGTTCAAACCTAACCTAACCCACTTTTCTAGTAGCATTTCTTTTCTGTAAGGGTCGCAGTGCTAACCTAACCTAATCCACTTAACTGATAGCAGTTTAACTTACTTTTCTAGTAGCATAACGAAATGCTACTAGAAAAGTAGATTAGGTTAGGTAGGTATGCGGTGCGGGCTACGGGGGGTTGAGCGGGAGGGGCTAGTAATTTTGGCATCAGTTTACTTTATTTGGTAATATGTATAAATTTTTTGGTAATCATAGTGGTTTATTTAGGTGAAAATATCGCATTAATTTGGTCTTCAAGATTTGGTGATCATTAATGATTTTTGGTGATCATTCAATATATTTGGTATTTGAATACAATTTGAAGTGCAGTCGTAATTAAAGTGGTGGTACTTTTGTATTTTTAGGCCTCATTTTTTTGGTGTTCAGTATTTTTTTTTGGTAAGCATGATTTTTTTATTTAGGGTACCAAAGTATTTTTTGGTGGTCATTATATTTGTAGCCAATTGACATTTTAAAAGCCGTATAAAACTATCCCACCATAACATTTCATGTAAAGTGTTGCCAAGACTAGGCGCATAAAGCTTTTACACTAAAAAGTTATCAGATCCCGTAGTAGGTACCAAGACTTTTACTCTGTCAGTCCTAACTTTATAAGCTCTAACTGTATAAAGCCAACAATATGTTGGTCAAACAGTACGGCTTGGCCGTTTCGTTGCTGTCATATGGACAATCCCGTAATGACACTTTTAGAATTTGAATGACTAGTGTTACTACTTTGTACAACAAGTCCACCGAAGGCGGAGCTCTGCGTAGGGCCTAAGACCCGAAGCGTCCGGAAGGTTAGAGCTCAAACAGAGAACAATAGTACACGTGTCTTTATTGCGAAGCCCGAAGGCCGAACTCCGCGTAGGGCCGAAGGCCCGAAGCGTCCAGGAGGTTATTACTCAAACACAGAACTAAAGTATAAGTGTCTAAATGCGAGCTCCGCGTAGGGCCGAAGGCTCGATGCGTCCGGGAGGTTAGTGCTCAAACAAAGAACAATGGTACAAGTGTCTTAATTGCGGAGGCCGAAGGCCGACCTCCGCATAGGGCCGAAGGCCCGAAGCGTCCGGAACGTTAGTGCTCAAACACAGAACAATAGGAGAAGTGTCTTTATTGCAAAGACCGAAGGCCGAGCTCCGCGTAGGGCCGAAGGCCCGAAGCGTCCGGGAGGTTATTGCTCAAATACAGAACTAAACTATAAGTGTCTAAGTGCGAAGGCCGAAGGCCGAGCTCCGCGTAGGACCGAAGCGTCCGGCAGGTTAGTGCTCGAACAGAGAACAATGGTTCAAGTGTCTTAATTGTGAAGGCCGAAGGCCGAGCTCCGCGTAGGGCCGAAGGCCCGAATCGTCCGGCAGGTTAGTGCTCAAACAAAGAACAATGGTACAAGTGTCTTAATTGCGAAGGCCGAATACCGACCTCCGCGTAGGGCCGAAGGCCCGAAGCGTCCGGAAGGTTAGTGCTCAAAGAACAATGGTACAACTTGTAGTAACGAACGGCCAAGCCACATATTTTGACTAAGGTGTAGAGTTTGTGAAGTTAGGGCTTGTTACGAGTAGAAGCTTGGCTCTACAAGAGATCTAATAACTTTTTGTCAGTGCGCGCCTTATGGTTTCGTCTTGGCAACATTTTACATGAAAATGTTTTTGGTGGGATTTCACTTATTTTTGTAAGTTGCTCATGACAATCTTCCATCCCCTAAATTAAAGGGTTGCATGTGATTTACTATAAAAATCCTGGTATACATACCGGGGGGCAACTTTTATACAATCGCTATTTATTGATTCCGCATACAAACTTCAACCCCCTTTTTGCCCTAACTCCCTTTTCCACCCCCTTTTCAGCCTTACGGGGTGATTTTGGGGTTGAGAATTATTCTATATCCTTCCCCATAACAAAAACTATCTACATACCAAATTTCAACTACATCGGTTCAGCGGTTATTGGTTTCCGATACAAAATTCCACCCCCCGTTTCATCCCCTTAGGGGCTGAAAATTTCAAGTTTTTGAATTTTTTTGTTGTTTGTGTACTAATACTATATTTATTTATATTATATTACATACCAAATTTCAGAGTCCTAGGACTTCAGGAAGTACCCTAGAGGTTTTGATGATCAACAGTGACACAGTGAGTCAGTGACGAAATCGGGGTTTTTAGACATAAATAAAATCTAAAGTATAAGAGCTATACAATTGAAAATTAGTATGCTTCATAAGTTCACTATTGATATCATATCCCGAGAATTTTGTTTATCTGGTATAATCCAAACCCAAGTTATGAGGGATCAAAAAAACGACGAAGCGCTTCGAGAAAAGGTAGGTAGTGCCCTGCGCTTCGCTTTGCTCGTCTTGGCGGGGGCACTACCGTGCCCCCAGATAAAGAGTAGGTAATTTGATTGTGACGTCACATGCTAGTGTTTCATATAAATTCCATAATAGGAAAATCGTATTGGCAGTTCGAAAATAGAAACTGATTTTGAACTTGCTACCAGTGGGTACAACTGTAAATTTGTTCTCACCTTTTACCGTTGTGAAGAACTGAGCTAAAAAAAATTCCCAGTACTTAGTTCCAACAACTCACTTTGGTGCATGCTTAAAAATGTAAAAATTTGGAACCCCGCTTTAGGCGTTACTTAGAAATTTTCTTACTCGAGGGTAGATTCCAGGTATAGTACAACTTTTTGTATTTTTAGCACTCAATTTTCGTATACCTAGACCATTTTCACTCGACTACGGCGAAGCAAAAGAAGGGTTATGATTTTGACCGGTATGAATGTTTAAATTAAGACCAACTATACTAAGCATATAACGGCACTTCATTTATTCAATAAACGTCAATACAAAAATAAATAAAAAATACAAAATTCAATAATAACTTAAGACTAGCTTAAGTCTAGCCAAAAAGTCCCCCCCCCCCCCCCCGAGTTGAATAATATATTAAGTATAATTATATACTAGATTTTGCCCGCGACTTCATCTGAGTCGAAAACAACAGCTAGAGTATTAAGTATAATAGCGCCTGGATAAAGTGTAATAGCAATCATTCGATTTGAGCATAAGCTTAATTGCTTACATCAAATTATCAGGCAATTCATTAACTCTCTCAATTCAACCCCCCTTTTCACTCTCTTTAGGGATGATTTCCGACATAAAAACTATCCTATGTACGGACATACGACATTGTAAGGACATAGGCTATAGAATAAGGACATAGGATAGTTTTTATGTCGGAAATCATCCCTAAAGATAATGAAAAGGGGGGTTGAATTGAGAGAGTTAATGCCCCGGGGAAGGCCCCGGGACTCAAACTATCTCTATGCCATCAAGGAAATCGGTTCAACGTTTTAAGCGTTTAGAGGTAACAGACTGACGTACAGACACACTTTCCATTTATAATATTAGTATGGATATGGATTAGTATTTTTTTTTTGTTTTTATTAGCGGAATAACAGAGTAAAATGTAGGTACATGAAATTCCATTAAAACCTAACTTACATACTAAAACATGCATTTTCTTCCCCGAGTTCCCTGTGTTCTCATCGAGATACACAGTTAATTTCAGTTTACTTATACTAATTATGTTCTTATTATTATTAATAGATATTTTCCATTGGCACGAACCATTAGTAAAAAACAAACAATTTGTAGTATCTTATATCTTAAGGCTAATACTTTTGGTATGGATTAGTATGGATTATTATGTTAATCCTATCCAAACCTGTTTATTATGTTTATTAAACCTATTGAGTCATTTATCATAATTCATAGCGATAATTGTATCCAATTGGATAGGTACATTATAACTAGTTTGAAATGAGCATCCGCAGCACATTTTAAAGTATAATTTTAGTTGTCGATTGCACCGTCACACTGGCACCGTCCCACCTCCAACAGACTAATGTAAAAGCGGGCTGGGCGGCGGAAAGCGCCGAAATTATAAAACGTAACAAATATAAGAGCCTCGGTAGAGAATACCATTTTGTACCATTTGGAGTTGAAACTCTAGGTCCATGGGGTCCCAGCGCGTATAAGTTGTTCGCAGAAATCGCGAAGCGTCTGGTTGACGTAACTAGTGACCGAAGAGCTGGCGGCTACCTCGCACAACCTATCAGCATTGCGATACAGCGAGGAAATGCCGCCAGCATCCTTGGTACAAACCCTCAAGGGCCTATTGTAGATTTAAGCTAGTTATTAATTTCTTTTAATAATACCACTGTACATATCTTGATTGTAAATAAATGATTTCCCAATGACTGTGAAGTTGCACCGAGTATCTCTTTGGACGACGATGCGCCATAACCCGTAGTTCATATCCCAGAGGGAGTGGGACTATACTTGCCGCAAAACTGGCGACTGAGATCATAATCCATTTCTTTACCCTTGTTAAGACTAACCAGGAGTGAAAGAGATGGCATTATGACCTGACTCGCCACTTATTTTTGCGGCAAGTAGGTACATATATTATAATACGCTGTCGTCAGGCCGAATAAGGGGACTAATTAGTATTCATTTTTCATCGGTATTACGTACGCCCAAGTTGATCCTGACTGCCTGTTTGGTAGTGGTAAGTAAAGTGTCATTCTATGGAACTTGCTAACTATGTAAACAAACCGCTATATTGAAATTGTCTCTGAATTAGAGATGCAACGGATAGTTGTTTGGCCGGATACCGGATATCCGGTCTGGACACTGGCCGAATATCCGGTATCCGGCCGCCGGATATTCGGCCGGCGGAACCATACCTACATTTCGGTTTTTCAGGTGCGCATTCTGCAGGTTTGACCTGTTTCCTAGTAAACGTTCGCGCGGACTCATTTCTAGGTTCGAAATGAGTGCACGTGCAAGTCAGTGGAATGCTTAAATTGTTTTTCTCAAACATGCAATGAAATATTGATGGTATGTTCCTTATAATAGGCTGCGAAGTATGACGTTTCAGGTGCGGCTAGGACAAAAGGTCGTTAATGGAATTTCATACACATCTTGCAGGCCTAGGCCGGCAAAGTCCTCTTTTTTAGTTTTCATTTCACAGATATTTGTGACACAGCATCGTGGCATTCATCCCTTAAAAAAAACTAGAGGCAGTATTTGCTTTATGGTTCGTAATGACACTCTGCCACTACGCCTATAAAAAAAAAACAAAAAACAATGTTTGCTATAATTTGCAGTTTTATTTGTATAAAATCATCATGAACTTAATAAATAATACATTCTATAATTTTATAATTTTAAATTATACATTATAAATTTAACTACACAAATAAAAACATTTAAAATATTTCATCTAAACGTTAGCGGTAAAAAGGTCTACTCAAACACGCGTAGTTATATTTTTTAAATTGTTATGGAGGTAAAGTTGAAATATATTCATTCTGTTTTATTGGATTTATGGAGCGTTGTTGATTTTTTGACTTTAATATGAGTTCCGACGAAATAATGAAATTAATATTAATTGTAATCGTAGGTGTTGGAATTGGCAGCGTAAGCAGAATTGATTTTAATATCTTGCTGCCTCTGCCGCCACCGCCAAGTCAAAGACGAAGTATGTATATGGTTGCTTATGGCAATTTTATTTGTTGAGAAACAAAAAAAAATGGCTTACAGTTTATTAGAAACAGTTTTGTGGCATATTTTAAATGAATGTAACTACAAATTCGTCAACACTATGGAAATTATACTTATTTACTCCATGCATAAAGCAACGATGTATGTGAAACATGATATCAACATGAAAGACTGTAAACTTATGTGACGAAAACGACAGTCAGACGGATACAAGGCGAAAAAATCAAAGATACATGAAAATATACGGGTAGTAAAAATACACGACTCGTGTAAAACATACGCGTGATAATGATATAGGTACGTGTTGGTTATATTTTGGGTGTAGTTTACTTTTAGTTTTTTCTATGAATAAAACTTGGGTTTCGTGGATTTTTCATTTTATTTATTTCATTGCATGTTTGAGAAAAGCACTATACATACCTCGGCGGGAAATGGGGTTGCCCGCGCTCAGACCTATCCAGCCTCGCTTCGCTCGGCCGTCTATATGTCTTCGGCCGGCAACCCCTTTCGTCCCGGCCTCTGTAGTAATGTACTATTAAAATAATAAACAAGTACGATTATGACCATGTCTGTTTCTTAAATCCAATTTGTTTACTCCGAAATCAAGCAATGTTACTATCCGGTATCCGGCCGGATAGAAGGTTACTATCCGGTATCCGGCCGGATAGAAGGTTACTATCCGGTATCCGGCCGGATAGTAAAATAAAGGCCGGATACCGGATAGTAACCGGATATCCGGTGCACCTCTACTCAGAATGATGAATTTACTGGTGACTTTTGTTTAGATAGTTAGCAAGTTCCATAGAATGACACTTTACTCGTAGTTATCATATGTGAATAATTATTATTACTACATAATACCTCCATTACCATTATCTTACGTATGTACGTGTGTACGTTCCTGTTTTGGAATCAGTTCATGGACATTAATCAAATTGTTGTCAAGCAGAAATATCAAAGTTCAATTATAATGCATCAATAATAATAATTAATTAGGTATCTATCTTATCAACAAGATAATTTGTATCGAATTAGATAAATGTATTTTTGGACTAGTTCTAATTTACCTGCGGCAAAATGAAGTACAGGATATCCATCATTCTGAGTGTAATTTTATTTGTAATTGTTAGCGATGGAGCTGTTGTGTTCCCTGCAGACGAGAATGAGTACCCTGAAGTGCATAGCCCCGTAGGGCACTTACGAGGACTGCGCGCTGAAGACGGGAACTACTCCATGTTCATGGGAATCCCGTATGCTCAAGTTGATCCCGATAATGTGTTTGGTGTGAGTACAACTTTAACTTGGAAGCGTTAGTCAAAATATCGAATATTTTTCTTAATAATGACGTACAAATATGTAGTCATTTGTTTTACAAGGGGGCAATGTTGTTGTTTAGCCCCTCGCAAACACCCAACCCGAGCAAGCGAAAGATTCTATCACGAGAGTCACAAGAGTTTTCAAGGCACGAGAGTTACACTACTGACGCTAACAATTTTTTTTATCATACCACCGTGAAAATAAAATCAATTTGACACAGAATATCGGTACCTAATACTTAGTTTAGTATTCTGATTTTAGGGTGACCATGCACGTCGTAAATAAATTAATATCTTTTTTCTTTCAACACGACTAGAAAATTAACGTTAACCTCACTAATACTGATACTAATTTAGATATAATTTTTTCGATATAGAAAACGCATTTTGATAGGCAGTTGTACATTTTTACTTTTAGTATGGAAATCAGTCACATCATTTTATCACGAAAATTGACAGTGCCGCAGCAGTAATGTTGCAACAGAGTACCTAATGCTGCTGCAGTCGCCACCCGAATGTCACCTTTATCATATCTTAGAAAGTTATTGAAAACGCGAGCGAAGCGAGCGCAACAATTTTTCGATATAAAAAACGCAATTTGATAGACAGTTGTACATTTTTACTTTTAGTGTGGAAAACAGTTACATCATTTTATCACGAAAATTGACAGTGCTGCAGCAGTAACGTTGCAGCAGAGTAATGCTGCTGCAGTCGCCAACCGAATGTCACATTTATCATATCTTAGAAAGTTATTGAAAACGCGAGCGAAGCGAACGCGTAAATTTTTCGATAATTTTTGGTGCCCCCTAGACATGGTGCCCTAAGCAAGTGCTTATTTTGCTTAAAAGGGTTAATCCGGCACTGCAAATGACAGAGGTCAATGTTTTTTTTTTTCAAAGTACATAGTCATTATTAAGTGCTTAAGGAGGCGATACGTATGAATATGGATTTGATATGGATGCGATATAATTACGATTAGGTATAATTCATGACGGAGAAAATAAATAATTTTAAATAATTTTATGCAATTATACGCGTGTTGATATGTGTGTTTATTTTACCACTACATAACTATGTAAACTCATTTTTAGTTTTCTTGGTTACTTAATGTTTACTCAGCTCCCCAAAAGATGGCACTGTGCAATGAGGGGCAATTAATTTACTGTCGTTTAATTTTTTTGTATTATTAAATCAACACAATTATTCAATTAAATTTGTTGATATCCGTATGATTGATTGAAATTTTAGAAGAGGGGTCTTCTAAACTTAGAGTTAATTTGGCAAAATCCTTCCTCGGTGGCTTATTTATGGCACATCGTATTAAATTCAGCGCCATCTGTTAGTTTCCCAGGGTACTCTATAATGTTAGCACATATTTGAAAAAGTTTGCCCCTCCTTCCTAAGTAGCGCCATACGATTCAGGGTCAAACTTAAGTCAATCGTGTGTTGTGGCTACCCCCCCTTTGTTTGTCTGTTTATTTGAACGCGCATCACGTGAAAACGGCTGAACGGATTTTGATGAAAACTTTACTAATCTGTCGAGAATAACCCCGGCCAGGTTATAGGCTATAAAAATTCAACCCCTAAAAGGGGGGGTAGCCACAACACACGATTGACTTAAGTTTGCCCCTGAATCTTATGGCGCTACTTAGGAAGGAGGGGCCAACTTTTTTCAAATACATATATGTGCTACCACTATAGAGTACCCTGGTGAACTAACCGATGGCGCTGAATTTAATACGTGTTGACATGAATAAGCCACCGAGGAAGGATTTTGCCAAATTAACTCTAAGTTTAGAAGAGAGGGTACGGATATCAACTAATTTAATTGAATAATTATGTTATGCAACAAAATTAAAAGACAGTAAATTAATTGCCCCTCATTGCACAGTGCCATCTTTTGGGCAACTGAGTAAACATTAAGTAATCAAGAAAACTAAAAATGAGTTTACATAGTTACGTAATGGTAAAATAAACACACATATCAACACGCGTATAATTGCATAATTATTTAAAATTATTAATTTTCTCCGTCATGAATTATTATACCTAATCGTAATAATATCGCATCCATATCAAATCCATATTCATACGTATACAGCACTTAATAATGGCCACGAAGGTGGGTACTTTGAAAAAAAAAAAACATTGACCTCTGTCATTTGCAGTGCCGGATTAACCCTTTTAAGCAAAATAAGCACTTGATTAGGGCACCACGTCTAGGGGGCACCAAAACTGTAGGCAAAAAAACGCGCAGACTGCATCAGCATTGCAGTCGTCGTGGAGCAGGTACCTACATAAAACTTTTATACGTGTACAAGTACCCATCTAATAACGAAGGGTCGTAGGGATCATGTAAGAGAGTACGTAAGAACATCTCCAACGTAGGCTTTCGATTTGACCTTACGCGGAGGCCCTTAAAGCCATGGAAAAATATCTTGCTTTCGGGCTTGCGGCCAGCCGATTTTTTCGACATAGGTTACCGATTTAATAGCGAATTTGCTCTCTTGCACGCCAGATTTGTCGGCCAAGCGGAGTTGCTCCTTAGCCGCGATCCTGAGACCTAACTGTCAAAGTGTTATAAGGGGCCCCGTGAAAGCCGAAAACTAAAAGCATCCTATCAAGTAGCGCTTTCGAGAGAAGCCGAAGAGCGAGCAGTAGAAGAGTCGTGATTACATGCATAGATTCGATTTCAAGCCACTCTTTTGCAGTTCGGCGTTAGGTCTTATGCGAGGCCTTCTGCCTTACGGCAAAGTTGATCTTCTGCCTTAATTACACTTGGGCGTGGATCAAAATCCAAGCTTTCCTCTTTCGCAGCTGGGCCTTCTGCCTTGCTCACACTTTGCCAATTCAATTCACTTGGTCAATTCCAAGCTCTGCTTTCTTGCATCTTTTCACCTCTCTTGCATTAAACAACCTCGCTGAGACCCTTAAATATCGAGCCCTACGCGAAGCTAGGCTGACAAAAAACTGTGCCATCCCTTCTCTGTATGAAATCCTGGATTCGCGCCTGGTTGGGACGAAAAGTAAAAATGTATAACTGTCTATCAAATTGTGTTTTTTATATCGAAAAAGTTTCGCGCTCGCTTCGCTCGCGTTTTCAATAACTTTCTGAGACCAAGAAAAACTTATATTGGGGAAACCTACCATTGGTAAAATATGGGAACGGAAAATTTGCCACCAGGAAAAAATGATTTTCGGAAATTATGGGCCACACTCGATAAAGGTGACATTCGGGTGACGACTGCAGCAGCATTATTCTGTTGCAACGTTACTGCTGCAGCACTGTCAATTGTCGTGATAAAATGATGTGACTGATTTCCATAATAAAAGTAAAAATGTACAACGGTCTTTTATATTGCGTTATTTTTATCGAAAAAGTTTCGCGCTCCCTTCGCTCGCGTTTTCAATAACTTTCTAAGATATAGCAAAGGTGACATTCGGGTGGCGACTGCAGCAGCATTATTCTGTTGCAATGTTACTGCTACAGCACTGTTAATTTTCGTGATAAAATGATGTGACAGATTTCCATAATAAAAGTAAAAATGTACAACTGTCTATCAAATTGTGTTTTTTATATCGAAAAATTTTCGCGCTCGCTACGCTCGCGTTTTCAATAACTTTCTAAGATATAGCAAAGGTGACATTCGGGTGGCGACTGCAGCAGCATTACTCTGTTGCTACGTTACTGCTGCAGGACTTTTAATTGTCGTGATAAAATGATGTGACTGATTTCCATAATAAAAGTAAAAATGTAAAAATAATCTCTGAACGTATCTTCGTGACCTTTCCTTTTTATGATATTTTTTAAATAATGGCTGTGTAGCTTTTGGCTCAATTTAAACAGGATTCTTTGCCATCTTGATGATAAATAGCGATTTTTCAATGTGAATATAAATTATAAAAAAGCATTTCTAAGCTGGTGTGGTGACAATATAATTATTCATATTGTCAGTAGTACTGGGTATGGTGGAACCTTTTGGCTTAGTGTCCCTTGTAAAATTGTCTTCAACTGGATTTAAACCAATATGTTTGTTAACTTACAGAATTCGAAACCCTACCCAAAGTTTGAAAGCACATTTGACGCATTTGATGATTCGACAATTTGTCCTCAAGAAGAAGAGTTCAATTACACTATCGTCGGATCCCTCGACTGTCTTCATATCAATATTTACGTGCCGGACTCGGCCAGCGATGAGAGCCGATTACCAGTTTTTGTTTGGATATTTGGAGGCGGCTTTTCCATAGGCTTTCCCGGCAAATTCTTGTACGGACCCAGTTTTTTAATTAGACATGATATTATTCTTGTTACTATAAACTATCGATTGGGACCGTACGGTTTCATGTGCTTGGATATTCCTGAAGTACCTGGCAACCAAGGATTGAAAGATCAAGTGCTGGCGTTAAGATGGATCAGAGATAACATTGCAGCGTTCGGCGGAGACAATACTAGGGTAACTATCGGAGGAAATAGTGCAGGCGGGATGGCTGCAGATTTGCATTTGTACTACGGCCAAGATGAAAACCTGTTCCACAAAATGATTCCGCAAAGCGGTGTGCTTTTGGTTGAGGGCGCAGTCGGCCGTCCAGATCCTAACGTACCGTTTAAATTAGCAAAGCATCTTAACCATAATGCAAGTAACGTCAAAGACGCATTATCATTCCTGGCTACAGTAGATCCACATGAACTAATTGCAGCAACTCATGAATTGGAAATGTCAAATTTTATTCCTTGCATAGAAAACGAATTTGAGAATGTTCAAAGATTTGTAACAGAACATCCGCTGAACATTAAAGTGCCGAGAGTAACAGACATTGAAGTTTTAATCGGGTTAAACAACGAAGAAATGTATATTGGTATTGCCCCATTGCCCGATATCATGTTTCAGTTTACGGATTTTGTACAAGTTTATATAAATATGAACTTTGATTTTGAAGATGAATATGAACTTTATGCCCAAATGCATGAGATTGTAACTCATTTTTATTTCGGTGACGATGATATATCTGCAGCATTGAAACAACAGGTCATAGATTTGGGATCTGATTTTTTCTTCAATTATCCAATTTTAAGAACTGTTAAGAAATATTTGGAAAATGGAGTGCAAACCATGTATTTGTATATGTTTTCTTATTCGGGTGGGAGAAATTTTTCTAAACATAGATTAAACATGACAGGAGGTGGAGCAACTCACGCGGATGAACTTGGGTACCTGTTCGACATTTCTTACATGGAGAAACCCCTTGATCCTGAGGACCAACTGATTGTTGATCGCATGACCGAATTGTGGGCGAACTTTGTCAAATATGGGTACGTATAATATTTTCCATTACGCAGGTATAAGTAAATTATAATTATGTATGTTAAAACATGTGATCTTCTTGTCTCGCTCAATTTAGGTCTTATAATCCATATTATGTTATGAAATTCACCAAACTTTACCCTAATAACGACCCCTTCGAGTAAGGGGTCATTTAGATTGTCTTCACGAGTACTACTGATCAGATAGCAGAACCCGTGGGTGGATAATGGAACTCTTAAATGGTTGATAAATGTTCAATACTTAAGTAATAAATTATCACATCCTTAGGAGGCTTTTGTTGCCCCGTAAGTAATGAATTTTCAACAACTGCAAAAGCAGCTTTGTCTATCTGCGCTAGTGGACGCTAGTTATTAAATATTGTCTTACTTTACTACCCAGGAATCCAACTCCTGAACCAACCGAGCTGATCCCCGTCGTCTGGCAGCCGGTGACCCGAGACAAATGGCACTACCTGGAGCTGGACACAGAGCTCCGAGTCGCTACCAGACCCTTCCACGCTCGCACGGCCTTCCTGGACCTCTTCTACAAGCACAACGAAATCTATCAGAAAGGCTACAGAGCGGAACCTTCGTCGGGAAGCAACCTCATTTTAGATTTAAGTTTAACTTTATTAATGTTCTTGGTGTACTCTTTTCACCAATAAACCTATCTAACTACCTCTGTACCTTGTTATTCGAAAAAAAAAAACTTTAGAGATGTCTAACGTCTATTTTTCAAGGTAAGAATATTTTATGCTGGAAGCTGGAAACTTCTTCATAAGTAATTAACAGAAGTCAAACCCAGACATGTAACTTATTTGAAATACTTGTAGCCATTTAAAACGCAATGAATGAAATTAATTTATTCCAGAAAACGTTTCCATATGAGATTACAAACTATTTGTAGAATATAATACAACTAAAGTAAGACTCAAATACAATACAAATATATTTATTAGAAAGTCGATCGATTTGCTCATACAATGCGTAGGTATAGTAAAATACCACGGGAATAGGCGCCTTTACATAATTAACGTATTTATGAAATCTAAAGTAATAAAGCTTGTTTTATAGAGATCTAACTACGAGATGTTATCATGTGAACTTGAGCTCCCTGGACGAAGCTGTGAAGATTTGACAATGAGACGAAACCGTTACCACATAAAACTTACATTAATATTACCTACATCTAAATGATTTGATCCCCTGCATTTTTAAGTCAGATTAATTGTTATCCATCAGGATTATCAAAGTTCCGTATTTTATATATGCAGTAATAAAATTAATGTTTTTATCTTATCAACAGTATAAATGTATTGAATTACATATAATTGGCCTAGTTTTAATTCACCTGCGGCAAAATGAAGTATAGGATATCCATCATTCTGAGTGTAGTTTTATTTGTAATTGTTAGCGATGGTGCTGTAGTGTTTCCTGCAGACGAGAATGGATACCCTGAAGTGCATAGCCTCGTAGGGCACTTACGAGGACTGCGCGCTGAAGACGGGAACTACTCGATGTTCATGGGAATACCGTATGGTCAAGTTGATCCCGATAATGTGTTTGGTGTGAGTACAACTTTAACTTGGAAGTGTTAGTCAAAATATCGAATACCTACTTTTATAAATCCATTCCAAACACACATTAGGTCCAACAAATAGTCATTTGTTTTATATAAAAGTGGGCAATGTTGCTGTCTAACCTATGAGGTAATATTGACACTTGAGACCCAAGCAAACGAAACACTCCAAAATTGTTTTACGAGCGTAAAGTGAAATTTTGAGCTTTGCTAGGTTTTCAAGGTATGATAGTTAAACTAACAAAATGTCTACCTTACCATCGCGAAGAAAATACTAATAACAATTTATGTACCTGCTCGTATAATATGGATAGGTACTAAATAGATTATTAGTATTATTACTTGCCTACTGTACATGTTAAAGTTAAATTTATATTTATTAATCTATACATATGTATAATAAAGCTGAAGACGGCCGAAAGTCTGTACTTACATGGAAGATAATTGAAAAAAAGTTGGCTGGGGATACTTAGAATCGATAACAGAACACGTTCCAAAAGTTTTTAGAATTTTTGTCTGTTTGTCTGTTTATCTGTTTGACTGTTTATTTGAACGCGCATCACGTGAAAACGGCTGATCGGATTTTGATGAAAACTTTACTAATCTGTCGAGAAAATCCCCGGCCAGGTTATAGGCTATAATAATACAACCCCTAAAGGGGGGGGTAGCCGCAACACTCGATTGACTTAAGTTTGCCCCTGAATCTTATGGCGCTACTTAGGAAGGAGGGGCAAACTTTTTTCAAATATGTGCTACCACTATTGAGTACCCTAAAATAACAGATGGCGCTGAATTTAATACGTTGTGACATGAATAAGCCACCGAAGAAAGATTTTGCCAAATTAACTCTAAGTTTAGAAGAGTGGGTAGTGTGGGTACGGATATCAACAAAAATAATTGAATAATTATGTTGATTTAATAAATTAATAATACAACAAAATTAAACGACAGTAAATTAATTGCCCCTCATTGCACAGTGCCATCTTTTGAGGAACTGAGTAAGTTACGTAGTGGTAAAATAAACACACATATCAACACGCGTATAATTGTATAACTATTTAAAATTATTAATTTAATCGTAATTATATCGCACCCATATCAAATCCATATTCATATGTATGGGGCTGTCCATAAATTACTTAGAGGATATAACCAACGGAGACGCCATGTCTATAATTTACAGTACAAAATAGTCTGCCGTTTTTTGCGGGGGAGGGGCACATCAAATGTATAGGTCATGTCAGATAAACGTCAGTCCATACAATGACATGTGGTTGACATGTGGTTGACCATTGGCCGCCTATTTTCGACAGAGCGGAACGCCTGTTAATGACCACTCCGTTTGCTTATATTCTCTAAGATAAATTACGTCATCGATTTTTGACAATTTTTGACCCCTCCCCCTAAAATTATCCAAAAATCATGCTTCGAATGACCCCGTTTCCTCCTTCGTCATGCTACCATCATCCGATGTCCAGACCCCCCCTCCCTAATTTGAAATGACGTAATTTATGAATAGCCCCTATCCTTTAAGCACTAAATAATGGCCACGAAGGTGAGTACTTTGAGAAAAAAACATTGACCTCTGTCATTTGCAGTGCCGGATTAACCCTTTTAGGCAAAATAAGCACTTGCTTAGGGCAGGCACCAAAACCTTAGGCAAAAAAAGCGCAAGACTGCATCAGCATTGCAGTCGTCGTGGAGTAGGTACCTACATGAAACTTTTATACGTGTACAAGTACCCATCTAATAACGAAGGGTCGTAGGGATCATGTAAGAGAGTGAGGGTACGTAAGAACATCTCCAACGTAGGCTTTTGATTTGACCTTACGCGGAGGCCCTAGTCATGAAAAAAAATCTTGCTTTCGGGCTTACGGTCAGCCGATTTTTTCGACATAGGTTACCGATTTTATAGCGAATTTTGCTCTCTTGCACGCCGGATTTGTCGGCCAAGCCGAGTTGCTCCTTAGCCGCGATCCTGAGACCTAACTGTCAAAGTGTTATAAGGGGCCCCGTGAAAGCCGAAAACTAAAAGCATCCTATCAAGTAGCGCTTTCAAGTGAAGCCAAAGAGCGAGCAGTAGAAGAGTCGTGATTACATGCATAGATTCGATTTCAAGCCACTCTTTTGCAGTTCGGCGTAAGGTCTTATGCGAGGTCTTCTGCCTTAATTACACTTGGGCGTGGATCCAAATCCAAACCTTCCTCTTTCGCAGCTGGGCCTTCTGCCTTGCTCACACTTCGCCAATTCAATTCACTTGGTCAATTCCAAGCTCTGCTTTCTTGCATCTTTTCTGTATGAAAACAACCTCGCTGAGACCCTTAAATGTCGAGCCCTATGCGAAGCTAGGCTGATAGAAAACTGTCCCATCCCTTCTCTGTATGAAATCCTGGATTCGCGCCTGGTTGGGACTAAAAGTAAAAATGTACAATAAAATTGTCTATCAAATTGCGTTTTTTATATCGAAAATTTTCGCGCCCGCTTCGCTCGCGTTTACAATAACATTATAACATATGATAAAAGTGACATTCGGGTAGCGACTGCAGCAGCATTACTCCGTTGTAACGTTACTGCTGCAGCACTGTCAATTTTCGTGATAAAATGATGTGACTGATTTCCATACTAAAAGTAAAAATATACAACTGTCTATCAAATTGCGTTTTATGTCGAAAAATTTTTGCGCTCGCTTCGCTCGTGTTTTCAATAACTTTCTAAGATATGGCGACTGCAGCAGCATTACTCTGTTGCAACGTTACTGCTGCAGCACTGTCAATTATCGTGATAAAATGATGTGACTGATTTCCATACTAAAAGTATAAATGTATAACTGTCTATCAAATTGCGTTTTTATATCGAAAATTTCGCGCTCGCTTCGCTCGCGTTTACAATAACATTCTAAAATATGATAAAGGTGACATTCGGGTGGCGACTGCAGCAGCATTACTCTGTGGCAACGTTACTGCTGCAGCACTGTTAATTTTCGTAATAAAATGATGTGACTAATTTCCATTCTCAGCTGTAATGCGGCAATGAACGTCACTCAACTTACCAAAAAAATTCAATGTAATCTCGATGACCCTAGTGAGAGTGGGCACCATGGTCTAGAAATGCTTAGGGCATCAAAATATCTTAATGCGGCACTGGTCGTTTGCGGAGTGAAACGATTTGGGACTCGCATTTAATACGCATTACCATGCCTTCCAGAAAAAAATCCTATCAATCGCGAAAGTCTCGCAACGCATTGAGGTTACAAGGGGCACGTGGTCTTCCTCAGGAGTCTGAAGAAGACCACAGTGAGTGGCGCTCTAGCCAGGCAGGCTGCTTCGCTTTCGCTCGCGCGCGTATACCTTACTGTATCGTACGATATACATCTACTACTCTGTCGTTTAAATCAAAAGATAGGTGCGACGACGAGCGAAGCGAGGAGGAGCGTGTTATGGCTCCTCTACACGAATGGCCAACGCCGGCCAATCCAAGGGACGCAGCCATGCGGTAGACTGAGATAGCAATATCACTTGCTCCCTCTAATGCATAAATGCGTCCCTTGGGTTGGCCGGCGTTGGCCATTCGTGTAGAGGAGCCATTAGGTTGATCGTGTAGTGACCAAACAAAATATTTTAAAAGAACTTCATCTTTAAATTAATAGATAGCCGTTTTGTTTTTCAAATGTGCTTCATAAATAGTCGCCAATATAATAATTCAGTTGCCAAATAAATATTTGGTACCTGCCTAAAAATAAACAAAAGCTGTAACGGCATTAAAATACAACTCATATTGATATATTTTAAGGCTCCGTTTTTGTTGCCAAACTATTAATTTTAGTACCCATTTCTATTATTTTAAACTACCCAAATTCGATTAATTAGTTGACCGGTTAAATACGTGCCCTTAAAATTTTTCCACGCTTTTTCAGATACTTACTACTACTTTTTGTGCCACAAAACACTTGGCCTACCTTTAAGGATGACTCACGTTAGACCGGGCCGTGTCCGGGCCTGAGCTTCCGGCGCTTACTTTTATATGGCATAACATGACAGGCGACCACGTGACGCTTTCCATAGAAAACGATGCGCCGCAAGCTCCGGCCCGGACAAGCAGGCCTATTCGGATTTCGAGATAATCATTTAGCCTTCCCATAGAAAACTTCGACATCCACTCGACAAAAATGTATGAAACGGCCAAAAAAATGTTTGTGATTTCGGAGTTGGTCCCATAGAAAAAGTTGTTCACTATGGCCTAACTTATCACCTCTCACAATATGGCTAACGGTCCATAAATGACCCTGTATATAGTCATCATCATCATCATGATCTCAGCCATAAGACGTCCACTGCTGACATAGGCCTCCCCCTTATATAGTATGAATCTCATAAAATCAAACATTTATTGAGTAAATAGGCCACAAGGGCACTTTTACACGTCAAGTTGCTTAAATATAAAAGCAACAAAAATTCACAATTCGAAAATTACAAAATTGTAAAATGCGATTAATAAATATCAATTCCATTAAAAATTATTACATAATTATTAAGAGACATATACAAATCTCTTTTGTTTGTAGGCCAAGCTATTAACAACATACTTTGTTAAACAAAAACGAAAAAATCCCAGAAGGACTCTTCGTGACCTTTTTTGCTTTTGGAAAATGTTCAAAACAAAAGGACTGTGTAGCCCTTACTCAATTTTAAAACGAGTTTTTGCACTCTCGAGTCAAAGTATTAAAAACTATTTTTCTGAATTTAAATATTAAAAGAGCATTTTCGAGTACTGGGTATGGAAACCTTTGCTTTGGTTTCCCCTGTCAAATTATCTCATGTATCAATTTTTTTTTAAATTTTCAGAATGCAGAACCCTACCCAACGTTTGAAAGCACATTTGACGCATTTGATGATTCGTCAATTTGTCCTCAAGAAGAAGAGTTTAATCACACTATCGTCGGATCCCTCGACTGTCTTCATATCAATGTTTACGTGCCGGACTCGGCCAGCGATGAGAACCGCTTACCCGTTTTTGTTTGGATATTTGGAGGCCGTTTTACCTTAGGCTTTCCTGGCAAATTCGTGTACGGACCCAGTTTTTTAGTTAGACATGATATCATTCTTGTTACTATAAACTATCGATTGGGGCCGTACGGTTTCATGTGCTTGGACATTCCTGAAGTACCTGGCAACCAAGGATTGAAAGATCAAGCGATGGCGTTAAAATGGATCAGAGATAACATTGCAGCGTTCGGTGGAGACAATACTAGGGTAACACTCGGAGGAAATAGTGCAGGAGGGATGGCTGCAGATTTGCATTTGTACTACGGCGAGGATGAAAACCTGTTCCACAAATTGATTCCGCAAAGCGGTGTGAGTTTGGTTGGGGATACAGTCGGCTTCCCAGATCCTAACGCGCCGTTTGAATTAGCAAAGCATCTTAACCATGATTCAAATGACGTCAAAGACGCATTATCTTTCCTGGCTACAGTAGACCCACATCAACTAATTGCAGCAACTCATGAATTGGGAATGTCAAATTTTAAGCCTTGCGTAGAAAATGAATTTGAGAATGTTCAAAGATTTATAACAGAACATCCACTGAACACTAATGTGCCGAGAGTAAAAGACGTTGAAGTTTTAATTGGATTCAACAGTGAAGAATTATATGTTACTTTTGCCCAATCGCCCGAAACCATTTTTCAAGATTTTGTACAACGTTGTATGAATAGGAACTTTGATTTTGCAGATGAAGATGAACTTAATGCCCAAATGCATGAGATTGTAACTCATTTTTATATCGGTGACGATGATATATCTGCAGAATTGATACAACGGTTTATAGATTTGGGATCAGATTTTTACTTCAATTACCCAATTTTAAAATCTGTTAAGAAATATTTGGATAATGGAGTACAAACCATGTATTTGTATATGTTTTCTTATTCGGGTGGGAGAAATTTTATTAAACATAGATTAAACATGACAGGAGGAGGAGCAACTCACGGAGATGAACTTGGGTACCTGTTCGACATTTCTTACATGGAGAAACCCCTAGATCCTGAGGACCAACTGATCGTTGATCGCATGACAGAATTGTGGGCGAACTTTGTCAAATATGGGTACGTATAATATTTTCCATTACGTAGGCATAAGTAAATTATAATTATGTTAAAACATGTGATTATCTTGTCTCGTCCAATTTAGGTACTTACTTATAATCCAGATTATTTTATAAGTTTCACCAAACTTTACCATAATAACGATCCCTATGAGTTAGGGCTCATTTAGATTGTCCTCACGAGTACTAATGGTCAGATAGCAGAACCCGAGGGTGGCTAATGGAACGCTTCAATGGTTGATAAATGTTAAATACTTAAGTGATAATTATCACATCCTTAGGAGGCTTTTGCTGCCCCGTAAGTGATGAATTTTCAACAACTGCGAAAGTAACTTTGTCTATCTGCGCTAGTGGACGCTAAGGACCGTATCGTTAAGTATAGGGACAGATAAAACCTGGTCTAACTGTTGGCATGTGTATTATTTTGTATTACTATGTTCTAAGAGTTTGATCTGAGGGTATTTTTAAGCTATATCTGATTTAAGAAGGTTTGACATTTTTTTTTATTTTAGGGACTATATGATGCTTTTAATACCGTATAGCAAATACAGTCCGGACAAGCCTATCGAGCTGAATTTGAGACTATTTCACCGACTCTTTGGTACGATTTAAAGTAACAACAGGTTAATAGGCTGCCAAAACATGTTATCTATGTGTCCTCTTCATGATTGATCAATTGAGCAGCTGCGGAATAAATGTGGTGAATTTTTATTTTTACATAAAAGCGATTTTTTACCCCTCGTTTTGGAATCCCTTCAATTTCTGATGCAAGCGAAATGACGGAGACAGCTAGAGAGTAAGCTAAAAACCAAAGCCTAACGGACATTCATGGCGTTGATCTATCGCTAGAGCGGGTCGATAGAAACGCTCCATGATAGTTATTAGATGTCAAAGTCAGAGTTGTCGTAAGTAACATGCCATATTCTCTAAAAGGCCACCATGCACAGATCCTAAACTTTTTTTCTAACGAAAAGAAATGCTTAGACTATGTTCAGATGTTTCGCTTTACGAATCATGTGTAATTTTTTGCTGTTTACATAGTACGAGTTTTTATGTGTGATATTGTCTTGTTCGCAAACCGCAAATTTTCTTCTAGTATTTGTCAGCACTCGCTATTGTTACTAGAGAGGATTGGGTACATTTTGTCCAAACCATTATGCTTTATGTCGAGGTCCCAGAACGAAATGTGTTCCGTATTAAAGCACTAATTAAAACATGTGTAATTTTGAAATAAAAATATAATACCAAAAAAACGGCCAAGTAAAGTTGTCTCTATAATTAACGATACGGTCTTTAGTTATTAAATATTTTCTTACTTTACTACCCAGGAATCCAACTCCTGAACCAACCGAGCTGATCCCCATCATCTGGCAGCCGGTAACCCGAGACAAATGGCACTATCTGGAGCTGGACACAGAGCTCCGAGTCGCTACCAGACCCTTCCACGCTCGCACGGCCTTCCTCGACCTCTTTTACAAGCACAACGAAATCTATCAGAAAGGCTACAGAGCGGAACCTTCGTCGGGAAACAACCTTGTTTTAGATTTAAGTTTACCTTTAATAATGTTCTTGGTGTACTCTATTATGAAATAAGCTGTACCATACTTGATTGTGGAAAAATAACTTAAATATTGTCACTACTTTCAAAAATATCAAACTATTTTTCTAACTTCATTACTTACTTTCCCTTATTCTTTCTGTTATCCCTTTTTAACCGCCTTAGGAAATGGATATTCAAAAACGCTGAAACTGCTTTTCATGTTTTATAATAACATGGTTTCTTACAAACTTTCAAGGCCCCCATTTAAAAGAATATTCGATCCCGATTCAAATCTTCAACCCCTTTTTTCCTAGCTTAGGGGATGAGTGTAAAAAATGCTGAAATCACTTTTACACAAACATTCACGCTATTTTTAACCCCCTTAGCGGTTGATTTTTCGCGATCACTTCTTATTTCGTGTTCACATTACAAATGTAACATGAATTGCAAATTTCATCTTTCTAGCTACTGTAATTTCTGCTCTGCATTGATGAGTCAGTTAGTCAGTACTTACGGATTTGTATTAGGTACCTACACTATATTCATGTACATAGGGACATATGGCGCGATTCGGGAAATGAATTAGAGATTAACTAGATACGATATAGTAAAGATAATCTCTTCTTCCTCGCGTTATCCCGGCATTTTGCCACGGCCCATGGGAGCCTGGGGTCCGCTTGACAACTAATCCCATGATTTGACGTAGGCACTAGGTTTTACGAAAGCGACTGCCATCTGACCTTCCAACCCAGAGGGAAAACTAGGCCTTATTGGGATTAGTCCGGTTTCCTCACGATGTTTTCCTTCACCGAAAAGCGACTGGCAAATATCAAATGATGTTTCGTACATAAGTTCCGAAAAACTCATTGGTACGAGCCGGGGTTTGAACCCGCGACCTCCGGATTGAAAGTCGCACGCTCTTGCCGCTAGGCCACCAGCGCTTTTTTATATAGTAAAAAGATAAAAAGATAATATCTTTACTATATCTAGTGAATCTCTAATTCATTTCCCGAATCGCGTCGCCAGCCGACATACCTTTATACCTTTACCTTTTGCCGTGGATTGTCACATATCTTTACTATATCGTATCTAGTTAATCTCTAATTCATTTCCCGAATTGAGCCGATATATTCTTACTTATTGGATAGGATCGTTCCAATATCTCGACCTGCGGCCAATGGTGTGCAAAATTAATATTCTCCAGTTTTTGACAGGTACCTATTAGCCGTGGAAATTAATAATCTTGAGGGCAACTCTTATTGGCACAGATAATATAATTATTAAACAGCAGCACCGCACATCTGGCTTTTGTCGAGAAAAGAGAGCACATTGTTGGCCAGCAAAGTAGATAGATTAGTAGGATACTCTTCATTGCACATCGCAAAAAGAGTGTCTGTAAAACACAATTGAATGTTTTTTGTCTACATGTTTTAATCTTTTTTTTTATAATTTTTTAAACTGGCCGCAGTGGCCGTGGTACGTCTCCAACAAAGTTTCCAAACACCGGTCGGTTCGCCTAAATAAACGATATTTTAGCAGGCATTACCTTTAGGTATATAAAACATATACGTAAAATCTGAAAATTTAAGAGCCACGTGATCCTAACCTAACACCGAAAGAGTTAAAAATAGGGTAAAAGTTTGTAAATTTAACCGCCACTGTGCAACCGGACTCGATATTTTTAGCAACGAATACTTATATATTAAAACTATGAAGTAAGTACCAGAAATTGATATATGTTACCTACTTGAATGTTCATGTACAACTCTTAACAAAAAAAATAGAACCCGACTTTCAAAGGTCTTGAAATAGTCATTAGAGTCAAGTGCTTTACCTAAATAAATAAATATTTAGTTGTAGGTACATTACACTTATGTTTCTGGAGAAGGCGAATGTGTCGCTGGTTCTTTTACTTTATTTATAAAGTGCAGTTTCCAATGAGTTCCCAGTGTACATAAGTGAATGCGGCGCTGGCGGCGACTCAAAGGCATCAAATAAAACGTCCACCTGGGCGGACATTTTAAGAACTACTGTTAGTACGGGAGATGACCTCGGAAGTCGCGATTTACCATAAATAAGCCGCCACCATACAATCAAAATTACGCTCTCATTTTACAACGACATGCTAAAATTGTGGATTTGTAATGAAAAAAGTACCTACATTAAACTTGGCATGAACACTGGAGCAACATTTACCCGTGGATAAATCTAACATTGTAATATAGAAAGCAATAGAACGAATAGAAGCAAAACTTCTAGTACCAGACATATTTATGTGTAATTTTCAATCTAAAGGTCCCCACATTTTGGTTACGGTTTTCAAGATATTACACTTTCCTAATAACAAAATGCAAATTTAATGAAACTTTCTTTTATTCAAAATTTGATTTATTCGTAATTTACTCGGAAACTATCAGTTAAGAATATATAAACTAAGCTTAAAACGTATGTGTATTTCTAAGCCACTGCTTAGTTTAGAAGTTAAAAATAAATTAATATATATTTTAGGGGTACCTACTTCATACTATATAATTATGTATGTGGGAAAATGAAAGTAAATAAAAAGTGTAAAAATCATCGTGTGGTACCATTCGATAGGTCTTTAAAAATAATAATTATTAAGGTTGCTTAGAGCGTTTTTTGGTTTACTACATTCTTTTGTAAATAATCACTTCGAAAATATAAAATAATGTGAGGACAGAGATTAGGGGCATTATTTTGAACTCTCTAACTTTTGAATCAGGCACACATATAATATGAAAAAATATTCTGAAAATAAAATTTAAGAAATGTTTTCTACGAAAACTATCTTGAATATGATCGGTTGATTGCCATTACTGAGTTTTTATTTCCTAAATACTTATCTTCTTACTAACGACGACAACGACATAACCATTTCGTTTAAGGAGAAAAAAATATATAATACTTAATTTGAACGCGCAAAATTATTCTCGTTTACAAGTGACTCCCGGTCCATAGTTCTTAGGTGGTGATCCGGTAGCATTTCCTACCGCTCATGCAATATTAATACCTCGCCTGAACTAGCAATATATATTTAAAATAAAACCTCTCGCAGAGTGAAACCACTCAAATGCTTTTTGAATTCACTTTGTAATTTTAAATTCTGAAACACGATGCAACTACAAAGTATAGTACACAAAGTACTCATGTTGTTTTTTGTAACTATGTATTTATGATTTTTTTGTTCGCAATGAATACTGAACCTAGAACTAATGGAAAGAAGATACGGCTTAGCATAGGTAACGCATTCAAACGCGATGAAAATGCATGAAACATCATACAAGTATTTATGTAAAATTTTGGAATTCCCATTTTTTTTTTATCCATTTTTTTACACGTAGACAAGAAGTCCCAAACGGCTAATCTGCCAAAAGTGAAGCCAAAACCCGATTGATGTGTGCGTACCTACGAAGCTCGTGTTTACGCTCAGCGCCACGTAAGTACTAATATACCTACACAAATAATGCTGGTACTGCTGGTAATATTTCTTTATTCCTCCGAAAGTAGTATTACCTACATATCCTGTCATTACTTTTCAACGTCCTGTACAAGCCGTCCGAATGTCTCTGAATGTATTACATACCTGGCAGATGGCAGTGGTCATCTCTTGCGAGTGTGAAGCGGACTCTCGCTGGCTATAGGTATATGCTAAATCTGTAGGAACAATTGTGGAACAAGTTGCCATTGCCCCTTAGACAGGTCCAGTCGGTAATATCACTCAAGAGAAAATTGCATAAGTTGTGGCTCTAGAAGTTCGCCTTTTTACATTTTGTTTTGTTTTTATTATGTTTAACTTGTCTTATGTATAATAAAGTCGTTACATGCATACAATTTGCTACAGTACAGACCTTGTCCACGCAAACACCAACGTCCACGCTTAATTGCCGAGCCGTTCGCGTCAGCTAAATACTCATGGATCCCCGAGTTAATCAGCCCTACAGTTGCGTGGATGTCACGGCCTCGAATGTCTCCCTACGGCCACCTTCGGCCTTCCTCAGAAGAACCTAACAGCCAATCTACTTCCACACCAAGTTTACTAGGTACTTCGTGGCCGAAAATGCATCAAATTTATCCCTTATGGGGCAAGCGAGAATTGACAATCAACGTGTGGATCGTGTGATGTATCGTCCAGTTTTATTTCTGCAATTTGTTAAGTGCTTTCTGAGTGACGGCAACAATGGCGTGTAGCTGGTAATACTAAAGAGTCAAGTAGAAATTGGAAAAGCTTTTACTTTGACTTGCATTCGGCCAGCAAATTAAAGTGGATTTTAATTTGCAGTTTGAGTTGAAGTAAATTGGAATATTTCAGTGTTACATTTTCTTCACTTGTTTACTTTATGCTTTGGAATCATCTGGAATGCCAACCTGAATTTGAATTTTTCTTTACTTACCTATCATGTAAAACAGCCATTCTCAAAGCCTCTGTCCGCTTCGCAAGAAATAGCGAAAAAAAAACTTCTATATATCTAGTCCACAGTTCAATAGTGACGAACGCACGTTTTTAATTTGAGGCTCCGTCAAATATCGTCGGGAACGTCAAAGGGTTCAGACGCCAAAAATGTTTGAGAACCAATGATGTAAACCAATCCTGATATTAATCGCATTCTCAAATCTACCGTCTTTGCATCTCATTAAAAGTCAAATCGCGTGGCTCCCATAACAAACTTCCATACTTGGGGAAACCCGACAATACCTGACTCCCTATTAAAAACAAGACACGTAGCGAATTAAAGTTAAAGCGAAATTAAGCGTAATCAACATTAATAAGTAGCCCGTGCTTGGAATAGCAGACGGTAGAAGGTATGTAAAATCTCATCTCCACATTAAACGATATTAAATCTAAAATGCAAATGCTCACGTCCTTTCTGTTAAGAATACCGGGACCTAAGAGGCTAGAAGCGACTACTGATAATGAGCACCTGTGCTTACTCGGGGCACGAATACTAATTGATGTTTATTATTAAAGTTTATTGACGCTCATTTGTGTCGCTTGACTTCAAACGCGGGTAAATCCATTCGACCCTCTCAGCAAATATCTACCCTATTACCAGCTTTTCTTAATACTGCAATCTCATAATCTGATAGATGAGTTTACCCGAGTTTGAAGTTAAGCGACTCACGGCTCGATTCGGAAAATGAATTAGATTTCTACTAGACTTCAACAAGTTACGATACGGATAATTTAAAGATATTTGTAAGATAGATATGTCAAATTTGACGTTTCCGCGATTCTGGAGGTCCTCTTGAACGATTTCGACAAGTTATGACTTAGATATCCAAGTCACATCTAGTCGATATCTAATGTAAATCTAGTTGATCTCTAAATCGTCTCAAGATCTTGTGATTATCTCGAAATCCGAATAGGCCTGTCATTTATGCATTTGGCTTATTAGAAATCCTGTATTACTGTGAACAGATCATGTCTAATATCGAGCCTCTTAAGGTAAAAACTATAATACTTATTATCACTTTAGTGTTGTTGCCCGAGTTAGCACAGGTATGATAATGTGTTTCAATAGTTTAAAATAATCTCTATCATAATATTATTTTACTATGTAATTAGGCAAACAAGTAGGTAGATAAACTTTGACCATAAAATCTTCTTACTGACCACCTTAGCTAAACGATAGACTTTAAAATGAGACGTTATTCTAATGGTTCAATGCCTTGCATCCGTCGCCGGTGTATACAGAAGTAATCTACTAATGCGTCCAGTTGAGATGCCATCGACGGTCTACAAGGAAAAAGCTTAAAATATTAATGCTTAAAAACGCTAATTTCCAGTTAATTTCCTTACATCTGTCGCCGGTGCATACTGAAGTAATCTACTAATGCGTCCAGTTGAGATGCCATCGACGGTCTACTTTTACCTAAATCGCCTTAAGGAAAAAGCTTAAAGTATTAATGCTTAAAAACGCTCATTTCCAGTTAATTTCTTTACATCTGTCGCCGGTGCATACTGAAGTAATCTACTAATGTGTCCAGTTGAGATGCCATCGACGGTCTACTTCTTACTAAATCGCCTTAACGCATTCACTGCCAGGGGGCGTGGCCTAGGAACAAACTTGTATGACGGTGGACGCAGACGCACATGTGCGTGGGGGGCAGTAAATGTGTTAAGGAAAAAGCTTAAAGTACGAGTGTTAATGCTTATAAACGCTCATTTCCAGTTCATTTCGTTACATCTGTCGCCGGTGCATACTGAAGTAATCTACTAATGCGTCCAGTTGAGATGCCATCGACGGTCTATTCCTGGGGAGGAACACCGCTCTGTAATTGGGGAATGTCATTCAAATAAACTAGACTGGAACTGATTCATCCGCAAGAGGACAACTTAGTGCAATAGATTTGGATTCGGATTTGTTGGTAGGTAAACGGATTTAAAATTAAAAACATTCAGGCTCATTCGGTGCAATGAATATTCAACGAAATGATTTTGTTAGTCAAAGAGAATTTGTTAAATGTCAAAAAGTGTCGCCAACTACACGAGTATAGACCAAAGGAATGGCGCCATCTTTAAAGATACACGTTACCTTTATGCCATACCTTAGGACTATGCTAGTGTACATGGCGACGCTTTTGTCATGAATGTCATGGGCCCTCCCAGGCGTCCGACACTTCGTTTTCTATAGTCATGCTCTACTGATATCCATTGTGGTTAAATAAGTGCCACAAAAATCAGTGTTGCACCTCTAAGTAAATAAAACTTCCTGGCTTACCTCTCACCCGCCGTGTTTAGGTACTTATGTACCTATATATTTCTCAGTACACAAATTCACTGTCACGGACAGACTTGCATATTAATAAACGTGGTGATGATCGTTCTCATTTACATCGTGGGGCCATTTTGGGCATTATGCTACTTTTGTATTCCCCAGGGTAACCGAACGCAGGCGAATTCAATTCTTGGGTTAACCAGCATATCGTGATCTGTGGTACATACTAAAAATCTGGCGCAGATTGGCCACTGTTGATGACTGAGACTGCCTCTATAAAATGCATAAATAATGTGCAAGTTGATTTTTTTTACACTGTCAATCGGCTTTTGTGAGGGTCAAAATGGGATGTATCAAGTGTACAAGTAGGCACATTCCACAAGGTAAATCACAATTTACTATTCTAGCTACTTAAATAAAGTGGATTTTTTTTTTAAAGATATCCTGTAATTTTTTTTAATCTAAAATGGATGTCAAAATATTCGCTCAATTTGAAGCAGCACGTCCAGCTTTCCTGGCTGATGTATTTTTATTTACTTATCCTATAAAATGTAGTTACACTAATAGATCGTATTTCGTAATGAATGCTTCTGTATATGCTCTAATCATTTGAGTGTTCGCTCGTGTACGCTCGGTAAGTGGTTAATATAATACCACTGTGTAATTATACCAGTCGTTTACAGTTGTTGATCTCTGCTCGTTTGTGCCGTAAAGTTTTTGTAATTGAGCTAATGAAGTGGGAATTTATGCGAATTTATTTGGTTTCATTACTTACTCGTTATCTCGGTAGGGGCTGTGTTAGGAATGCACATTTTGACAGATGTTATACAATTGTGCGTACCCGTTTGTACTCAAATTAAGAAATGTGGGTAGGTATATACCTAGTTCTAGGTTGTAGTAGGTAGTTAATTTGCTAATTAGACACACAAGACGCCGTTGTGTTTCTAATTAAATGACTGTGCCATTTTTATCCTAGTTTTTTTATATTACTTTTGTAACGAAAAGTGGCAGATGACAAAATGGAGCTTTTACTCACTATGAAACATGAAGTTACAATGAGAGAATAAAAAAAAAATGGGTTTCACTCCGGGAGTGCCGGCAGAACAGTTATTCGATCAGGTCACGTGTCCGTCTTACGAAGCGTCTTACGTGTTACGTCTTACGCTGTCGCGAGTTTTACATTTTTTACCCATCACAAAAAGTGCACAGCGCCGCTAAAGAAGTTTTCACTTTTAAAAAATAATTTTACTTATACCATCTCACTAACCCGGGGTTAACCGGTTACACCTGGACTTACCATGGTTACCAGTACAATTTGACACTGGGTTAACGGTTAACGGGTTTAACGGGTTAACCCCGGGTTAGTGGGATGGTGCTAGTGTTGTTTAAATTGTCACACTACTATATACTTACCTATAGGTACATAATAAACTAAAATATACATAATTATGTTGATTGTACAGACGGTTGATTATTACTACTAACAATAATGAATATGAAATTACCCTATATAAACCAATGACGTCTTTTGCCAGTTCGAGTCTAAAATACTGAATTTTCTAGGATAAAGATAAAACAAATCTGAGTAATTTGGGACATGTGAATAAACTTCCAAGGGTAGGTAAAATATGTTACTTCGCACCATCATTACCTACGTTGAAATCTGCTGAAGGACGCCATTCGCACACGAGGTGCATACGAACGAGCGTAATGGCGTCGCCAATTAGAATCAGAGGCTCATTAGTCTCAAGCCATCAGCAGTCATTAGGGTTAAATGCATTAGCGATCTCGCGATCTGCGACTAGTCAAATGACAGCTGTACGAGCGAGCAGATTAATTGCAAAATTAAACCCGTTTCTGGGTCTTATTCCCAGTAATCAGACCATGTTCTAAAGTTGAAAAAATAATATGTGCAGAACTGCAGAACTCAAAATTGGGCATATCACGAAACAGAAAAAATTACTAGTTTGAACTTGTTTGTCGCTCATGCCTGGCATGGCGGCACATTTTTTTATTTATTTAAATCAAAGGATGTTAATTTTGAATCTCATAGTTTTTAAATACAAACATACTTAGGTTGATACCGGTTACGGTCAATGTCAATCGAATAGATAATCCCACTTTATAAAAAACGCGTCTTCGTTCGCGTAGAAGTTGTTAATTGCCATCCACTCTACCTTGCTCGTACAAGTCCAGCGATTTTTGCGTGAAGGCGGAATAAACGTTCAAACATACAAATATCGCATATAAAAATTTGTACAACCGAAATGTGCTGTGAGTAATAACATATCGATAACAGATTTATAAACTTTGAAAGCTACTTTCCCGTACTTTTGAGTTTGTTACAATAAAATTGTCATGAGTTTTTATCTTTAAAACAATTCACATATTATGTTACGTTCTCGTGAATGCAAGCGCCAGGCCACGCATAGTACTTAGAACATTGACAGTAATATACGTAGTTGTGGGCAACATAGGTATGTACCTACTAATATTTTTGGCGAGTCGTAATCGTTTACAGATTTACTCCCTCAAGTCCCTCATTTATAAACGCGCTACAAACATCAATTCGCTAATAATCGTTTGTCTTTATCTGTCATTTTGACTAATACATTTGTAAGAAAGGGATAAAACATAATTTAACTAAATCAGGCCCGTAAAGTTTTTAACAAGGGGGTTAGTTAGGTAAATACGTAAATACATACTTATACGGCTCGATTCGGGAAATGAATTAAAGATTAAATAGATACGATATAGTAAAGATATGTGACGTTCCACGGCAAAAGGTACCTTATGGCGGCTGGCGCTTACGACGCATTTACCCGTGGGACGTCACATATCTTTACTATATCGTATCTAGTTCATAATCTCTAATTCATTTCCCGAATCGCGCCGATAGTGACGACCGGTCTGGTCTAGTGGATAGTGACCCTGTCTGCTAAGCCGATGGTCCTGGGTTCGAATCCCAGTAAGGCCATTTATTTGTGTGATGAACACTAATATTTGTTCCTGAGTCATGGTTGTTTTCTATGTATATAAGTAAGGTTTACTCGGCTAATTCCGAATGTCGAAAACTGTCGGATAATTCCGAAATTCAGATGAAAATCACCCTTAATTCCATCATAATAAAAGTCTCTTTTCGGAATTATCCGACAGTTTTCGACATTCGGAATTAGCCGAGTAAACCTTATGTATTTATCTATACAAGTATGTATATCGTCGCCTAGTACTCATAGTACAAGCTTTGCTTAGTTTGGAGCTAGGTTTGATCTGTGTAAGATGTCCCCTAATATTTATTTAAGTATTTATATTTATTTAGTAAATGACTCGGTACTCGAACGTTGTCCTTGAGGCCGATTTTGATTAAACATTTGTTATGGGTATATTTTAAGAAATATTAAGATAGTTTTGCCATGCCAAGTCCGTAAATGATCTAGTAATTCTTACCAACTGTCTCTTACTCTCTTACCTACCTTTGTTATATATGTACCTATATGCAATAAAGTTAAAATAAATAAATGTCGCGTATATAATAGTCGACGCTTAGGGCAGCCAATCAAGGAATTTGATTTCTATGCCATTTCGTATCCTGTCATAGTGACAATTGATATGAGATCCCTAGCTATACTCTGTATCTTTAGGTATTTAAATAAAAGTAAACAAACAATTTGTACATTTTCGGGTAGTTATATTATAACATTTATAGGTTAACCAACCAAATACAAAACCGCCTGGATCAGTCACTGAACGACCTGACTTTAATCTACATTATTTGGTCATGTAATGTTTTCATCTACCCTCAACTGGCTTAAGGAGTCATTTCAGGGTAGATTTTGTTTACTTTTATTTAAATACCTAAAGATACAGACTATAGCCTAGCTTTTATATTGAATATCACTGTGACAAGATAGGAAGTGGTACAGAAACAAATTCCTTGATTAGCTGCCCTAAGAGTCGACTATACGCGACATTTATTTATTTTAACTTTATTGCATATACATATGTATAACAAATGTAGGTAGAGTCTGGCTAGCCAAATATTGTTGACGGATATTTCATTGTTGTATCACCAATTGTCTATGATTTAAAAAAAAGCTAAAAGTCAGTTGTCAATTTATGTAATTAATTCAAATTGTTCGCGGTTTTTAAGGGGTTTATTTTAAATAATATTAATAATGACTGTACCGAGTGAGGTCCGCAAACTATTATTTAAGCTCGTAAATAATTACGACAATGTGCGAAGTCGACGTGAAGCGTTGTATAACGAAAAACTGCAATGTTTACAAGTCGTAAACAATTTAGTAGGTTGGTGCTCTATTAATATTTTGATACTTTAAGTACTAGTTCTAACATTTGCCTATAACTTTGATAAAGTACGTGAATTTATTAATACCTGAATCTCATAAATAGGACAAGTGTGTAAAGAAATAGATAAACTAGAAGTTCTGGAAAATATCAATAAAATCAAAACATTGGAACGTAAAAATATGTGTTTGTCGTTGACTGTACCTTACATAGTGGTAGAAATTATGTGAGCTGACTTTGAGTGCACGTCAACGTATATTTAACTTATTTCAAGTTATTTCCTTAGGTACCTTACGCGTGCACAGAAAATAAAAAATATTGCTTAGTACCAAAACTATAATTCCTACTACACAAAGTGTGACCAGCCCAAGATTTTTTGAATTTCCCGCCAAAACTTTGTGTAATATTTCAGTAGCCAGACTCTAGTTACCCTACTATTCCTAAACGAGTACTGCGGTTTGTGGTTACGCCTCGCCTTGGTTTTCATGCATTTTGCACATGTCATTATACTAATGTAGCTAGAATTTGTAAGAGATTTCTGCCCGAGAGCTGTTTATTGTTCCAACCGACGCTCAAGCTCAACCGTTTTGACTTTGTTTACAGCATGTTGTAGCTTTTTAAGTATTTGTTTACTTAATACAATGTAAATAGGTTTCCGTAGCTAGTTGGAGTAGGTTTCTTAGAACGGTGATCTAGTAATTAGAGTTAAATCATAAGTAATATAATATACTTACTGTAAGTATAACTGTTTTTTTTTATATTAGGGGACATCTTACACAAATCAACCTAGCCCCAAACTAAGCAAAGCTTGTACTATGGCTGCTAGGCGACTATATACATACTTATATAGATAAATACGTACTTATATACATAGAAAACACCCATGACTCAGGAAAAAATATTTGTGTTCATCACACAAATAAATGCCCTTACCGGGATTCGAACCCAGGGCCATCGGCTTTACAGGCAGGGTCACTACCCACTAGGCCTGACCGGTCGTCAAGATGGAAGATGGTTACTTATGATGATATAAAATCATATAGAACCAGTGTAATAAAAGTGACATCACGTATCATGGCACGTGGACGGAGGTCGAAGGATCTTGAGGGAGTCAAAGAGAAACAAGCGTGTGCAATCTATGAAGTGTATTGGGAAAGTGAAATGAAAATGTACTCATATCACAAATTCGCTATCCTAAATTAATTATTATTAATTACAGCGCCACCTATGGACTGTCTCTGGAACTACGTACCCTTATCATCGATAAGCTATCTAAGGTTCGAAAAAGTATAAAAAGGGTCAGATAGACGGGGCTGTTAACGCAAGTTAACAATGTATTATCACAGATATAATTTTAGTTTTCCGTAAGTATTTTACATTGGTCCCTTCTCACTGTTCGCGTCCAATCACTTGGTACGTACATCTCAGTAACGAACTACTTGAAGCGTAAAAACTTTAATTTAAATACATAAATGGAAATGGAATTCCATTGTATAAATTTAACTGTTCAAATTTAATTTTTGGCAGCCAATCGTGATTTTAAACTAAAGTGCAACGTCCCTATCATTGGAGGGAATTTGCATGAATAATTCCAGGGTGGACACGCAGCCTGTTTCAAGGGACAGAATAATACCAACAGTTCAATACACAAATAGGTACTAAACTTTTTAACCGACTTCAAATTCCGAATGAGGAGCTTCTCAAATGGTTGGCAACATACATAATATACGGCCCGATTCGAACTTTAAGATACGTCAAATATTACGTCTAGATGAAGAAACGTCACTTTTGACTCAGGCATATCTAACCTATATCGTATCTAGACGTAATATGTATTTGAAGTATATTAAAGTTCGAATCGGGCCGTTTGTAATATTACGCTCTTTTTTTGAACGTGATGCTGCTGCATTACTGCTGAAGTATTGCAGCGCGACATAGCTGTCGACTGCATTGCTGCCACAAATGTCAAAAATCTGCCAAGCAAATGGATTTTGAAAATTGCGACAGTGTTTCAGTCGGGAGTATTGTCGTGCTGCAATACTGCTGCAGTCGAGTGCATTATTGCAGGAAATGTCGAAAAGGACCAGGAGTCGAGGAGGGTGTCGAGGAGTTAGACCAAGAAAAGTATGCAGCGATTTTGATAGCCCACGCATTGCAAGTGTTATTTATACGTCATAATTTCATAGAAGTTTGACGTTTAAACTAACGCTTGCACTGCGTGAACTATCAATATCGCTGCAAACTTTTCTTGGTCTAACTACTTCCTACAACCTACAGAATAACCTACAACATTATTTTTTCATATCAGTATTTGACACTCTTTAGTCGTTTACTAAGTCACTATTAAAATAATCAATCAGAACATAAATGAAAGATCTGTTTGCGTTTACCTGTGCAAACCTCGCCGTCCAGCCATTCTCGCAAATTGTCTACCAATGTGGGTGCGATAAAGGGCCATCAGGATTCGGGATTCCCGGGATTTTTCTGGGCTTTAGTCCATTTAGCTAATTGCGCTCACAGCTCATTCTCACTTCATTTTATTGGCAGAGATCCTCGATTGCTGCTTGATGATTTTAAAGATTGAAACGATAATGAAATGCGATTTCGAGCGCATTATACGAATAGTTGGTTGGAATTGCTACGATTTACGGGATTTTAATGGAACTGGGATTAAAGCGCGTTGGTTTAACGTAGATAATGTACGTATGATATTATATGTATGCCAATGGAGTGCTTTTAGGTACTTAGTAGCTGCTTAATTTGCTATGCTGCCAATTATTACTACGTAGATCATGTGTGTGGCGTTACCCCGTAATCTGCGGCATGATTAATAATTAGGAGATGTTTTCAGGTATCTTAAATCTGTATTCAGACTAAAAAAACATAAGCAGCTAAAATTATTACCTAACTTGCATCTCCTTACATTTTGCGGTACCCCTTTGTAGACGGAAAATCAGCAATATCACCTTGACGAGACGAATAATGTCACCGCTTACCAGGCGTGGCTCACTCCGCGATTTCGTCGCTTTGCAACAGGTAGCTACAAGTACATCCGTTCCACACCAATTTTGGTGGCTAGCCATAAGCCGCGCGTCACCACCTAGCGGCCATATCTGTCCTGATCGTAACAGACGCGTTTTGTTAGAGAGTGAGTTTTCTGGACCTATATAATAGTACTATTATTTATTCTGTGCGCTTACACAGGTTAGGTTAGGTTATTTCTTGTAACATAAATAATTTGTTCCTAAGTCATGGATGTTTTCTATGTAGATGTTTAAGTATTTGTATATTATATATATCGTTGTCTGAGTACCCACATCACAAGCCTTAATGAGCTTACCGTGAGACTTAGTCTATTTGTGTAGAATGTTCCTATAATATTTATTATAACATTTATACTGAAGATATAGTTATTCCGCTTAGACATAAATGAAACACATTTAAGCATAATAAACATTTTGAATACAGGCAAATTAGCATGGGACAAACACAAAGAACAAAATATAAAGCAAATATAATTGAATTCGATCTTTATTTGGCACCGACGCGCGCCAACTTTCTAAGGTTGTACAAATTCATCACAGCGTTACTGATTTTTCTTTTCTATATGAAATATATTTCTGCGAAAAATAGGTAAGTTTCTGTATGAAATATATTTCTGCGAAAAATAGGTAAGTGGTGGTAGCTAGTTAATGTTTATTTTATGTAAGGATTAATTGATTTCTCGTATTCATTTAATATTAGGAACGGCAATAGATCTTTACAAAATTAATATTATTTTTATTCCAACTGTTTATCATCCCATTTCATTTGCTAAATATATTATGAGTTAAGAAATACTTTATATAGGTACTTGAGAGGACTGATAGTACAAGAAAGAGATGAATTCAAGAGTGATGAAAAAATGATATCAATTCGTAAAATGTAACTGATATATTATTGATTTGTAAAGTTTTATTTGCTTTAATTGCGCAATTTACACTTCATATTGTCCAGTTTCCCATTTCAAATTGAAACAATAATTAAAATCTTATAATCCCTCTTGTGTTGCAGATGTCCATGGGCGTCGGCAGTCTTGGCAGTGACGGTTTATGATAATTATGTCCGCACCATATATTAAAACTTAACGGTGAGACAAGAAATTCTTTATGAAGAAAGCTTCTCTCACCTTGGCCGATAGAAAGAACTTTTAATAAATAAATTGGAATAATAAATATTTGCAACTGTCAATAATATGCTACTTTTAAATCCATTCGTTTCTCTTGTGGTTCAATTTTGTAACCATTCGTATGTTTGGGTATCAATATGTTAGCATGAGGTGTTAAACAACAACTTTGCCCAGTTTGCCCCTTGTAGTACAAATTACTGATTTTTTCTTTTAGCTCAGGAATAGCTTTGCAATGATAAAGCGAGAAAGTGTCACCATAAACGACATTATATAATTTATGATATTAGGACTCTTTCACATTTTGTCACGGCAAATTCGCTGTGCCCCGGTATCGTCAGCGAGAATAGGGTGTATTATTACTGCTATGTTCCGCCGCCAGAGTACAGCATAGCTCCTCTAGTAAACCATAGAGTAACTTATACATACTGTGCCTTAAACTGTTTCTTGACAAGTTTTCACAGGCAATAAAATATGACATTGATGCATCAAGGCGGTTTGTTAACTAGGTATTGAGAACCGCGAAAATCGACATTTAGTTATCTGCCTCTTTATCCCTCGAATATTCCAGAGTAATAGAGAGGTTAGATAACGAAATTTCGATCTTCTTGTTTCGCGGTAGACCCCCAGATTATGATGGATAGTGGAAGTGGCGCCTCCTACGCAGAGTTTCGCGTAATATTCCCTATTGAATGTATATTCCTGTTAAATACGAGCATGACTGCAAGATTTTATTTCGGTCGGTGGCAAACAAGTACACGGCCCGCCTGATGGTAAGCAGTCACCGCAGCCTAATGGACGCCTGCAACTCCAGAGGTGTTAAATGCCCGTTGCCGACCCTTTAAAACCCTGTACCTACACTCCATTTTAGAAGAACCCCATACAGTAGACCTTCGGGAAAACCTCGGCGCTCATGCCACAATTGGAGTGGCCGATACAAAAATAATATCAGTTTCGTAGTATCCTAACACAAATAGACAGAGGTATGCTATTTCATTCGAAACATTTTCGAAGAGGATAATTCAGGAGAACTCAATCTAATTTAATTCCTAAATCTATGGATAAGTTACGGTTACGTTGGCAGGTAAGATGGATGCACCACTGCTCATGCACTGGAATGGACTGCATGTGGCAGCCACAGATGCTGAGAAGTGGTGCATTTACACTCTAAAAAATGAAGACCAACTAAGAGCAGTTTCTTCTTAGTTGACGTTAAGTTAATTACAACAATTACGATCTTATATAAATCAAAGAAAGCTGATTACTTAAAACAATAAGTGTATCTGTGATTGAACTAATAAAGTAGGTATTGATTAATCCTAACAATTGTATACCTTGCATCTATTATTAACTTGTTGACATAATTATGTAACGTAGGTTGGTTCAATAAATATCAAGCTTAGTTGATCTTACTAGGGTCAATTAGTTAGCATAATTCTTTTTCATGTATATATTGAACAAGATCTTAGTTGGCTCAGTTACATAGCAATAGTAAAATCAATCAGGATTACCTTATTTGAAATGTCGAAGTCCTTGTTAGGCTCGTATGGAATCAAGATGCTTGATTACGACTATCAAAATATTGATAGGGCCAACCAAATTTTTTTTAGAGTGTAGGTTGCCTAGTTGTATTTATTTTTTAGTATGTAGATAGGTTTATTATTAATATTTTGTAATTAATGTAACTAACTTTAATTAATTTTAAGATTTGTTGTACCTACTAACAATATTATGGATCTCTGGATTTGAAATAAATAATTGAATTGAATTGAATTGAATAAGTCAGACTATGGGAAAAGAGTGAGACAAAAGGTTAGCATATATCAATCTTATTCTAACACATAGGTATACGTGGGTGTAATAAACTCTTTATAGTCCGACCACAGAAACTATGCAGCGCTAAATAATAAGTAGGTAGTTTTAAAAAATCAGTATGTGACAACACCACAGAAAATGGATTAAATAGTCTTGATACTTGTGAAATTTCTACCATATTTACCGTCTATGAAAAATTTAAGATGTGCATTTATGGTTAAATAAATTTAATTCCAACAATATATGTCACTATTAATTTGTATAGGTACATATACTAAATGTTTATAAATAATATTGGGAGATTTGGGAGAATATGACATTTGGCTTCATCAAAATTATTGATCCTTTGGAATATTCGCGACGGCCTAGCGGTAAATAGGTACAGCCTACCGCAAACACCGAAGTTCGCAAATTGCGAGCATCTTTCTCTTTTACTCACATTAAAGCGTAATTATATTGACAGAGAAATTGCTCGCAATTTGCGAACTTCGGATTTCGGAAAAACTAAATAAACCATTAAAACAATAAACATACCAAAGCCCAGCTCGATCTCAAAACCCAGCTCGAACCAATGGGTTTCTCGAAATGTTAGAGGAAGTTCATAAGGTAATTGTATGCCTATACCTATTAGGTGTGTTCAATTTGCTTTGAAACCTTAGTCTAAACCAATATTATAATATATTATATTATCTATTTATGTAATAGATGTTGAGTATGTATAGATTTATACTGGCAGGTTAGTTATCAATGTTATTATGAATTTACTAGAGTTCTATGTCAAAATGTCACAGCGCTAAAAGAAAGGAATATCTGTTATTGTGTTATAATGTTATGATGGTTTAATTTAAATATATATTATATTTCCAACGTCAGTGTATCACTCAATATGGTAGCAGGATCGTGTGAATGAAGAATAAGCGGCAAGATATCGACAAGTAAGTGGCAAAATGAGTAATAGCGATAAAATAATTATACCCGTGTTTGACGGAACTGAATACGCGAACTGGAAAATTCGGCTGATGAAATATTTACAATTTAAGAAATGTAAGGAAGTAGCAACTAGAGATAAAACAGACAAGGACGATGCTAGTAAATGGGAAGAGATGGATATTCAAGCCACGAATTATATTTACAGCGCTATTACCAACCGGCAGTTAGAATATATAAGCGAGGTAGAGTCGGCATATAAAATAATATTAAAATTCGACGAAATGTATTTGAAAGAATCTACCGCTTTACAAATTGTGTGCAGAAATAATCTAGAAAATATAAAGCTGGCTAAATATACGGATATAAATGTTTTCTTCGACGATTTTGAAAGATGTGTCAATGATTTGAAAAATGCCGGCGCCATTATTTCTGAAAGTGAAAAATTAAATTATATGCTAAAAGCGCTACCGGAAAGTTACAGCTATATAGGCGATTTAATAGACGTGTTACCGGAAACTGAAAGAACTGTTGAATATCTGAAAAGTAAAATACGAATGAAAAATTTACAAAAAGTAGATGAAGTGCTACCTAACCGATCGAACGCATTTAAAGTAAATACTGAAAATAAACCGACTTGTTTTACGTGTGGAAAGCCCGGTCACGTGCGCAGAGATTGCTGGCACGGAAGTCGTGGACGCGGATATTCAGGTCCACATCATGGTCGTGGACGTGGTGACAATAATTTTAGACCAAATAGAGGTAGAGGATCTTACCAGAGCAATATATATTATAACAAAAATAGCTTCCACACATCAATTGTGCATAATTCGACGAAAAGTGAAGAGAATACGGTAAAGTTGGGTCATATAAATTGGCTTTTAGACAGCGGCTGCACAGACCACATCGTAAATACAGATGAATATTTTGACAAATATATAACTTTAAAGATGCCCGTAAAAGTAAAAGTTGGAGATGGAAGATTTTTGAACGCAACGAAAGTTGGCAGCATTACAACATATTTTCCTGTTTATGAGAATAAAAATAAAGTGGTCATAGGTAATGTATTTTACATAAAAGAGATGAGCGCAAACTTGTTGAGCTATGCGAAGATTACAGACAATCACACAATAATTTCGTCAGGACATTTGTCAAAGATATATAACCGGAATAGAGAACTAATAGCAATTGCGAAGAAGGAGGACAGATTATATAAAATGACAAGCTTCATTACAAAAACAATTGGTGTAAATGTAGCAAGCAGTAATATGACATTGAAAGAAAAACTTCATAGAACACTTGGTCATGTAAATTTCAATCATCTTGACGTTATGTGCAGAAAACAACTATTGGAAGGAATACCTGAGCAATTAGAGTCAGACTATATGAAATGTGCGATCTGCGTTGAAAACAAAATGCATAACTTACCATTTAATAATAATCGGACGAAAGCTGAAGATATATTACAGATTGTGCATACAGATGTTAATGGACCACACAGAACGACAGGACATCAAGGAGAAAAATATTTTCTAACATTTATAGATGATTTTAGCAAGTTAGCAAAAGTATTTTGTATCGGATCAAAGGAAGAAGTATATGACTGTTTTGTGGAATATGTAAATGAGCTACAAAATTTAACAGGAAAAGTAATAAAGGAATTGAGATGCGACAATGGTAGAGAATATATTAATAAAAGAATTTTTAATTTTGCGAGAGAAAAGGGTATTATGATTAAGCCCTGCCCAGCATATGTGCATGAGTTGAACGGTACAGCAGAAAGATATAATAGATCGATTATGGATATGGCACGATGCCTTTTAGCAGAAGCAAAAGTTGACAGACGATTTTGGCCAGAAGCCGTGAAAACAGCAGCTTATTTAAAGAATCGAATATTGACAAATACTCTAGAAAGAAAGACTCCCTATGAACTATTTTTCCAGAAGAAGCCATCTGCAAAATATTTAAAAATGTATGGCAGTAAAGTTTATGTTAGAACGCCAGAAGAAAGGCGAAGGTCAAAATAGGACCATAAATCAGAAATGGGAATTCTTCTTGGATATACAGATGTTGGTTATAGAGTACTGATTAATGACAGAATTATCATAGCAAGACACGTAGATATAATTAAAAAAGATGTGAAATTAATTGCTTTTGACGGCGAGGAAGAAGGTAAAGAAGAAAATAAAAAAGAAGAAGAAAAGTGGGAAGATACCCTAAATGAAATTGAACCTGAGGATACAGTACAAGAGAATGATAATGACAATGACGACAACGTAATTGATGAGACGAGAAAGTCTAAGAGACCAATTAAAGCACCAGTCCGTTTCGACGAAGAATTCGGCTACTATTGTATAACTGTTAATTATTGTGATGCGATGATTCCAGATACTTTACAGGAGGCGACCAAATGTAACGAGGCAGAGCAATGGAAAGAGACAATGGATAGTAGAGAGATGAACAGTTTTGTGAAGAATAATACTTGGATGCTGGTGAATGCTTCAGTGAACAAAAGGTACTTGATGTTAAATGGGTGTAAGTATACGAAGAAAACCAACGATCTCTATAAGGTTAGGTTAGTGGAACTGTTATAGATATTATAAAAGTGAATTCTGAAACTCTGAAGATAATGTAGCAGATATCCTGACTAAATCGTAAGGTCATGTTAAATTCTTTAAATTTAGACAAATGTTAAATGTAACATAATATACACCGTGTTATACATCGTGTCCAAGATAAAGTTTAAAAATTGTAATTGTTCAAATAATGTGAATTCAATTTAATTTAATATTGTAGATTAGTGTTGCAAGTGTTTATGTGTTGCCATGTATAAATCTAAGGAGGCGTGTTGAGTATGTATAGATTTATACTGGCAGGTTAGTTATCAATGTTATTATGAATTTACTAGAGTTCTATGTCAAAATGTCACAGCGCTAAAAGAAAGGAATATCTGTTATTGTGTTATAATGTTATGATGGTTTAATTTAAATATATATTATATTTCCAACGTCAGTGTATCACTCAATAAGGTAATTGTATGCCTATACCTATTAGGTGTGTTCAATTTGCTTTGAAACCTTAGTCTAAACCAATATTATAATATATTATATTATCTATTTATGTAATAGATATGGTGCAAGTATTGAAATGTTTCATTCCACTTACCCGTCATTTAAGCTTGAATCGCCTAGTGCTGATTTATTACTAGTGTAAAATTATTCGTCACGCGGAAAAGTAATTCCCGCACGCCGATTTTGTAAGGTTTCACCATGTTTTTCTCGTTCATCACAAAACACAACGAATATTTAAACGATTTTGACAAACACATACCATAGAGAATTACGTTTAGTGACTGCTAAAAAACATTGCCATATTATTATATAGTTTTTTAATTCGCTGTCAAATTATTGCGCTGCAAAGTACCTGTGGTCGGACTATAGAATGTAGGTATTACTCGTATAATTATCCTCATTGCTTAGAACTACTAATATCTGTGACTAAAGACATTTCAGTGCAGGTGACAGATTTGACTTGCGGTCTGTTGGCGGTCTGCATCTGCAGCATAGAGTAACTTATATATATGATCTGCAGTCGCAGTAATGCTAAACGACGCCAAATACGCTAAAATCACCATGCTATGATGCAGTCGGTATCGTCATTCATTTTACTATGGAAATTGACAATAACACCGACGCTTTCAGGCCGCTGCAGTAATGTCGGAGCAGTAGTGCAGCTGCAGTTGGAAAGGACTGGCACCTTTAATGTACAAAAGGCGGACTTCATGTCAAAAGCATTCTCTACCAGTTCTTCCAATGTCACTCAAGGTTAGAACAAAATGTATTACTTTTAGGATAGTTTAACTGTTAAAGTACGAGGTGGGTCCTCACAGATTATTTATTATTATTATACATATTGGGTTGAAATCTTATAATTAAAATTAGTTGGGTTAGCATCGTCATCTGTAGCCTTATATCTTAAAAATACGTTTTCCTCACTACCCCGATCAATACTGCCCAATAACCATTTTTAATTATTTTTTTGCGCGCGAAGAACATGAAAATTTGTTGCATACAAGGCGATGAACAACGGCAGTCGCTTGGTCACAGCGCGTAAATCGCTTAAAGTGGCCATTAGTATTCGCAATCTCCATGTTCGCGACTCAAAAACACGCCCGTACAGTCAGCGCCAAACACTGACGTAAATCTGATAGTTCTAATTTTAAGATGACAGTTCCATGCTTCACGCAATCAAATGCTTTAGAACGATCACAAAATGTACCAAAGAGGTTTAAAATCCGCAGATTATAACGGTCCCATAATTTTATGATTATTTATCTTTCGCTTCGCTTGTTTTTTGAATATAGGTAGGTACAAATTTGGGAGGCGTGCACGCAGCCGAAGCCAACACGTAGAGTCCCTGTTGACACTTTAATGAAATGTAAGGGGTACCCCGAGCGGATGCTTTGCCCTCGTTATTACATTATTTAATTACCAAATACCAATTGTTATTATATATTTAAATTCGTAAAACATTAAACAAAAATGAGACATGTTTAGTTTTAGTTATGATTAAATATATTCGATCCTTCTAAAAATATAGGTACTTAGTTAAGATAATTCTCAATTGGTGATCCATTAATATTGAACCGAACAACTTAGTTGTAGTTGTTCTTTTTTTATGTAGCCATACGTAATTAATTTAAATTTTTAATTACTATTTCTGTAAAATATACCTAGTCCCGTGTGCACTATTACTGAAACGAACAAAAGCCACTGCCACTAATTACTAGAGGTCCTTACTTTTTTGCCACCTGTGTCCACGGTTTAATTAAAACTAATTATCTTCCGGTACGCGGACCAGCGCACTCCTGTTGTTGTTTTCTTTTCTTTCAGCTAAATGAAACTGCTATCTGTAATTTAGTTTTTTACAAAAAAAAAGTCTTAATGTCTAATGTGCACAATTGTATTAATGAGAGGAAAGAAATAATAGAAAAAGGCTATACACGGTGGCTAAAAAATAACTGCATTTCTGTTTCCAGGGAGGGTTTGGGATTATACTGAGCAACTTTTACTATTGGACCAACCCCGAAATCGCGAAAAATAAATTTACCCTCCCATAGAAAATGGACCAGCAAAAATGTATGAAGCAGTAATTATTTTTTTTTGGTGTTGGTCCCATAGTAAAAGTTGCTCAGTATAATCCCAAAACCTCCCTGGCAACGGGAATGCAACTATTTTTGTGCCACCCTGTATAAGCCAACAACGCGAAAACAATATTTTAAATTATTTTGTACTAGCGACGCGCCCCGGCTTCGCACGGTACACTTAAATCTTCCTTAAAAATCTCTCTATTGAAGGTGAAAACCGTATGAAAATTCGTTTAGTCGTTTTTGAGTTTATCGCTATCATACAAACAGACAGACGCGGCGGGGGACTTTGTTTTATAAGTGATAGATTATATTTTAATCGACATAAAGATACACTAAATTATCGGATATACTTTTTTTAATATAAAAAAATCATTTATTTACGTACAAGATAATTATGTACAGTGCAGTACTGAACGAAATTGAAACTAGCATAAATTTAATAATAATTATAATCGGATATATAGACGAATATTTGTGGCGTACATTAAATACTAACGAATAGCTATCATAAAGTACCTATACCGAAGAATAAAAATAAGATAGTAAAAGCCCTATCAATCAGTCCTATAAAACGATCTTTAAGAGCCCTTATTCCTTAGAGCGTTCACCGATTTTGCGAAATAACACTCGATAGATGGCGTTAGCGCTCGGTACGCGAGCGCCGGCAAAGCTAAGCGCGTTTCAACGCAGACAAGAATAATTTTGATACTTTTCAATTTAATTTGCAAGTAAATTTATTTTAACGTTATATTGGCACTCTGTATTTTATTTTATAAGCATGGTAGTAGTCAATAGAGTATATGTGATGAGATAATATATAACCAACGACGAGTAAAAAATAATGATTGTTTACCTCTGTATGTCATGGAATTATTGTGACAAGTTCATCCACGAAGTCAAGTAACTTATTCAAGTCAGTTCACCAAGGAAGTTGAATAATTAAATGTTTTAAAGATAAGGTTATATTAAATAATAATATATACAGGGTGGCCAAAAATAAGTGCATTCCCGTTGCCAGGGAGGTTTAGGGATTATACTGAACTAAGCAACCGCGAACCGCGATGGGACCAACCCCGAAATCGCGAAAAAAAATTTGGCTGTTTCATACATTTTGTCTAGTCCATTTTCTATGGGAGGGTAATTAGGGTTCCGTACCCAAAGGGTAAAACGGGACCCTATTACTAAGACTTCGCTGTCCGTCCGTCCGTCCGTCCGTCCGTCCGTCCGTCCGTCCGTCCGTCCGTCCGTCTGTCACCAGGCTGTATCTCACGAACCGTGATAGCTAGACAGTTGAAATTTTCACAGATGATGTATTTCTGTTGCCGCTATAACAACAAATACAGCCGCTATAAAAACAGAATAAAATAAAGATTTAAATGGGGCTCCCATACAACAAACGTGATTTTTGACCAAAGTTAAGCAACGTCGGGAGTGGTCAGTATTTGGATGGGTGACCGTTTTTTTTTTTTGCATTATGGTACGGAACCCTTCGTGCGCGAGTCCGACTCGCACTTGCCCGGTTTTATTTTTTTTCCAGCAACCATTTTCTTGCCAGCAGCGGAAAAGCACTTATTTTATGGCCACCCTGTATAATGACAATAAATTCGAGAGTACCTGCAAGTAACAACTACTGAACTCTCTGAAGTTCGATTTTATGTCTAAAACAGAAGTATCTCCGTTTTTAGGGTTCCGTACCCAAAGGGTAAAACGGGACCCTATTACTAAGACTCCGCTGTCCGTCCGTCCGTCCGTCCGTCAATCACCAGGCTGTATCTCACGAATCGAGATAGCTAGACAGTTGAAATTTTCACAGATGATGTATTTCTGTTGCCGCTATAACAACAAATACTAAAACAGAATAAAATAAAGATTTAAGTGGGGCTCCCATACTGTTGTAAACGTCATTTTTGATAGAAGTTAAGCAACGTCGGGCTCGGGCGGGGTCAGTACTTGGATGGGTGACCGTTTTTATAGATAATGGTACGGAACCCTTCGTGTGCGAGTCCGACTCGCACTTGGCCGGTTTTTATTTAGAACGAAGTTGATTTATAAGGTTTACTTGATCCTTGTGGGAAGCAAATGAAGCTTTATTTGTAAGTATGTATGTAAAATAAAATAATATTAATAATCTATCAACCGCATCTAGATCGATAGTGCTCGTCAAGGAAAATCTATTGAGCCCAAACACGATGGAGTTATTATGAGTAGATTAGGAGTTCTGGTGACCAACTCCTGACTCCATCATGAAAACCTGGACTTCATCTAGATTCTAGATCGATGGTGCTTGTCGGGGCAAATCTATTGATCCCAAACACGATGGAGTTATGATGAATAGATTAGGACTTCTGGGGACCAACTCCTGACCCCATCTCGTAATGGAGTCAGGAGTTGGTCACCAGAAGAGTCTCATGACTCTGGACCTCATCTAGATAGATGGTGCTCGTCAGGGCAAATCTAATGAGCCCAATCACGATAGAGTGATAATGAGTAGATTAGGATTTCTGGTGACCAACTCCTGACTCCATCATGAGAACCTGGACTTCATCTAGATCAATGGTGCTCGTCGGGGCAAATCTATTGAGCCCAAACACGATGGAGTTATGATGAGTAGATTAGAACATCTGGTGACCATCTCATGATGGAGTCAGGAGCTGGTCACCAGAAGGGTCTCATGACCCTGGACCTCATCTAGATAGATGGTGCTCGTCGAGGCAAATCGATTGAGCCCAAACACGATGGAGTGATAATGAGTAGATTAGGAGTTCTGGTGACCAACTCCTGACTCCATCATGAGAACCTGGACCTCATCTAGATCGATGGTGTTCGTCAAGGAAAATCTATTGAGCCCAAACAGGATGGAGTTATGATGAGTAGATTAGGAGTTCGGTGACCATTACTGACTCCATCATGAGAACCTGGACTTCATCTAGATCGATGGTGCTCGTCGGGGCAAATCTATTGAGCCCAAACACGATGGAGTTATTATGAGTAGATTAGAACATCTGGTGACCATCTCATGATGGAGTCAGGAGTTGGTCACCAGAAGGGTCTCATGACCCTGGACCTCATCTAGATAGATGGTGCTCGTCGAGGCAAATCGATTGAGCCCAAACACGATGGACTTATGATGAGTAAATTAGGACTTCTGGTGACCATCTCATGATGGAGTCAGAAGTTGGTCACCAGAAGGGTCTCATGACCCTGGACCTTATCTAGATAGATGGTGCTCGTCAGGGCAAATCATTTGAACCCAAACACGATGGAGTGTTAATGAGTAGATTAGGAGTTCTGGTGACCAACTCCTGACTCCATCATGAGAACCTGGACTTCATCTAGATCGATGGTGTTCGTCAAGGAAAATCTATTGAGCCCAAACACGATGGAGTTATGATGAGTAGATTAGGAGTTCGGTGACCATTCCTGACTCCATCATGAGAACCTGGACATCATCCAGGTCGTCCGGGTATAATAAAAATGCAAACCCTAACCAGAATTCAAGTAACACTGAAAATCTATCACATAAGCGAGAGTCGGTTGTTAAAATTAAATATGGTGTAAAAAATGTACACCCTTGGATCAAGATTTTCTAATCATAGTATACAGCACTTCTCGGAACTCTCTCGATGGTTACGAAAGCAACGAACGCCTGACGGTCGAGCACAGGTCCGTCCCCTAAGCGCACTCGGCGGAGACTGAGCGCGCGGTGTCGGTGCAGCGTGATTTATACGTCTTTAAAAAAATATAGATTTACGGCTAGGTAGGTCCTATAGTTATGATTTTTTTTTTATGAGTAGACATAAAGTTACAATTTGATAAAATATTATTTTTGGGGCAAAATATAAGTCCAATTTGCGATAAAAAAATGTAATGTAACCCTGTTTTCACCAAAAAAATGAAGAAAACTCGGAAGGTTTTTTATCAATTTTTTAAAATGAATCTTCGATTTTCAAGCATGTCAGCCCCTCGTACAAGATATGGTGAGTTGAATTGTAATCATTCATGTACCAAATGATTCTTGTTTACTGCAAAATTGAGAACCGAAACGACCCTTCTCACTGCAAAATTTGAAAAAGACTCCTAAGAAAACTCATTTATTTTAGGTTCAAAAAGAGAAAATGAAAATTTGAACGTTTTCAGCCCCTAGTTTAAGAAATGATTATTTAAGTACGTTATCAGTTTTTGAATAAATACTAATAGTTACGTCGTAATCTTAAATGAAAAAGGAAGCATTTTGCAAAATACGCTCGTCTGTAGGAGTAAGGACTCTTAAGATCATTTTGAACACCTGGCCCGCTTATTGACTTCTGCTGCGGACTGTACCTACGTCGTTTTTATGTTCACTGAATCATAAATGCTCTTACCAACCTTAATGTTAATTTTAAAGAACTATTTCTGAATGATGTGCCACGCTTTGATTTTACCAATTTTTTTATTGAATCTTTAGTTACATATATGGCACCCCCTAAAAATGCCTATAAGGGTTCCCTTTTTGCCATTTAGCTACAGAACTCTAAAAACATTCTAAATATTTGAAGTTTTATAAAAGAGTCACATTTCTGTAGACTTTGCAATTGCAGCAATTGAGCTGGCCGTTCCGTCCTGCCTCCAGTGGGCCTACCGCGAACCACGTTCGACGTGTTGCCTCTCTGTTCCACTTGTAAATTCGTACGTAAGTGTGACAGGGAGGCAACATATCGAACGTGCTTCGCGGTAGGCCCTCTGACTCTCAGAGAGCTACGCGCGGAGTCTCTCGATTCAGTTTTCACTGAGATCAGCACTCGGATTTCGCCAAGTAAATACTGCTTCAGAGAACACATTGAACATGCTAAGGGGAACTAGAGAAAACGTGCCTTTGACGTACAATATGGCCGAAGCTTATAATACTCTTAATAGTCTAGATATTTTTTTTGTGGGAATTCCAGAAAAAAAAAATACATTTTTAGCTAAAATGATACCTAATTTGGTTATTCAACTCTTTAATTGAATCTTTCTTATTTAAAAATAAGTTTTTGGCAAAGATTTCATATTTGGTACAAACTTTTATCGCTGACTGCACTTTTCTTACGACAGACAACTAATACTCATCGAGACAATTCTAAAAAACCCTAATACAATTAGGTTGCGTTGTTTCATCACAGAGTTCCTATGGCCACCTCCTGTCTCCATCATCAGATCAGTTCGACAGTACCATATTAGGTATTGTATTGTCATCAGAACTACATACAGCTGCCAATTTTCATGACGCTACGATCCTTGGAAGATGGTTAAATTAGTTACCTTAGATTCCATTACATAGTTACATACAAGTCGACCTAATAAAAGCTTGTTAATGAACGTTTGTTCATTCCATGAAACGTTTATATTACAACAACGTGTACCTACAACAACTTAGACCTTTGGTTTTGGGTTTGGATCCCGCAGTGCCACCTATTTTTTTGAATGGAAGTTAAGTTATTTTGTAGCAGGTCTCAGTTCTATGTAAATATTTGGTTCGGCGCTTAGACCTCTGGTCATAATAATAGATGGCACTGAATATTGGAGGAACGCAACGTTGTACCTATAGGGAGCGTGCATGACCTCCTGGGGTTTATGGTCCGATGTAGCCCACAAGCTGGCAGAACTTACTATGCACAAGAAAACTTACGAGAACGGTATATGGTAGCACTTGCTTTGGCAATGTACCTACATGTTTATGTTTCCTATTCAGGCCACAAGATGGCAGAACCTCCAACGTGCACGGTGACTCCAAAGACGATGCAAGTCTTCGTGTTTATTTCTTCTTTGATATTATAAAGGGGTCCACTGATTAACAGTCCGCCGGACGGTATCGGCCTGTCAGTTAGAACAAAATTTTGACAGTTCTGAACAACTTTACTGACAAGCCGATACCGTCCGGCGGACTGTTAATCAGTGGGCCCCTTAAAGCCTCAGTGCAGTAAGACACGTCTCAGAAATGTAGGCCGTGGCTTGCTGATCCGCCATTCCGAAGCAGCAGTGAACTGAAATAAAAACCCGGCAAGTTTTCTAACTTTTTTCTTGCAACAACAAAGTGGAAGGTTCCGAACAACGAAGATGCATTAAAATTCACTTTGGAGTTGCTCGCCTAATGAAACGTTGCCAGATTAATTAAAGTATAATAAAACCGGGCAAGTGCGAGTCGGACTCGCGCACGAAGGGTTCCGTACCATAATGCAAAAAAAAAAACAAAAAAAAAGCAAAAAAAAAAACGGTCACCCATCCCAATACTGACCACTCCCGACGTTGCTTAACTTTGGTCAAAAGTCACGTTTGTTGTATGGGAGCCCCATTTAAATCTTTATTTTATTCTGTTTTAGTATTTGTTGTTATAGCGGCAACAGAAATACATCATCTGTGAAAATTTCAACTGTCTAGCTATCACGGTTCGTGAGATACAGCCTGGTGACAGACGGACGGACGGACGGACGGACGGACGGACGGACGGACGGACGGACAGCGAAGTCTTAGTAATAGGGTCCCGTTTTACCCTTTGGGTACGGAACCCTAAAAATGGCGTCTTGGCGTTAAGAGGCAACTTTAAAAACTGCGTACGTGTAAGCGCATTAGTACCTGGGCTACGACCACGAAAATGGAAGTTCGCAAATTGTGGAAATCTGTCTCTGTTACTCTAATTATGTCTTCATTGGAGTAAAAGAGCAAAATGCCCGCAATTTGCGAATTTCGGTTTTCTCTGTCGTAAAAACTACCACATTTGTTTTTTTACAGTAAGTACATCTGGTGCTCCATTACGGCACCCTGTACTATAATGAGCACATTACGTAACTACTTCGAAAATTTAAATATTTCGGGGAGGTAGCGGACCATTGGGCAGTCGGAAGGCCAGGGCACCCCCTTGTAAATCAGGACGAGGCCTCCCGACTGCCCAATGGTCCGCTACCTCCCCTACTGTAAAACGTTGTACGATATACGTGCGAATAGGTACTTCGCACTTGTATCGTAATCTATTATACTTAACTTTTGTGTTTTTTCAATAGTTTACAAAGCCGTTTCCTTGTAGTTATAATTTATCTTTATAGTTATCCAAAAAGTTTCGAAAGTTGTCGGAAATTTCACAAAACTTTTCAAGACAAAGAAGATTGGTTTTCATTTTGAAAATGGAGAATTTCGATCTACATAATACAGTATGTAGGTAATTTGTAATTATGAAAATCAATAAAGTAAGGTGAGGTAAGACGGACATAGTTTATTTTGCTCGGGGCAAGACAAACAGTATGAGGATTCCATACAAGTGTTTGTCTTGCCCCGGCGATAGTCTTACTTCATCTTACCTTACATTCGTATAGAGTCACGGTTTGACGTTTAAAATAACACTTGCATTGAATGGGCTATCAAAATCGCTGAAGACTTTTCTTGGTCTAACTCTAATTATACTAAATAAATCAGTATTTACGAATTTGGCTGTTAATAAATTGTTTTTTTTTTTGTCAAATGGGTCCTCTGGCCCTCTGTTCAATGTAGTAAAAAGCTGCAACAACCCTCTGGCGGCTTGCCGAGTCGAATGAAATTAGTCAAATCCGGAGAGTTGGCTCCGATGGTACCTAATGAGCACCTAGATAATTCTTCGATCCCAGTATAAAATGGGTTAATTACTTTAAGAGGATAGTATCCACGTTCCTTTTTTGTGTTCACATTTTTTTCGCTTTTAACTACTTAATAATAAAAATAACATTTCAAAAATATAATAGGGGAGCTGGGGGCTTAATGTAACAGGGGTAATAGTAACGCTCAATTTTGACGGGGAATTAAAAACATTTTAATTTATTTTTTTGCTGAATGACTATCTTATAACTCGAGGAATAACGTAAACACCGTCATTGCCCCGCCAGACATCGAAGCGAGTGGATGTGCACACGAGCTCTGTTTCGAACAGGTATTGGAAAAAATACTTACGAAAATGTTGAGTGTGGCAATTGAACTTAAATTAATTGTTCATTGTGTTTTCATTGCTACAATGTAAATTAAATTGGCTTTCATTTGCTTTTATTTAAATACTTCTATAGCTTATAGTTTTTGACATATTTAATAAAATAGACATAATGGGCCCATGGGGCAAGTAGTAACACAAAGCAGGGGCACGTTGTAACATATTAGTGTGTGTGTATTTTTGATTGCTCTCTAATAATTGTGCATATTTTTGCATATATAATATTATTATGACTCGTTGTATAGTGCATTACAAATTACTTGCGGTTTTTTGTGCATTCTTTTATTCTTCTTTACTCTAGCATTGCCCAGGCGCTTGTGCTTGGTAAAGCACTGGTGGCCTGTAAGAGCGTGCGACTTTCAATCCGGAGGTCGCGGGTCATAGGATCGAATAACAATGAATAATACAAGACTGTGAACCAAGAAAAACTTTTTAATTCTTATAGATGTTGCCATTCTTTTAGTTGTTACTACTTGCCCCGAGCCTGTTACAGCTAGCCCCAAAGATGGGGTAAGTTGTAACAACTCCCATTTTTTCAAAAAGTGTCTGCTGTAAAAGATAAGTAAACATTTTAAATATTTTTTTTATCGGAATTAGTGCCTAGAACTTTACAAACCCTCTTACTCAAAATCATAAAATTATACATATTTTAGACAATACAGGCCTTTTTCCAAAAACTGTTACAACAAGCCCCCTCCTCCCCTAAAGTCAAACGAAGTAGCAAGTTATTATATGGAATTAAACTAAATATTTTTTGTAATGTTGTATGCTGGATGTTAATCAGTGAGGAAAATGGGGAGTACGTTTGCGAAGTGATAATCCACTTTCCCCTTAACAGTCGAAAGAAACATCCAATATTTTTTCACTAAACTTCTTCTGCCTGTTAACTCAGCCAACTTTCGTAGTTGGGTGATAAAGAATCAGTTTTTGAAAGCTTGACTTTTGAACAGAATAATTCAGTTACTTACCTAATTTAGTTTTAACCGACGGATAAGTACGTCTACCATCAGTTTTGACAATGACAATACGCTCGCGTCTACGTAACTTACTTTCTATGCATCTCGCTCGTACTCGCATATTAGTGCAAGCGAGATGTACAGAAAGTAAATTACGTAGACGTGAGCGTTAATGTCAATGTCAAAACTGGTGGTAGACGTAAAGATGTGTGACGAAAAGCTGTACCTATTTCATTTAATTTTACGGATACTTTTCCATCTAAAAGTAAGTAAGTTAAATGTATAACTAAAAAACCGGCCAAGTGTGAGTCGGGCCCTCGCACGAAGGGTTCCGTACCATTACGCAAAAAACGGGAAAAATATTGAAATATTTAAGTGGGACTCCCATACAACAAACTTGAGTTTATTCGTTAAGTTAATAAAGAGTTGTAGTTAAGTTTTGCTGTCTTAAAACGTCTCGTAAAATGTAGCAAGTACTCAATCTTGTATCAGTACGGTTACCATCAGTTTGTCACTGACATAAACGCCGTCGAGAACGTAATTTACTTTCTATATATCCCGTTTGCACTAATATGCGAGTGCGAGCGAGATGTATAGAAAGTAAATTACGTTCTCGACGGCGTTTATGTCAGTGACAAACTGATGGTAACCGTACTGGTTGCTTGTTAGCCGCATAGGATGATAAAAATCCAACAGTTACCGAGGAGTGTCGAGTTCAGTTCTCCGTAGAGACATCTACATTCTGACTAGCTACCTAACTGTAGTCTACAAAGTTATCGTGGCTACTGGCTAAGGCTGACTATTCATTATGTATCCGATTATTTATGTATCGATTCAGTGTTGTCACGAAAGAAAAGTTTGTTCCATGTATAAATGGCCACACTCGCTATAGTTCGTTTTTTTAGCATTAGAAAGAAGGTAAGCGATCTTGACATGTCTTTTAATTGAAAAACGCTTTTTAAAAATCAGCATGGTCTAATAAAACATGGTCTTCCATTCCCAGAGTGACACGGGCCTACGTCACAATAACATTGCCACTTTATTTCAACATAACATGTTACATGGGTACATTATACCTATGGTTAATAAGTTAAAATATTTCTTTATAATTTTATAATTTTCATTTATATGTATTTTAGCTTAAATTTTACAATAACACGTCATTTTTAATTACTCGTTAGCAATATCTTCCGATTCACGAAAGAAATTTCAGACTTTCGGGTAATTCTGTTTATACTACTGGCAACACAGGATAGCGCTGTGCACATTTGACAATTCGGATCTAGATAACTTCATGCCCTGACCGTCATCCTTGTCGAACGCGTGTTAATTGTTATTTCCTTCTCGCTCAGTGTCAGCAGTCGCAGTGTTTTCCAAACTTTTCACGTCGTAAGCTTGGTAATTAATGTGTAACTGTGAATTAGTTTTTTAAACGTTTGTCTTGTATAGATAAATAAAGTTTAATTTAATACATTAGATTTGTTTTATTTTACTATGTTTCTACATGAATAACTTAAAATTAATGCCGTTAAAATAATTTTCACCGTTGGTTAAAATTCTCCCACATTTCAAAGTTTGAGAACCTGTAAACAGCATGATGACGTAGGCGCGTGTCAGTTAGGTCATACGCGAATCTCGGAATGGAGTACCAGGCGGAGTATATTATTATACCATGAAAATCAGTAACTATTATTTTATGAAAGCAGAAGAATATAAATGATCGTTTTAGATTCTTAGTTGTTACATATTTGCCGTGACCTATTTTTCAAACGTGATTTTCAATTAAAAGACACATCAGGATTGTTTACCTTTTTCTAATGCTAAAAAAACGAACTATAAGTCGCGCGCGAGATGGCACTCTCGCGTGGAACTCTTTTCAAAATCGAGAAATTGACAGATGGAGATAGAAATTTGTGACGCGCGATCGCTGTCTCTCGCGGCGCGAGTTATCCCGCGTGTAATCATGTGCTAGCCGTGCTGAGATTTATAAGAGTTTAAAAATTATTAAATATCAATACATAACGACTAGGTATTTATTACTCGACCATAATGAGACTTGGATTGGAAAATACCATTAGCGTACTCCAGCTTTCACTAATTGAATATAATTATCAATTATGCAATGTTTTCTTTTCTGAAGTAGCTGAATTATTGTTATTCTTTTGAGAAATAAAGATCTTTAAACCGAATTTCGCATATATTTCTAACGTTCGTATATGTATTTAATATCAATTCATTCATTTAATTGATAGAGAACTGACAAAGGAATTCGGAGTGATTACGGGACTGAAATGCTTTTATATCGAAGTTTTTTTTTATAGTTTTACATTGTTCATCATCGTCGAAATAAGTATTTTCATTTAAGCATACTACACTACCATTGCATTAATCATTTCATGTAATTATTCAAATTCGACAAAGGTATTATGTGCCCAATCCCATACTGATCGTGGATTTATAATACTAAAACTAAATTAATGCTATATCGCCTATATCACCTGACTACCTTAACCTCACTGAATTAATAAAACTAAATGATAGTTTGAAGTTTTTAATCTAATCTACTCTAAACATACAAAAAATATATAATTCTTCTCATTTCATGTAATTATTCAAATTCGACAAAGGTATTATGTGCCCAATCCCATACTGATCGTGGATTTATAATACTTAAAACTAAATTAATGCTATATCGCCTATATCACCTAAATACCTTAACCTCACTTAATTAATAAAACTAAATGATAGTTTGAAGTTTTGAATCTAATCTACTCTAAACATACCCAAGATATATAATTGACACCTTAAAAACCTTTATATATAATAAGGCCTAATAAAATTGCTTACCTGACTTACACCATGAAACCACCAATCCCGGCGGAGACCTGGAAACTTAGGACACGGCCGCCCGTATTCGCTGCGGGGACCTGCCCCAAGAAATCTGCAATATGCACCTATCAGACACATCATATATAATATAGCTTCTATCCGACAAAGAGCACCCGGCCGCCCGTATTTCTAGCGAGGACCGATTGACTCACACAAATGATACAACAACAAAAAAAAAACTCTACTCTAAACCACTCTTATAAAGAGTGTCGGATCGTTTTCTTAACAACAATTCTCGAGGGAAATATAATATTATTTCAAATATTGTTCGCCTTTTTTCAATAAACATTAATAAAAGTTTACAGTAACTCCGATTAAGATTGAAAGCAAGTATGGAAGATCCCATAGGACGAAGACGGTTAGTTGAAACATTACTTTTACAATGAAAGAAAGGGTTTATATACACCTATATACATACACCCAAAAAGCACCAACTACTCTCCTGCAGGCGTGCGGTAAAGTAGATGGGCTCTCCCGCAGCGGGGTGTACCTAAGTTTAGGCACACCGTGTGTCTGAATATGAGAGTTTGCATAGTCTAATAAAACATGGTCTTCCATTCCCAGAGTGACACGGGCCTACGTTACAACTAGTGATGGGAAATTGCAGAGAATATTTCCGATCGAGAGAATATTCTCGGAAAGATTACGGTAATATTACCAAAAATGGCAATTTACTTAATAACTTTGTATTTATATATGGGAATCGAATTTTTCGTAATAACGAAAGATTTACATATTCCAAAGTACTTTATCCTCGCGCCAAGAGCCATTACTTTAAACATGATTAAAACGTAAATTTCCATAAGTTACCGTAAATTACCGTAATTTCTCTCAAGTTGCATAGAAATTTCCTAGGGAATTTATGTTAAGTGTCTGAAACCTTTAAATTTAGTGATGAAAATATAAGATTTACGCATTATTATTACATTACATGTTATTACACTGCACCACATTATGCAATTATTTCTTAGAAAGTTGGTAAATTTGTTTTTAGCGTCTTTCCGACGCCTACATTTTGTTATTTTCCAAATAACGCTCCCAAGGTTTAAGTGAAATAAAACAAAAAATATTTTAATTTAATATTTTTGTAATTATATGATATAAAATAAATCAACAAATAGTACAAAATTGTTACAAATTGTGAAAAGTATATAAATCAACAAAGATCTAAAAAGACTACAATTTAAAGTTTTTACATCAGTAATGTATAATAGATAAAAATAAATAATGATATAATATTAATCAACATTGTAAAAAAAAACAACATTTTTACCCAAAATCAACATTTTTTCTTATATTTATCATGCCGAAACTTAAGAACTTATCAATCAATAAAATTGTAGTAAGTCTTTATTTTTCATTTTAAAATGATTAATGAATTATCATAAATCAGAAATAAACCTACAATTATAATAATATATGAATCAATATGATAAAAATATATTTCCTACAACGTAACGCAACTTTAAACAACATTGCAGATATTTACCATGCCAAACATAATAAACTTAAGAGATAATCATAAAAATGACAATTATTTCCAAATTTAATGTACAAAGATCTAGAAAGAGATTAATTTGCAAAAATCAATAATGGATTATCTACAAAAACATGTTATAATATTAATCAATATTTTTAAAAGGGATTTCCCACTATGTATCAACAGTTTGGCTTATAATTAGTTACATATCATTAGTTTCATTATCGTTGCCGACTTCTGCATCTGAATCGGAAAAATCTGATGAATCATCACTAGACATATCAGAATCGTCGCTCGATTCTGATAGCACTTGCTCTTGGTCCGTTGATGAGAACGAAGAAGTGGACGGTGAATCCCTTTCTGGTGGTTTATTCATTAAGCGCCAATTGTGCGATATTAATGTTATTTTACCCGCCCTCTCTGTCGTCAATTTGTTGCGTTTTTTTGTGTGAATATTTGCAAATGTAGAAAAAGACCTTTCTACTGCAGCAGAAGTAGCAGGAACTGTCAAAATTTTCTGAGCAATTTTCCCGAGCTTGGTCTGAGCATAAAAACTGTTCCACCAGGATATCGGAGACATTTTATCCGCCACGTTTATAGTGAATTGGCGACTCCATAAGCCTTCCTCGTTTTTGTATTGTGAAAGTTCACTGAACATTTCAGTTACAGGGCTTCCATCATTGAGTTCAAATATTTTCATGATGACTTCACAGCCATCCATGTGTTCAGAGCTCGTTAAATCACGACCCTTATTAGTAGGGTCTAAAATACACGCTGCAAAATGGACTGGTTTAAGAGCGGTTTCTTTCCTTTGTTCAAACTTCGTTTTAAGAGTTTCCAGGGAATTGTTGTTCAGGATTTCCTGGACTAAATCACTTTGCAGATTTGCACTGATTTCTAAGAAACATTGATGTATCTTGTGAACAGAATAGTAATTTCCTTCGAGTGTTATTATCCATTTGGTAATAGGTTCAAAGAAATCTCGTATCTGTTTGGTTTCTAGCCAGAAAGCCTCGTCGAGTATCAGTTGTCTGTAATTTTGCGTGAATAATACATTGACTTCGCTTCCATTGACGACCATGTTTTGCAGGACAACTTTGGACGTGATGAAATTGTCCAAACAATGACTGTAGCTTGCCCATCTGGTCCTCACAGGCAGTTGAAGACTGACATTCAAATTATTCTCTTTTGATATTTCATGGAAGCTGGCGGTCAGAAGATGTGACTTTTTGATGGTTTTAATTATCCTTTTTATTTTTGACAGAAATTTTGCAATACTTTTGATTTTCAAAATGTCTGACACAAGCAAGTGCAACGTGTGGGCTAAACATCCATTCCACAATACATTTGGATACTTTTCTTCAAGTAGCAAGCCACATCTCTTCATATTTGCCGCATTATCGGTGACAATGGCTGTAAATTTCGCAGGTCCCAAATCTTCAATAACTGTCGTTAATACAGACATTAAATAGTCGCCTGTTTGACGATTGGCTTTCGTTTCTACAAAAGAATGGAAGTACGGCTTTGGGGTGAAAATAATAATATTCAGAATACCTTCGTTTCTGACGTTTGACCAGCCATCTACAGCCAAATGAAGAACCTCTGAATTATTTATTGTGGTTTCTATATGATCCTTTGTCACGTTGTACTCAGAGTCAAGAAGAACTGTTGAAAGACGTTTTCGGCCAGGCGGCGTGTATTCCCGATTGAGTTTATTCAATGCTATTACCCAAAGAGGATGTTCGAGCATTGAGAGCGGCGAACCAGATACATATATCGCACGTGCAATAGCAGTGTCTATTTCTTCTTTTTCTGCGTGTTCATTTTCAATATGTAAGGCCACTGACTCAGGCTCTGTTTCAATTCGGTTTGCTGCTTTAAACAATGCTTTTACGTTGTCTGGGGCTTTTTTGCATGTTAATATGTGATTTTTCATCCTTGTAGCATTCACTGCACGGTATTTTAAGTCACAAAATTTGCACTCGTGGACATCTTTTCCTAGTTCTTCTTTTTTTCGGAAATATTGATGAATAACTGACTTTGGTTTCATGGTGAACCATTCGGTTACAAACTGACTCAAATCACAATATCGCGATTACAAATTTACTATTTGCTAGGATGTTTTTGCCACGGTAGTTAAAACAGAACTGAAGTAACATTAAGTTTAACCCTTTTGTTTTATCCTTATCTATCCCTAGCGTGGGATTTTTGACTAGGTACCTGCGCGTACCTGACGCCCGAGCGCTTGACCCGTGCCGTGCATGACTCAAAATATTTAGGTACATATACTATTATTACTTTTATGAAACTAGACTAGACCAAACACTTTTTTAATTCTCTTACAAATCTATATGTAGTAAATACCCAGTTTTATTTTAATTTGCATGGTGAATTGGTCAGTAATTTACGAGAATTTATGGTAATTTATTCGGAATCTATTATTTAGTTCAGTAATTATATTTTCATGTTGTGTTATAACTTTAGAAGTCATTTGTATAATAAAATGTACTTTGACCATCAAAAAACATAAATTTCCATATCTTTCCCATCACGAGAATATTACGGAAATATTCTCGGTAAATTACGTTACCGAAAGTTTCCCATAACGGAAACTTTCCGGTCGCCCATCACTAGTTACAACAACATGGCCGCTATATATAGCGCTATCGCATATTATCATATAGCGCTGTCGCATGATGACGTAGGCCCGTGTCAGTTAGGTGACCTAGAAAAGACGGGAATGGAGTACCAGGCGGAGTATATTATTATACCATGAGAGTTTGGGAGCATGAGATGTGACAGTGAAATCTTGTTTTAGATGTTTGATTTTACATACATATTTAACTGACAAGGTGACACTTGTTATGGCGTATCCAGACTAGTCAAATTTTCGCCAATCTGATTAAATTGCCCGATCGAATCAGGACGTGCGGACGCAAACGCCAGTTTAGCTCGCCGAACTCAAGCGCCGATAATGACCGATATTACCAATAAAATGAGGTGCGGACGCAAGAATACCAATTTGTGACGCCGTATTTTCGTTCTGGGGCATTTTTTTCAATTTAGAGGGCTCTAATATCACCATAAATCTAAAATTGGTGATTAAATTGGAGATTGACGGCAATTTCATTTCTGATCAAATCGGTCGATTTGATCATCCCCCTAATACGTGCGTGATACGTGCTGTGTAAGTGCACATATTTACGTGTAAGTATTTTATTTTTATTCTTATAAATTAAGTCAATTAACAACATGTTCTACTATTAATTTTAGAATAGAGACATTCTTGGAAACGTACGTACCTATGTTCTAAATGAATTTTAGTTTTGTGTAATTTATGACTAGAATATCTTCAAATAAATATCTATGATTGTAATTTATTATTTGTGGTAATAAACATTCTTATTCTTATTCTTATTCTATACACTTTCGAGACCCTTGAGGATTTAGTTGTACTTATGTGGGCGGGCTGTCTTACCTTTGCATTAATATACTTACTTACATTATGTATGGGAAAATGTGATGTAGAAGGTATTTCAGGAGCAGTAGACAAGGACTCCGTGGTCCTCGATTGAAATTGCGTCCATAGGCTACTACAATCGCTTGCCACAGGCGGGCTGCAGTATTGTTTGACACCAACGTCGTATAAAAAACGTAGCACAAATAAACAACCGAAGACGTGCCTATCAAATTACTTATAAGTACCTAAGTGTAATTCACCGATAAAAAACGTTAAAACACGTAAATTATAAATATGTTTTTAATAGGTACTTAAATTAAAAAAATCTACTATGAAAATTACAAACAACAGGTGACACTTGTCAACTGGCAAGCTTGCACTTACACCATCCCACTAATCCGGGGGTGTCATATTGTACTGGTAACCAAAGTAACTTCACGTTTTACCGGTTAACCCCGGGTTAGTGAGATGGTGCAAGTGGCACTAGGCAGCAACTTGCACTGTGTAAACCACCCTTAACACTGATACGTATATAAGTGCACATATACGTATTTACTTTGGTCCAATTCATTAACGGCACCCAAGGGATGCGGGTATCCGTATATTTTTTGCAATTCACACCTGTCTGCGATTCAGCTTATTTACGATGCGGTAGTTTACTAGTTACTGATATTCACCTTTGTGTTTAGTTACCTTCTTTTCTTAAATAAGGTTTTTAAGCCTGCTATATTGTAACCCACGTTAGCAAACCTCCGTTTTTTTCCTTTTTCTGTACAATATAAGCGCAATTTCACAGTATATCCAAAATATTATACTAAGTTGTGAAAAAGTTATAGGTACTTCAACGGAAAATTACATACCTACCTTAATTTTTAACAAGCTTTTATTAGGTCGACCAGAGCCTCTACCATCAGTTTTAACATTGACATAACGCTCACGTCTACGTAATTTACTTTCTGTACATCTCGCTTGCACTATTGCTCGCATATGCGAGTACGAGCGAGATGCATAGAAAGTAAATTACGTAGACGTGAGCGTATATGTCAATGTCAAAACTGATGGTAGACGTACTGTATGTAACTATGTAATCAAATCTTGCAAGCTTTTGATCCACTTCCCGGTTTCCGATTGAGCTGAAATTTTGCATGCATGTATAAATCGGATGACAATGCAATATTATGGTACCATCGAGCTGATCTGATGATGGAGACAGGAGGTGGCCTTAACAAGCTTTTATTAGGTCGATGTAATGGAATCTAAGATGTAATGAAAATTGGCAGCTGCATGTAGTTCTGATGACAATACAATAATATGGTACTGTCGACCTGATCTGATGATGGAGACAAGAGGTGGCCATAGGAACTCTGGGATGAAACAACGCAACCTAATTGTGTTAGGGGTTTTTAGAATTGTCTCGATGAGTATTAGTTGTCTGTCGTAAGAAAAGTACAGACAGCGATAAAAGCTTGTACCAAAAATGAAATTTTACCATTTAATATAGTAATAATAAAAATCATAAAAATCATAATACATAGGCAAAGGGGTAGATAATACATACGTAGAAAAAAGGAAAAAAGGAAAAAAAGAAAAAAAAGAAAGGAAGGAGGAAAAGGGGTTTTAGTCGATGTGTGGAAGGGCGGCACCGTCGTCGAACCTAAGCCACCTGGCAGGTTGGCAGTGGACTTAAAGCGGTGGCGTGCATCGGATGCACATGCTGGTGGCGCGTATAACGGCGATACTGATCCTGCATCTCAGCCAGCCCAGTATGGTGCTTAGTGAGCGGTTCCACCGCCGTTGAGATGTACCTAGTTTCTGCCATATGTTTGATAAAGGAGGACATTTGGACATTTCATATTTATCCCGCCCTGAATGAGGTGAAGGAGCTTGAAGATAATTATATATTCACGTGTACCTAATATTTTATAATACATTTAATGATAATTTATGAATAAAAAATGTTATTGATTTTCACGGCAACTCTATTTAGTCCATTCGGCATGCGTTAATGTGGCAAATAACTATTGTATGTAAGTATTGTATGTAAGTTTTGTGATATAACAGCTGCCTCACAATATTTGCTGTGTCACTGGCTTCAAACAACATCTAATAGAGCTCAAGGACGCACCTTGAAATATTAACGACTACAATGCTAACCACAAAACCTATTATTGAGAAAAAAATTGTAACACCCCAATTTCCTATCACCCAAAACTAAATTAGGTTAAGTAGGTATGATTTCAAAAACCTTTGTATTTCACACGTCGTGAGCACAATAGGTACCTACGCATTAAAGAAATTAAGGACGGAAATTAAAGGACAATAGAGTGGCCCTTAATTATTAATTAATTATCGGGATAAGTCCTGGACAGGGCGGGACAATGGTCCACGATAACGAGTGGTCATTGTATCCTGGTTCAAAAGATTCGGGGACTATTAATTAAGACGTGGAGCGGACCGAAAAACGGAATTCAACTTAATTAATTTCGGCACTTTCCTGTAGGACCTTTACATCGCAGATGATATATGTTATATCCTTACTGTATATTCGTAGGTACTTAGCCTTATAAAATAATAATAATAATTCAGCCTATATACGTCCCACTGCTGGGCACAGGCCTCCTCTCATGCGCGAGAGGGCTTGGGCTATAGTCCCCACGCTAGCCCAATGCGGATTGGGCCTTCACATACACCTTTGAATTTCTTCGAAGATGTATGCAGGTTTGCTCACGATGTTTTCCTTCACCGAAAAGCTAGTGGTAAATATCAAATGATATTTCGTACATAAGTTCCGAAAAACTCATTGGTACGAGCCAGGATTTGATCCCGCGACCTCCGGATTGAAAGTCCGACGTTATATCCACTCGGCCACCCCCGCTTCACCTTACCGCGTTTACATAAGGTAACATTCCATTTCTAACCGAAGCTGCATTACTGTCAATTTTACTATGGAAATTGACAATGACTACGACGCGTTCAGTACCGGTAGTGCAGCTGCGGTTAGAAATGGAATGTTACCATTAGCCTTACTTTATATTAATTACAGTTTGTATTTTTGAAACAACCACTTATTCTAAGGGTATAGTTACTATAGGCCGACATGAATTAACTTTCATATGTTTTATTAAAAAAATACTACATTTATTTTCTAATCTTGAAATAGTAGGTAAGTAGGTGTTTTTTCTATAGCATCATATTGTCACATACACTAGATAAAAAACTGTTCGATAAGCATACCAAGCCATAAAATTGTGCATATTGATATCGTGAATTGAAAATGACGCGCTGCGGAAGGCATAAAACGCGAAATTGACTGGCTTGACTGGTTTTTCTCTAAAGAAAAACGTAATACGAACATATGAACTTCATTGATGCTTGCTGCATTTTTCTTCGGGCTGCCAAGAAGCAATATTCAGCTTACATCAAAGACGAGTAAATTTAATGTGAAGACAGTTAATCTCCATACAAACTTGGGTTCCTATTGTTGCAGGTAATCGCTCAGTGGGTCGCTATTATGCTTTGAGTTGATGGTTAACTGACCAATGCCATAAAGTCTGAGATCGTGTGACTGGGCGGTTGATTTCAACAATTTTGTTGCAATTACATGCCATTTAGCGTATCTATTAACCTAATACGTACCTGGGAGTTTTCGGAAAAAATTGACCCTTTTACTTTTTTTCGAAATATCGTCAACTTTTGGGTTATTTAGATTCAGAATCACGAGTACTATTGAATAAGACGAACAAAAAAGTGTCCCCAGTTTTTCATACAAATTTTGGGTGTCAGTTTTGTAACGGTGCATACAAAATGTATGTGAAAATGCGTTAAAAACCGGTAATTTTTTTGGGATACATTTTTTCTTTTTAAATCGATAGTCCTCGTGGTTCTGAGTAGAAATAAGCCAAAAGTTAATTGATATTGAAAAAAAAAATAGTACAGTTCAAAATGCCCATCTACGTAATGCCATTTATGATGGCAACATTCTGCTCAAATGCCACGCGATTCGAACCGTCGCAATGCGAACACGAATTAAATTCATGTAATTTTTACAACAATGAACACAACCATGAATAGGTACTTAGGGGTGAAATGCGGACAAACGCTATCCAATTCCTTCGTGCCAGACCGCCACCGTGACTCCACCCGTCCAGACCAGACGCAAAGCACGCAGTGTATTTCTAGGACAGACCCTGTTATGAAACAAAATTTATAATTGTACACAAATGTTATCAAATTACAATCTTATCATGTACCTACAACTATATAATTATGTACTAGATTTATTAACAAAGGAAAAATAAACAAAAACAAACATAAAACTTATTAAGGTACCTACAACTACATGTTTGTAACGTGCACAATTTTAGTGATATGTAAAGTATACCTAATACTATAATCAAATTTAATAATTGTATATGCAGTAAAATTTCGCGTAATAGAATCGAAAAAAATAAACAAATACTTGGATAGAACGCAGTGTCGACCTTCTACTCGCTATGTTGATTCACTACTAACATATAACATTGTTGCCAGTAAGGTTTTATTTTTTTCTTTATTCTTTATAATATAAATGATACATAGAAATCAAAAACTTGGAATTTACATACAAAATAACATGCCTACATTTTTTCAAAGTTAGTGTTAAGTATACTTGACTGTGCCAAATTAGTAGTACCTACAACTACATATTTGTAAAGTGCACAATTTTACGTTAGACAAGGAATATGTTTATTTACCTTAGTTGTATTAAATGCCACTGTGAGACTGAAACGGTACGAAGTGACACAGAAACATAGAAGTCAGATTGTTTGACCGTTCGTTCCTCGCGTCGTGTTTCAATAGCGTGTAATTTACAACTATACAGAACGCAGCCTGTAAAGAGGTTACCAGTCTTTATTGATTATTTGTCTTTACTTCTATGTAGTCTAGTTGACAAAAGTATTGGGAATTCTTTGCCCAGTTTAACGCGCGGTTATATGCGTTCCGTTCCGTTCCGCGAGTGCCATGTATTGTGAGATAGTAGAAAAGTTAGCAACCATTTCTATTTCACATTTAGGTACAAAAGCTAGCACAGCAGGAGTAAAGCAAACAGAGTAATGAAGTAGGTACAGACGTTTACTATAATATGGTCATAATTTTTTTTGAAGTGAAAACTTCTTTAGCGGCGCTGTGCACTTTTTGTGATGGGGAAAAAATGTTAAACTCATGACAGCAGCGTAAGACGTAAGACGGACACGTGACCTGATCGAAAAACTGTTACAATGTTTGAGTTTTCACTTCTGCCGGCACTCCCGGAGTGCAACCCGTTTTTTTTACAAAATTGTCGTCTATTGACGAGTACCTATATACGCGAGATTAGCGCAGTAAACTAGGGAAACTTTGGGAGTGGAAGTGACGCCTCCAGAACCACTAAAAGAACTCGATTTAATCACCTAGGTATTTTGGCCCAAATACCTAGAGGAGAGCAAAGAATATTTAATTGATTTTGAATGGTAGACGAAATATATGACTCTGAAACCGCTAGTGGTGAAGAGGAAAAACGGCGTTACTGCTGTGTGAGCTAGCTGTTACTCTGTTTCATTTCTTTACTCCCGTACTGCTAATAGGTTCGAGGTAGCGGGGATTTTATATGTACGGACTACTCGTATGGCATACAATTTCATTAGTAGTAGTAGTAGTAGTAAACACTTTATTGCACAAAACAAGTACATAACACAGAGATATTACAGTAAATGTGTAAAAAGGCGAACCTACCTGTTTACCTACCTGTACCTGTACCTGTTGTTTGTTGTTGTATTGTCTGTTGTTGTGTGTTGTTGTTCGTGTGTTATGAGGAGTACCTACATGTTTTTAAAATGGGACATTCTAGTGGGAGACTTCCTGTGTGCAAAGTGCACTTTCATGGAACGATTCATACTATTTTACTAATGTATTCCATTACATTACATACACGTCAGGTGTCAGTCAGTTGGGTCAGGCGTGGCTCACTCCGCGATTTTGTCGCGTCGCTACATGTACGTACATATTGCGGCCCACACCAGTTTTGGTGTCTAGCAGTAATAGTTGCCACGGACTGCTACGGAACGGACGCATGCTCGCGCATGCGCTTATATGTGGTCTCTCGTAATAGACGCGTTTTGTTAGAGAGTGAACCTTCTGTACCTAGTACAGTCGGTTCCCTAACATAAGTATCCACTTTTCTATACAATTAGTATGGCGACGTGGGTACTTAAGTTGGGGCACCGACCATACTATTATTTATCCTGCGCTTGGGTAAAAATTCTGTCATAAAATGTCTGGCTATTATCCTCTACAGATTGCATTTCTCAATCAATTCCTGTGAAATTATGAAAATAAAGTACGATTCCCACTGAACAGGCAAAATCGGAGCGCATTTCACATTCGTATGACGTCTGCGGACGGATTCCATCGCTTCTGCCATACATAATGTACCTATAGGAACATTGGAATTGGAAATGCGCTCTGGCGCGGCCTGACTTCAACCGCACAGTGTGTTAAAAACCCTAATTTTGAATGATACAAAATGAGGGTTTAAAACACGCCGGTCGGTGGGAATTGTACATAAGTTTGACAATTAATTCTTTGTTTTCTATTTGTTGATTTATTTTCATTTATGTAAAGGCAGAGCCATGGGGGATCGTGAAGTCTACAGCTGACAGAGTAGTTTATGTGCAGTTTAGTAGTGGGGTGGACAAACCCCACCAAATAGGTACTTCAAAATCTTGTCAACGCAGTCGCGCCGTTGTACCTAAGCCTTGGCATTTCCCTTTAAACACGATTTTCAATATGCCAGCAAGCCTTCATAGTTCCTCCATAGTTACCTACATTATCCTTCCGCACGTCTCGCGTTACGCCAATCGGGGCATATTCAATAAGCTCTTGGTAATCAATTCTTCCGTAGGTACCAGAGCGATTTACCTCTGGCATTTCGAACAATGACTACAGACGAGTATTTTTTTCCAGCGCTAGATTAAACTGAGAAGGGAGCATTACGTAGCATAATGAATATTTTATTGAAATATGATTTACAATAAGTTGCTGGGGAGTTGACGCGATACGTTTAACCCGGGTTATTTAAAAAACTTTACGGGCCTATACGGATACGATGGTTTTGGTTGTCTACGTGACAATGGGATAAAGACAGTGTCCGTCACTTTCAATCGCGCGGTGTTAAAAAGTGGCGGAAATTTATCACGTGGATAAAATCATCCTTGATACGCCTGCTGATTTTATGTTTTATCACTTTCCTTCAAATACATAGGTATTATGGTAAAATGACGGATAGAGAAAACGATTCATAGCTAATTCAGGCCAGTAACGCGTTTATGAATAACGCCAAACTATAGTCTGTTCGGGAAGAGAGGAGTCGTGGAATGTTGAGCACCATACATTCCACGACTCTTCTCTTACCACAAAGGCTCTAATAGGTCGTCGACTCAGACAGAAGGGGGTCCTCCTCCGCTCCAAGTCGTTCGTGGTGCAAATGCAAAGGCTGTCCATAGTAATCCAGCGTGGAAATGTTGCTGGTATCACGGGCACCTTCGCACCGGGAACGGCAGGGAGCGGTTTGTTTGAATATTTATTTTTTGTTTCTAAATTTTAGAGTAAAGACTATTTATTTAATCGTATGGCGATATGGTCACATAGGAAAATTATAAATACAGTATTTTTATTTATATGACAAGTCTGCACACGTAGTGCACGTGTTATTAATACGTCATAATTACATGGAAGTTTGACATTTAAAATAACACTGGCACTGCGTGATCTATCAAAATCGTTGCAGACTTATTTTGGTCTAGTTGTAATTTCTATACACTTTTTATACAATAATGTAGCATTTAGATAATCTTTTTTTTATAGGTTATAATAAACTTTTAGTACGTAGTTATACTAGTATACTATTAGGTAGGTGTTATTCTTGCGCCTATCACGAAAGGCCACAAAATATTGTATATTATTTTGACGCCGAATATATCTCGGAAATAACCGGGGATAGCTCGGGAATAACTTTTTTACATGAAATTTCGCTCAGGCAGAAGCAGAACTGACATTTAAAATTTTAGATCAAAATAAACTGCGAGCGAAACATGCTATGATGGACGTAAATATACGAGTAATACCCTTTTTAACGCGTCTTAGTATATCCATAACACATTCATTAGTAGGTACTTAATATGACTTAAAATTGTATCATAACTGTTATGACTTTTTGTCACTACCACATTAATTTTGAGACGAACTTAACAATACCTCCCATGGTAAGTGACTCAAAGATTCGGAGTCAGTGGTAAAAATATACATCTAGGCACTTTAATACCTATTTGTAATTTCGTATTTGGCGTCAGTTTAGGCAAATCGACCTGTAAGTGCGTTTTGCGCCACTTCATTTCTCTCCAATTTCCAGTCTGCCGCCGACCAGAAAGAACGATTGACGCGAAAAAGAAAAGGTTGCCTACGCAGATCGTCCATTGGGCCGACATTTGGACAGGCCTCTGATTGGGTTCCGAGCCAGACAAAGGCGGCAAGAAAACTGGAACGTTTGCTGAATGGAAAATGTGTTTCCATTTTCCAGTAGATGTGTGCTAATTTCTATGGCTCCCACTACCTGTTTCGACTGGATGGACAGTTTTCCAATTTTTACTACCAATTTCAGATTCAATTTTGAATTTGAAGGGTTTAATCAGACCGAATCAATTTCGAATAGGTCTAGTAGTAGATCAGTAAGGTGGTGGTACTGGTGCTCAACGCGGTCCCAGTATACTTTTACATAATGTTATTTTATTAAAAAGAAAACTACCTACTTACAATCATTTGACTAAAACAAAATGTATGCTCTTCAAAATATACTTCCTGAGCTTTCATACACAAACGCAAACGTCTGGTAAAATTTGCAACAAATGTATTATGCTGTAGTAAAAAAAAATGTCTACATATTTTTGGACCAAGTTATTGAGAATCCTAAAGTAACTTACGAAAAAAATCAGCCCTTATTATGTATAGGTACTCGTATGAGATTCAGAATGGTATTCTTGTTATACAATGATTTATAATTGCGTTATTATAAAAGCTATGTTTCCTTATCCCATAAAATCTTACAATATCCGAGATAGGTACTCGATTTCACCGTCCTGATTGAAACCGGCTGTTTACCTCCACAAGGGCGTGTCGATATCGGTACTCCTTAATTTCGTTTTATTTGTCGAAAGGAACTCGTGTCCCTGCGGACCACCTAATGTTACTCACGTTAACGTGAGCTGGAAAAGACGGATGTAGGTTATCCTCATTCCTCAAATCTGTTTTTTTTTTATATTTGTAAGCGTGATAGAAGTAATTTATTATACTAATTTAACTCTGGTATTTTTAGTCATTCGCATTTCGAATTTCGAGCGTTCGTTTTCGTGATTTTCCCTTCAATAATTTCAATATATCTCTACTACTAGTCATTTAAATTCTACTAATAGAATTGAAAACGGTGGTCAATACCACTAGATTCCCAATATCTATTGCTCGTATTTAAAAATTATCAATTCGCTGTTTTCCAGACTTTCGCTTCCAATTGAGCGCTCGAAATTAAAAAATCGGCCCCCAACACTAACAGTGCCAAGCAGCGCGTGTTTTAACCGTGGTACCAAGGCTTTTGTACCACAGGGGACCACGGGTATTTTTTTTCCCGTAGACCCACTGCACCAAAATGGGACTACGGGTAATTGAAAAGAACTGTCTTTAACCTGTGGACCACCGTTGTCATATTTGGAAGGATATAGGTAGGATTAATTATTACATTCCCGTCAGGAATGACCCGTGGGCCCACGGAAAGTTTCGTATTCAAAAAGATAACTTAAAACTGGAGCACGGTCTACGGGGAAAAAAATTACCCGTTGTCCCCCTGTGGTACTGAAGCTGTGGTACCACGGTTAAAACACCAAGCAGCGGTCGAGATGCGTGGCGCTCGCTGCGCAGCAAAATGGAAGGCGAACGAAAGTATGCGGTTATTGATATTTTAAAGTACCTATTTGAATTAATATGACAATCCGACAAAACGCTGTTGCTGAACCAGTCGTTTCGAGAACGCCGAATCCACTAAATAGCTACTAAAATGTGACGGCTGGGGCCCGTTTCTCAAAAGCTTGTAACTTGTAATACAAGCGGATGTCACTTTTTGACAGCTTTTGTTAGAAAGGGACTTCCACTTGTATTACAAGTTACAAGCTTTTGAGAAAAGGGCCCCTGGACACCTGTATTTACTTGTGCTCCGTACAATTACTTCAGGACAGTTATAACCCGCTTTGACGGTACAGTAATAACGCTGCAATAATGCTTTTACAAATGCGTTCAAATAAGACATAGGTACTTAGGTACTATTTATTTTATTATAATATATGTCGCTCTAACACAGTCTGTGCCCTCTACTTAAACAATCGCAATAAAGCATTTATATTACCTCTCATCGATCAAAAACAATAGCTGATCAAAATATAATTTACTAATACAGAAATCGACTAACCATATCGTAAATTGTCGCAGTATCCTTAATAACCCCCTATGTCTTTTGTGCTTAAAATTTGTGTAATAACTACATTGGAAGAAACATTCATTCATTCAATTGTATACCTTATAATATTAGCAAAAATACCCAGTAATAATGTTTTTTCGCGTGAAGATATTGAAGATATCACAGGCGCAGAACATTATTCTGTCATAAGTACATAAGGGTGTTCAACCCTGATTTGGCCACAACCGTAGACCTTTTTTTTAGAGTCTGCCCGCGGAGGGGAAACGTCTGTAGGGTTGTCACACGAATTTGACATCTCGTGTCGTGTTTCTTCTTTTATTGCAATTTTGTCAACGAATGTCGAAGAGTGATAACTGATAACTCAGACTAATAACGCATAGACAGATAGTCCCCATACGGTTAACCTGCCAAAAGTGAAGCCGAAACACGATGGATGTGTGCGTGCGACGCTCGTGTTTTACGCTCAGCAAACACACACATATATACAAAATATGTTACCAGTATTCATTTACTTCTCTCAAACTAGGGGAATTTTAGCAACATCCACACTTGGTTATTAATAATTTGGAAGTGTGTAGATTCGATTTTGTAGCAAAACCTTTTTGTTTTTGTTTATTTTGGGATTTATTGCATTTCTGTAGGTACTTTGTGAAAAAAGGTTTAAATAAATAGCTGATAAGTTTTTACAATTTTTTTTATTAGCAAATGTGCATAAAATAATAAGAATAAATTTAAATAGGACAGAGCATATTCGACTGTGTTTAGTCGGTTTCCAATGTTTCCATATTGCGTCATTCCGATTTAGTCTAATTTTTTCCTTCCATCACGCAGACAGAAGCAGATCAGTCAAAAATCTGAAACGAACATTACACAAAATAAAAATAAGAAAAAAACTAAACACCTAAATAATTAACTTAATTATAATTTTGTATAATTATACAATTAAATTCAATTGAGCGTATTTATTTTTAGAATGTAGACGTCATGTCCCATTTGGAGGAAAAAATATTCACTACACTGGCAACATTTATAAGAAATGGCGGCTGACGAAAATTTGGATTTTTGTATTTACGATTATGTAAAAATATCACATTAAACTCGATACTTACGCGTGAAATGTAATATCAGGCGGTTTGTTTTTATTATATGATGCGTTGTGACACCCATTCACTGTACAAACAACCATCTTTCCTGTACTTAGTTTCTGATTTTTAAACGGTACACAAACCGATTTGACTTCGAGTACTGCGAGGGCCGTTCGAATACGATGATACGAGTGCGACGTGACGTCGCACTTGAAATGGCTTCACTGGGGGTGTACGGACTAGGTATCTATGCCTTATAAATCTATGAATGATAATGCCTTCGAGCAACACCGGCTTCCGACACGTCGAACGATAATGCCATTCACGAAACCGCGAACAATTTAAAGAACACTTCGTGTTCCGAATTCATTGATTATTTTGATTGTGTTGGTAGGTGTTTGAGTTATGAGTCTGTTTAAAATGTCGACATATTTTTATCATCAGAAGAATAAATGCCCTTACCAGGATTTGAACTCGGCACCATAGGCTTCATAGCCAGAGTCACTGCCCACTAGGCCAGACAGGTCATGAAAGCGTAAATAATACCAAAATTGATGTTCAAAATCCCTTTGTTACGTGGTATTCACTCTCTGGAACAATAAGTGGGCAAATAATCAAATAGCAGTCGGCCATAGACAAACAAACGGAATCAGAGGGCCTACCGCGAACCACGTTCGATGTGTTGTCTCCTTGTCACACTTACGTACGAATGTACAAGTGCGACAGAGAAGCAACACCACAAACGTGGTTCGCGGTAGACCCTCAGCGCTGCCACTCGAATGCACAATATCTAGGTAATTGAAGGGAGATAGCACAACCACTGCCATGAACAAACACAATGTAAGCATAAACAGCAGTATAATTTCTTGTAGTACTATATCGTTCTTCTCCTATTACATTATTGGTGCATGTTGCTCGCGCATATACTAGCACCGTGTGCAACTGCACGTAACGTAACGTAATTGTGTAACAATAACTTACATAACGCCACTTCCGATACGGAAAGTTTATCCAATTAATCGCTAGATGGCACTAGCGTCGAGATAGATCGCGCAAGCGTTAGACTTTCACAGTTTCATGGCATGTATTAGACATTAATGTGCAAACCGTTCGCTAGATGGCGGTGGCTTTAGATGGTTTGTCATTCGTAGAATACCTAGTTATAAGGTTTATTAAATAGACCTACATAATGCGAAGTATCAGCAACTCTGTGTATTTTATTTCTAGAGGTACTCTGAGACTGATTAAAGTATTTGAAACCAGTTGGTTAAGTTCGTGCTGAGGGTGTTTGCTCCTGCATAGGGTAAAGGCACCAGTAGTCAGCCTTATAACGACTTTTTTAAGTTTGAACGTTCAGCATTTCTACAGGATTAGTCGGATAATTAAACAAATGACATAGTTAGATCAATTGTTTATCATAATTTTAAAACAAAATATAAAAAAAATAACAATCCTCTTTATAATATCTCTAATTAAGTTTAAACAAAAAGTGGCACTTTTCTCCAGTAGTCAGCCTCCAAAATCCAGTAAGCAGCCTCTGTGTACCCAGTACTCAGCCTTTATAATATTCATAATAATTTGATCAAAATCACTTATATTTATATCATAACATTCATAACCAACAATATGATTATCATTATTTTTTCTTATAAGTACATACAATTTTTATGACACGAAATTTGTTAGTTAAGTACTATGTACTTAACTAAAAAAATTGTCAAGCGGACCCCAGGCTCCCATGAGCCGTGGCAAAAATGCCGGGATAATGCGAGGAAGTAGAAGGTATCCGGTAAAAAATAATGAAACGATTCTGATGCAGATCTAATTATCATTAATAAACAAAGTCATATGTAATCACCTACCAGGAAAAAGCAAAATGATAGTTATGTATAGTTAACGTCATAAATATGTATACACTCTTGAACCTTATTTCAACGAGATAAAGTTTAAAAATGTGGACATATTATTGGCGGCGACGTACCAAGCAACGTCAATGGCTGAGTATTGGATCCGCGGAGTGAAGTGAAGAAGTTCCAGTGGTCAGCCGCATTATAACGTAATTTCAAATGCGGCTGACTACTCGGTTTTACTTAAAATTGACTAGGGCATGCCTAACTAAATTAGAAAATGTAAATTTAACGGTCCTAACGATCGCATCGGCTCGAAAATAATAAAATAAACGAATAACCCAAAGGTCAGCCGTGGAGGGCTAAACACAGGATTTTTTGGAAAAAAGTGTTATCCAGTGGCCAGCCCCCTCAATTTATAAGTGAAATATTGATATTTTCATCAAAACATAATCCAATTTAATAGATAAACTAATAAACAAACCAATCATTAACATAGTTTTTCTTGCCTGTTAAGAGAACCCCACGTGCAGTAAAAAATATGGCGGACATGACACTTTTGCACTCGTCGACAAACAGCACCTGTATGAACGAGTATATTTCTTCCCCCCGTTCCCTCACCGCACCTGTCGTGTGACGTATTAACCAATAAGAAATCAAAGCTCCTATTTGAGTACTCGCGATTTGTTTAAACGAATATACCAGATATTTATGACCAATAAACGACTCAAAAGGCTGACCACTGGTCCCTGGCTGGCCACTGGTGCTGTTACCCTACTCTAATCTTGTGGGTCTACAGTCTACACTTTCACGCGGACTGTGTTACCTTTTTGTGCAAAGTTAGAGTTAGACGAAGAAAAGTCTGCATAGATTTTGATAGCCCATGCAGTGCAAGTGTTATTTTAACCGTTAAACTTCTATGAAATTATGACGTATAAATAAAATAACACTTGCAATGCGTGGGCTATCAAAATCGTTGCCTTACGAACTTTGTAAAAATCCGCCAAGTTTGAAAATAAGCTAATTGTCGTCAACTTTACTACTGTCTCTCGCTGATAGGAACGCCCCATCATTTATATTCTGCACCTAAATATAAAAAAAAATGTTTTAGTAATTTTATCATGGCTTGAACCGTTCAAAGTGTGATTTTTTTTTGACAGTGGACATAAAAACGTCAACAACATTACGTCATGTTTCCTAACCTAAACCTCACCTAAACAAAAAAAAATTACTACTTACATAAATTGTTACCATGCCTAACAGTGGGACACTTTTTCTGGCTAATAAAATAAGTTTTACTTTTCTTTCGTGTTCTTTGAGATCTCATACTGTGTATTACCTACTATGACTACCATTTAAGTGTGTGCACTTACGTTACATATCTCCTGGCTTCTACGCTGCTAGTCACTAATCAATCACTACGTAACAACCTGACCAATATAGCTTAACTATAGTTTGTCAAAGGACTGTCTCATTTGAAACATAGACAGAGAAAATCATACTATATTTGTCTTACACTATTACTAGCACCGAAAAGAAAAGGATGAGTATAGTTTTTTGTTCTTATTTACTGACAAATTTGGTTTCACCAACTATAATCATAATGTATTTTGGGGTCAAGAGAAGAGAAGAGTCGTGAAATGTAAGAAAGAGATCCAATACATTTTACGACTCTTCTCTTTCCGCGCATACTATAGCAGGATGCTTCTTTAACAGATTTCTTTCGCATTTCTAATATTATTGTAAAGATAGCGAGTGCTGGCTTAAAACTAAGGTAATCTCTTGTTACACTTAGGGCTTGTGCACAAATCACGCGAGGTTCGACAGGGGGAGGGGGGGTCACGACTCACGTGTATTTTTCTACAGTGAACGAAACTAAGAAAAAAAAAACCGGGCAAGTGCGAGTCGGACTCGCGCACGAAGGGTTCCGTACCATAATGCAAAAAAAAAAAACAAAAAAAAAGCAAAAGAAAAAACGGTCACCCATCCAAATACTGACCACTCCCGACGTTGCTTAACTTTGGTCAAAAATCACGTTTGTTGTATGGGAGCCCCATTTAAATCTTTATTTTATTCTGTTTTTAGTATTTGTTGTTATAGCGGCAACAGAAATACATCATCTGTGAAAATTTCAACTGTCTAGCTATCACGGTTCGTGAGATACAGCCTGGTGATGGACGGACGGACGGACGGACGGACGGTCGGACGGACGGACAGCGAAGTCTTAGTAATAGGGTCCCGTTTACCCTTTGGGTACGGAACCCTAAAAAGCCTACCACATGAGTAGATACTTTTTCTCGGTTCCGTTAAACATAAATCTTCACTCTGCACTTCAAAATATCGAGTCTATTTAACGAAAATAGAAAAATAAACAAGATTTTCTATATACAAAACTATTTATCTTAAACTTAAGTCGAATGAAAAAAATTCAAAAAGATACACGTGAGGTTGTGTTTTAGCCAAAAACCTCACCAAATATCACCATGGGGGAGGGGGGGTCAAAAAGTAGCCGAAAACACCTCGCGTGATTTGTGCACAACCCGTTATTCCGATGTCAAGTTATATTGGTCATAGATATGCCTATGATTTGTGAATTAGGTACCTATCTGGTAAGTGATTCTAACGATCCAATTGGAACTATGCTTCACTTCTCTTCACTTCTTTTAAAATTATGGCTTCAGTCCAGTGGGACTATTTCACCAGTATCAAGGTATTAGGAGCTAAATACGACGACTAAAATTTTACGGTTAGTACAAGACAGTGTACGGTGATTTAATTATTTAGCTCTTGTAAAGCGATAACTGGACTTTACAAGTAGCACGTGGACTACCGGCCGTTGACTCCAAAATGGTGGTTAAAAGCATTTCAAGATTAATTCTCCATTCACTGCACACTACCACATTAGTTTACTGTATAAAAGGCTATCGATATTACACTTAAAAAAATTTTTTAAACAATATTAATGAGCAAAATAAAGAAATTAATCACGACGCGTGACTATCAAGATGGCGCTTGAACCGGAAGTCCTCGGACAATGCTTATGTGTGCTTATAAGACGTCACAGCGGTACGATACCGATCTGTCAATGATGATTGGTCATAGATATGCCTATGATTTGTGAATTAGGTATCTGGTAAGTGATTCTAACGATCCAATTCGAACTATGCTTCACTTCTATTCACTTCTTTTAAAATTATGGCTTCAGTCCAGTGGGACTATTTCACCAGTATCAAGGTATTAGGAGCTAAATACGACGACTACAATTTTACGGATAGTACAAGACAGTGTACGGTGATTTAATTAATTATTTAGCTCTAGTAAAGCGATAACTGGACTTTACAAGTAGCACGTGGACTACCGGCCGTTGACTCCAAAATGGTGGTTAAAAGCATTTCAAGATTAATTCTCCCTACAAAAGGCTATCAATATTACACCTGAAAAAAAAAACAATTAAACAATATTAATGAGCAAAAATAAAGAAATTAATCACGACGCGTGACTATCAAGATGGCGCTTGAACCGGAAGTCCTCAAACAATGGTTATGTGTGCTTATAAGACGTCACAGCGGTACGATACCGATCTGTCAATGTCAAAAGTGACGTTTTTGGTTGAAGAAGTGTCAGTTTTGACTGACATATCGGTATAGTATCGCTGTGACATCTTATAAGGATTGTTCGAATTGGGCCGTGTAGTGGCTGATGCGATCCATCGCCCATGGATTCAATTACATATATGCAGCGCCGCGATAGAGGGAATTGAGGGGCTAACTAAATTATTGAACCCACTGTTCGTGGATGTTATCAAATTTGCTTATCGAGTCGAAAATTCAGCCGCGCTGTAGGTCTACCATTTCTGAGGCGGTTGGTAAGAAGTTATTATGGTCTGAGGGCACTGTTGGCCGAACGTTAATTGCAATATTTGCAATTGACCATTAACCATTACAAATTGAACCGTAAACGGTAACGGACGGTTACAGTTGACGGTTCAACTTGTACTGGTTAATGGTCAAGAATTTTCAATTGCATGAACGTTTCGGCCAACTCTGTCTGAGGGCCTACCGCGAACACCGAAGCTCGCAATTTGCGGGCGTCTTTCTCTGTCAATTTAATGACGACTTAATTGGAGTAAAAGAGAAAGATGCCTTGAAGAAGAGAAACGGTAATGTCTCTCTATCACTCTTCCATATAAGTGCGACAGAGGGACGTTAGGGATTCGCTCGCTAAGGCGTAAACGATTGGCATCTTGGATAGGCCTCCATGGTCATAATTGCACTGTTTTAAGTTCAACTGGCCTCTGCAAGCCGTTGGAATAGGGAACCCTAGGTGTAAATTGATTTTAGATGCCATTATCTATAGAATAATGAACGCTGAACGAACTATAATTGATCTCTACGAAAATCTATAGGCATAATTTTAACAATAGTGCTTTAGTTAAATTAAAAAGAGTGGGAATAAATCAAAAGTATTCAATGTTGATGACATAATTACATTAACATCGGGTTTCTTGAACAGCATTTCAAGGCTCAGAAGTCAAACAGTGTTCTAACAGGAATGCTGATACGCAATAATGTAGTAACCCACATTCATTTTGTAACCATAAATAAGTGTTCCGTGAACAAAGCTTTGTACGGAACACTAAAAATTGACGCTTAAAGTTAACATCTTTTTGCTAAATTCATGTGGGTTGACACATTATTGCTTATCAGCATTTGTTATTTATTTATGGATACGACACTGTTTTAGAGCACCTGGTCTAACTCAAGCTGCTTCATCTAGAAATGTCCATACCTCTGTGTGCCACATCTCAAGCTTCAAAGCACTTCACTGCAACGATCCTCACGCTAATGCTGTGGGCTAATGAGCTACCTTGCGTGCGTCGCCTGAGACAAGGACCCGGCGAGAGCATGTTGGGTCATGCTCTGTGTAGGGTTCCGGGGTTCCGTAGTTGCCCGTCCGTTCCAGGGCATTGTCATTTTAACTTGCACTTTAAAGCGTGACTTAAGTCGTGTTTCAGTAACGTCTAATCATTACATTCCTGACAAAATGTATGGGATTTGACATTGACCATCAGTTTTGTAACTATTGCTAACCGGCCGTTAAAGGTGCACAGTTAAGTGAAAATGCCCTACAATATATCATAATTATGGTCAATTTATCATATGGTATTTATTACAGTTACTGGATTTAAAGTAAATAGGTACTATTCTAGAGATTGAGGTTGTCACTCTTCAGATACCCGATGGCAATAACAATATGGACCTTCGCAGCGCTTATGTACATTGACTAAAAAGGGATGACTTGCGAAAACTGAAAAATGGGTTAAGGATGACTCAGGTAAGACCAGGCTCCAATTTCACCACGGTGACAGGTGCGACAATTGTAAAACATCACTGTTGCTGACGTCACAGGCATCCATGGGCTACGGTTACCGCTTACCATCGGGCGGGCCGTATTCCTGTTTGCCACCATCATTGTTTTATTCAAAAAAACTTTATTATATCGGAAAAAAACAGATATTTATCTTGCTAAGTTTATGACAATTGTCACAAGAAACACTACAATTGTCACGAAATTCCGACATATAACTCATTACCTGTCAAGAATTACCTACAATTCTTCTAAATCTTGACAACTGTCAGAAACTTCGCAAAAGAAATATCTGTTTTTTTCCGATATAATAAAGTTTTTTTTAAATAATACAATGATGGTGGCAAACAGGAATACGGCCCGCCCGATGGTAAGTGGTAACCGTAGCCCATGGATGCCTGTGACGTCAGCAACAGTGATTTTACAATTGTCGCACTTGTCACCGTGGTGAAATTGGGGCCGGCCCTGTCCGGGCTGGAGCTTCCGGCGCTTACTTTTCTATGACATGACAGGCGATCACGTGATGCTTACCATAGAACACGATGCGCCGGAAGTTCCGGCCCGGACATGGCCCGGTCTAACATAAGTCATCCTTTAAACGATTGATTGTATTCAAAATAGTTTTTAATAAGCTTGAATAAGTTTACTAAGTAGGAAACTTCATTTTCAAAATTAGACCCACCTCTTAGGACATATATTATCTTTTTGGACTTCAGGAGCGATTTCTATTCGAAAATATTAAGTTTATTGAAAAACGATAATCAAGACCCCGTATTCGTTTTTAAAGACCTATCGACTATGAAGACTAAGTACAGTAAGTACCACAAGTACCACAACATTGCGATTGAAGCGAAAAAATATATAGGTATTCATCCCATTTTAATAACAAAACTTCCGTGAGACACAGACATATTAAATATATTAAGAACGGGTCACTCACGTATTTTAAGTCGAAAAACGCTCGACATGTTTCACTCCGAACATGAACATGTCGAGCGTTTTTCGACTTTAAATACGTGAGTGACCCGTTCTTAATATATTTGGTATTCATCCCACTTTACATGTATTAGGTTTGGGAATTTTCTTTAAGTTAAATTATTTACTACACTGAGAGACGGATATGGTGAAACTAAAAAGGTTCCTATTTGAATGCGGATCCCCAATAAATGTCAGGCATTGCCCATGGTATAATAATATACTCCGCCTGGTACTCCATTCCCGTCTTTTCTAGGTCACCTAACTGACACGCGCCTACGTCATCATGCGACAGCGCTATATGATAATATGCGATAGCGCTATATATAGCGGCCATGTTGTTGTGACGTAGGCCCGTGTCACTCTGGGAATGGAAGACCATGTTTTATTAGACTATGGCATTGCCTACAGATTGTGACTAGCACAGTATCTGCTTGATTGCTTACGTATTTCTTCCAAGGCTGTGCGTGCCTGCTGTTCTTTTGTTTGTTAGATCATTTTATTATTCAACATTTTTTTCCTCAATAAATAAAACAAATCTATAATTTACTTTATTATTTCTCCGGCTTAATTAAGGTTTAACGTGAAAGCTAAATGTATAAGCACAGAGAAAAAAATACATAGAGTGCTCACTCCATACAATCAGTTTTAGTACCAAAACTAGAGTCTGGCTAGCCAAATTTTGTTGACAGATATTTCCTTGTTGTATCACCAATTGTCTATGATTAAAAAAAATTAAAAGTCTGTTGTCAATTTATGTAATTCATTCAAATTGTTCGCGGTTTATAACGTGTTTATTTTAAATAATATTATTAATGACTATACCGAGTGAGGTCCGCAAACTATTATTTAAGCTCGTAAATAATTACGACAATGTGCGAAGTCGAAATGAAGCGTGGTATAATGAAAAACTGCAATGTTTACAAGTCGTAAACAATTTAGTAGGTTGGTGCTCTATATATATTTTGATCCTTTAAGTACTTGTTCTAATATTTCTCTTTAACTTTGATTAAGTAGGTGAATTTATTAATACCTTAATCTCATAAACAGGACAAGTGTGTAAAGAAACGGATAAACTAGAAGTTCTGGCAAATATCAATAAACTCAAAACATTGGACCGTAAACATGTGTGTTTGTCGTTGACTGTACTTTACGTAGTGGTAGAAATTATGTGCGCTGACATTGAGTGCACGTCAACGTATGTTTAATTTATTTCCTTACCTTACGTGTGCACTGAAATTCAAAAATATTTTCTAGTATCAAAACTATAATTCCTATTACACTAAGTGTGACCAGCCCAAGATTCTAATGCTCAACAATTTTCAGCTAATATTATAACTGGATTAACCGGAACTCTATTTTCACTTCCTTCTGCTTTTAATATTAGTTGTAAATTGTCGTTCAATACAACGTTCGTGAGTCGACTAGAGAATTCTAGTATGTATCAAGTAGCGATACCTACTGATAATTCCGCTACTCGATGCTAGATGTCGACTGCGAAAATAATAGTCGTTTTGGTACCAACCTGATGTATGGAGTGAGCACTCTATTCTTACTATATTTCTCTATCGTATGTAAGTTACAAGCTTTTATTTAGTTTCACCTGACCGTCGTCTGTCGGTCTGTAATCAAATCTTGCAAGTTAAATTTGATCCACTTCCCGGTTTCCGATTGAGCTGAAATTTTGCATGCATGTATAAATTGGATGACAATGCAATATTATGGTACCATCGAGCTGATCTGATGATGGATACAGGAGGTGGCCATAGGAACTCTGTGATGAAACAGCGGAAACTAATTGTGTTAGGGGTTTTTAGAATTGTCTCGATGAGTATTAGTTGTCTGTCGTAAGAAAAGTACAGTCAGCGATAAAAGCTTGTACCAAAAATGAAATTTCAAAAAAGTAAATCTGAATATCTCTATATATAACGAGGTTATATTTAAGCATGTGAATAATACTCGTACCAATACAGGTCGTTCACAGGCAACCATAGCAGTCGGTCCATCTGTTGTTAATAGACTCTCGGCGAGCTACGCTTCAGACTAGAGTGCTCCCCCGTATTCCAACAACTACTGAACGCAGACGGCGTTCGCCTCATTCAAACCAGATGACCTACCGCTTAATTACACTTCCAATAGTTCCATTGTGTTTGGGTTAGGGTTGTTCATAACTATTCCAAATTTCAAATCGATAGCTTCATTAGTTCTCGAGATATTTAGCAATGTGACAGACGGACAGAGTCGACCATAAAGGTGACAGTCCATTTCCAACGACAGCAGCACAGTCCATTCATTTTACTATGGAAATTGACAATAACACCGACGCGTTCAGTACTAGTAGTGCAGCTGCAGTCAGAAATGGAATGTTACCCTAGGACCCCTAGGTTATCAAGGAAATCTACAGATACAGAGGCGACAACAACACCGCCGCAGTAATATCGCAACAGTTATGCAACTGCAGTTGACATTCGAAAGTCACCTTTAATGTGCTGAGACGAACGCTCGCTTACTGGCAAGTTTTTAGGAATGATATCCCTGCAAATTATAACCTGCGAGTGAAACCGTTGCATTTAATGAGGCATTAGTTTATGTGGGCGCTGACTGAATGTAGTAAGCAGTTAGTATTGAAATAATTGGAGATCTGTGCTCGTACAAATAAATTGAACGCGGAATATCAATTCAAGTATATTCAAGTAGTCGGCGAGTTCATTTCTCGAGCGCGGCTGTTTACTCTTAGAAAAAACTCGACAACTTTCAGTCAATAAATCTGTACTTACCTACAAATACAAAAATCTTGTTTCTTACAAATAACAGTAAAACTTAACATGAAAATGTTTACATAGATAGATAGAATACTCTTTACACCTCAGTGAAAAGATACAAAAGAAAAGAACAACATACATAATATACTTATACTTACCTAAGTTATTAAAATAGGTACCTATTTGTAAAATGTATGACTTTTATTAAAGTGTTTCATGATTGTAACACGAACTTATTTGGCCAATCACAATCATTTAAATAAATAAATAATAAATAAATAAATATTATAGGACATTCTTACACAGATTGACCAAGTCCCCCAGTAAGCTCAAGAAGGCATTTACAGGATGTTTATCGTTCTTCCTAGAAACTTGATGAAAATACTCATATCGTATACGTGGTGACAAATTTAATACTGTTACGACTAATAGCGGTCACAGGGTTAAAATGAAAAACACCTTGTTTATATAATAGAAAACTCTAATAATAAATTAATTGACCGAAGCGAAGCGAAGGTCTACGTTTTGACTCGGGCATTTTGCTTTCGTATGTCCGGATGTTCTCCTCTACAGGTCGCAATTCTTAACCGATTCTCGTGAAATTTTGTGACCGAATTTTATGACTAAATAAATTTTTTTTGTCAATCCGGTTTTTGGATATTTTTAAAAATGGCGGAGTCGTGATACCTGGCGCCTAAACAAATAGTCGTATCGATATCATAAGACTTTTTTCTTTTTGAGACATGTTTACAGAGTTAATAGCAAAAAATGCAGAAAAAAATTATCGCTGGTTTAGGCGGTATTTAGATATTTAATTTTAACTAATTTTAATTTGAGAAGGAGTAGCTAAATTTCGTCAACCCATCTAAGAACTATTTGGCTCAGTTTGTAAACGTTCGCTTTTTCTGTTTGCACAGAGGGTCTGGGTTCGATCCCCAGTAATTGTATGCTAGGATATTATAACTTTTTGTATTTTTTTACACATAAAATTCGTATTGTTTTTCTGTAATTTACTATACACCGTGTTTTTATTGAATTCCGTTAACTTCGGGGTATAGTTAAGTACGTTTATAAGAACTAAATGGCATAGTTAATTTTCAAAAAAAAAATTTTTTTTTGTTTTCTTTTTTGTTTTTTTTGTTTTTTTAAAGTAATTAAATGTAGCATATAGCGTTGTTGTAACACGGGCATTACATTTAACTCAACCAAACAATTGAAATCTGTGACATATCAATGTCATTTCGTACACCAATCGACCGAGATTGTACTTAAGTTTAGTAGCAAATGTATGAACTCATTCTAAACACTAATCAATATGTAAGCCGGCCCTAAGGCAAGTGTACACGCTTGTAGAGGCCTTATAGTAAAAAAATAAATTATGGATTATCTCCGAAATGGACTTAATTAGAACATCGGTGTCTTTGAGAAAGTTACTTGATTTAAGCTCAGGAATGCACCCTTGAAATTAACGGAAATCAAAAAAAACACGGTGTATTTAAAGCTCTTAGCACCATGTTATTTCAAGCTCTGCTCGCGAGGTCTACAGCTCACAGAGCCACTAGTGTAGTCTGTGCGGAAAGAGAAGAGTCGTAGAATGTATGGGTTCCTTTACATTCCACGACTCTTTTCGTGTTCTCACTTTAATAATATTATCTCCTAGGCATTAGGCACTAGGCGTTTAAATTCTACTAATAGAATTGAAAACGAGTGTATTCGCAATCTCTATAGCATTTCGCCTTTTTTCACAGATTTTCGAGTGACGAAATCGAGTGCTCGAAAGTCAAATATCTCGCCCCCAGACTACACAAGTGTACCGCTGTCAAGAAGAGCAGTTCAGTTCGTTCTCCTCAAACTTGCCAATCTTCTCTGCTTGGTGTACGGTGTCCGGCAATGCGTCTTCTGTGGTATCGGGCACCAACAGTGTGAGCAGGCCGGCTGTCAGAGAGACGAGGCCGAAGATGACTGATGGAAGGCCAGACCAGTACACCATCTGCAAAAGCAACAGGGAGTATGCAACGTTCTGCCGAGAGATATTGTAAACCATACAGTAACTCAGGGCCGGATTTCCACCTAGCCCACAAGGCCCGGGCGTAATAGGGACCCAGGCAAAAGAGCGATGGTTTTGAGATGGAGAAGGTGGCCCCCAAAATTTCAAGTGCCTAGGGGCCCTAGGTCTCAAAGTCTGGTCCTGTATGCACGTATGTATAGTGATGTCTTGCTCGCACACACGCAGCGTGCGGATCCGCATCCAGCAATGCGAAGGCCGCTTTAGAGCCTCGTGTAAAGCCTTATTAGTTAAAATGTAATACATAGATTCATCACGTTATAGACACGGCTATTGTGTTTCTTACGTGTCTAACTAAATTAGTTAACTTACAGTTTTATGACTTTGGTTATCAATTCGAACGATTTGAATTTTAATACAGACTTCTTTGTACTTCCAAGATTTGGACATTTCATAGCCTCTTTTGCTAGCTTAGGGGCCATAAGCTTAAGGGCCCGTATCCAAGACACCCGGTTCCCTAACATAATACTATAGGTATCTACTTTTCTAGTATACAATTAGTATGGCGACGACGTGGGTACTTAAGTTGGGGCACCGACCATACAGTTATATTACCCAAAGGAATGTTTCTACTTTCTACCAACTTTAAAGAGGTTCCCAATTCGACCGGATCTTTTTTCCTAACCGGAAATAAGTAAAACATAAAAAAACCGGGCAAGTGCGAGTCGGACTCGCGCACGAAGGGTTCCGTGCCATAATGCAAAAAAAAAAACGAAAAAAAAGCAAAAAAAAAACGGTCACCCATCCAAGTACTGACCACTCCCGACGTTGCTTAACTTTGGTCAAAAATCACGTTTGTTGTATGGGAGCCCCATTTAAATCTTTATTTTATTCTGTTTTTAGTATTTGTTGTTATAGCGGCAACAGAAATACATCATCTGTGAATATTTCAACTGTCTAGCTATCACGGTTCGTGAGATACAGCCTGGTGACAGACGGACGGACGGACGGACGGACAGCGAAGTCTTAGTAATAGGGTCCCGTTTTACCCTTTGGGTACGGAACCCTAAAAAATATCTGGGAGACCGAGCTACGCTCGGAAAACATATAAAACTCAAAAATGCGCGTTTTCCCAGAGATATTAAGACCTCTCCATATAGCAAATTTCATCGAAATCGTTAGAGCCGTTTCCGAGATCCCGAAATATAATAATATAAACATATACAAGAATTGCTCGTTTAAAGGTATTTTTACGTAGATATAGGTTCATAAGCACATCAAAGTGTCTTATACAATAAATATGTTTTTGTAATTGGTACCTATGTATTTATCTATGTATGTTTGTCAATTTATTGCAGCACGTAAACAAGTTCACAAAAAAAATAATTGTAATGCGTTTCTTTAATGTTTGACATGTGCAATTAAAAAATATTTGTGTAATGTTATCTGATACTGCCTTGTTTACATGGTGATATCAAAATTATTTTTCACATCACCTATTCGGAAAAGGGCTTTTTCTTCCCCGCTAGGAGGGATCAAAGTGACACTTTTCTGTTCTAGGACACTTTTTGTTATTTTTTGCATTCTTTTTTAGCTTAAATTAATTCAAATTAATTGAGTGTAATTTCTACAATGGCGGAGTTCTGTGGAAACTGAATAAATATGATTGTGTCAAAGCTAAGATTTTTTTATTTTCCTCATAGTTGATGTGAAAAGCAGTACGTGTCACACGGTATCAAAATTATTTCGTCTTCGGCGTTAACACTTGAATCCCTCACTACATTACGTACATCAGGGTCAATGTATGCCCTTGACGGAAATATATCATTTTGATCCCTTGTAACACAAACTACTATTTTACATCACCAATTCGAAAATGGGCTGTTTCTTCCCTGCTAGGAGAGATCAAATTGGCACTTTTCTTCCCTGCTAGGAGGGATCAAAGGAACACTTTTTAGCTTAAATAATATTTATAAACATCATAATTATCTCATAGGTGATGTGAAAAGCAGTATGTGTCACGTGGTAGCAAAATTATTTTCATCTTGGGCGTAACACATTTGAATCGCTCACTACGCTCAGGATTCTATAATAGAATCCCTCGCTACTCTAGGGATTGTGTTATAGAATCTTTCGCTTCCTTTAGGATTCAATCCCTCGCCCTCGCCGTAAATATGTCAATTTGCTCCCTACACACACACACCCACAATCTACAATTGTGGATTATAAGCCCTTAACCATATTTCATACATACCAGCAGAGGCATTTGCGGAGCAACGATGGAGCCTATCCTCCCCACGGAGGAGCACAGGGCGTGCATAGAGTTCCTGGTGTAGGTGGGGAACAGCTCCGACGTGAAGATGTACGTGATGGAGAAGTAGACGGAAGACATGAGCTTGCCGGACATGTACAAGGTTATGGAGAGCCAGGGTAGTGCTGTAAAGAGTTATCGTTAAAAGAAACCGGCCAAGTGGGAGTCGGCCTCTCGCATGAAGGGTTCCATACCATTATGCAAAAAACGGCAAAAAAGTCACGTTTGTTATAAGGGAGCCCCATTGAAATATTTATTTTATTCTGTTTTTATTAGTATTTGTTGTTACAGCGGCAACAGAAATAGATCATCTGTGAAAATATCAACTGTAGCTATCACGGATACAGCCTGGTGACAGACAGACAGACAGACAGACTGACGGACAGAGGAGTCTTAGTAATTAAAATATTCTGCATGAGCGCTGCGGTCGTGTACAAAGAACACATAATGTATTCATGGTTTCCTAATACCTACTAAATAGTTTAGTAACTACATTAAATTCTACGGGGTCAATTAGTACCTATACATATATTGCAGGAAAAATGTATAAATATAGGACAAAGTAAAGTTTCATGATAAGAAGAAAAATTCTTACCGCTCGGAACAAATGGTTGAGCAACACACAGAACTGCGCATGCCACGAAAGTGACTATCAAAGGTATCTTTCTCTTGAATCTGTTCAGTATGTACACCACAACAAACCGTCCGGGAACATCTACAATGGACGTCAGTGCGTAGTTCACATACTTGTTTCCTTGCAGAGAGATAGAGTTAATTGTCAGTCCATGGTTGACGAACGTAGACGCAATCCACCAAACCGAGCAAACGAAAAATCTCTTTAACATTGACTTGGACTTAAATGTTTCTAGTAGAACTCTCGAAAAACTTGCTCCTTTTTCTTCTTGGTAAGAAATCTGATTTATATCCATTTCTAACTGCAAGTTGTTCTTTTTAGCAGCTGCGTCTATGATGGTCACTGCTTCGTTTTTCTTCCCTTTAGTTAGGAGCCATCGCGGGCTCTCATCAAGCAGGTATATGTAGAAAATGAATAGCAGACCAGGCGCGTAGACTGCCTGAAGAAAGTGTCTCCAATAAGGAACGAGCCAGTACAGTAGAGGGTATAGAATGCCCCCGATTGTGTAGCCGAAACCGCTGATCGTGGTGTACAAGACACGCTTGTCTGTGGCGACCATTTCTATGGCTGAAATGGACAAAATGTACGATTTTTTTATTTTACTTCATTTATACTTACAGATAAATACTTATGTATTTAGTAGATAGTCACTTGTTAGACACAAGAGACATTTTAGAGTCAAAATGATGGCATAGACACAGTGTATAAAACAATACAGTCATTCGACGAAGCCGTCTAGACAGGGCAATCGTGCGGGGTGCGAGGAGTGGGTCGCGCGCACCCGAGCTGCATACATCGCCATTGTTAGTAGCTCGTTACTACTTACAGGGCTAGCGTATCTTATTTGAAATGTGCAGTTTTTTGGGCAGCTGTGTAAAAGTCTGTGATAACTACTGCGTTCTTGTGCGGTATCGGCATTTACGCAAACATCAAAGGCGTCGGTCCACTGTTACTTTTTACACTGTGGCATAGATGAGTACCTAACAAAAAATGTCGTGTAATAAATTAAAATTGTATACATACACATCATAAAAGATGATGAACAAGGATCTCCAACCACAGCCTCCAGAAACTCGAGAGTTACATACAGCCAGTAGTTTGTTGTGAAGCTCCGCGCCAGCCCGAGTGTACTCCCTAGTGTACATGTCACGACTGTTAGAGTTTTCCTTCCTAACCTGGAATTACATCAATAAAAAGATTTCAGAGTGACGACCATACGATGGTGGAACTAATTGGTTAAATTCGAAAATAAACTGTTGGAAGAGTGCAGTTTATGAATAAAACGTAGCTAATTCGAGGATTTAATATTTTTTTACATATGTATTATGAAATATCTTAATGTTCGAAAGCAATCGGGAGTAACATTACTTTCATTAACTGTGTTTTTCTGTCAGGCATATTATCATATGGCACGTACCATGCCGGTGTTTTAACTACTGCAAAGAACATGTCTCGATAATAATTATCTAATTACCTACCAATAGAGAGCTATGAACGTGACCAGCCAAGCGTGGTTACCTTGCTTAGATACTGTAAACTGCATACATGTATTGATATCTCGCCTAGAGTTCCATAAGGTTGGAATATGCAGTAAATGTAACAATTTCCAAAAAAAAAGTAAACACAAAATAGTCCGATTCGCTTGCCAACATTTAGTTAAATTGTATTATGGCCGACTGTGCCCGTTACTGTAGGTAAATATATGTATTAGTTATGTTTTTTTTTAATTGATAAATAATTTCCAAAATTAAGCTTAATAATATAATATCTGGGAGACCGAGGTTTGCTCGGAAAACGTATAAAAACTCAAAAATGCGCGTTTCCCAGAGATAACACCTAGCTAGATCGATTTTTGGCTTCCGAACGAATGTGTAAATAATGTCGCATATTTCTTCGAAATCGTTAGAGCAGTTTCCGAGATCTCCGAAATATATAAATAAATATACAAGAATTGCTCATTTAAAGGTATAAGATATGAAACACATCCTACTCTTTACAGGGTAAACTTATTGAAGGTTTACCTTGTGACTTGTAGGTACCTACATATTTATTATGCTTCACAAAAAAAAATAGTTTTGTTGAACGAGGATAAAATACTGATGGCAATACAAAACAGAAAAATAAAGAGGATATTTAACATTTGCAAAGTTCCATTTCATGGTATGTATTAGTAATACCATGGTCATCTATAGTTTTATTGTTGTGGATAATTCGAGACCGCGCTGTTCATTATACTGTAAATACCGTAAAATATATACGTATACAATGAATATCAAATGAATACCGTTTTGAAATTAATGTATGTATGTATGCATAATACAATACCGTACGTCCTTCACCGTGTCCCTGATGTACCCACCTCCCCATTTAGATCTCTCTTGACGGCTCTTTTATTTTAAGATAAGATAACATAAGATAAGATAGGTAATCATTTATTTCATTTCAATCTTATCTCTCATTCTTATTCTTATTGTATTTATTTTAATCTTTATTTTCATTTTTAGACACGAACTCTGTGATAGGTACAGTTTAAATTTGCGGGATTTCTGTCTGAAATATAATTTACTTGTTTTGTTTTATTAATAATAAATAAATAATCATATTTTTTTTCTAACTAACAACTTCCAACAACACAAAAAAGTTGATCCACCCAAATCCCTACACCTTATAAAACAAAGTCCCCCGCCGCGTCTGTCTGTTTGTGTGTTTGTTCGCGATAAACTCAAAAATTACTGAACGGATTTTCATGCGGTTTTCACCTATTAACAGACTAGAGTGATTCTTGAGGAAGGTTTAGATGTATAAGTTGTTAACCCGTGCGAAGCCGGGGCGGGTCGCTAGTAAAATAATAATCTAAACCACTAAGTAGCAATGAATGGGCCTGAGCCATATGTATAAGCAATGGGCGTCGTCACACAAATACGAAGGTCATTCATATTATTTATATTCAAACGATTTACTAACAAGGAAATTTAAGGTACTTACCGTCGTAATACCACTTCACTACACAAATAAAAATATAACTTTGTCTATAAAGTTTTTGTGAATTGTAAAAACTGTGAAATCCAAAGTAGGTATAATGCTTATTTTTTGTATGCATTATCGCTCTGATGTTTTGTTCAGTCACGGTCATAATCATAAATACGTTTGATCAGTTTTTCATTCAAATTTTCAACAAAATAATGTTTACCACCATAACTTTAGTGATAAGCTTAACCGAATAAAATTCCTAATTCCGAGTACCTATCCAGGGATCTTGAAAAATTAAGATTTTTTTATTCCTAATTTAATTCATTTCTTCATTTTTAAGTTTTGTTAGAGTCTGTTCGGAAAGAGAAGAGTCGTGGAATATATTGGGCCCCACGACTTTTCACTTTTCGCATAGACTCTACTCTCATTATCATGCATTATTATTATTACATTTTCCGAGGCATGCTCTTACGGCCCGATTCGAACTTTTAGATACGTCAAGTATTACGACTAGATTCGATATGGATTAGATATGTTATGGCAGTGTCAAAGGTGACGTTTTTGTTTGAAGAAATATCACTTTTGACACTGACATATATCTAATCCATATCGTATCTAGTCGTAATATTTCACGTATCTTAAAGTTCGAATCGGGCTGTTCGTCTGTATAATAATAAAATTATATATTGACGTACCTATCCGAAAGAGGTCCCACGATCAGCAATCCCACCATGTATCCAAAGCTGTGCATGGTGCCTACTAGAGTCCGCTTCCATTCTTGACACGCCAAGTCGAACTAACAAACAAAAGAAGAAAACAAAAAAAAACATAAACAATAAATGTATGTATGTACATATTACATATAGGTACCGGGTGGGGCCTGTCACGAGCAAACATAGGGTATTTGACTACTAGTCAAATCAGTTTCCTTTTTCGAACTGTCAAAACGATTTGCTACTATGGAATTTATATGAAACACTAGCATGCGACGTCAAGACTCAAGATCAAAATTATCTACTCTTTATAATTTTATACGGGTTTTAAAATAGAAATTGTGTCTAAAAATAACTGATGTTTACGTTTCTCTATTAATATTCTGGTACTTTATTTCTTGCATGGTGTAAAATAATTTACTTTAAATACAGTACGTTTGAGGAGTTCAATTTATGTCTTAAATATAGGGTATTTGACCCTATATTTAAGACATAAATTGAACTCCTCAAACGATGACAATTTGTTTAATAACTTTTAGAAATTATTAAGTCTTTAGATTTCCTATTTTACAAACACATTAAATATTATCTTCAATGTACGCCATTATCGTTGTAATTGACGTTGCTTGTCACGTTTTAAACGTAACAAACTTCGCAACATAATACGTCTTAAAATAAACTTCAAAGTGCACTAAAATCAAAATACAAGTTATTTTTAAAAGTCGCTAAACAAATTGGGGGCCGAGTTTTGAATTTCGTGTATTTCGTTCAATAATATCTCCACTACTAGGCATTTAAATTCTACTAATAGAATTGAAATCGAGTGGTCATTACCACTAGATTTCAAATTTCCATCGCTGGCTTTTCAAAAATTAGCATTTCGCCGTTTTCCACCGATTTTCGAGTGACGAAATCGAGCGATCGAAATTCAAAAATCGGCCCCCAGGTCAGTTCTCTAGTACCTACAGCATATTTGGAGAACAGGTTAAACCAGGTATTACCTTTCTTTTTTTGTGTCTGTTTGTTTGAGTCATCCTTAAATCTTTAAAAGTCACCTAGACGACGCGCTAACTCGGATGCAATTTTAGTTAGGTACTTTCCTACATTGCGGACTATTGAGGTTACATCCAATTCAGCCGACCAATCATATACTGCAATGTAATAAAACTCGCATGCGAGTTTTCGCACCGTCTAAACGAGCCTATTCCAGTTAAGTCAAATTGAGATTCCTCCTGGGACCCAGATGCACTTATTTTGTTTTTGAATTTGGAATCCTCAGTAATTCAATGAAAGTTCAAAATACATAGCGGAATATGTACAAAAAATTGTACGCAGGGTCTTAGGAGGTTGACTTAAAATTTACCTCTGCCACAAAGCTTCGCGGGTCGTCATAGACCCACTCGGTGCAAAAAGAATCGACTTGGCAATCTCCAAAGTGAGATCTGTTAAATTGACTTGTGTTCATCCCATCATCAGAATAATGTTTGCATCTGCAATGTAAAGACAAATGTACTATTAGTCAAGTGTACAAATATGAGTGCACACCAGTGTTGGCCGAAAGTTAATCCAAATTGAAAATGCTGGCCATTAACCATTATAAATTGAACCGTAATCTGTAATCGTACGTTACGGTTTAAGGTTCAATTTATAATGGTTAATGGCCAACATTTTCAATTCGCATTAACTTTCGGCCAACACTGGTGCACACATCATACTAAAAAACCGGTGAAGTGCGAGTCGGACTCGCGTTCCAAGGGTTCCGTACATAAGTCCGACTCACGCTTGACTGCACATTTCTAATAGGTTTTCCTGTCATCTATACTTAAAGTACTATTTTGTGTATTTTTTTTCAAAATTTTAGACCCAGTAGTTTCAGATATAAAGGGGGGGAGGGAATGGTCGGACAGACAGACAGACGCACGAGTGATCCTATAAGGGTTCCGTTTTTCCTTTTGAGGTACGGAACCCTAAAAATATGTCGAGTCAACCGGGGTAAATGCGTCTCTTGTGGTAAATGCGTCTTTTGAAGATATCTTCCAAACGCAACATAACTGCTTAGAGCGGTTGACACTTTTTTAAGAAAATTGTTAATCGTTTCAGGTGTCAACCAGTGTAGTCAGTTATGTTGTTTTTGTAAACATCCCTTCAATTATTATAACTATTATAGCCGTCTACACTAAAAGTTCAGTAACCAGCACACTTCGAATAGGGAGGGTTGCAATAGTTCTAAAATGTTCAATTAAAAAAAAAGAAAAGTTTAAAAGACGCATTTACCTCAAGTGACGCATTTATCCCGGTTGACCCTCCCATATTATGTCAGCGAATTAAGAACTATGGGACATATTTTTGAGAAATTAAGTGTCTTGATTGCTTAGGTACGTTGCGCGATGTACTGAGAAAGGAGCTGGAAGCCGGAGACATGCTGCTTACGCATGCAGTCAGTGTGGCTTGTCCTTTAGCTGTCGGATAATAAGAGAAGACAATGTTTACCTGTATTTGACCTCCTCGGTGATAAACACATAGTTGGTGTACGCTATGGAGTTGAAAACATTTATCAGGGTCAACCATACCGTGGCTGCAGTGTGGTAACGGTCCCATACGCCGAATTTCTCCAAAATATCGTCTAAATGTACTTTGTTGGATATTATTGTCATCTTTGATTCTTTAGTGGCATTGGGTGATTATTAGTTTTGATTTAAGGTAGGTCACTTATATTTATAATTTATCTTTATATTGATATAAAGTTATATTTCACATTTGAATTTGACACACACACAGGCACTTCCAATAATCATAGATATCTTCTTATAAAAAAATTACCTGCTTAAGCTGCTAATTCAATTCAGGTAACAAACAAAAATATTGATAATGGGGAACAAAAAGCGAAAAATAACACATATAGATAATTAGAATTAAAAATATACAGAAGCCAATACTGTTTCTACTACTGAATTTAGATCATTACCTATGATTGCTCAGTTAAAGTTACTATTATTTATTTACAACCTAACACTTACTACTTACTCTTTACAAAGCATCATACCTAATTTAATTGTTTTTGTTGTTGCATTTAACTAATTTAGCTAATTACAATACCGTAAATTATATAGTTTAAAATCTCTTAACTATGGTTCAAAACTAACTTGAATAAGTAATAGTACATAATATGATATATCGCAATTCGCAAAATTTGTTTCACTTCGACACATAAATCATGTTCACTGTAACAGCACAAATTTAACGCGTACTTATATGATTTAAAAACAAATAAAGTATTTTTTATGACCGCTTGATTAACCTGATTGCTTTTTATGTTTGCACGGCTGTCTGACACCAGTCATTGCCACTCACTGCATAAAAATAAACAAGTGACAGATGGATCTCATGATTCCATTGACAAACCATCAACCTTTGCTAGCTCGTGTCTCACTCGACCGTGAAATTGCAATAACAACCTAGTGTCGGTATAATGTGAGTTTAAATTCGAACTGTCGTAGACGTTTGTAAGAGCTGTGCCATTCTTTCCTTAAGGCTAGGTTTTTTGAGTAATTTATCTACTCAAAGTGACAATTTAGAGATACTAGTGGCTCTGTGAGCTGTAGACCTCGCGAGCAGAGCTTGAAATAACATGGTGCTAAGAGCTTTAAATACACCGTGTTTTTTTTGATTTCCGTTAATTTCAAGGGTGCATTCCTGAGCTTAAATCAAGTAACTTTCTCAAAGACACCGATGTTCTAATTAAGTCCATTTCGGAGATAATCCATAATTTATTTTTTTACTATAAGGCCTCTACAAGCGTGTACACTTGCCTTAGGGCCGGCTTACATATTGATTAGTGTTTAGAATGAGTTCATACATTTGCTACTAAACTTAAGTACAATCTCGGTCGATTGGTGTACGAAATGACATTGATATGTCACAGATTTCAATTGTTTGGTTGAGTTAAATGTAATGCCCGTGTTACAACAACGCTATATGCTACATTTAATTACTTTAAAAAAACAAAAAAAACAAAAAAGAAAACAAAAAAAAATTTTTTTTTTGAAAATTAACTATGCCATTTAGTTCTTATAAACGTACTTAACTATACCCCGAAGTTAACGGAATTCAATAAAAACACGGTGTATAGTAAATTACAGAAAAACAATACGAATTTTATGTGTAAAAAAATACAAAAAGTTATAATATCCTAGCATACAATTACTGGGGATCGAACCCAGACCCTCTGTGCAAACAGAAAAAGCGAACGTTTACAAACTGAGCCAAATAGTTCTTAGATGGGTTGACGAAATTTAGCTACTCCTTCTCAAATTAAAATTAGTTAAAATTAAATATCTAAATACCGCCTAAACCAGCGATAATTTTTTTCTGCATTTTTTGCTATTAACTCTGTAAACATGTCTCAAAAAGAAAAAAGTCTTATGATATCGATACGACTATTTGTTTAGGCGCCAGGTATCACGACTCCGCCATTTTTAAAAATATCCAAAAACCGGATTGACAAAAAAAATTTATTTAGTCATAAAATTCGGTCACAAAATTTCACGAGAATCGGTTAAGAATTGCGACCTGTAGAGGAGAACATCCGGACATACGAAAGCAAAATGCCCGAGTCAAAACGTAGACCTTCGCTTCGCTTCGGTCAATTAATACATTATCAACAGACGTCGCACTCCAGCGGGCAGTTTGGGGGCATGTCGGTAAGGTTTACAAAAAAAACATCTTAACTTACGAGTATATGTACCTACTTTTTTTTTATTATTAGTGTGTGTCCCACTGCTGGGCAAAGGCCTCCCCTCTTCCTTTCCAGTCCTCCCTGTGCTGGACAAGAGCCCGCCAATCCCGCTTGTGTGTGTCCCACTGCTGGGCAAAGGCCTCCCCTCTTCCTTTCCAGTCCTCCCTGTGCTGGACAAGAGCCCGCCAATCCCGCTTGTGTGTGTCCCACTGCTGGGCAAAGGCCTCCCCTCTTCCTTTGCAGTCCTCCCTGTGCTGGACAAGAGCTCGCCAATCCCGCTTGTGTGTGTCCCACTGCTGGGCAAAGGCCTCCCCTCTTCCTTTCCAGTCCTCCCTGTGCTGGACAAGAGCCCGCCAATCCCGCTTGTGTGTGTCCCACTGCTGGGCAAAGGCCTCCCCTCTTCCTTTCCAGTCCTCCCTGTGCTGGACAAGAGCCCGCCAATCCCGCTGGTATGCATCCAGGTCGTCCCGCCATCTCTTTCTCGGTCTGCCTCTGCCTCGACTACCCTGGGGATGCCAGCTAGTGGCTATTTTGGCCCATCTGTCATCATGCATCCGGCAGACATGTACCTACTTAGTATTTGTAATATACCAGTTATCATGTATCAATCTTAAATGTGTAAATACTCTTTGAAGTGATAAGTCCATTTAAGTGGCTACTTAAAACATCTAATAAATAGCTGACATGACGAAGAACCTTGACTGCCAAAAAATTAGGAAAAAATATTAATAATATATTCGCATACTATGCTTAAAAAGTAATTTGTTATATCAAATATACTACATATTATTCAACCTTATTTTTAGTTAAAATTGAATTGATATAAAAAATAGATACCCAACTAATGTACAACTTTAGTTGCTAAGGTATTTGGAATTGCATATTACAAATACTAAGTACAAATACTTTATTGTACGACCGGTCTGGTCTAGTGGATAGTGACCCTGTCTGCTAAGCCGATGGTCCTGGGTTCGAATCCCAGTAAGGGCATTTATTTGTGTGATGAACACTAATATTTGTTCCTGAGTCATGGTTGTTTTCTATGTATATAAGTATGTATTTATCTATACAAGTATGTATATCGTCGCCTAGTACCCATAGTACAAGCTTTGCTTAGTTTGGGGCTAGGTTTGATCTGTGTAAGATGTCCCCTAATATTTATTTATTTATTTATTATTTATTTATTGTGACAGCTCGAAAATTAATTTGTGAACCTTACCAATGACATGCCCGCAAAATGCCCGGCGTGGCGGAGTGCGACGTATGATTATAAATTTATCACTTATCAATTATAACTTGGAATGTTGCCCGCTGAGTCATAGAATACAATTTGTGTTAAAACAAATACATATTATGTTGAATAATACATACCTATACAAAGGCGTTTTTAGGGTTCCGTACCCAAAGGGTAAAAACGGGACCCTATTACTAAGACTCCGTCTGTCCACCTGTCCGTCTGTCCGTCTGTCCGTCTGGCCGTCTGGCCGTCTGGCCGTCTGGCCGTCTGGCCGTCTGGCCGTCTGGCCGTCTGGCCGTCTGGCCGTCTGTCTGTCACCAGGCTGTCACTCGAGAATCGTAGACATTTGGAATTTAAATTCACAGATGATGTAGTTCTATTTGCCGCTATAACAACACATAATAAAAACATAATAAAATAAATATTTAAGTGGGGCTCCCGTATCGTACAACAAACGTGATTTTTTTGTCGTTTTTTGCGTAATGGTACGAAACCCTTCGTGCGCGAGTCTTGACTCGCACTTGGCCGGTTTTTAATAGGTATATTTTTTTGCATTTTCGTGAATCATTTTGCTTCCGTGAACAAAACGTTAAAATCTTTCTTGTTTTTTCATGCTACATGATCAAAGAGTATTTTTAAGATTATTTTTCATCATTAAAATAATTTGAACTTAATTAATATTAACTCATTGAAATTGAAAATGGTTAAGTATCTGGGTGTACCTAATACCTATGTATTAGAAGTAAAGCTTTTGAATAAACATAGATCATTTTAGAGTAAATAACCATGCCTTAAGCAATATATGCGTTTCTCAATGCACCAGTCACATCAAGGTATATATTTGTATGTATGTCAAGTACAACCAAATGTCAAATGATATTTAAATTTGACAATGTGACACCGATACATATACCATGCGTTCTTGCTTTCTGAGCGCCATCTTGCACCATTCCACTAGCCCGGGGTTAACCGGTTAAACCTGGAGTTATCATGGTTACCATTACAATTTGACACTAGGTTAACGGTAACCACTTAACCCCGGGTTAGTGGGATGGTGCAAGTGGGCCTAAATAAAATACTGTTACTCGTATGTGTTTAGTGTCGTAAAGAACGTTTTTATTTGCTTTCGCCTTAGGAACTTGAACAAGGGTAGTTTGCTGATTAAAAACAGTGAGCAAAATTCGATTTTGGTGTGAGACCGAGACAAAATGACCATAAGAATAAAATGTAATTTCAACATGCGGGGCTAATACAAATTTCAATTTTAATTCAATTCGATCTGTCCCTTTCCTCCCGGGGAGTCGGGAGGGCGTCAGCGCGTAAACAGTGTTTATCAAACGCTCCCATTTAAAAATTAATTTAACTGGTACAAAGTGAGTCGTCTGCTATTAAACTTACATCAAAATATGCGTAATTAGACAGTGTTTGTATAGTGCATAAACTCAGTGAAAATATAAGTTAGAATTTAGGAGAAATTACATAAAACCTTTTATAATCAAAAGTGCGCGCGAATTCGGCAAACGATTTTAACAAAACGCGAAAAGTTATATGAAACGCTGCGGCACTTGCGACGTTTTGGACGTTGAATACGACGCTGCCAGTTCTGAGAATTTGAGTGACCTCTGTTGAACTTTGAACAAAAAGTGTTATTTTGTGAACATTAATGCTTTGTTACTTCGATAATATTATTGATAGTTTACTTAAACCACACTTAAACTAAGTAAACAACAATTACGCCAGACATTATGCCGCCAAAGACACAGGTTACAAAGAGTGCTGGAAAAATGACGCCTACAGCGTGCGCTAGATGTAAAAATTACGAGTATATAAAAAGCCTAGTTTCGTGTGCATTATGTAACAACAAATACCATTTTGACTGTGCTGGCTACCCTGAAAAACTGTACCGCCTGAGGAGTGCGGATTCTAAAAAACAATGGAAATGTAAGTCATGCATAGAAATAAAAACTGATCCAAATTACCCGAATATCCAATCACATATCAGAAATAAACGAAGATCATCACTTTTTAACGACACTTCGAACACAGTATGCCATATTATGACACCGGAACCACAATCTGAGTCGCAAAACGACCTAGAGTTGACAAATCTGCACAGCGCCTACCATAGTCAGGTATCCGGAAACGAATCATCAGACGAGTCATTTTTCTCGCCCAACAAATTACCAAATACCTGCTCAACCTTGACAAATAGCATGGAATTTTTAAATGATACGGTTGACCGCGCAGCTGATTACATGGAAAAGCAGGAATTGCAGGATACTATCTCTCAGCTGAAATCTCAACTGGACGATATGCGAATCAAACTTGAGGATTCAATTACAAAAAGAAACGAACTGAAACTAACAAATTGCAAACTTTTAAAAGAAAACAAAGTCCTAAAAACTTTGTGTCAATCTCCGACGGCCAGTGAAGGCAAGGTCATAAACAAAAGAAGAAGACACTCCTCATTGCATGCAGGAACCGCATCAACGCATTCTCCGTGCAAAGACCGTAAGCTTGAATTTGACTGCAATAAAAAATTACTATATTTACAACAAGAAATAGATAAACTAGAAACACAACTTGACGCAATAAGACGAGTGAATACTGAGCTGATGGACCACTTAGACTGCCTAACACAACAATCGCATATTCCAGAAACTAAAAATACAAATTCAATCCCTAACATCACAACAAAATCTTCAAGGAAGATATGCATAATTAGTGGAAAAAATGAAAAACATACCAGAGAGTTACTTCTAAATAACTTTGCTTCGGATGAAGTCTGCCACTATATTATTTCTGGCGGGAACATTAAGGAACTAGTAAAAGGGATTCACACAAAATTGGAAGGCTTCACGTTGAACGATTACTGTATATTATTTATAGGAGAATCTGACTTCGAGGTTACACAGAACTACTCACACATAATTGAAGACCTGAAAAACCAACTACTAACCGTCCAGCATACTAATATTATTATATGCAGTCCAGTCTTCAAACTAAGTAGATTCGCAAATATATATAATAAACGAGTGGAGGCGTTCAATAACCTATTGTACCTGGACAATCTCGTACATGAGTATGCGTATCTATTAGATAGTAGTAGGAATTTAGACTACTCTCAAACAATGTTCTACAGAGTATCGGGAAAAATAAATAGGAATGGAATGAAAACCATTGTAACTGATCTAAATGCGCTTATAATAGAAATTGGAGCTTGCTCGTTCAATCTTGATACTAGCAGAATTGATATCGAAGAAAGTACAAATGTGCTTTCCAAGCAATGTCACACCAGTCCTGTCATAAAAAAGAAAGATTTTTTTCGTGCCTAAGACTTCATCAGTTTCTAACTTCACAATTCTCCATCAAAACATAGCTAGCATTTTGTCAAAACAAGATATACTAGAGCTGACAATACAAGAATTACAAGAAATGGGTTACGACCCAAATGTGATCTGTCTAACAGAAACATTCCTAAGTGTAGGCTATGAAAATTACGTACAAATTAACAATTTTGACGTTGCAACCGGATTTTTTAGAGAAAAGCGAAGAGGGGGAACCTGTATTCTAGTTAAAAAAGGCCAAAAGTGCAAAGAGCTCACCTTTCTTAAAGATTTTGCTACCGAACAGGTATTTGAAGTTTGTGGCGTAGAATTTACACAACAAAAACTTATTGTCATATGTCTCTATAGAACTCCAACGTCAAACGCTAACGTATTCCTAAATAAACTAGACGCTCTTCTGCACGATTTGCAGGGCAGATATACGTCAAAATATCACATTGTGCTCGCTGGCGACCTTAATATAAACACGCTAAAGAGAAACCATGTAGCAACTGAATTACAAGATCTTTCTAAAAACTATAATCTGATTTTACACATTGATGTTCCCACCCGTAAGCACTCGTGCATAGATCATATAATCAGCAATATTCCAAACGCTAAAGCAATAGTACTTCCACTTCATTTATCAGATCATGACACGGCACAATTGTTGAGTTTCCCCACACAAAAAGTCACACAGGCACCAACCTCATTTTTCGTCTACAAAAGAGACTACTGCGCTGACAATATAAAAAAATTCAAACATTGCTTAAAAAGCTTATCCTGGTCAGAAATTTATGAGCAAAGAGACCTAAATTTAGCATTCAACAAGTTTCACGAGCTGTTTTGCCTGTTTTATAACCTATGCTTTCCAATAATACGAATAAAGAGAAATAATACTAATAAAAATAAACAAAATTGGATCAGCAAAGGCTTGAAAATAAGCTGTAAAACTAAACGTAACATTAGATTCAGGTACTACAAAAATAAAATTGAAAGCGATAAGACTATGTACTCTAAATATTCAAAAATATTAAAACAATGTATCTATTTGTCAAAGAAAAAGGCAAACGCAAAATTTATAAATAATAGTTCAAATAAATGTAGAGCATCGTGGTTGGTTATCAAAAATCAAATATCCAACAATAAAGCACAGGGTATGATTGAACACATAAAACACAATAACATTGACGTACCTGATCCCATAGTAATTGCATCTATTTTCAATGACCATTACATAGACTCTACGCATACATTATCAAATGCCCATCCTTCTATCTATAGAGGTATTAATCGAAGGGTTAACTCGATGTTCTTAAAACCTTTATCAGAAAATGAATTAAAAAATGAAGTTTTGTCACTAAACAAAACAAATTCTGAGGGATACGATGGAATCAATACACACATTACAAAGGTGAGCTTAAATGAAACTGCAACAATCTTAACGCATTTAATGAATCTTTCTTTTTCATCAGGCACTTTTCCCGAAGCTCTAAAAATATCCATTGTCAAACCTCTATTTAAAAAAGGTAAAAAAGAAGATGTTAATAACTATCGCCCGATAACTTTAATACCTATTATTTCCAAAATTTTTGAAAAATGCATGCTTAAAAGACTTATTGATTACTGTACAACATATGATATAATTAAAGAAGAACAATTTGGTTTTCAAAAAAATAAATCGACTACTTTGGCTACCTTTTCTCTGCTTAAGCTTATATTGACAAATATTAACAATAACTGTATAACAACGGGACTATTTTTTGATTTGTCTAAGGCGTTTGACTTCGTTTCTCATCACCTACTATTATCCAAGCTTGACAGACTTGGCATCAGAGGGCCGGCACTTCAGTGGATGTCCTCATACTTAAGCAATAGACTACAATGCGTACAAATTAGTAAATTAAATGAAAATAATGAATTAGTTAATTACTCATCTGATTTTAGACACAACAAATATGGAGTTCCCCAAGGAAGTGTCCTGGGACCGATTTTATTTTTGTTGTACATAAACGACATAACTGATATAACAAGACACCGTTGCATCTTATACGCCGATGATATTTCCATCATAGTGACATCAAATAAGGAAAGTAGTTCTGTTAAAGATCACGAACTTGATATAATTAACACAATAGAAGTAATAAAGCATTGGCTTGATTCTAATAATCTAAAAATTAACCTAGACAAATCAAAATATATCCAATTTAACAATTATAATTATAATCTCAATATCACAAGCATCGAAAATGTACCACAAACCAAATTTTTAGGAGTACTCATTGATGAAAAACTCGATTGGAAATCGCAAATCGATAGTGTAACCAATAGATTAAATAAATATGTATATGTTCTTAAGCAGATCAGTAAAATCACAAATATTAAAACTGCAATTTCTTGTTACCATGCCTATGTCGAATCAACCTTACGCTATGGGTTAATATTATGGGGCTATAGCACTGACATAAACCGAGCGTTCGTCGCACAAAAAAGATGTTTAAGAGCAATACATGGAATGCGGCCTGACGAATCCTGCCGACCACTATTTAAGAAACTCGGTCTTTTGCCTCTTCCAGCGCTCTACGTATATGAAATGTGCATATTTGTCCATAAGTACAAGTCCATGTTTAAAAAAGCATGTGACAGTCATCCTCGTTCTTGTCGAGACCCAGACAGACTACTACCTGATGCCCATTCTCGATTAGCAAAACATGAAAAAAGTTGTCTGGTTAATAGTGTAAAAGTTTATAACAAAATACCTATCGAATTCCGCACTATGAATATTATTTTATTTAAAAAGAAATTATATGAATGGCTTAACAACAAAAACTTTTATAGTATGAGTGAATTTTTTGACACAGGTTAAATTAATTTGTAAAATTTTAGTTTTTAGTTACAATTTTGCATACCAAATGAGGTTAAACATGTAAACCTACCATATGTATTATGAACATCTTTGTAACTGGTAATGTTTAATGCAAATAAATGATCTTTATCTTTATCTTTATCTTTAAAAAGAGAGAAACGTTCTTAATAAACTCTCGAAAAAAAATCAGTACTAATCATTCAGAAACTCGTTCTCTGAGAATATGTCTGCGGTTGCGTCTCATTGCCACGATTCTTTTCATACATTTTGTATGGGTCGCGGCAATTAGGCTGCAGACATATTTTTAGGGTTCCCTACCCAAAGGGTAAAAACGGGACCCTTTTACTAAGACTCCACTGTCCGTCTGTCTGTCACCAGGCTACATCTCATGAACCGTGATAGCTAGACAGTTGAAATTTTCACAGATGATGTATTTCTGTTGCCGCTATAACAACAAATACTAAAAAGTACGGTACCCTCGGTGGGCGAGTCCGACTCGCACTTGTACGGTTTTTTTAATGACCCACGAATAGGTCACTAAGATTTGACCTGATGTATTAATTATTTTTAAATTTTAATTTGGTTTTTAATAACATACAGTTAATTATTTAAATATTTTACACAATACGGTACTTACAACCGAGCGTTTCCTTAACGGGAATGTGATGTGTATTTTAGTGTCTATTATACAATTCCCTACGTCTCAAAGATATAAGATCTTAAGTAACATACATTCCCTAGTACAATAAATCGTTTTTAAATTAACAATGCAGTCATAAAAGGCCTAAGCACCATTATACTTCTATGCAGTGATACCCATTTGGTTGTGACTACAGAATACAATGGCTATGACGAACGAACTTACAAAAGAATCTAAAATATACACAGCTACTCGAGGTACTTAATATTTTGGTTTAGCGCTGATAAAGATCGTAGAGAGTAGAGATATGTGAAAACAATAACTATCATTACTAGGCACCTACTCATTGTGTTGTGTTCCTGCCGGTGAGTAAGGTAGCCAGAGCTCAAGGAGTGCTAGGGTTGGCAACGCGCATTTAACACCTCTGGAATGCAGGCGTTCGTAGGCTACGCCTGCTGACGCCAACTGTAAAATACTTCAACCTGCTGCAATATCCTTAAATAAACATTAAGATATGAATCTTATCAATAAGAAAAAAAATACATACCTATATACCTTACGTAAATTTAGTAGTACTATAAGTTTAACATAATATTAAGACGCATGTATCCAATTTACATTTTGTTACCTCGTCTTGAAATAAAGAAAGAGAGAAATAAATAAAAAAAATACATATCAAATATGTAATTTTTATCAATGGGCACCTTTGCGCCTATAGAAGCTATTCGTACTTTTAATATTAAAGGTAGATTTATGTTAATTGATATAATCGATTTTATCGCAATATAATAGCAAAACAAATAAGTAGCAATTTTTATAGCTACAGTTCTTGGTATAATAAAAGCTACCTTTGTAATCTCACAATAACATAATAGTTTATGCAAAACCATGGGAAGTAGTCTTTATATTTAGCGTTGCGGAAACAACTAACTGCATATGTCATCAGTTTTAAATGACACTATTTACTACATCCGTCCAACCGACATTCAATTGTGAAAATGTAACAATTTTTTATATAAAGTTTTTTTTTATAAATGTTTCAAGTCTCAAGAACACACAGGCCAATACGAACGTGCACCTATCAAACCGATAATTTGAAACACATTGTAATCATAAACCAATTTTTAAACAATTTTTACGTCTGCGAGCGATATTCCAAATTTTACTTTTCGATATTTTTCCATATCAGTTAGCAGTCCTTCGCGCTTTCATTCCGCTTGGACTTCTCCGTAGGTAGGTACAAGTATTATATAGTCAAGTGCGAACCAGACGCATAAATTATCTTCTTCTTCTTCTAAGTCGGTCCCTCACTGCTGAGGATCGTGACTCCGCTTACTAATTTTTCCTATGGCAGCTCTCCACTTCTCCCTGTCGGTTGCTTTGTGGAAAGCGTTGCTTAGTGTGATGTCCATCTGGGCGGATATTTGGTCACACCATCTCGTTGGACTTGGTCCTCTAGGCCGTCTGCCGTCCACCTTTCCCATCACCACAAGTCTTTCCAAGGTCTCTGCGAGCTATGTGACCGAAGTATCTTAGTACTCGTTGAAGACAGATGGTGGATAGTCTAGGTTCCTTTTCCATTGAGCTGCGCTAATATGGAAACATTAGTGCGGCGTGCCGTCCAGGGTATTCGGAGCATGCGCCGCCACACCCACATCTCAAATGCATCGACTTTTTTCCGAAGATCCGCTTTCAGTGTCCTGGTTTCCGCCCCGTAGAGAAATATGGGAAAGACAAGGGTCCTAACTATTCTGATTTTGGTTTTGTTGAGAATATTCCTGTCTTTCCATATTCTCCGGAGCTGAGACATTGCCGATTTTGCCATACCGGTTCTTCGTCTGTTTTCGGCCTCAGATCCGCCCCTGTTGCTCAGAACAGCGCCTAGGTATGTGAACTCTTCAACTATTTCATAGCTGTTAAGGGCGCCTGTTTGCTGACGGGTATTGAATCTGTCAACTATCATGATTTTGGTTTTTGTCTTATTGATAGTTAGTCCGTATTCTCGGCTTGTGTCTTCAAGGCGGTCCAGCAATGTTCTCATTTCGGATTCCGTCGAGGCAAAGAGTGTGGTGTCGTCCGCATATCTGAGGTTAGAGATTTTGCATCCACCCACCGTAACACCTCCATCCCAGTCCTCTAATGTACGTCGCATGATGTGCTCTCCGTAGATGTTAAATAGTATCGGGGATATGATACAGCCTTGTCGAACGCCCTTCTCGAACACGAAACGACTAGATGTGGTGTTCTCCACCCTCACCGTTCCAAAGTCAGAGTCGTACAGGTTATATATTAGCGCAACCAAATGCTGCGGGACACCAAACTCGCTCAGGACTTCCCAAAGTTTGTTCCACTTTACACAGTCAAAGGCTTTCTGGTAATCCACGAAGCACATGACCAACGGTTGTTTGAATTCATAGCACTTTTCAATGATAAATTATATTGTATGTTTTTTGACCATTTGTCCACTGTATGTTATTTTATATCTTTTTTTATTTTTGTCTGTTACCTGTCGTAATTCTTCTGACTTGATGGTCTCATCGGAAGATCAAGGCTGGAAGTCGCCAGCAATATGCAGAGATGAGGTCATTTCGTGGCACTTTATTCTTTCCACGTTTTATTATGTGTGTGGGTCTTGTGTGTGTTAACGAATAAAAAAATCTTCTATTCTATTCTGAAGATTGCGGGGAGAGGGGCGTCACAGCAGATATATGTAGAGACAGGGCATGCATGCACTTAATACATGTTAACACCTTAATGTAACCATGGTTCTGCAATAAATGAAATGAGTCTGAGTGCAGGTGTTATTTATTTAATTTCGTATCATAAATAAACAAATGAATGTAAATTAATAATAATCCCTAAGTATATTCTGGGTAGTTCTATTATTAAACTGAAGCTGCAAACTCTGTAAAGCATTGGCAAAGTTATCGTGCATTATTTGGTGTTCGAGAGGTAACTTTGACTGAGCGAACTTTCTATCCACTTAGGTTCCAAACCCTCCAATGTATAGTCTAGTTATCTAGTATTAAAGGAAAACGAATGACATACGTTTAAATGACAACATATTTATTAAACTTTAGAAAATACTTCTCGAGCTGTTTGTTCGTTCTTGACTGTTTAGAAATCATTATTAATTAGGTACATTTAAAAATCATACACAAAATGTACATAAATAAAATACAAAACCCCCCTTGCGCTAGTCAGACTCGCACTTGTCCGTTTTATGATTTAATTATACTGTTCAACTTCCTACTTCTTAAACTAGGTAAGTAAATATTTACTGTTATTTTACTTGCTAGAGTAAACTGATCATCTGATCTGAGATAGATCTAATTATAGATCCCTTTAGCAAAATGACGACGTTAGCCGTATTTAATTAAGTTTACTCTACTTTGTTCCAATCCAGTCAAGAGTCAATATCATTACGCCAATCGAGAAATTAAATCGGCAACATATGAAGATAATTGACATATATGGAGGCTTATTCAGATAGTAATTTCTTGTTATCAAACGGTTATAGTCAGCTGTGGCAGATCCATACCCCGGTTTGATGGGGGCAATTTGGTTTAACGGTAAATAACGGTAAAAAGTGCGAGGACAAGTAAACCTTACTTAAAATGGATGTCGATAAAATTATGACGTACTATTATGTAATTTTTTAATGTAATACCTACATATAATAGGGTATTATATTGTATTTAAAATAAATTATTTTACACCATGCATGAAATAAAGCACCAGATAATTATTAGAAAATCACAGATAGGTGTTATTTTTAAACACAAGTTCTATTTAATAAATCGAATAGAAATATAAAAAGTAGGTGAGTTGACCGTGACGTCTCGATGTAATGTTCCATATAAATTCCATATTAGCAAATCGTTTTGACAGTTCTAAAAAAGTAACTGATTTCACCAGTAGGAAAATACCCTATTATTCGATATAATTTTAATTATTGTCAGAATAACTTGAGTCGAATATTTAAGTCTCGGAGTAATTAACAATGGAGCCGCCATTAACAGGCGTTCCCCTCTGTCGAAAATAGGCGGCCAATGGTCAACCGCATGTCAACCATATGTATGGACTGACGTTTATCTGACATGACGTACCTATACATTTGATGTGCCCCTCCCCCGCAAAAAACGGCAGACTATTTTGTACCGAAAATTTTAGACATGGCGTCTCCGTTGGTTATATCCTCTAAGATTTAAGTTGCAATAAGAATAAATAAAAAAGTTTGCAAATAGATAATGAATGGCCTAACGCTCCTGAAGTCTGCTCCGCACTCTAAGAAGACTCTAATTAAATGGGAATGTTACGCGAAGCTCTGCATAGGAGGCGCCACTACCACATTCCATCACAATTTGGGGGTTTACCGCGAAATAAGAAAATCGAAATTTCGTTATATAACCTCTCTATCACTCTTGCATATTCGAGCGATAAAGAGGCAGATAACTAAATATCAATTTTCACGTTTACCGGTAGGCCCTTTGACAAAACGCCTTGATGCATCAATGTCATATTTTAATGTCTGTGAAAACTTGTCAAAAAACAGTTTAAGTCACAGTATGTATAAGTTACTCTATGGTTTACTATAGGCGCCAGTGTTGCACTCTGGTGGTAGAACATTGCAGTAATACCCCCTATACAGTCGTGTAATAGAAAATGACAGTTTCAATTACTTTGGTTGACGAATTAGTGGCAGTCCAACACCCAAAGAGTGCAGTCGTTTTTCTCGTCTTGAACTATATAGAGCAGTTAATACCACCATAATATATTCGTTATTATTTCATTAGATATTTTAAAAAATTGTTTTTATTGGAGACACGTTTCAAAAAGGGTATATCTGTAAATAGTCAATCGCGGGAAATTGTATATAATGTATATAAATATTTTGCGAAGGAAGCGGCAACTTTTAAGAAGAGCGATAATTGTAAATATTTTAATAAACTTTAAGATCGGGTGATAGAAGCAACAGGCATTTCAAAAAGTACTTTAAAAAGAATTTTAAACGAAGCCAACCAGAAATCTCCATCTATGCCTTTTGAAACGCCACAGAGAAAGATACCGAAAAAAGATTATTTATTAAATTTAGATAGTTTTGATTACGACGTAATCAGGAGAATGGTATATGACTTTCATTATAGATTCAAAGAACTCCCTAATTTGAAAAATTTGCGATTGAAATTAATAGAAGCGATAAATTTCAAGGGTTCTACGTTCACGCTACGAAAAATTTTACGAAAATTGGGATTTCGGTATTGCAAAACCAAAGATAACCGAAAAACTTTAATGGAAAAACATGATGTACGACTTAAAAGGACACAATTTTTATCTAAAAGAAAAAATGTAGAGAAGAAGGAAAAGAAATAGTGTATATGGATGAATCGTACATACACACCTCGCACGTTAATGGCAAAGGCTGGTCAGACTCTAGCAACGCAGGGATTAAAAAACCAATTTCCAAAGGGCAACGTCTTATTATAGCTCATGCCGGCAGTGAAAATGGTTTTATACCTGGTGCGTTGCTTATTTACAAATCTACGGACACAACGGGAGATTATCATAAGGAGATGAACAGCGAAAACTACGAGAAATGGCTTAAAAATCAGCTCATTCCAAATTTGCCGCAAAACTCCGTGCTAGTAGTTGATAATGCCCCATATCACAACAAACATACCGAAAAGATGCCAAATTCTAATACCCGGAAACAAGATATGATAGATTGGTTGAAAACTCGCAACATTCCAGTAAACACCCGACTAAACAAACCCGATATTTACGAAATTATCTCAAAACACAAACCAGAACATATTCAATATTCAATAGATAAAATAATGGCTGAACATGGTCATTCTGTTCTGCGGTTACCTCCGTATCACCCAGATTTTAACCCTATCGAAAATATATGGACTCAAATAAAACAATATGTAGCCCAGCGTAATGTTGATATGAACATGACAAGCATCAGGAATCTTCTCCAAGAAAAGGTTAATATGATCGGTCTGGAAGACTGGCGAAAAGTTTGTCAGCACGCAGTTAAATGTGAAGAAAATTTCCGTAAATACGAAAATAGAATTGATAACTACAGTGACCAATTTATAATTGATACACATGACTCCGATAGTGATGATGATAGGCTCACACCATAGCATTAAAAATGGTAATATTAACGCAATTTTCTAATCTTGAAGTTTTACTTTTATATTATAAATTCAAATCTACTTCTCCTTCTTCTTGGTCGTGACCTCATCACTGAGGGACGTGACTTTATTGGGCTATTCTTTCTATCACTGCTCTCCAGGCCGTTCGATCTTCAGCCATTTGTATAGTTGCCTGGAGTGAAGTCCTGGTAACGTCTTGGACCACATCTGTCCATCTTCTGGGTGCACGCCCTCTACTCATACTTCCATCGACACTCCCAGTAATAATACGTCTTTTAATGCGTGTGCGTGCCACGTCTGATTGTATGATCGAAGAAAATCCAATATGCGATAGGTATTCTCAGCTCTATATAATTTCTTCCAGAAGCGATACATGGTGAGATGACATTCTGTTTTCAAATTTACCTCCGGTCGAAATTCAAATTCTGATTCCATTTTATTTAAATTATGACAATAAGTCTAATCGCAACATAGTTATCTAGCGAAATTTAATTTAAGTGCCTTTAGATTAGGGTTTATTTTATGTTGATGCTAATTGTCCACTTAACTTTTTACGATAACTTCAAAAAGTTTTATCAGCTATTAAGAAAGCAGAACAGCAGTATCACCTTCGTACGTTACCGCCGATAACCGAAGTCTTTTTCTTAATTACGAAGGTTCTTCTAAGATCTCACGGACTGTACTTAACGTTAACTTCAAGCTTCAAGGATGTGTCACATTTGGTAAATATGATTTAGAATTTGCTTTCTATAGATATCGATAACACTTAAGTCGAAATTTAATTAATCACTAGCAGTGATGGTATGTTCTTGCTCCCGAAAAACCGGACTATGCAGATCATAGAGTCAGACCGTGGAAAGACTGAAAAGTCTGCAGCGATTTTGATAGCCCACGCAGTGCAAGTGTCATTTTAAACGTCAAACTTCTATGAAATTATGACGTATAAATAACACTTACACTGCGTGGGCTATCAAATCCGCTGCAGACTTTTCTTAGTGCGACTCTATTCATCACCGTTTGATTACAAGAAATTATACCGACTAGCTGAATACGCCTCTTGATATTTTAATTAATGAGTAACCTGGTGAAGTTGAAGCAAATTAATAAATACATTTTAATAATGATCGAATACTTCCAGTTTAAAATATTGAGAATTTTAAAATAAAACCATTTTAATTGCCGCTCAAGCCGGGTAGAGATGAATGTATTTTACAAGCTTTTATTTACTTTCACCTGTCCGTTGTCTGTCTGTCTGTCGGTCTGTAATCAAATCTTGCAAGTTAAATTTGATCCTCTTCCCGGTTTCCGATTGAGCTGAAATTTTGCAATTTTTGCATGCATGTATAAATCGGATGACAATGTAATATTATGGTACCATCGAGCTGATCTGATGATGGAGACAGGAGGTGGCCATAGGAACTCTGTGATGAAACAACGCAACCTAATTGTGTTAGGGGTTTTTAGAATTGTCTCGATGAGTATTAGTTGTCTGTCGTAAGAACAGTACAGTCAGCGATAAAAGCTTGTACCAAAAATGAAATTTTTGCCAAAAACTTATTGAGTCAGTGTGTGATATAATTTAACAGTGTAGGTAAACCAGGTAAGTACTAGGTACTAGTATTTTATATTATAAATCTGTTTTGTTTATGTTACACAAATCGCTTTCTTCTCAACCTGCTTCTCCTATTTATCTTCCTCTTTATTTATTTAAAACTTATTTCAAAAAATACAAAAATAATTTACAAAACGCAGAGTTAGACTCGGTTGCATCAAACCGTCTGTCACCGTTAAAGCATTCGCTAAACTTTATTCTATGGAAAGTTACATACTGTGAAGTATATGCATATGTAACTTTCCATATAATAAACATGCTGAGTGACGTTAATCAGCCCGCTAAATGTGGTTGGTGCAACTGGCCCTTAATTCCCATTGCTTGGTTAAATAAAATCTAACAGAGTTACAAGAAAAGTCTGCAACGATTTTGATAGCACACGCAATGCAAGTGTTATTTTAAACGTCACACTTCTGTGAAAGTATGACGTGTAAATAATACTTGCACTGCGTATTATGCCATCAAAATCGTTCCAGACTTTTCTTGGTATATCTCTTCAAAAAGTTATACAGGTGATCACATAAAACCTTTACACATTAAAACACAGTAGGAACACAATTAACCCCATTTAAGTTAATTTATGTTTATCCCTTTCTTACACATACATACATAAATGTCAAATGACATACTTACTAAGATAAAAGATTAATACATAGTGAGGCTTGTAGCGCATTTCTGAATAACGTCATAAATTATTACATTTATTACGCAAGTGACTATAAATCAATAAACAGATTATCATTCCCCCAAAACGTAAACATAGCGCACATTTATTAAAAAAACTTCTTTCTGCACCATTGCATCCAAAGAGGCCGAACTCGCGATAGCGCGACCTGGCACGTTGGAACGCCGCGATTCCAAGCCCGACGGCGTTCAGTGCAACCACGGCTTTTGACAAACATGGCCCGCCCTGTTGACAGATCGAAATGGCGGCGAAGAAAATTCATAAAACCACCACCAGACGACGACAATGATTGCGCCAGTCTTGCGTGGCTACTTAACTTTAGACTAGATGAGTTTGTGAACGTAAAAGTGCCTGAAGATGAGCCTGATGTGGATCCTGAACCGACGGTGGTGAGGAAGCCTCCCTATACGTACCCGGAGCTGATTGAGCGGGCGTTGAGAGAGAAAGGAGAGTTGACGGTGTCTGCTATATACCAATGGATCTCGTAAGTGTTTTATGTACTTACACGCATGCGAAAACTACTTTCATAGCAGACAATGTTTGCTCACTTCCAAACATGGGAAAAGGCGACCATTATGAGGAATTAGATTACAGCTGTTTGGTAGAAAACCAATGTTTTCTTAAGTCTATGTGTGGCATCATGGCATGTATGCATAGTTTATATTGTAACGGCATACCAGAACTTTTAAAGTGTGTGTATTTATTGTATATTCTGATATATGTGTGTATAAATGTGTATTTACAAACAGTTTATTGTTCATATTATATTTATAAAACCTACCCTAAAATGGCGTTTCAGACGTTTTCTCAAATATCGAACTAACATTCTAAATGTTTGTATTTTTTAAATTTCGTATTCAATCACGCCTATACGGCTTAACGGATTTGAATATTTTGAATGGAGTACAGACAGAACACAAGTAGTTAACTGAGTTACTAAATATATATACCTACTATATTTTTCCCGGGAAATGATTTCATCACATATATTAAGCAGATAAAAAAGTGGGTAGAAGTTGGAATAGAGCTTTGAGTGAATTCAACGAATTCCACGTGGATGAGATTATAGGTAAGAAAACTTAGCTACTTAGTACCCTCTTTCATGTAGGACTACATTGATATTCACGATACCTGCTCAATCGTCATAAAATATAAATTAAAAAATTAAACTTAATATGGAAATAGAAACAGTGTCAATCCTTTCAATTTTCATCCACATAAACTGAAATATTTTGGTATTCCCATGTAACCAAATAACGTAAATTGGAATGGCATTTGTCACGATCTGTCTAGAAATACAATATCAGGTCTAGAATCGACGGGTCTGCTTTAAATTAAATTTTCTCGCCGTCTATTATGAGGCCCACAGATTACCATTACCAGTTCGCCGGACGATATCAGCCTGTCAGTTAATCGCAAGTGACAGTGCCGAACAACTGACAGGCTAATATCGTCCGGCGAACTGGTAATCTGTGGGTCTCTTTATATTAGATAGGAATAGAGCATGACCTACATGTTTAATAGTTTAACAACCTCCGTCAACTATATGGCCGTGGTTATCCAAATGGATTGAATAAAATACTTAATATTGGACCTACGACTGAGGTGAATATTTGGTAACATTGTGTTAACAAACTTGATTTGACAAACTCAAACGAAATAATCATGTCAGGGTAGGGTGTAGGTTCGGCAATTCTAGTGGAATTACATGCGCCCCACAGGCTGCAATGGTTGCTTAACATCAGGCGGGCCGCACGTGTGTTTGCTACCGACATGGTTTAAAAAAAAGCTTACATTAAGCTTACACAGTAGCTTTCGAAAAACCAGTGTCTGTGTCGAATCTGGGATTACGTTGCCAAAAGCAAATATGTACCAACCCGTAGGTAAGATAAAACCGGACCAAACACTTTTAAGTATGAGTTTAGGAATAAATGAAACTAAAATTGATTTCAAGGCCTAATTTTCTTGCTGCACAATAGGCCTGTTACTTCTTAAATTATAAGATTAAAGTTTCATTAAAATGTACCCAAATCGTTAAGTTTCGTATCGTCCACACAGACACCAGTTTTCCTGAAAGTTTTTTACTCAACCGGGAGAGCACTAAGATTCTGGGCTAGCCTAGGGTCGGTGAAGCAAGGTTTTTGTGAACATAACTAATACTAATAAGTAATCTTAGCGAACAGAGAGGTTCCAGCGACCATCGAAAATAATTTTTCTACGTCTCGACATCAAAAGATGCAAAATATTCCAATAATACGAATGTCCACACATCGAAAAGGTATGATATCCAATATCCTTCAATACGTATTCGTCATCGGCACGGTGATTACGTGAAATTAGAATGGTAATCACGGTATAAGTTGATAAGCCCCATATCAGGCTGATTTGATTCAGAAGCTACCGAGCCGTGAAAAGGGGACTTTTATTAATATCGACGGGCGCGATATATATTTATAACTATTAATAAGTCACCTGCAGTAATATTTTCCCAATGATGCGTAAAGTCAAGATATTATATCGACACGGACAAACTGCAAAAATATGTGTTAAGTATTGTTTCGATATTTCAATACTTCATACCTTGACTAGGCCAGTCAAATTAGATAAAAAAAGTGTTCTAAGGAATTACTTCCCAGCAAGCTGGGAATCATTTTAAATACCTTCATTTGGTCATAAATGCGTATATAATCTGAGTTTGTGCTATCCCAGGAGGTGTGGATAACTTTTGGGAGCCTTGGGTTGACAAAACCACTCAATGTAGAAGGAATCACCGTCAAAATCAATGTCACTACCAGCAAGATTGTTGTGGATCAGACACTTTAAAAAAATCGGATTTTAACACGATTTTACCAAAAAATAAAGAAATTCAAAATGGCGGGCATTTCTTACAATACTACGAATTCATATTTAGATACTTTTCGGATCCTCAGATATCAAAGTTTTATCATGATTAGAGCAAATTTTCCATCGGAGGTACCGTTTTTGAACTACATGCAGACAACTGAAAAAGAGCAAACTTTTTTCCACAACTCCTGCAATGGAGCATCGAACTAGGATTACATTAATTTAGAATCAAATGAAGGTATTACGACGATTTCTAGCTTGCTGGGAATTAATTCCTGGAAAAAATCTAATTTGACTGGCCTTTGTATTAAAAGAGCGAAATATTGTACAGTCAGCAGCAGAAGTTGCTAAGCGGGCCAGGTGTTCAAAATGATCTTGACGCGACTATATTGTTAAGAGAATAAGAGCGTATCAAGGTAATTTTGAACACCTCGCCCGCTTAGCCACTTCTGCTGGTGACTGTACAAGCTCTGGGGTGTCGGTGCCTATAAATTAATTGGTGTACAGTGCAATTAGTAGCTTTCTCGAATACTGCTGTGAAAATTTCCTATTGAATCAGCGGCCTAGAAAATTTAAATTTAAGTCGAAATCTTGAGATAGACACGGCCCTAGGCAAACGAAAGATTATTTTTGGAATGTCGGTTATGGAATGGTCGTCGGATGGACAGACAGACGCCCGAGTGATCCTATAAGAGTTCCGTTTTATCCTTTTGAGGTACGGAACCCTAAAAAAAAATATGTCGAACGCACTTATGTTATGCGGCAGGAGATGGACGTATGGAAGTTTGCATCATTTGCCTGTTAAGTGGCGCTCTAAATAAATTTCTACATTGTAATTATGTATTCCGATGTTGATTATTTTCTATGAGAGAGTAAAATTTTAATCGCGATTTCGGGGTGGGTCCCATAGTTGTGATCGCCATCGGTGTCCGTCACTTTCTATCCCGCGGTGTTAAAAAGTGACAGTAATTTTATCACGTGGATAAAACAATCCATAATACGCCTGCTGATCACCGATTAAATTTCTTAGATCTGGGATTAATAAGGTCAGAATTCAGGTTTACATTTCCGGAGGAATATCAAGGACTAGATAAACCTTTTTATAAACAAAGAAATTAGACTCGAAGCCACGTCACAATACCGGGAATGACAACATGACGTGCAATACCCCCCGTGCCAGGTACGACATCGATTCGCCAGCACGTATCGGAGCGTGCCACGCTCGCACCAGATACAAGATAGGACAAACAAGCGGGTTCATTCTCATCGAGATTTTGGAAATGTTTACTCAATCTGACGATTTGACGACCGGTCTGGCCTAGTGGGTAATGACCCTGCCTGTGAAGCATCCATCGTCCTGGGTTCGACTCGCGGCAAGGGCATTTATTTGTGTGATGAACACAAATATTTCTTCCTGGGTCATGGGTGGGTGGGAGTATGTATATCGTCGCCTAGCACCCATATTACAAACTTTGCTTAGTTTGGAGCTAGGTTGATATATTAAAAATCTCTGTTAAGCACCTACCTACTTTGAGCGGCACATACTGCACAGCAGCATACCCCGTTTTGACGGGTGCAATTTGGTAGGTACGAGTATGACGTTTGAAAACTGCGAGGACAAGTGAAACTTATAAGCGCCACTTACACCATTCCGCTAACCCGGGGTTAAACCGTTAAACCAGTGTCATATTGTACTGGTAACCATGGTAATTGCAGGTTTAACCGGTTAACCCCGGGTTGGTTGGATGGTGCAAGTCGTTGTCTATAAAATTATGACGTAAGACAGTACCGTAATGTTTTTATTAAATACTATTATAGCTTTTAAAATATTATTTATTATTAAATGTAGAGTCAACGGCAGATGTCAGATATTTACAGATGCGAAGAACGATAAGAATAAATTGAAGAGGTATGCAATTACATAATAAAGGAACCACCACTCTTAAATTATTGTAAACTTCGAGGATGAGTCACATTTGTTATTATGATTTAGAAATTGCTTGCTACCGATATCGCTAACACTTAAGTCGATATTAAGCACTAGTCTAGCCTTTTAGCCCCAAAAAAACCGGGCTATGCATATGAGGTGTAATTGTGTTTTGGCCCTGACTCCATGTGTAGGTACCTACTCCAAATAAATTATGTAAATAAATATAAACTGTATTCGGCTAATTTCGGAGATTGGGGAATGCTGAAAATTATTTAAAAATCTCTCATATTCCATTATAATCAAAAGTCCCTTTTACGAATTATTCGCCACTTTATAGAGTTTTTTTACCTTTCGGAACTACCCGAATATACCCTATGCAGAGGGCCTACCGTGAACCACGTTCGACGTATTGCCTCCCTGTCACACTTACGTACGAATTTACAAGTGCGACAGGGAGGCAACACGTCGAACGTGGTTTACGGTAGGCTCCCAAGTACTAAGACCAGCTGGTCCGGTGATCGGTGAGAGGGGACAAACGATGTTAAATTGGGGCGATTAGTAAGGTCGCGCAGGTGTAAGTGCCAACGACGCGTAAAGGGTCCGTGATACGCAAGGTACCTATACGGCGCGATTCGGGAAATGAATTAGAGATGCACTAGATATGAAATAATAAAGATAGGTGACGTTCCACGGCAAAAGGTACCATTGACCCGGCTGAATATTGGAGCGGCGTTAATATTAGCGTAAACGCCAGCTGCCATAAGGTACCTTTTGCCGTGGAACGTCACATATCTTTACTATTTCATATCTAGTTCTAATGGATCTCTAATTCATTTCCCGAATCGCGCCGACAGTCAAGTGTAAAAATATAGGTGCATATAATTTCTCAATAATAAGTCCTATAGTTCTTAATTCGCTGACATAAGAGATAAGAGCTATGGGACATATTTTAGAGTATGATGTGTGCACTAGGGAATGCAATCTCGATCTCGAAAGTGTGACGGTCGAGATCTCGAAACACCCTATCTCGATTCAGATTTTTCCTGCGAGATCTCGAATCGCCAATCTTGGTGCGAGATTGCTCGTTGTAATAAGATTTCCGAAGGATTAGGTTAACCGTGTTAATCATCATTAACCCAAGTATATAACGATCCATCGGTCGTTATATACTTACAATATTTTGGATAAACGCGATAAGCGTTTACAAGAGGAACGAGTTGTTAAGACATTCCGTTTTGGCATTAGATACCTAAGTTTGTTTTTTGGCAGATATGTGTGTTTAAAAGGTGTCCGGCTGGGGAGTAAAATCTGCAGCTGGTCCAAAAGCCAAAACCTGTGAGCCGGAAATTTTCAAATTTATTTTGTATAGCAGAACCACACCACACAAACCACACACAAAAAACCACTATCTTGGGCCAAACGCTCGAGATAGTTTCCACTTTTTCTTTAGGTATTAGTAAGCGTTTATTTTTTGCCTTAATTCACTTGCCAATAGTTATACAATTATACTTTATAACTCCCACTTAAAGCTTCGTAACTGTTTAAACAATATTGCCTCTCTTTTCCGCAGCGATCGCTTCCCCTACTACAAGGCCAACGACGAGCGTTGGAAGAACTCCGTGCGCCACAACCTGTCCATCAACCCCCACTTTAGGAAGGGGGCGCGAGCCCCCCACGGCGCGGGGCACCTCTGGTCCCTCGCCGCCAACGCCATCGACCTCTTACCTTTAAGACACCAGCGGGTGGACGAGGAAGTTTATGAAGCACACATAATTGAATGCCCCAAGGTTGGTATCTCTCTCTCTCTCTCTCTCTCTCTCTCTCTCCTTAGCCCTTTTTAAGGGTTGTCTATTGTTTGTCCGAAAATTATATAAAATAATACTCAAATGCCCGAATTTTATTTGCCCGAATTTCATTTGCCCGAATTGTTTGTTTACCATAAAAATTATGTGACATACTCTTTGTTTACCCGATTATTAGATCCCAGAACGTACGAGTGCCATACGTGTTGTTGTCCATATTATTAATTGTAATAATATTATTTAATAGAATATTTAAACCTCACCTAACCCACTTTTCCAGTAGTATTTCTTTTCTGTAAGGGTCGCAGTTCAAACCTAACCTAACTCATTTTTCTAGTAGCATTTGGTTTCTGTAAGGGTCGCAATTCAAACCTAACCTAACCCATTTTTCTGATAGCATTTCTTTTCTGTAAGGGTCGCAGTTCAAACCTAACCTAACCTACTTTTCTAGTAACATTTATTTTCTGTGTGGGGTGCAGTTCAAACCTAACCTAACCCACTTTTCCAATAGCATTTCTTTTCTGTAAGGGTCGCAGTTCAAACCTAACCTAACCCACTTTTCCAGTAGCATTACTTTTCTGTAAGGGTCGCAGTTCAAACCTAACCTAACCCATTTTTCTAGTAGCCTTTGGTTTCTGTAAAAAAAATATATTATGGCTAGTGATAATTATGGCTTACAATGATGATGACTAATGATATTATTGAAATTGATTTTATGGGAAACAAAGTTTCTGGCACGTGACTAATATAGTAAACAATAAGTATTGCATATGTAACTATGGGAAACAATATAATGGCTGTTGACTATTATGGCAAATGAAATTATGGCAAATGAAATTCTGGCAAGTGGGTGTATACCCTTTTTAAGGTTTCGTACCCAAAGGGTAAAAACGGGACCCTATTACTAAGACTCCGCTGTCCGTCTGTCCGTCCGTCTGTCTTTCACCAGACTATATCTCATGTACCGTGATAGCTAGGCAGTTGAAATTTTCACAGATGATGTATTTCTGTTGCCGCTATAACAACAAATACTAAAAACAGAGTAAAATAAATATTTAAAGTGGAGCTTCCATACAACAAACGTGATTTATTTGCCGTTTTTTGTGTAATGGTACTAGCACTTGGCCGGTTTTTTTTTACCCTTCGCGTGTATCCCTTCATTTTACGCCACTCGTCACGGTTCTGTGCGGCCTGGAGCCACTTCTTCCCCGCAATCCTTGTGATGTCGTCGTCCCAACGCATCTGGGGCTTTGAGGACGCTCCATCCACCCCCCCCCCCCCCCCCCCTTAGCAAATAGGCTTTTCCACATTTTTAGGGTTCCGTACCAAAAAGGTACAAATGGAACCCTTATGGTGCGACTCTGTCCGTCCGAAAGTATTTTTCAATGTGTCTAGTAGTATTGATAATAACATCGCCATATGAAATTATTTAATACCATTCTTTCTTTGTGGCTATGTAAATAAAAAAAGAACCCTAAGGTTTTTGACCGCCCTTTATGTTGCCGCTATGCTTCGCTTGAAATTGATGTAAATTGACTTGTAACATAATATGTACTTAAATTAGTAACTTTTAGAAGCATCTTGGTCTTGGCTGGCTTGGTCACCTGTAGAGGATGGGGGGATTGTGCTGTGAGAAGAGCGTATGTGGGGCATACGGGCGCAAAACGCCTGTTTGGGCGTCCCACGCCCCAGATACCGCTGGAGTGACGAAGTCCAAAAAGTCCTGTCCGCCCTCGGAATACCCAACTGGCGTGAAGTGGCGCAGAATAGGGCAGAGTGGCGCTCTCTTGTGTCAGAGGCCTTGGCTCATGGCTTGGATCACTGGCTCAGTGACCCAAAGAGGATCTTGATCCTCTTTGGGTCACTGAGCCAGTGATGTATTTGTGTATGTAGAAGCATTTCAAATTGATTTGAATGTAAATAATATATGTGGACTAGGGCACAAATTTACTGCTCTTTGTAAATGCTGTTTGCAAACCAAATAGATAACCATTTCATCTGCTTCTATTTATTTACCAAACACGTTCGATTCCGAACCTTTTAAAGTTAAACGAATTTAAACCCCCGGCCTCTGTAAACAGCGCCATGACAATCGTAAATTTTTAAACGCCATTCGATGAAAAAATAGACTGCCTCTCACTACAGTCTACATTAGCAGGAATATTATTATAAACCGCCGTTGGTAAATATTAAGCAGACAATATAATTGATACATAGTATTAAATATAGCGTTACGTTTAGGCATAAACGTATTGCTCTGAAATAGACTAGGTAATCTAGGTATAATATCACAAGGTAATTTTTTTAAGGAACCTAAATGATGAAGTTATTATTACCTATATTAAGTTTCTGAAATACATAGTAGTGATAGTAGTAGTAACTATTCAGTTTTTGTTATTATATAACGGGTATTATATTTTTAATATTTGGTGATTAATAGGTACGAGTGCGAGTCATCAATTAAGTACCTAATTTTTAATCATTATTATCATACTTATTTACTAAATATCGTCTACTAATGCTTAGGGCCACAGGAAATCAAGGTTTTTTTTTGGGCTAATATCAAGCAGATGGAAGTCTGTAGGTATGTTAGATACATACTTTCATGCTAAAATATAACTTTTTGTATTTATTTTTCGTATACAGAGGTATAAATAAAAAGTAAAACATATTAGGTACATACGAGTAGATATCGTTCTGGGATTTGTACTCCAGACATCAGTCTCGATAAGTGTATGTCACAATTATGAGACAATAATAACTTGACGAAAATCTTGGTTATAATGATCAATCTAGTGGTTGTGGACTGAAAAAAAAATTACAATAAAGTTTTTAATATTTCAGGTTATTGTCCTGGACGAGGCGGCGATAGCAGCGGCCAGCATTATTCCTGATCAAGATTTATTCTCAGGCAGTACGAGTGAGTTATTTTTAAGGCTTATTTATTGGTCCCATCAATATTCAGTCTCATCGGGGCAGATGTACCTGGCCGGCATATTTAATTTAAAAATTGCTAGCGAAATTGGGTGGTTTCAAGATGGAGGAAAGTGATGTTTATTTACGTTTTCATGTTTTCCGTAGGTATTTATAAATATCAAGAGCGTAAACTCGGCAGCCAAAAATTGCTACAGTCCCAGGCGTCTAAGAAATCTTGTCGCCTGTCATTGACATTTCAATAAATCTTGTAACCTAAAAGTCACCTTGTCGTTCACTGCTGTCACGCATTTGCGGCGGCAAGGGAAACATTTAATTGAAAATGAGTTTTGTGAAAATTTTGATCTAGAAAATCGAAATTTCAATGCTCATACTTAATTTTACGTATTTATTATGTACCTACTTGTAGGAGTTGTTCTTTATGCAGTAAATGCAACTAAATTCCGCGAATTATAGTCAGTACCAAGGTTAAACACGTATAACTACTGCTGTAAAATATTGCAGCAGAATCCTGAGGGGCATTGGATAATCATCCAATGTATGAAATATATGTTGTACCTATACGTAGTTCTATTGTATGTATATTGAGATTTTTCCTCTTCCAGGAAGATTCTTTTGTTAAAAAAAACTCTACTCCATATTTTAAATATTAAAAAGAGTGTACGATTTAGTATAAAGGTCATTTCTTTTTTTCCAGTGTTTCTGAACCCGGTGTCGACAGAACAGGTAGTTCGCGAGTGTGGACTCATCACAGTAGACTAATGGATTCAATTCTGAGTAAAACACACCTGAACGCCACAGTCAAACTCCAGTCAAACAGAACAACATATGTATACCTATCTATACATACCTAACGACTGCGATTTTATTACCTACAATAAAAGCCCCTCGCCCACGGCGACTTTTTGTAGCGATGCTGTCGCGCGTTTACGAAACGCGCAACAGCATCGCTACTAACGCGCGTTAGTCGCATTTGCAACGCGCTACAGAAGCGATGCCAACGCGCTACAGCATCGCTACTAACGCGCGTTAGTCGCATTTGCAACGCGCTACAGCATCGCGACTGTATCGATGCAAACGCGCGACCGTGTCGGACGACACATAGCTTTACTGAATCGCGTTTGTATTGCGACAGAAGCGCGACGGTATCGCGTTAGCATCGAGACAGAAGCGCGACGGTATCACGTTTGCATCGCGACAGAAGCGCGACGGTATCGCGTTTGCATCGCGACTGGATCGTGTTATGTGGGCGAGGGCACACAGCTAGCAACCGCATCGTGACTGTATCTATGCGAACGCGCGACAGCATCGCTACTGCATCGCTACAAAAAGTCGTCGTAGGCGAGGGGCCAAAAGTGACAAAAGTTAATGTTTTTCACAAATACAGACGCAGAAACATCAAGTAATGACATATGTATCTGCCTGTTATATGTTCGTCGAAAAGCATTCGTCCTTTTCGAGCTAACATACAAATTAAACTAGTAAGAAATAGATGCTGGTTTATAGCTATATACAGTGAGCCACCCGCGACGGACAGCAGGCCGTGATGTCAATACTAGCGACTGAGAGTTTTCGCGGTAGCTCCTCAGTACGTCTACCACCAGTTTTTACATTGACATTATAACGCTCACGTCTACGTAATTTACTTTCTGTACATCTCGCTTGCACTAATATGCGAGTACGAGCGAGATGCATATAAAGTAAGTTACGTAAACGTGAGAGTATATGTCAATGTCAAAACTGATGGTAGACGTACAGGTTCCCGCGGCGGGCAGCGTGTCAGAGGGCTTACCGCGACCCACGTTCGACGTGTTGCCTCTCTGTAGCACTTGTAAATACGTATGTAAGTGTGACAGGGAGGCAACACTACGAACGTGGGTCGCCGTAGGCCCTCTGACACGCTGCCCGCCGCGGGAACCTGAGGGGCTACCGCGAAAACCGAACTTCGGAAATTGCGGGGGGGGGGTTGTCTTTTACTCAAATAAAGGCGTAATTAGAGTGACAAAGAAAGATGCCTGCAATTTGCGAACTTAAGAGAGGTATATTAAGATAATGTAGGAAGATCGGACAGTTAAAAGAGCATACATGACAACCTGGCCGTAGAGCTATCGTTGAAGCAACGACAACTAGCTCGGATCCCAGAACAGCGGCGCAATATCATAACGGACACCACCAAGTCTCAGTCTCATTTTTCGTCGCTGAGCGAACTAGTGAATATGAAAGTAAATAATTTATGAAGGACATAAACTGTGTCTGTAGTTTTTACAACTGTGTCAATTTAGAATAATAGCATGCGTATGAAGAATAATGTTTTTTTTTATAAATTATGAGGCCTAGGCTTTAAAAAATATCTTCTTATCTGTTATTATGTAGGAATTGAAATTTAAAACCTGCACAGATATATCAATAACATTTATCAATAACGGATTATGTTGGATTTAAAACTGGCCTCTAGAATTAATATTATAATCATACAGAAAATACACAACGATGGAATGTGTATGTTACAAAGACAAATTTTCTGATTGATTCTAGTCTACTGAAACTAGTCCTATGTTCAGGTTAGGTTAGAACGAACAGCTGATAATTATAAGAAAGGGGGTAATTAGATCTACCCGGTCTTTGGACACTTTCTACTGAGAGGATAGATACAGGTACATATACAGTGTGGAAAGATAAGTCGGGCCCTGGAGGGAAACTACCTTAAATCCTTAAGCTGGCTCATTTTTCTTAAAGGAGACATGCCTTTATTTTCAAAAAGAAACAAAACTGCATTCAAAGATTTTCTAAAACTCGCTTGCCTCGCCCGGGACTCGAACCGACTAAAAATTCCAAAAAATATACACTCGCAATTTTATTCTACTAGTCGATACAGTTAATGTTAATGATAACATTTCTCCAAGAAACATTAGGTCTTAGACTCGTCTGTCGTACAAAATATCCATAAAATCTAATATTTAGTACTCAAGTTTTTTTAGACAAGCCAAATTGAAGAAAAAAAGAAAAATCTTTAAATGCAGTTTTGTTTCTTTTTAAAAATAAAGTAATGTTTCCTTTAAGTAAAATGAGCCAGCTTAAGGATTTAAGGTAGTTTCCCTCCAGGGCCCGACTTATCTTTCCACACTGTATATATAATGTTAACAATTTTGAATGATTCACGGACCGTGGTGTCCGGGATGTTGACCGTGATTACCTTTTTTTAGTGTTCCGTACAAAACTTTGTTCACGGAACACTTATTATTTTTGAGCCCACCCACTCACTTTAACACTACCCGCTATCGGCAGTTACTCGTGAAAAAGATGTAAGTACCTACTTATATGTTTGTAACTGCGTCGAAATATCAGGAGCTCAAAAATTATACAAAAGTTAATCACGGTCAACATCCCGGACACCACGGTCCGTGAATCATTCAAAATTGTTATAAACATTATATATACAGTGTGGAAAGATAAGTCGGGCCCTGGAGGGAAACTACCTTAAATCCTTAAGCTGGCTCATTTTACTGGAAATAACATATACCTTAGACTTATAAGTCTATGGTACCTATATGTTATTTCCCTATTGCTTTTAGCAGAAAGTAAATATAGGGCGACCGGACAGATCTAATAAAGTAATAACCTCTACGCACTTTGACAAGGGTAAACTACCAACTATTAAATATTATTTAGACTTAGTTTACCAACATTAAACTTGTTAATGGCAGTAGTAATAAACGATTAAATGTGTATAAGTTTTTGACGAAACAGGTTATGCCCATTTACCCGCTTATACCTAAGCTAAGAAACTGTTCTGTACTCTTCTGTACTGTCGTTCATAATTGTACATGTACAGTCAGAATCAAATAGAAAGTGATGACATATCGGTACACATCCTTATTTCTATGGTTACATAGACCTATGTGTTACGATGTATTTGGCCACTTTGGCCGTCATTATGTATTTGATTCTGACGGTAGGTACACAGATTTGTGATTTGCTTTCAAACCAAATGTAAAAGATGATATTTTGTCGTTATGTTATTATTACTTATTATACTAGCAAACTATTGACTGTACTTATAGAGGAGAGGAAGGTTGGCTCTGGGGCCAAGTGCGAATACCTTGGACTGATAAGGTCGACAGTAATTTTAATTAAGTAGTAGCACAACCGAAATAGGTCAAAGGTCGAAATCTCTAGAACAGTCCTTATTTAACCCTTTATAAGGCAGAGACGATTTGGAAACCACTTAGTTAATAAACATTTACGGAGAAGAACATCCTCTTTTTTTTAACTATAATGGTATTATATAGCGAATATATCAGGGTTTCTTTCCTCATTCATACTTTTTCGGTCAGTATTTAATTTTAGTGTAATTAATTAATCTATAGTATGTGGTCAATTTATGCACTATGCCTGTCAAGGGAAGCAAGCTATCGTCATTGTTTCCATTATACTATTAAAAATATACGCGTCGCTGTATCTAATAATTTGAATTATAGCTCTTGCAATTCACGATGTGTATTGGAAACAGGTCATCTGAAAACTCAAGTGCACTAACAGGCTGAGTGCATATATTGACCACATGTTTTTCTTAATGATTTCGTTTTTTTTGCCGTAGCTATGTGTTCCCCAGTGCATTACAAACATGGTAGTGTATTTAACTTTCACGTAGCATATCTGTATAACTGGGGCCTTATAAAGTGTTAAAAAAAAGGTTATGTTTTCATGCAATACCATCTGACGTTTGGGGACCTCGAGGAACTGCCCCATTTTGGAAAATGAGTTTCATCCTATAAATATTTAATTAGCCATAGTCATGAAAACAGGATCTCTAATTAACACACATACCAAATTTTAGGGCTGTTCTGAAGATTTCGACCTTAGTCCTATATTTTGAGTTGTCGTATAGTTAATGTCAGCTTACCAATTTATCTTAATTATTTAGTAATCTCGAAACTTTTAAGAACAAACATTGATTATTGTTTATAGTATTATCTTTCAAAGGGAAACTCATTTATTATCTTTCATTTTAAGTTCAAACAAACATAGGATATTATGTTCCTAAGACATCGGTTACACGCTAATTCTGGCGTCAGTTCCGTCCATCATTCCATTCGAGTTTTGAGTGTTGCCAGAATGATGAAAAATAGACACGGTTAGACGATCAGTCCAACTACTGACAACAGACTGATAAAATTACGACACAGACATCGGTTACACGCTAATTCTGGCGTCAGTTCCGTCCATCATTCCATTGTTGCATGGACGGTGACTGACGCGAGAATGACACAAAGAGGTTACACGATCAGTCTGCTATCAGTTTTCTGTCATTCAAAACGGACTGACAAATATTATCAAAAAAATTAAATTTTTATCAATCCAGACCATCAGTCCATCAGTCCGCGTGTTACACGATAATTCTCCCGTCATTCTGACCAGAATGATGGACTGAACTGACGCCAGAATTAGCGTGTAACCGATGTCTAAGTAAAAGTTGAGTCATATTTGTCAGTCAACCAAGTCTGTCATATTGATTTGCAATAATTATTTTAAATTTCTGTGGGTCAAATCATAGATGACATTGCGACTGTAATAACTTAAGATTTTGTACAATAAACTAGCAACAAGTAGATAATAATTGTTTTATTAAAAGTTTCGTTACCTTATTGGCAAATGGCAGGTCATAGTCAACTTTTGAATTTTTCAAACTCTATTTTTTCTGGGGGACTGACCTTTCAGTATTGACGTAATTCCTGAAACCCTAACTCCATAGATTTGCGTAATAAGTTTATGCCTAACTCATAAACTCATAGAGAGTTCCAGATCTCACTAAAACCTTCCAAAAACATTTTCAAACTTGGAATCCCACGTGTTTTATGACCGTTAACGCCATTGTCTTGGGGGCGTGGCGCCATCTATTACGCGGGTCGGTAATTTACAGCATAAGTCGTAATGTACCACAGGCTTATGGGGTCCTTAGAGAATTCTATTGTAAGGTGTTATGTGAGGGCAAATTGGGAAGGTATTTGTTGTTAATGCTGAAGGTGTAATGGCTGAATTTCAGGGCTGGTTTTGCCTAAATAATAATTATGGGAATTATGAAATTATTAAAAAAACTAAAGGCAAGAAATATCTAGGCTAAAACAGAATTGCAATGACAATGCAAAAATACTCATTTTCATCACATTTGCATATAACGGGTGGTATTTCACGCAGGTTTAGCCACAGGTTTAGGTAAAAGCAAAATAACAATAGGTCAATAGATTTTTTTTCATTGTCTCACAAAAGTGACAGAGTGAGAGAAGAACCAGAATCTGGCCCTTAAAAGTCAATTCCACCAGACCAGCCAACATGAACAACTCTAAATTTGCATTGAATTACTTTGTCACTCTTGTCATCTCTTATGGATAAAAATGCACTTTCTCATCGGTTTTTAAAGAATAAAGGAGGCCTTTACGAGCTGGTGTGGTAAAAACATTTTTGTAACGTAGGAAACCTTGACGCAAATATGCAATATGCATGCACGTATTCACTATGCATAAATCGTCTGCAATAGACGCAAAGTTCACTATTTTTTTTTTCGTATGGCTTTTGTGTACTCTACTTCAGAGATTTACAGTTTTAAGTACTGTACCGCTTCTGAGGTTAAGGTGGTAAAATCCTCCACTTGCCCATGGTATTTGGTTAGGGGACAGTCAAATACCGTGTGGTGTACGGTCTGCTCGGCTGCTCCACACTATAAACAATTATTGTTTCTAAACAGTGTTGGTATAGTCCGTAGTTTTCTAACTGATCCCGACGGGTAATCCTTTGTCTATTGTTAAGTAAAACCGCAGTTGCTACTGACCTGCATAAAAAATGCCTTGGCCGTTAAAACCGGTTATTGAATTACCACTCTATGGAGAATGCAATAAGGTTCAAAATCAACTAATGGGGAAACATGTAAGAATTCTGTGTGGTCTTTACGTTTACTGAGTTCCGGCAAGTCGAACGCTACAGAACCAGTCTAAAATGTAGCATCGAGAGAGCGCAATTACACTGGTTTTTTGAGCGTTGGACTAGCCCGCGCTCAGGTGTTAATTAGAATTACGCACAAACCAGGTAAGGGCAGGGATGGATTACGATTAAAACATTTGATGGATTTATGATAAATATGTATTTATTTAAAACAATCATTTTTTTTTTAAATAGGCAGTTAAATAATAACATTAGGTATATAACAGTAGGTAATAATCCGTTTTACAAATAATCAACTATTCAAATATTATATTCTAGTGTTACACACTAAAAACTACAACTATATTTAACAAAATTAAAAATACGTAAATGCTATTCTTATAACATAACAATATCGGCTTTTTTTACAATACATATATAGTATTATAGACAAGTTTTTAATAAACCAAAATAACGCTTTTTTATACAATGTAAATAATAAACAACCAGTAATTAATAACATACATGAAATATAAATTACTAACTAAACAATATAAATAAACATGCATTAATACAATATAAAAAAAAATATGTATATATTTAATAAATAACAAACATTACGACTCTACTTTTTTTAATGACTATCTTCATCTTCGGAATCCTCGGTCACATTTATTATGAATTATGACAGAGGGGTGCCCATAATTGCGTGTTGTGTGTGTGTGCCCATAACAAAGTTTTGTCAGAAAATGTTTGGTAGGTACCTACTCATTACGAATTTTTTATAAACAAAAATGTTTATAGTGAAACGTGGCTTCACCTGTTTGGAAAGTAATACGAATATACTTACAAGGAAGACTAATGTTCAATCGAAATTGTCTGCAGTGGCCCGAAATTACTGCCAGAGATGTCTGACCGCTCCCTTGCTTATAAAAGGATTATTTCACGATCCACTTAACCTCCTAATAGGCTTTTCTCGTGCTGACATCAATAAAGACTGGCAATTAATAAGTGCCGCTAAATGGTAGGGACCCTCGCCCATAATGAATCACTTTTGCAACATATATGTTTTGCTATAATGGAGCATTCCATGGAATTGTTTACCGTTTGTCCCGTGCAAACACGAATTTTCTGAAGATTTGCAGGTATAAGAGTTTCCTTTTCTATGACAAATAGTCTAAAATATGCACAGAAAAATAATCGTCTGCTTTAAATGCCGAAAAAAAGTCGCAACACAGGAAATAAAATGTGTTTGTACGGGACAGTCCGTGGAATGCTCCTAATGCTGAATTCAGTTCAATCTTTGGTCTTACCTTTTTAAAAGGATTCTGCCAAAAATATTTTTTTAAAGCGCAGTTGTTACTCGTATTTGCAGATTTCACCTTCACAGTCCAGTGCCCCATATATGGGTCACGACAATAAAGAGTTTTTGTATTGTACATATTGCAGTGAAACAAATATAATTCACTGAACACGTATAATTTGAAAACTTTTTATTTAAAAAATCAATTTCCGGTAACAACCTGTATAAAAAATGATTATTCACAAAATTCACTAAAAACACTATTTTGATCGTTTTAAACTAATTGTCTGCGTTCCGCATAGTTGGTAAACATGAAAGGTAAAAAAAGGAATACGGCTGAGAATTTAGCTGGAAAGGAAGAACATGTATTAATGTGGCGAATATTATGGACGATGATGGTTGACAAGTTGGCGAATGATACCTAAATTTTGAAACGCTTGTTTATACCGCCCGTCCAACGAGGCTTTTTGAATTTTGAGGATTTGTAAGAAGAAGAAAAAGAGGTATGCGGATCACAGTTATTGACAAATGGCGAAACAAAAATATGGCACAAAAATACAAAACAAATAATTAGGTGGTTATAAAAATTAGAATTTAACAAGACAAGACAAGAAAAGAAAACTAACGCTAAAATTTTCAAATACACTCAGCGTCAAAAAAATCGCACATCTTAACTTTTTTCTTCCAAGCGGGTTTAAACCTTATATTATATAAGGAAAGATAAAACTATGGGGCATTATGTAAAATGGACGATCTACCCCATACAAAAAGAACATTTTCAGGAAAAACGAATCAACGTGTATTTAAGTTAAAATTGCAAAGAATAAAAACACTACAAAATCAACAGATACAGAAAAAAATAACTTTAAACTAAACTTAAAACCTCTAGTGCTGCCTCCTCTTGCCCTCCGAGTAGCTTTCATGCGATCAGTCATGACTGTCATGAGTGCCATGATGCGTTTTTGAGGAAAGTTGTTCCACTCCTCAATAATGGTGTCTTGAAGCCTGTCAAGAGTGGCAGGAGCAGGATCATGCGATCGCACCCGCCGTTTTAGCTGATCCTAGAGATGTTCGATAGGGTTCAGGTCAGGGCTCCTTGCTGGCCACTCCATTACGGTGATCCCAGCCTCACACAGTTAGTCTCACAAAAACAACGCAGTGTGGCAGCGGGCGTTGTTGTCATGCATAAACTGGAAGTTGGGTCCAACTAAACCATCATATGGGACCACTTGCTCCTCCAAGATCTTCGTTATGTAACGCCGAGCACTCAGGGTTCCTGGCTGTGACCACCTTCAGTGCGGGAAATGCACAGGAGATCAGTTTACTCGTCGATCGAAATGCCGCCCCAGAACATGCGAGATCCGTCCCCTTAGCAGACGGTTTCTTCAGTGCAGGCTTACGTGAATAGCTCTCCCTGCCTCCTATACACCCCCCTGCACCTGTCGTTGGTGTAAAGGTACACCCTCGTCTCGTCGGAAAAGAGGACATTCCTCTATTGTTTAAACGTTCAATCTTCGTGCAGTCGGCAAAATTGCCTCCTGGCTATTCGATGCTCTGGCTTTAATTGGGGGCCTGTAGTAGTTCTACGGGGCAACATCCTCTTCTCTTCCAGCTTTCTTCCGATCGTAGAGATGCTTACTGCTGTTCTTCCAGCTGCTTGAAGCTGCTGCTGCAGCTCAACAGCCTCGGAGAAACGGTTCTGCAAAGAGTCCGATACAATTTACCGGTTGTCTCTAGCGGAAAAGCAGTGTTGTCTTCCAGATACAGGCCTCCTGATGTAACCACCAGTCACCTGGAACCCCAGCAAGACTCGACGCACTCGGAAACCGCTTATGTTAAATTTTTCAGCAACTTTATACTGCCATAGTCCTGTTTGCAGCAGTGCCACCTCTTGAGCTGCTTCTTCTGGCCTGGTATCCATGTCCAAGGGTTTATTCTTGCTGTAACGGTTCATTAGTGACCTCAGTGACCTCTGGAGAGCGCATGACCAATAAATAACCTTTACCCTCCATTTTATACCCGTCCAGGATTGCACAACAACGGATGGTTGTTTTTACTGACAATGACGATTTATCTTTTTAAAGTGCATTAATTGCGCTTTCAAATGATACCAATATTGACAGGGTACAATGCACTGAATAAGAGCTATATCGCCGTGTGCCTGCTACACTGCCACATCTCAAAAAACCGTTTTTTTCGAGAAATCGCGTCTCAAAGTTGTGAGAGTATAGTTCAGGGTGTTTAATAGGATCTTACTCCTTTAGTTTTAGGTCTATGGATTTAAAATTTAGCTTTTATTACTCGGAATGATATAACCCTCCTTATGACCACGCCACTTTTTAAAAGAAATGTATTTTTTTAAGACACAAGGCCCGAAAGGCAGGTATTTAGAGTTGTGGCCGTATTGCAGACACGTTTTTTTAAAGATTTTGGGATGCGGCCAAATTTACACACAAAATTATTGGATAAAGGTTACCATGCAAATATAAATAAAACACCAAAATAGTTAAAATCCCTTTATTTTATCAACTTTGATAGGAACAAGATCACTGTACGCGATAATATGTGTAACTAGCTTATAATCAGCAACATTATCTAATTATTATTTTCTAGGACGCAACTCAAAAGCTTCATTTAAAACGTGTGCTATATAGCCACAACTCAAAAGGGCCGTCAGGTTCACGTGCGAACACGGCGGGAGCAGGCGGCAGACTGCAAGTGGCTGTATTGCAGGGAATCATCTGACAATTTATGGTCAAATCCATAAGGCCACTTGTGAGAAAAAGGCTTTTAAAGACCTTTTATGCTATGGCTCTCGAAATAAGGTCGTAAATTGAACAATTTTGAATACGAATCTGCAATAATCCAGAAAATTAAAAATTTTGAATTGTGGCCGTATAGCAGGCACACGGCGATATTTGCTTGAAACGAATTTTTGGCGAGGTGCGATTTTTTTGACGCCGAGTGTATTTCGGTCTTGAAGTACAGGGGGGAAATAGGTAAATGGGACAAATGTGGTGGCACACGCAGGAAATTTACTTGTACAGCACAGATGGCGCACAAGATGGTGTCTTCAAGCAGACCGACGAGGTAAGCCACTCGCTTCCTGGCGAGCGCGTATGGCAGCAGACCGGACGATAACGATGAGGTTTCTTCACTACACCAGTGCTTAGCGCCGACCTACGCACGGCTTTGGTGGCCAGCAGTTTACGAGGAGCCACTCCTCTCCGGACGCCGACTCACGCTCGGCTTAGGTGGCCAGCTGTCTACGAGGAGCCTTTCCTCTCGTCGATTAACGCGCACTTTCGACACTTCGTATTAATTATCAAACTGGTTAAACGTTAAACGTAATCTAGTTTAAAAAAACAGCCCGGATCACCAACGACTTTTTGACACGAAATCCACAAACCATCTGCCAAAAAACAAATTCAAAGTTTTCTTTCTCGAACATTCCATCAAAATTTGAATTCAAAATAATCGCAAATATGTATTTTATTTTTTTTACAAACGGCCAGTAGCGTTTCGCTACAATATATGCTAACATGTAGCTGATCTGATGATGAAGTCGGGGGGTAGCCAAAGGAACTCTTCGATGGAAAAACATTAACACATTGAGTTTAAGCTCATTAGAAAAGCTCGAAAGCACTGGACAGCCATGCAAAGGAGAGAAAGTACCAACAGCCGGCAATAAAAGTGTGTATCAAAAAATATCAATAATATAAATTGGTTCAAATGATCACGTCAACTTCGAAGCAAAACAGTCAGAGCCAACATTTTATTGGTTGTAATAATACACACATAGATATTTTCATTCACTAATTTATTCCATTCGTGGCAGCTCTTGTGAATCGACCCGTACAGTCACCAGCAATAATATGTTACTCTTCGAAGGCCGCAAAACTATGTGACACGCTCTTATGGCTCTACAAATAAAATAGTGTCAGGTATTTTTTCGGCCTTCGTTGTGTAATATTCTGTTGATGTAGAAAAGTCTGTTTATTTTTATATAAATAGATCCTCAATGGTGACATATCCATTGTAGTTACAAATGATTTTTCGATGGGCATCAACCACCACGAGTCACAGGTTAATGAGACGGTAAATATTGTAGTTGAGTGGCTTGAACGTAACAACTTAAAGACTAACTTAGATAAAACAAATTTCATTAATTTTAATAATACTAATCAGTATTTAGACATACTTTATAATGGACATAAATTAAAAGAAAATGACATTACAACATTTTTAGGATTATTTGTTGACAGTAATTTAAATTGGAATGACCAGATAAATAATGTGTGTAATAAAATAAATAGATTTGTATATGTCCTTCGCAGATTAAGAAAAACTACAGATCACAAAACAGTTATGGCCGCCTACTATGGATATGTTGAATCTGTATTAAGATATGGCTTGATTCTTTGGGGCAATAGTGGTGACATTCAGAGAGCTTTTGTTGCCCAAAAAAGATGTATTCGTGCTATGTGTGGAGTTAGCCCGTTGGAAACTTGTAAACCTTTATTTTTTAAATTGGGTATACTACCTCTTGCATGTTTATATATTGAAGAAGTGTCTAAATTTGTAAGAAAGCACAGAACACTTTTTAAAACTGCTAGTGATTTATATCCACGGAACACAAGATACGGTAGCCGACTTGTGGTGGACAAACAACAAAAAACAAGCCGATTTAGGAAGAATTGTACGGTGATGTGTGTAAACATTTACAATAAAATACCACAACAGCTCAAAGAAATGCCCGATGGCCAATTTAATAAAAAAATACGTGAGTGGCTTTTACAACGCAGATTTTATAAATTAAATGATTTTTTGCAAAATTAATGTAAATTATAATTATTTTAATGTAAATGTTAGAAAACTTATTATTTGGGTATATAATGGTATTTAATATTTTAGTAAAGTTTCTATTGAATTTGAACATATGTAAATAATTGTGAATATTTTCCATGCTATAGATTATGGCTAATTAAGGAATGTACATAAAAATATTGTAATAACACCTGTAAACCAACCCTTTTTATAGCAAAATAAATTGATTGATTGATTCATTCATTGATTGATTGATTGATAAGGGGCCCACTGATTACCAGTCCGCCGGACGGTATCGGCCTGTCAGCTAGAACAAAATTTTGACAGTTCCGAACAACTGACAGGCCGATACCGTCCGGCGGACTGTTAATCAGTGGGCCCCTTTAAAAATAATCGATTGATAATAAACAGAAAAACATAATATAGCAAATTAAATTCAGTTAGTTTTTAACAATGAATCGTTTTATTTTTATCAACTCAGTAAGTACTTAATTTAATAGATTTCGTTTGACATATACATTTACTAGCGACCCGCCCCGGCTTCGCACGGGTTACACAAAACCTTAACAAATTATATACATAAACATTCCTCAAGAATCACTTTATTAATTGGCGAAAACCGCATGAAAAACCCTTCAGTAGTTTTTGAGTTTATCGCGAACATATTTACGGGCCATTTTATTTAAAGTTGTCCCCTAGACTATTTTTTCAAAATTGGGATTTTTTATGTTTATTCTACTCAGAATCACGAGCTCTTTCTATCCTAATAGGAGAAAAAAAGTGTCCCAAGGTTTTTTTCCCATTCCGTTACCATTTTTTCATAGACTTTGTATGGCGGTTTCGGAATGGAAAGATCGAAAAATGTATGGAAATCTTGGGACACTTTTTTCTCCTATTATGATCAAAAGAGCTCATGATTCTGAGTAGAAATAACATAAAAAAATCACAATTTTGAAAAAAAAGTGTGGGGGACAACTTTAAATAAAATGGCCCTTACACACAATCAGACAGACGTGGCGGGGGCGGGAGACTTTGTTGTATAATAATGTAGCGATTAACAATTTCTTTAAAATAATTGTATATTGTTTACTGTTAAAACTTTTTAACAGACATATTCACTTTCCCTGGCGAAAAACAGTGATTGTCAAAATGAAATATCAACATGTAATCTACCTGTTATCGATTTTACCTTAAAAACGTAATATGTTTAACATTGTTAAAGAAGATGGCTACCGCGAAATACAGAACACGTCCGATATCATCTGTAATATATTGGTAGTAGGCACGAGTAGGGTCCAACCTGAAATAGGCGGCAGATGCCTGCAGCAGACCTGTCTCCACACGTATTGGCTCGCCTTTCCTGTGGGATAAGACAGTGAAGCCGAGAGGGTAATGCAGGTGCTGGGCATTCCTGCGTTTCCTTAATTCCGTCCCAGGCGGTGTAATGTACCTATGTTACATCATAAATCGTCTGCAATAGACGCAAAGGCCAATGATGATGATGATATTGGTAGTTTTTTATTATTATTTTAACACTATAATACAAAACACGCAAAATATTTGAAAATTACTGGCAAAATTGTTTACTTTATTATTTTTCTTACTACATACTAAATACAGGGTGTAAATTTAGGTATTCACCTGCAATAATGTACAATGTGAATTAAAATTATGTAGGTACCCATCAATCTATGACTGCCTTATCGATAACAGATTTATCTATCTTTAATCCCATCTAATCACGGTTTGATACATTCCTCACTACGCATAGGTATGCGCCCATGTGGAAATAATTAAATCTTTGCTAATTAACTCCAAATGCGTCAAGATTACGGACGCCAACATACAAAAATTTGCCTTGTCTTTGGTAGCCATCTACCTTCTCGACTCAGCTTCCTTATTGCAAAGTGGACGGCAGCTCCCGGTTCTTCGTCTCAGGTAAACAAATAGTTAAGACACCGCCTATTAGAGCCAGTGCCGCGAACACATACCCCGCTACAGTCGGATTCAGGTTATTGATCTGCGGAGCTATCATCATACCGGCCCTGGATAATAATGACAAAACACCAAGCGCCGAATTGCGGATCTGAGTCGGGAATAGTTCCACCCCATAAAGAAAGACCACAATAAAGGCCATGAAAAAGAAACAATTTGAAATGCATGCAAAGAGCACTTTTAGCCAAGCTGGTTCAAAGTTACTAGGCACTAATACAGTAACTAACATAAATATGCCAGCCAATAAAATTGAAGAAAGAAGAAAAGGTTTCCTACCAATTTTGTTGAGCAGGAATACACTAATAAAAGTACCTGGCATCACTAGAACAGCAGAAATTGCTATGTTCACATGGACTTTACCGCTCATCTTGGATATATACTGTGAAACGCCGTAGTATCCCATGCCGCAAACGAGGTACATGTAAGCCATACATAACAGGTTAATGGTAGCTTTTCTGTATTTGAATATGTGGTAGAGTTGAATTTTCTCTTGCTGAGTGCCTTGGGTACTGTAGTAGTATGCATCGATATCTGCGCTGATAGTACTATCTGGCTTCTTATTGCTGAAGAAAGAAATGGATAATCAGTTTCAAGATGCTAAAATATTTAAAAAAAATATGTCTAAATAGCCAGTGAATGTTAAATGGAAAATTCTTATAAAGTACGTCTGTTATACTACATTAACATAAGGTTCAAATTAATTATATCAAATGCCTGTTACTGATGCATGATTAATTGTGGATTGTTAATTCGGATTATATCTCTGAATATGTCTTTAAATAATAGAACCGTTTTTCCCCCGAAGGGTAAAAAACGGATATTTAGGTTCCTGCCGAAGCTTGAACCACATTATGAGATAACACCCTTGTAACTCAGCCCTAATCAAGCGAATTCATCAACTAGTAGCGCCATCTATCGCACTACCCAAGTAGTAATGTCGCCCGGTTGCCAGCGCGCGGCTGCTTTCTCTTCAGTACCACATAAGCCGGCAAGGCCCTTAGGTGTGGTTCAAGCTTCGGCAGGAACCTAAATATCCGTTTTTTACCCTTCGGGGGAAAAACGGTTCTATTTAGGTGTCCGTGCCTTCGCTTGAACCACATTATGAGACGTGTTTAAACCTCTGCCGGCGCTGGCCCGGGCGTACTGTGACTGATGATATTTAAATTTATGCAAAAATCACTTAATAAGAATATGGGCTTGAAATTTATTCCGTATTGATATACTAAAGGATTGTTTACGTCAAACCTTAACTAGATTTTCCTTATTTGTAATTACCGATAAACGAGACAATTGTTAGCACTGACTGGCAACATAAGTTATCCATTGCGACTATAAAACTACTTAACTTTTTATATAAAACAAAACTGTCCCTAAAATCATAATTAAAGACATAAGTAGGTACTTGTAGGTCGTACAAATTTAAGTGTAACCACTATCTGAAGTAGTAGCTCTGATGCGTGTAACGTGAACCTCATCGAGTGAGTTTTACATTAAACCCGTCCAAATTACCTGATTCTTTCTTTACAATCGCCCACTAGGTAATAAAAAGGTTTTGTTGTATGATGTCATGATATTACTACTACTTATCTACTGCTTAACACAAATAAAGCACTGCCGGCCCATCCACTGTTTAAAATTTTTGTAACTAATTGGAAAAGCTTGGGTCCTCTTTGATTTATCGTATTTTCCAACAATTTAATGTAAATTGGTAAGTTGCATCATAGGCCAGATGTAATGTAATATGACTTTTAATGTGGACAAATAACCAAAGGTTTGTATAGGTACCCACTACAATACGATATTGACATTATTTAGATATTAATACATAGTTATTGACTAGGTATACCAGGTTTATTTGTTAATGGGCTATCATTACATAAGGACAACATATTCCGTAAATGTGTTAAAAATTATAAACATGATGTTCTTATTTGTGGAAGCAATTGAGATTTATTTCGAATCAAGTACTCCTCTGCCTGAAAGTAGCGTCAGAAAGTGAAGAAGAAAATACAACACTTCATGGTTTAATTACTGTATGCGTTACTAACAAGTAACAACTCTCAACAACCTAGCAGTAGTTTCAACTGAGGCGATAATACATCCTTCCTTACTGATTAGTTTTAGGTGAGGGTTGCTTTAAAAACAACCATATTAATAGTAAGCCATGAATAGATATTAATTCTTATATGAAATGGTAGGCTCCTACCTATTTTAAGTGTCAATTATGCTGCTAAATTTATTACTCCCCACAGATAACTGAAAACTTGCCAATTAGGCTGGTGCCGGGTCAACCAAGCTTATATTATATGCTTGTCAGTCATGCAAGCGAATGTAACGAATGAACAGAATCACTGACACGAAGGTTACAATCGTGTGGAGGCGATGATTATGAATTTAAAGTGATGCTGACAACTCCAGTTGTTGTGGATGGCATCTCACCATGATGTTGTGCGTAGACTGAAGATCCGTCTACCAAGTAGGATATTTTAGAAGATTTTTTAATCTTTGAAAAATTCCAATGCATTCACCCATAATTTTTAGGCTAATTATAATAAAGGCTTGTAATTGTAGGTTGTTTAATGTTCACTCTTTCTGGTGGCAAGCTGATTCCCAAACTGAAGATTTTATGGTTCGCGCGCTGGTAATGGATTAGCAGCTTTATTGTTAGACTTAGCACGATTTGTGAGTTTTTAATGCTTTCGTATACATACGATCTTCTAATAAGAGTGTAAAACCTCTTGACTGACGATGAAAGACTCTTTGAGTAAGAGTAGAGGAGGTGGACCTATCTACTTTAAATTGTAGTGCAACCTTTTCAAACCAATTGCGGAACTTTCGTAACACCCAGACAAATTAAATCATTATTATTATTTGTATATTGGTCTGAACCAGTAAGTTCTTGGCATACCATTGCAGTGGCACAAACCACGGGTGTCTCATGATGTCATCTAATCTCAAGTGCTGTCAGCACCGGCGCGCGCGGGTGATGCTGTGGCACAATTCCTGTCAAACCTTAACACGTGTAGACGCGTTCATTACCAAATATTAATTTGTACTTTGAAGCCCCAATCCGCATTAGGCCAGCGTGGGGACTATAGCCCAAGCCCTCTCGCGAGTGAGAAGAGGCCTGTGCCCAGTAGTGGGACGTATATAGGCTGAATTATTATTATTATTAATTTGTAGGTACTTTTGATTAGAAATTTAGCAATACAAGGACGTTGTATGTTGTTTATTGGCTTTCGTGCAATCAAGTTGTGTATCATTTGATGATCTTGAGGGAACCCTAGGGTTAATTAGGCATCATGATGCCCACAAATAAACAATTAATTGATGATCTAGGCCTTTCTGCGACATATATTCATGTCACTACCTTGACGTAACCATAGAATAAATAATAGTATGTACTATTACGACAGATTATGACCACAAGGTGGCGCAACCGCGAGCAGGCGTCCGTTCCATAGCGGTGCGCGGTAACTACTAGTGCTAGACACCAAAATTGGTGTGCGCCGCATGTACTTGTAGCGACGCGACGAAATCGCGGAGTGAGCTACCAAGCTATAACCAAGACACGATGATTTTGTAGGGTACTACACCTGGAACTCTAATTGATTGCATTGACGATGACGTTTCCAATTACATGCCCTACGAGACCTGTTACAACAGTATGCTGTAAACCCTGGACTACTACCTTTTAGCTAAGCTTATTGTACTTAGATCCGGCAATGACAGCAGAACTAGTGTTGATTTTCAGAGTAAGTTGCAGGCTCTATTTAACCGGCGAACATATTTGTAGTCATGAGTCACTACTGGGATCATATTTCACTTAGATCTTGCATTTTTTCCTGAACCACCGTATGTTGTTGTTCTTTTATAAAATCACGTGAGTATTTCCTTATCTGCAAAGGAAACCTCTCATCTGGAAATCGAAAGAAGGATATTTCTGATTCGTGTTCTTTCAGAATCCGGTATCTGCTATCGGTGACTGCCTGCAAATATTTTCTACATATTACGCATGTGTGTACGTTTACGTACGTTGTACGTTTGTATGTACGTTGGCTTGCCCCGCAGTCCACATGGTTTCAAAGTTTCTGAAGTGACTTCATTTTAATTTGTCTATTTGGAGAAATTAAACAATCATCGTTTAGATGTAAAGCCGTGGACCGTGGCTATTGGTTCGACAACTTAGTTCTCTTAGGCGGCTTCACCTCTAATTCAATTCGCGATTTTTAGAAACAGAATCAGTAACTCCACTCTAACTAAACTACCGAAAAATCTTTTCATAAATTCTTTATTTATTTACATAACTTGAAGGGGCGCTTCATCTTCTACATAGGCATAACATTTACCACTAAAGAAACCGATGTTTCACCTATTGAACAATCATGAGTTACTATGCGGATTGCAATACTAATTTAATATTTTACTAGTTGGTCCTTTTAGACATTCTGTGAAAGCATCTCCTACAAATACCGTCTGTTTCCGATAGTTATATTACCAGTAAGAGTTCATTTCCTTTGAAATTGAACTATGTAACGTTTATGGTCAACGTTTTATGATGTATGATTGTTATACCAACGGCAGGTCGATTGACAACCCGCTGCTTAGATAATCTTCCGAAGTGGAGCTTGTTACTTGAATTTTGAATCTAATTTCACAAGTTTCTACCTGACTGATGTGAATAGAGCACTAATTACATTATAAATGCCTTTGTCAGTTCGGTCTATTGGACGGAATGCGATGGAAGATACTTGCTGTTTTCTACGTGTTACTCTTAGTTCAGTGGTCTCTGTTTCACAGCTACATAGTAGACGATTTAAAGTAAGTAAAAGATTTCTCTTTGTAACAGGCCGCAATTTTTTAGCTAATGGTCAATATTTAGAGGGTATACAGGAGATGCTTCAGTATTCCCAAAGACAGTATCATCCTGGCTAGAGTCATTCATCATTCAAAAGAGGGATTTAGTGCGATGATTTTTCACTAATATATATGAGTATCATAAACTCTATTCTTTTCAGGTGTAGAGCCGCAATAAAGAGATATCTCTTGTTAGCCTATGACAGAGCCGTAAATGAATTGGTATAAACAAGTATAAACTTGTATTGGTATTCCTATTCAGGAGAGAGAGTTTTAGTTTTCTTTCCTTCTTTAAGGCTAACGTCAATTTTCTTGCCTCCCCCTCTCTCTTTTTGGTATAGGATCTAGTTGGGCAAAGTATAACACAAGGTTTTTCACTTCGTACTTTTCACAGTTTCTTAACTGCTATTTTTCATGGCCGGTTAGTCATACAGTTTAGGATCCTCAGAATGTATATTTTTGGTTTGTTTGGTATCTCACGGGAATTGTTTATTATCGACCCAGACCAACATTTGTACACGACCAAGACGGAAACCTTCCTTTTTCCTGGCAGGTTGAGACAATAGTGTAACTGCATTTCGTTATCAATTTCGCGCCAAACCCGCTAATAGAAATTCTGCTGCTCGTCGGTCTAAAAGATGACACACCATTCGGTCGGCTACATTGATGATGACGCCACTAACTAAGTCGTGCATTGGTTCATGACCATGCAGATCTTAAATGCGAGGCCCACCGTGCAGACATCGAACGATAAAGCGACCAATAAGACGTCCGCTACCGTATTAATGGTAGACCATGAGACAACGGTTTTTGTTTAACAAGACAACGTCATTTCAATGTCATTTCATAGGACGATGCGATATCGTCTCATAAGACGACGCATTAATGTCTCACGATACGACAAAATGTAGTCTTATGGAACAATGCAATGTAGTCCCATGGGACGCAATATCCTCTCACGGGACGATACCACAGGATGGCGCAATGTCTTCTCACATGATGACGTAACTCATCGCGATGCCTGTCGTATCACAGGATGACGCCTTATCGTTTTACAGGACGACGCCTGATGTCCCACAAGACGATGTCACGGGACTACGCTATGTCGTCTCACGCAACGACGCTTGTCGTCTAACGGGACGACGCCGTGTGCCATTTATACCCGTAGGTATTCTATTTATGGTGATGGCTAGAGCTCACTTAGTCTCATCGCTGGGCCACGGGCACTGAGCGGAATGTCACAAGGTCTTTTAACGAGACGATGCTCGTCGTCTTACAAGACGCTGCCATGTCGTCTGTCAGGACAATACCATGTCGTCTGTCAGGACGATACCACAGGACGACGCCATGTCGTGTCACGGGAAGACGCCTTGTCGTCTCACGGGACGACGCCTCGTCGTTTCACGGGTCGACGCCATGTCGTCTCATGGGACGACGCCATGTCGTCTCACGGGACGACGCCATGTCGTCTCACGGGACGACGCCATGTCGTCTCACGGGACGACGCCATGTCGTCTCACGGGACGACGACATGTCGTCTCACGGGACGACGCTTGTTGTCCCACAGGACGAGGCCATGAGGCGTAAGTACCCGTGTACTTTTTGTGACGGTGCCTGTAGGAAGGTCACTGCGTCTCGTCGCTGGGCCATGGGCACCGAGCGGAATGTCACGAAGTCGGAGATTTTCAAAATATTTTTACGATTTAAATTTCTTGATCTTTTTAAACTTGCTTTGTAAACGTGTTGCTCGGCTGAGTTACAAAAGCGTACTGAAGAGAAAGCAGCCGCGCGCTGGCAACCGGGCGACATTACTACTTGGGTAGTGCGATAGATGGCGCTACTAGTTGATGAATTCGCTTGATTAGGGCTGAGTTACAAGGGTGTTATCTCATAATGTGGTTCAAGCGAAGGCACGGACACCTAAATATGTGTATACTTAATACGTGGTATTAATTATATGCCGTGATCGCTATATATGTAGAACAATATTATGTATATCATTACTACAAATATAAGTATATAAGAATTAAACGCACCCATTTTACGTTGTACATGTTTAGTTTAGAAAAAGCGTTTCAATTATGTTGTAACTGAGACGATTGTTTTATCCGGCACACATTTTGTGAGACATTTTCTCCTCTAGTCGATGAATCCCTTAGTTGACTTTTTAAGTAGTGTAAATTTTGCTGGTGTGGTTGTTGATAATGAAATATCGCATAAATGAATACTCACAATTTCGCAATTGACTGCATCGCCTTCACAGTTCTTTCTTTATAATTTCTAGTTAGCAACCACAACGGAGATTCGTTTAAAAAGAAAACAGCAAATCCAAACAAGAACATGGGAATAGAAATGGCAAGTTGAAATTGAAAAGCGTCTCTCAGCCCATACGAAACTCCAGCCATTAATAGATGACCTAAATTAATAGGTACGTGATACAGCGCTGTGAGAGTTTCCCGATATTTTGATCCAGCGTATTCGATTAATAGTACGAAGCTGGTGACGATGCAACCACCGGCACCGAGGCCTTCGAAGAATCTGAAGATAAAGAACGCTGTCATGTTTGGTGACTGGCTGACAGCAACTCCAGCAAGTGCAGTGACTACGAAGCTTACGCTGAACATCATTAGACGACCAAATCTGAAAATAATTTACCGGGTAAGACAAGGTATTTATAAGTAAAATATAAGGACTTGTGCCATACAAAGTGTTTTTATTTTTGTTTTGCCGGAATATTTGGCTTCAGAGATTAGTAAATTACCACTTCCCCATACAATCTCAGTCCCCTTTTTCCTTTCTGGATATGTACATTTCCGTCGAATGGCGATGCTTAAGGTGGAGTAGGCTCAGAGAACGGAGTTTTTGAAAAGTCGTAGCGCTTTCTTAGATCACAATACGGTTGCCAAAAATTACTTTTTATTTACTATTAAAAAACGCAAAACATTCAAATTAAATAACAATATCCGCTGTACCGAGCACACATATCCGTCTCGATCACGCTGCAGCACAGTGAGAGAGAGAAGAACACGAACCTACAAGGCCTTAATCATCTCGAGAAATATAATAAATTTAATTGATTCAGTTACCTGTCAGATAATAGTCCGAACAAGAAAGCTCCGATTAACATTCCACCATATGCACATGTCTCCGATAGGCTGATTTCTTTTTTCCTCTCACAAATCAACCCAAATTTAGTCTGTACGGTCTCCGTGAACACGCTTTTGTCCCATGTCGGGTTGCTGCATGGACACGGATCCGCGTCCACCAGGCGTACCCGTGCTGGGTCTCCACCACCACCACCACCACCACCACCACCATCACCACCACCACCACCACCACCACCACATGTGTACGTCATAGCAGGATTTAAAATCATCAGGTTGAGTATGTGCCATATTGCTGGAATTTTGCTTATAAATACTACAAAGTAAATCACTAATTGGTATTTGGTGATAACATTAAATCGTGCCTCGATCGGATTCGAAGCTGCAGTTCTGAAAATATAACTGAAGATCGACATCACTGCTAGTCAAATGAATGCTGACGTTCTGATAATATACAATATAAATATTAAAACATTTTTACCAAATTGAAACTAAAATGTTCCGCCAAGAAAGCGATACAGCGATGTAAGTAAAAAAATGTCATTCCAGGGATTGTCAATGTCTTGTTATTTTATGTGATGTCAATTTAATAAAAACTTATACATTTCAAAAAAGTTTGTACCAGAAAAAGCCCGAGTAAGGCGGTAAAGACCTGGATAAGTAGGAAATCTCCATACTGGGACTCAAAGTGCGGTCCAGCCATTTTAACATTAAATTACCTCTGTAAGCGAGACAAAACAAAACTCTATAACTGGAATTGGTACTATTGATTTTATATTCACATTTATCTCTATTATATTTGAAAGAATACTTTTAATGTTAGGCCCCATTCGCACGAGAGCTAAAAAAGCGTTGCGTTAAAACCCGACGTTGAACTTACTGCGGATCACGCGGATAGAAAATAATAAATTTAAAACCAAAATGGTTGGCAATAGCCAATATTATTGCGAGAACGGGAAAATGTTATAAACTACCATTATATTTGTACATCCTTTTCATGATAAACGATATCTAAAAGAGCAGTTTGTGTCCCTTTTTCAAGATTGGAGGCTTTTTTGATAACTTATTTAGCTATTTCTGCATGTCGATTAAGCATATTTGATGAAATATTGGCAACCGTAAGCCCTCGAGTACCTACCAGAGCTGGCGCTTTTTTAACGCTTAGTCAGAACAGAATCACGGAGTTTCATACGCTCAATTCGAATAACGCTCAACGCCGAAAATCAAACAGTGCTCGATAAAAAAGCGCCGCGCTTAAAAACCGCCTTCGTGTGAATACATAGGTATATGGTTATCCATTTGTGCCACTCAAACGCTTTTTTAACGCGCTTTGAGAAAGCTCTCGTGCGAATGGGGCCTTACAGGATTTACCTCCGTATCTAAAATAACGTCACAACATTTCATAAATTCTATATCATAAGAAAAACTGAGTTAATTAAATGTTTTTGTACTTTAATTTGAACTAATTTGCGAACTTAAATTTCGTATCTTATCGGCTATATAAAAATACAAGGTTATGAAACAATATTTATTGTAAGATCATCCCGAGTACTTCTAAAAGTGTCCTCTTAAATACCTATAGGTACAGTGGCGTTCAAAAGTGCATGGATAGATGTCGACCGTAATGCCTTAATGTTACGCTTGAAACATCTCCATGCATTTTCGAACGCCAGACATGGAAATACATTTTTTAAATACATCACTAATTTACATAGTTTTGATATTATTACTTGCATTATTACATTTACTGCATTAATTTCGTGAGTTGCTAGGTTTTGACTGTGATGACACAGGTGGTTGCCTGTCGTCAGCTGTCGAAATGGCGCTAACTCGATTTAGAAATCTAACATGAGTATCTTCTTCTAAGGTAGAAGGTAGTGCCTTTCCTTTTGTCTCAGGTAAAAAAAAAGTTACAAGAGCTCCGATAAGAGCCGAAATTCCAAATGTACAAGCCGCTGCAGTATTTGATAAAGCATTTATTTGAGGACCTATAACCTGCCCAATTCTGGACACAAGTGATAAAACACCTAACGTAGAACTACGTATATTTGTAGGAAATAATTCAACACCGTAAAGAAAAATAACAATAAAAGACATATAATAGCATGAACTAGATAAACCGGCAAACATTGTTCTTACCCAGGAAGGATTGAAAGTCACCGGCACACAAATTACGATTAACATGAATACACCAGATAGAAACATAGTTGTTCTAAGGAATGGTCTTCTCCCGAACCTATTTACTACAAGCATGCCAATAATGGTCCCTATCGTTAATAAGGTCCCATTAATCACTGTATTTAGATGAACTGTTGGACTCATTTTTCCTATGAACTGTGAAACTCCGTAGTAACACATGCCACAAACGAAATATAGATACGCCATAACAAAAAAATTCTTAGTGTGGTTTCTATATTTAAAGATGTGGTGAAATTTTATGTCCTCTGATTTATTATCACTTTGTGATGAAAGGTATGTTTCTATCTCAGCTCTGACCGTATCGTGGGGTACTTTATTGCTGAAACAATGGACTTAATTTAATCACAAGGAAGTAAATCCTTAGAGTTAAATCACGGTAAGTTTTCATGCCAAGTACCACGTCAAGTACAGTTTATAGATAAATGCGTATTATTCATTCTTACTGCCAATTTTGTGTATTCAGAGTCTTGTCCGAATTATGATGCAAAGATTTATAACAAAATTAAATGTCTAAAAATATTTAAATAAATTGAATACAAATTGTAGATGGCGCTTTAAATATACTAAGATTTATTTAAAATACAAGAGAAGTTGTTTTCAAAAAAAACTCATTAATGGCTCACCCGATCATGTTCAATTCGTGAATACTAAGTATAATTTTAATAAGCTTTATTCTCTTGATTTTTACGTCCGGTTCAAAAGTAGAGAGGAAAGGAGGCAGAAAAGTGGATGTGACATACGGACAGACAGATGGACATAACGAAACTATAAAATTCCGTTTTTGTCATTTTCGCTAACGAAACCTTACATTACCTTACATTACGAATTACATTAACATTGACAAACTTCATTCATGTTGAATCATCACTAAAAATAAAAGATGATAAGTGTACGGGATTTATCAAACTAGCAAAGTTAATAAGGAGTCTGCAAACTACAAACTACAAAGATGAGACGTCTATCCGAACACTGGACCACTACATAACATTCAATAGGGGCTTTAACTATGTTTTACCTACATCAACCTGAGCTTTAGTCGAATTTCAATCAAATTTGAAAGACAGACGTGTGTTAGGCGCTTGAAACTTCAGCGAAATTAACCCATAGGGTAGGTGTACCAATGAATGAACAAAACGCAGCACTTATCGTAAAATAAGAATTCTGTGTATTCCAGACCTGGTTTTCTTTTTCCATTGAATAACGTCAATATTTATTGTAGTAACATTTGATTCAACTCTAGCTCGACAGTTTTCAGTTTTCACCAGAAAAATGTAAAATAGGCTAGCTTTTAAGTTGTTAATCATTTGTAATCTTATACCATAAATAAGAAGATAAGTTAACTACCCTGAGATTAATGTGCCATTGTAATGTATTTGAGCATATCTATCTATCTAATACCTTTAAACAGAGCAATTCTTGTTTATTTATTTACTAGCTGTGCCCGCGGCTCCGCCCGCGTGCAGTTCGGTCTGTGTCAGTAAGCGGCTAATTTCTAATCCTAATTTCTCTCCCTCTCCCCTGGAGACGGAACTTGAAGTAAAGTTGACAGATGGATATGCTAGAGGACTGAAGTCCAGATAAAATATTTTATAATTAGGTACCTACCACTAAATAAAACTACACCCCAAAATCAATAGTTTTTTTCGCCCTTATTTAAATTTTACACGTGATTTAAACTTAGAGAATATCCAAACGGAGTGGTCATTAACAGACGTTCCCCTCTGTCGAAAATAGGCGGCCAATGGTCAACCGACGTTTATCTGACATGGCTATGTTTACGTTACGATGTGCCCCTCCCCCGCAAAAAACGGCAGACTATTTTCTACCGAAAATTATAGACATAGCGTCTCCGTTGGTTATATTCTTTAAGGATTTAAACGACAGAGTAGTAGGTGTATATCGGACGATACAGTAAGGTATACGCGCGCGAGCGAAAGCGAAGCGGCCTGCCTGGCTAGAGCGCCACTCACCGTGGTCTTCTTCAGACTCCTGAGGAAGACTACGTGCCCCTTGTAACCTCAATGCGCTGCGAGACTTTCGCGAATGATTCGATTTTTTTCGGGAAGCCATGGTACCTAGTATAAAATGCGAGTCCCAAATCGTTTGACTCCGCAAACGACCAGTGCTGGATTAAGATATTTTGATGCCCTAAGTATTTCTAGACCATTGTGCCCCCTCTCCCTAGGGTCATCAAGATTACATTGAATTTTTTTTGTAAATTGAGTGACGTTCATAGCAACCGAGTAATGCTGCTGCAGTCGCCAACCGAATGTCACCTTTATGATATCTTAGACAGTTATTGAAAACGCGAGCGAAGCGAGCGCGAAAATTTTTCGATATAAAAAAACGCAATTTGATAGAATATTGTCCATTTTTTACTTTTGTATGGAAATCAGTCACATCATTTTATCACGAAAATTGACAGTGCTGCAGTAGTAACGTTGCAACAGAGTAATGCTGCTGCAGTCGCCAACCGAATGTCACATTTATCATATCTTAGAAAGTTATTGAAAACGCGAGCGAAGCGAGCGCGTAAATTTTCCGATATAAAAAAACGCAATTTGATAGACAGTTGTACATTTTTACTTTTAGTATGGAAATCAGTCGCATCATTTTATCATGAAAATTGACAGTGCTGCAGCAGTAACGTAGCAACAGAGTAATGCTGCTGCAGTCGCCAACCGAATGTCACCTTTATCATTTCTTAGAAAGTTATTGAAAACGCGAGCAAAGCGAGCGCGAAAATTTTTCGATATAAAAAAACGCAATTTGATAGACAGTTGTACACTTTTACTTTTAGTCCCAACCAGGCGCGAATCCAGGATTTCATACAGAGAAGGGATGGGACAGTTTTCTATCAGCCTAGCATAGGGCTTGATATTTAAGGGTCTCAGCGAGGTTGTTTTCATACAGAAAAGATGCAAGAGCTTGGAATTGACCAAGTGGATTGAATTGGCGAAGTGTGAGCAAGGCAGACGGCCCAGCTGCGAAAGTGGAAAGCTTGGATTTGGATCCACGCCCAAGTGTAATTAAGGCAGAAGATCAGCTTTGCCGTAAGGCAGAAGGCCTCGCATTAAGACCTAACGCCGAACTGCAAAAGAGTGGCTTGAAATCGAATCTATGCATGTAATCACGACTCTTCTACTGCTCGCTCTTTGGCTTCACTCGAAAGCGCTACTTGATAGGATGCTTTTAGTTTTCGACTTTAACGGGGCCCCTTATAACACTTTGACAGTTAGGTCTCAGGATCGCGGCTAAGGAGCAACTTGGCTTGGCCGACAAATCCGGTGTGCAATAGAGCAAAATTCGCTATAAAATCGGTAACCTATGGCGAAAAAATCGGCTGGCCGCAAGCCCGAAAGCAAGATATTTTTCCATGACTTAAGGGCCTCCGCGTAAGGTCAAATCGAAAGCCTACGTTGGAGATGTTATATTGGAGATGATATGTGACCCTTCGTTATTAGATGGGTACTTGTACACGTATAAAAGTTTCATGTAGGTACCTACTCTACGACGACTGCAATACTGATGCAGCCTGCGCGTTTTTTTGACTTCGGTTTTGGTGCCCCCTAGACGTGCCCTAAGCAAGCAAGTGCTTATTTTGCTTAAAAGGGTTAATCCGGCACTGCAAATGATAGAGGTCAATGTTTTTTTTTCAAAGTACCCACCTTCGTGACCATTATTAAGTGCTTAAAGGAGGTATGAATATGGATTTGATATGGATGCGATATAATTACGATTAGGTATTATTCATGACGGAGAAAATAAATAATTTTAAATAATTATGCAATTATATGCGCGTGTTGATATGTGTGTTTATTTTACCACTACTTAACTATGTAAACTCATTTTTAGTTTTCTTGATTACTTAATGTTTACTCAGTTCCCCAAAAGATGGCACTGTGCAATGAGGGGCAATTAATTTATTGTCTTTTTATTTTAATTTTGTTGTATTATTAAATCAACACAATTATTCAATTAAATTTGTTGATATCCGTACGATTGATTGAAATTTTAGAAGAGGGGTCTTCTAAACTTAGTGTTAATTTGGCAAAATCCTTCCTCGGTGGCTTATTTATGTCACACCGTATTAAATTCAGCGCCATCTGTTAGTTTACCAGGGTACTCTATAGTGGTAGCACATATTTGAAAAAAGTTTGCCCCTCCTTCCTAAGTAGCGCCATAAGATTCAGGGGCAAACTTAAGTCAATCGAGTGTTGTGGCTACCCTTTAAGGGTTGAAATTTTATAGCCTATAACCTGGCCGGAGATTTTCTCGACAGATTAGTAAAGTTTTCATCAAAATCCGTTCAGCCGTTTTCACGTGATGCGCGTTCAAATAAACAGACAAACAGATAAACAGACAAACAGACAAAAATTCTAAAAACTGTTGGAACGTGTTCTGTTATCAATTCTAAGTATGCCCAGTCAACTTTTTTTCAAATATCTTCCATGTACAGACTTTCGACCCTCTTCAGCTTTATTATATGATATAGAAGATATGTATATTTATATTGTAGTCATTGTCATAGTCATAGTACATATATATTTCGGTGATCTCGGAAACTTCTCTAACGATTTCGATGAAATTTGCTATAGGGGGTTTTCGGGGGCGATAAATCGATCTAGCTAGGTCTTCTCTCTGGGAAAACGTGCATTTTTGAGTTTTTATATGTTTTCCGAGCAAAGCTCGGTCTCCCAGATATTCCTTATGAAATATGGTGTGTATTATAAAATATTACATTATCTACTCACAAGCGACAAACTTTCTCCATGACTTTAATCGCCTCCTCTTTCTTGTTTTTGTCCATTAACCATTTCGGTGACTCCAAGAGCAAGAATTTTATGATGGCACAGAACATGACAGGCACAGAGATCGCCAGTTGAAATTGATCGCAATCCCTTAGTAGGTAAGATATGCAAGCTAGACAGATGAGTCCTAAGTTGGAGGCCATGTGAATGAATGTAGATACAGACGGGCGGTAGTCAGTTCCACTGAACTCCACGCATAGTACGTAGCCGGAAACGATTGCGCCGCCATTGCCGGCGCCTTCGAAGAATCTCGTAATGCAGAAGAGCCAAAATGTGTGAGTGACGGTCACTAAACAACCAGCCAAGCTGATGATTATCTGGCATATAGCATATATCAGTAGGCGCCCATATCTAAAAAAACATTTCCAATTTGTGATAGATGGATGGTTTTAGTCCTTTCCTTCCACATCGACATTTAATCCTCAAAGGAAATGTGTTGTGGAAGGACGGAGGACCTGGCAAAAGGTCGACAAGGCCCCGTTTCCTTGGAGGATCTTAAAACTCACAGTTTTTCTGGGGGAAGAAACTCTTTGGGTTCTGTATGCCTATGTAATGTACGTCTTTGTTAGATCAGCACTGAAAGCGATATCGTGCTTAATGTGATTTTGCTGCATGAAACGTATAATAAACATGCGCATAAGACTACGTGACAGTCAAGTGAATTAATACTTTCGGAGAACCTCAAATAATATTGTGTAAAAATTAAGATGTTTAAAACATCTCATTTTATACATAGTCCTCCACTACAAAAAAGAGTTTTTCATCTTACTAGCTCTTACGTGGCTGGTAGGCCAAACTTGTTCTTAAAAACTCTTAAAATATCTTACCTATCATACTGTAAATTACCTGTCGGACAAAAATCCAAAAACTAAGGCTCCTACAAGCAAGCCGAAGAAAGAAATGCTTTCACTCATACTTATGAGCCACATTTTGTCGCATATGATCCCAAATTTTGTCTGCACTGTTTTCGTGAACATACTGTAATCCCAGATTGGGTTGTCACAGGGACACGCATTTTCCTTCGCTGCTTCATCGCCGCCACAAGTATAATGCATCGGCGGCGACAGAAAAATTATGTTAAGGGTATGCCAAACAGACATAAACTTGGTAGCGAAAAACACGCCTATAAAGTAAATGTGGTAACGTGTAAGTTTCTTAAAGTATACCTCTGCTGGATTTAACATTACCATGATACATAAAATTCAAAAAAATGTTTTGTTTACTAATTTCTAACAAAATTTTGGCACGATTTTGGCAGCATGTGTGACACACGTTCACAGACTTTTTGTTTGACATGTTTTTTTTTATTTATTGGTTTTTGAAATAGATTTTTGTCTATTATATAGTCTGGCAAACAAATTTAATTAGTAGAAAGAGCAAAGAGTAGTATAATATATAAGAAAGAGGCAGCTTTAAAAAAAGTAGGCTCTTGAATGGTCGATTGCAATACTTAGAGTCAGACCAAGACAAGTCTGCATCGATAGCACATGCAGTGCAAGTGTTATTTTAAACGTCAAACTTCTATGAAATTATGACGTACTTATAAATAACACTTACACTGCGTGTGCTATCAAAATCGATGCAGACTTGTCTTGGTCTGACTCTATACAAAATTGAATTAGATAATGTATAATAGAGTCCATCTAAGCAGCGGGGTGTCACTACGCAGTTTAGGTACATTTGGCCGGCGCGCCGCCCGGAGCGGCAGGCGTATGGCAGTGGGCTGCCGCTCGACCGCATGATAGTCGTGTCACGTGGCGCTCGCGCAAACAAGATTCACGGTTCGTGCGCGGTTATAAGTTTCAATTTTGTTGCAGGCGGCGAGTATAGGTATAATTTTATACCTAAATCTTACTTTTGTGAAGGAGTGAATTTTCTGTACGGTAGTACTATTAGTTATTCTGTGATCTAAGCTTGGGTCGTGGTTTAGTATGACAAGAGAAGTCTGTTCTGAAAGAGAAGAGTCGTGAAATGTATTGGGCCCCATACATTCCACGACTCTTCTCTTTCCGAACAAACTCTAACAAAAGGTAAACCAATTTCGGAGGCCAATAATAAATGTCACATTTCAATCGCACGAAGCCGCCAGACCGTGAAATTCATTACATTGCAGCCGATCACAGTTTTAAAATTTTCACGTAATAATTTACAATGGCACCGAGGGCAATTCGAACTTACAATTTGACGTCAGAATGATCTGATTTTGTTATCATTCGCCTGTGCGTCTCGTTCGCGCAAATACCTACATATTGTATGTACAAGTACGAGAATGATAGCAAAAGGACATAATTTTTATATTCGAATGTAACGTCGAGTTGGCGTCACTGGCACTGCGCGCAATGGGAGCGAATATGCCGAGAGGCGTAAATGGATTCGGTTGCATTCTGAGGTCGAAGATCTGTTGATGATGGAAGTGTCGGTTATAATCATCACCCGAACTCACGCTCCGAGGTACGCTTGACGTACAAAACATATAAAATACCTACATTAAGAAAGTCAACATTAGTTAAATACTTTCCTTTCCATGAACATTATTTGAAACACTAAGGTGACACATTTATATGTTTAAACTATTCATGTACAAGCTTCCTTTCCACAAAAGTGTGATATTTTATATTTCAGACAAGTTCGATTCCATATAAGTTTCTTTAAGTTACTTATAGTCGACATAAGAGTGCAGTAAACTTTTGCCTACTTAATTCACAATGTTCACATTATATCCGGTATCCATCAGGTGCTGTGGTGTCTCCTCTGTCACTGGTCACTTCTCGTCGTGCCATAATATCATCGCAAATGGCGTTCACACTTTCTATATCGCGCTCACTGAACAGTTCCGAAAGTCAGCTAGAAATCTATATCAGCTACTCCTAACCATCTCCCATCGGACTTAGGTCCCCAAGCACAACACCCGCCTGGAGAGAGTAGTCACCCTTGGCCTTCTCTACTTACTATAGTAATTACATCTAGTTTCTTTAATTCCTTGTTTGGATCGCGCTGTGCTAAATTTATTACCACTCATAATAGCTGTATTAAAAGGTAGCCGTTAATTCCATATAATTTACAATAGGCTGAAGAACAATGGTTATATTATGCTGAAAAGTAGGTATTTTACGTGTACCTATTGAGAGCTTTGTTTTGTGTCGATTTGTACAAATTATTACATTTACTAGCTGTGCCCGCGGCTCCGCCCGCGTGGAATTCGGTCTGTGTCAGTAAGCGGCTAATTTCTAATCCTAATTTCTCTCCCTCTCCCCTGGAGGCGGAACTTGAAGTAAAGTTGACAGATGGATATGCTAGAGGACTGTAGTCCAGATAAAATATTTTACAGTTAGGTACCACTAAATAAAACTACACTCCAAAATCAATAGGTTTTTCGCCCTTATTAAAATTTTACACGTGATTTAAATGACAGAGTAGTAGGTGTATATCGAACGATACAGTAAGGTATATGCGCGCGAGCGAAGGCGAAGCGGCCTGCCTGGCTCGAGCGCCACTCACCGTGGTCTTCTTCAGACTCCGGAGGAAGACCACGTGCCCCTTGTAACCTCAATGCGTTGCGAGACTTTCGCGAATGATTCGATTTTTTTCGGGAAGGCATGGAAATGCGTATAAAATGAGAGTCCCAAATCGTTTGACTCCGCAAACGACCAGTGCCGGATTAAGATATTTTGATGCCCTAAGCATTTCTAGACGATGGTGCCCCCTCTCCCTAGGGTCATCAAGATTACATTGAATTTTTTTGGTAAATTGATTGACGTCCACTGCCGCATTACAGCTGAGAATGGAAATCAGTCACATCATTTTATCACGAAAATTGAGAGTGCTGCAGCAGTAACGTTGCAACAGAGTACTTAATGCTGCTGCAGTCGCCACCCGAATGTCACCTTTATCATATATTAGAATGTAATTGAAAATGCCAGCGAAGCGAGCGCGAACATTTTTCGATATAAAAAACACAATTTGATAGACAGTTGTACATTTTTACTTTTATTATGGAAATCAGTCACATCATTATATCACGAAAATTGACAGTGCTGCAGCAGTAACGATGCAACAGAATAATGCTGCTGCAGTCGCCACCCGAATGTCACCTTTATCATATGTTAGAAAGTAATTGAAAACGCGAGCGAAGCGAGCGCGAAAATGTTTCGATATAAAAAACACAATTTGATAGACAGTTGTACATCTTTACTTTTCGTCCCAACCAGGCGCGAATCCAGGATTTCATACAGAGAAGGGATGGGACAGTTTTTTAACAGCCTAGCTTCGCATAGGGCTCGATATTAAAGGGTCTCAGCGAGGTTGTTTTCACACAGTAAAGATGCAAGAAAGCAGAGCTTGGAATTGACCAAGTGAATTGAATTGGCGATGTGTGAGCAAGGCAGAAGGCTCAGCTGCGAAAGAGGAAAGCTTGGGTTTGGATCGACGCCTAAGTGTAATTAAAGCAGAAGGTCAACTTTTCCGTAAGGCAGAAGGCCTCGCATAAGACCTAACGCCTAACTGCAAAAGAGTGGGTTGAAATCGAATCTATGCATGTAATCACGACTCTTCTACTGCTTGCTCTTTGGCTTCACTCGAAAGCGCTATTTGATAGGATGCTTTTAGTTTTCGGCTTTCACGGGGTCCGTTATGACACTTTGACAGTTAGGTCTCAGGATCGCGGCTAAGGAGCAATTCGGCTTGGCCGACAAATCTGGCGTGCAAGAGAGCAAAATTCGCTATAAAATCGGTAACCTATGTCGAAAAAATCGGCTGGCCGCAAGCCCGGAAGCAAGATATTTTTCCATGACTTTAAGGGCCTCCGCGTAAGGTCAAATCGAAAGCCTACGTTGGAGATGTTCTTACGTACCCTCACTCTCTTACTTGATCCCTACGACCCTTCGTTATTAGATGGGTACTTGTACACGTATAAAGTTTCATGTAGGTACCTACTCCACGACGACTGCAATGCTGATGCAGCCTGCGCGTTTTTTTGCCTACGGTTTTGGTGCCCCCTAGACCTTGCTTAGGGCACCAGCCCTAAGCAAGTGCTTATTTTGCTTAAAAGCGTTAATCCGACACTGCAAATGACAGAGGTCAATGTTTTTTTTTTCAAAGTACCCACCTTCGTGGCCATTATTAAGTGCTGTATACGTATGAATATGGATTTGATATGGATGCGATATAATTACGATTAGGTATAATTCATGACGGAGAAAATAAATAATTTTAAATAATTATGCAATTATACGCTTGTTGATATGTGTGTTTATTTTACCACTACGTAACTATGTAAACTCATTTTTAGTTTTCTTTATTAATTAATGTTAACTCAGTTCCCCAAAAGACTGTGCAATGAGGGGCAATTAATTTACTGTCGTTTAATTTTGTTGTATTATTAATTTATAATTATTCAATTATTTTTGTTGATATCCGTACCCCCTGTTCTAAACTTAGAGTTAATTTGGCCAAAGACATATGTAACTTCGTATAAGACGAATAGAGTCTAAGGAAAAAACGTGCCTCGGAATTCAAGTAAAAGTCATTCTCGAATAGATGGCGCACACACCTTTAGCCTATCCTCGGCTAGATGGCGTGACGACACCGTTTCATATTTAACAATTTTAACACATAGATATCAGTGAATGAACATGGATTAAAATGATATAAAAATAATAAAATTATTTATCCATATATATAAATTTTTTGATAACTTTATACGTTTTCATTTGGAGTTTTAGTCGTGTGTCGATAGATGGCAGTAAATTTACAGTGACTACAAAATTTACAATGACAGGACCCCTCTATACTATCTATTCTTTTTGATTTGGCAAAATCTTTCCTCGGTGGCTTATTCATGTCACAACATATTAAATTCAGCGCCATCTGTTAGTTTACCAGGGTACTCAATAGTGGTAGCACATATTTGAAAAAAGTTTGCCCCTCCTTCCTAAGTAGCGCCATAAGATTCAGGGGCAAACTTAAGTCAATCGAGCGTTGTGGCTACCCCCCCTTTTAGGGGTTGAATTTTTATAGCCTATAACCTGGCCGGGAATTTTCTCGACAGATTAGTAAAGTTTTCATCAAAATCCGTTCAGCCGTTTTCACGTGATGCGCGTTCAAATAAACAGACAAACAGATAAACAGATAAACAGACAAACAGACAAAAATTCTAAAAACTTTTGGAACGTGTTCTGTTATCGATTCTAAGTATCCCCAGCCAAGTTTTTTTCAAATATCTTCCTTGTACAGACTTTCGACCGTCTTCAGCTTTATTATATGTATAGATAGATAGATTATATACTATTTGCGCGGATACAGTTACGATATTTGATTTTGGTGAGGGATTTGTGGGTTTGTCCGGATCGTTGAATTCTGGTGTCCAATAACGATAGGATATAATTACATAAAATATATATACAGTGGTACTACTAAACTAAATTAATAACTAGCTTACATACATTACATAATGCTATCAAGTTAAATACTTCAACAAATTCAGCGCCATTGCCGATTTCATAACATGAATTCCTTTATTTATGGGCATTTTCATTTAACTTGTACAAGTTAAGCGCGACTTAAGTCGTGTTTTAGTAACGTCTAACCGTTACATTCCTGACAAAATGTATGGGATTTGACATTGACCGTCAGTTTTGTAACGATTGCTAACCAGCCGTTAGGTGTTCAATTAAGTGAAAATGCCCTTATACCATTATAGTTCAACTCATCATTCATATATATGGTAAAGTTGGACCAAGAAAAGTGTGCTAGGATTTTGATAGCATACGCAATTACGCAGTGCAAGTGTTATTTATACGTCATAATTTCATAGACTATGACGTTAAAAATAATACTTGCACTCCGTGTGGTATCGAAATCGTTGCAGACTTTTCGTGGTCTATTTCTAGGTACATTTATATGGCCCGCAAAGTCTTTTGTTTTGGTGGAGTGCACGAGTTTTGATAAAACCAAGACCGCATAATAAACACTTAAATACACAAGACTTTGTGAAAGTTGAACTTCGATTGCGCTCTGAAGTTTTGCGCGCAGTTTAAAGTGAAAACAAGTGGAGCTTCAGTGGGTTAAATGCGAACTAACATAAATATTGGTATTGCGGGCTTGGCTCCGCTTTGATAACTTGTGTTGAGTGCCGTCAACTGTTTTTCTTCACGTATGCGAGTAGCATTTATAGGGAGCTTGCATGAACTGGAGCCCCCGTTTATTGGCGCGAAGTGACAATGTCAAGTTAAGGTTTTCAATTTAAGACTAGATGGATAGCTGGATGGATGAATGGATGGATGTATGGACGGAAGGATGGATGAATGGATGGATCGATGGATGGATGGATAGCTTACAAGGAAGCGCACAGCCGCAGATGTCAACGTATGGGGTAGCATCTCCTTATCGACGTGAATTCATTACCTTGGTCATGTGGTGGCATTTCATTTATTTTTGTTAACTAATTAACATGACGGAAGAGCAGGATCTCCTGCCACAGGTAATTTCTATAGGTACCTACTAAGTAGGAGATCTTAACCTTTATAAATTAACCTGTATTGTTTAACAGAAATAATAAACATTATTCATTTTCATTTTCACCTTCACGGTGCTGTGGTGTAGCTTAGCGCGTTGTAATGTGTCCAAATTAAAGAATATTAATTTCATATCCATTTTCACATACAAAAGATATACGCGAGTACCAGCTGTTAGGAACACGAAGGCTTAACTAAAACAGTTGGTGTAAGCGCGCGTGTACGGCAACAAAAGTGGTCGCCGCGGAACGTTCGGAATGGTCCTACTTTTTTCATTACGCAACCTTCAGTGTGGGGGCCTAAAGTTAGCGGGTTTTGTACGGCCGTAATTCTTGTTCAGAGTTCAGAGATCTTTGTCAATTCTTTTACGGGTGGGACGTTTGTAGGGTCAATTAATACACTCCCTATGAATATGAGTAGGCATCTCATAATTATTTTTTGCGTTATTATGCCGATAACTAAAGCCGATAATAATCCAAACGTCCTCGTAACATTTAGAACGTAATAACTGGAGGTTAATTCGAACGTACTGTCCTTTTGTACATCAATTTACTCGACACTGCGAAATCAGAACCCCTAGTGTAAATTTCATTCGAGAGCGTGACGAGCGTTCGCGTTTGCGTTATGTCTATTTTTGTAGATATGGGATTTAGAACAGCGCGCCAAGCGGGACGTTTTGGAAACTAAAAATCCCATCGTACGTCATGTGACGCTATCGAATGAAATTTACACTAGGGGCAGAGATTTTATTCTTCGTAGTAGCTATTCTTATGACGAACACATCCGTGGCAGCCTCGGAATCCGTGACGTAGCGGATAAGCTGCAGGAAAGCCGCCTCCGATGGTATGGCCATATACGCCGTAGACCGGTAGACTACGTCGAAAATAGATGCCTCAATCTCACTGTCAATTGAATTGAATCGAATTGAATTGAATTGTCCAAGGCCCTAGATCACTAGGCCTAAGAAGCGCTGGCTGGACGTCGTGACAGCGGACATGCAAGAGAACAATCTCACACCTGAGGATGCCGAAGACCGGCCAAAGTGGAGAAGACTGAGCAGGAAAGCGGACCCTGGCGCTAGGCCGGAAAACGCTAGGTTGAAGAAGAAGAAGAGTAGCTATTCTTATGGCCCAGCGCTAAGTGCTAAACTGTCACGCCTGTTTTATTGTGGCGCCGCGGCTTAACACTTGTTATTGCCACTGCTCAGCAGTTTTTGCCACGATTTGTGGACTTTGTTTCGAGTCGTTACCGTAATTTGGGGTCTTGCTTAATGGAACTTTTCTAATCTAAACTTGTATGGTTTATCGGCACGCCGGTTTTACTTTCAAATATGAAATGAAGTGACGTAACAGAAGCTATTTTGTAATCAGCGATAAAATAAATAATTTGGGTAGATGTTTATTTAATCATCATCATCGTTATCCTTATTATCTTCTAGAAGAAGAAGAAGATTCGAATCGAACTTTACTTAAAATCTCATTTTAATATACTAAACTTGTCGCGCATCTTGCCAGTACTTTTATTTTGGTTGGTAGGTATTATTTTAGGTTAGGTACAGTAATCTGCATTGATAACAGAACTGACCCCTTCTTCATAGAAACTTGTTTGCAGGGGAGAACCAGTTATCTCTTATTTAGTATCAAATTTCAAGTTCAACGCGTAGGTATTCACTTAAAACAGGTGTTTTCGTTAACATAATGAACATATGTCATTCTTTTCGTCATATAATCATATCACTACGAGCAGTGTGAAAGTCATATCGTAACAAGATTAAAACTATAACAAAATGTGAAAACAGAATCAGCCTCCTGGCTTAATCAGGTGACGTCCTATTCCGGCTTTCGTACCAATTATTGTAGCGTTGTATTATGATTATTAAAATGCAAGTGTAGTTCCATATTTATATTTCATCCTGTTTTAGAGGAAACATGGAAATTGACAACATTTTCCCCGTACAGGAGATGAAAGTGCATATTGTTATGAAGTTTCTAGAAAGGTATACAGGATGGCTAAAAAATAAGGGCATTCCCGTTGCCAGGGAGGTTTTGGGATTATACTGAGCAACTTTTACTATAGGACTAACCCCGAAATCGCGAAAAAAATGTACCCTCCCGTAGAAAATAGACCAGCCAAAATGTATGACACACCCAATTTTTTTTTCGCGATTTCGAGATTGGTCCTTAGTAAAAGTTGCTCTGTATAAACCCAAATCCTCCCTGGCAACGGGAATGCACTTAGGTTTTTAGCCAGCCTGTATATTTAATTAGCAGGAAGATTTTTGCGTTAGTGGCCTCCCTGAGAAGACTCCGTAACTTTTTTCCCATCTCCACTAAAATTAAGGTGCTATTAGCAGTTGCACAGATGACTGAATACTTTTTCTACGACAACTAATTATCATAATTTTAACATAAGATTGAGAACACAGAATACACGTCTACTACTGCCTCCTTTATAAATTAAACGTAACAACTGTGGCATAAGTTGAATGAAAATCCTTAAAGAAAGGGCCGATTTTTTAATTTCGAGCGCTCGATTTCGTCACTCGAGAATCTGTGAAAAACGGCAAAATCCTATTCATGATATACGAGCGATAAAAATAGTAGAATTTCAATGCCTAGTAGTGGAAATAGTAATGAACTAAACACACGAAATCGAGCAGTCGAAATTCAAAAATCGGCCCCCTGCGCCTACTTCGAGGTCCGAGGAGAACATCCGGATAGCCGGATGTATGAAAGCATTTTGGCCCAAGCTTTAACGTAGACCTTCGCTCAAGCTCATAAAAAAAAATAACAAGAAAATCATCTGAAATGGAATATTAACTTTTTTTTTTGAAGTTGGTTAAAAACAGAGCCAAGGGTAACCTATCCTGACTTAACATAGATGTCTCACCCATAAACTAAGTAGCAATGTCGGGTTGTAATTACCCTGACCACACAGTTGCATTTAATCTCAGTCCACAACTAAACTGTAATATCAATATTATGAGCCTCCAACAATGGGCTCTCAATCTCTGGCGGGTATTAAGTTTCCGCAGATATGACAATGAAATGTTAGTGCGAGCGTACGATGGCGAGAGAAGCGTATGAAGTATTTGCAACTATTTTTGCACAAAAGCTAGGTATTAACATGAAAATGGCTGTTTTGAATGATTCACGGTTAGTTGACTTAGGTATTGTTAACGCTCCATCCATGTGTGCGTGCGCGCACACATACACGCTCCATCTACGCGGTGCCGCGGCCGGCGGCAGCCGCCATTCTCCGATCCGTTACGACGCCGACACCACGTATCGCTCGGTCGCGCGTCCATACATTTCCTCTTTTCCAAAAACCATGTAATTTAATCGCTCAGTACATTAAAAGTTGTAAAAGTCCAAATTGTGTCGACTACGTCATTTCACAAGAACCTGCGCCAACAGATTCGAGCCGGATGAGGCTTTGGAATCCACTATCTAAAGGAGGACAAAGGAATTCATCGGCGCGGTCGAACAAAGGGGTCGACATTTTGGACACGTGGAGATCTGGAGATTCAACCAAATTCAAGAAGATTCAGCAAGTCTGTACCTGAGTCTACAATATTTAAGCAAGAATATACCAGGAAAAGGGTTTGCAGTGGCATTTGTGTGAGTTCGTTCCAATTATTTCGTTTTAATTTCACTTCACTGTGCCTTTCATACAGAGTACTGTGCTCTTTTCCATCGAAACCACTATCTAAAGGTTTCATATCAATCTAAAATCCCAATTAGTGCTATAATTCCGTCTATTGCCTATTTTTACTAAATATTCTTTTGGAATCGAAACTTAAATCGATCTTTTATTTCTATAAACTATCAACAAAAGTAGCTTCAGTATCTTGTTTTCAGAGTTCTAGAAGGCTGTTTTGCCTCTATTTGAGCCAATACAGAACAATAATTGAAAGTTTAGCAAATTTTTATTCGAACATTCCAGAACCGGCGAGGGGTCAAAGTCCACAGTCTCGCCGGCCGCCTGCCTACGTGACCACGCGTTGTCTTGAGTAACGGGACTTCGGGCGTGGCTTGTTCGCACGTTTGCTTGACTATCCTTCTGCATGCTTAATCACGCTTCGCATAAAATTTAAGTATATTTCCAATAGTTTTCACTCTTTTGCACAATATTTGACTTCATTTACCGCGTGTTTAATCATTATTTTTCTTACAGCTGTAGGGCAGTTTGAGATTTATTTCGTTTTCACTCTTACATAGTAAATAGCATTTTAACGCAAGCTTCAATAATTGCAATATTTTTCGTTCAATTAATTAATTTTTTCTTCATTTAAACTTCATAATGGACAATTTAAAATCACTAAAGAAAAGCCGAGCAAGCTTCAAAGCAAAGCTGACTTTTTTCAAAGATTATCTAAATGCTTTGCTACCTAGCAGTGAGCTTAATAGCGTACAAATGCATGAGCTTACCATGCGACATGCCAAAATGTCAGAAATGTATAACGATTTCGATTCCATACAAAATGATATAGAAAGCTTGACGGAAATTCCAGATGAGGAGTACGCAGAGCGGACTTCCTTCGAAGCCCGGTACTTCGGCGCCATGGCTGCTGCGCAAGACCTGCTCAGCAAGCATGCCGCGCCCGCCGAACCTGCCTCTGCGGTGCACGACAGTGGATCGGTGGCGGGATCAGGTGATGCTGTATTCTCAAGTAAGCCAAACATTAAACTTCCAACAATTCATCTCCCGACTTTCTCTGGTCGATATCAGGATTGGCTAGAGTACCATGACACTTATAAATCACTAATACACGATAACACATCCATACCTAAAATTCATAAGTTCCACTATCTAAGGAACTCTTTAAAAGACAGTGCGTCGTTAATCATTAAATCACTAGAGTTTTCAACTGAGAATTATGATGTTGCTTGGGACTTGCTGTGCGAGCGTTTCAATAACAATCGCATTTTAGTAAATAACCATATTCAAGCTTTGTTCAGTATAAAGCCAGTGACTCAAGAGTCTTCTAAAGCCTTGCGTAGTATGATAGACTGGGTAAATAAAAACCTAAGAGCCTTAAAAACATTAAAATTACCTACTGAACACTGGGATATTCTAATTATCCATATGATGTCTAGTAAGCTTGATTCAGTCTCAATGCGCGATTGGGAAACCGAACGTAACAAAATTGTAGGTATTCCCACGTTTAGTGATTTCACAAATTTCTTGAAGGGTCGTGCGGACCTCCTTGAAACCATGGAAGAGGCTCAGAATCAATCAAAGGTTCCTCGTAGGCACAGTGACGTCACGCACAACCGCCCAAGAACATTTGTCGTAAATGACTCTCTTAAACAAAAACAACATAAATGCCCTGTATGCGCAAACTATCACACTATATACCAATGCCCTAAATTCAAAGCTATGCCTATAGAATCGCGCATCGAAAAAATAAACCAGTTAAGTCTTTGTACTAATTGTCTTCGCGCAGGGCACGACGAACAACGCTGTCGACTTAGTTCATGTCGTTTGTGTACCAAACGTCACAACACTCTGTTACACATTAACACTCAATCCACAGAACCACTGGCTAGCAAATCATCTACTAAAAGTGACGGTGTCTTACCTGGCGTGCAGGACCAATCTAAACCTGCACAAGACAACATCACACTATCTTCTATACATCGCAGCCAAGCTCTTCTTTCCACTGCTATAATCAATGTTCAAGACCACTCTGGTCAAACACACAAGGTCCGTATTATGCTAGACAACGGATCAACTATTTCATTCATCACAGAATCTTTACAAAAACAATTAGGGATACCCAGTTATTCCACATTTACCTCAGTTAACCTACTGGAGGACAAAACAACAAAAGCCACTAAAAAATGTGACGTCACTATATCGTCACTATACGATCGCAATTATACAACCGATGTTGATTGCTACGTTTTATCTCGGATCTCCGATCTCATACCTACTAATCCAATTTATTGCAATGCTTTCGAAATTCCCTCTCACATCCACCTCGCGGACCCATCATTCTCGGAACCGTCAGAGGTGCAGATGCTGCTGAGCGCTGACATATTTTGGGATGTACTTTGTCTAAATAAGATATCCCTAGGCAAGAATCTACCATTACTAGTCGAATCAAAACTAGGGTGGCTAGTAGTTAAATTACAAAACTCAAACAAAACAAAACAAAATACAGTCCACTGCCATTTCTCTAATACACAGCTAGATCACAAACTAAACGATTTTTTTGATAATGATGGTTTCTCTAATATCGAAAAGGTGTATAACAAATCTAAATCTGATATCGAGTGTGAACGAATCTTTACAAGTACTACCACGCGCCACTCGGATGGGAAATTCATTGTAACGGTACCACTTAAAGAATCCCCCGAGGTGTTAGGTAACTCTAAAGAACAAGCTTTGACAAGATTTCAGTCATTAGAGCGCAAATTCAAACGCGAACCGGAATTCAAAGAGCAATATACTAAATTTATGAAGGAATATTTACAGTTAGGTCATATGTCAGAAAATATAGACTCTCAAAACGATACATTCTCTTATTTTCTTCCACATCATGGAATTTTGCGCGAGGGGAGCCTCACAACAAAATTAAGATCTGTTTTTGATGGATCAGCTGTCACAAGCTCAGGGAAGTCATACAATGACATTCAACACATAGGCCCGGTTGTCCAAGATGATTTATTGAGCATTCTCATTCGATTCCGACAACATAGATTTGTTGCAACTTCGGATGTAGCTAAAATGTATAGACAGATTTATGTAAGAGAAGATCAACGAAGTTTGCAGCAAATCCTATGGCGGCCTGATCCCACACAACCAATTAAACCATACAAACTAAACACGGTCACATACGGCACGGCCTCAGCTCCCTGGTTAGCGACAAGAACACTAAAACAATTAGGTATCGATTGCAAGGACGAACTTGCACGTGAAACGATTTTGCATGACTTTTACGTTGATGATTACATCACTGGTCATGATGATGAACAAACACTCATACATACATGTCAAAATGTCATTAGCGAGCTAGAACCCGCTCATTTCATGTCACGAAAATGGCGGTCTAACAAACCGTCCATTCTAACTCAAATTGTAAATGAAAACAATGATGATGATTTTCTAAATCTAAACAACGATGAATATGCCAAAACTTTAGGCCTACTTTGGGCTTGTAAACGAGACACATTATTGTTTTCATTGCCACACACAATTAAAACACCTAAAACAAAACGCACTATTTTGTCCACTATAGCGCAAGTGTTTGACCCACTGGGCTTAATAAACCCTTGCATGTTACAGGCAAAACTCATACTCCAGTCCCTTTGGTCTCAAAATATTCCATGGGACTCCCAGTTACCAGCCGAGGTTGACTCACAGTGGGACCAGTTTGTCAAATACTTGCCAGATATTTCCAAAATCGAAATTCCTCGCAGAGCACTTTGTGATGATTTCGTAACTGTTCAATTACACGCATTTAGTGACGCATCAATGAAAGCTTGCGCTGCCTGCGTATACATACGCACAGTGTCTATAAGCGGTAACGTAAATGTACATTTGCTCGTTGCAAAAAGCAAACTGGCCCCACTGAGGCAACGACTAACAATTCCAAAATTAGAATTGTGTGGCAGTCTCCTAGCTACACAACTAACGAAAAAGGTTGTAAATTCATTACGCCTGAAAGTAGACTCAATATATTTTCACTGCGACTCAACCATTGTGCTCGGCTGGCTAAAAACTTGTAAAAAACAGCTTAAACAATTTGTCCATAACAGAGTCACTGAGATTACTAACGCCTTTGACCCATCAGCATGGCACTATGTCCCAACAGATATGAACCCTGCTGACATAGGGTCTAGAGGTCAAAATGCTTTACAGCTCAAAAATTCAACTTTGTGGTTCCAAGGCCCACATTTTTTTCACCAAAAAGACATTCAATGGCCTTTGCAGCCTCAAAGTGTGGATGTTTCTGATTTGCCTGAAATCAAAACTCGTTGTAACTTTTCAGCATCTGCAGATATACATGAAAACGATTTCACTGAAAGGTTCTCAAACTTTAGCAAAATGCAGCGCGTTGTAGCTTACATATATATAGATTTAAACACAATTGTCAAAATACAAACAAACGAGTTGGTCCATTACGCATTTCAGAATTAAAATTAGCATTGTTTTCCTTATGTAAAAAGGTACAATCAGAAATATTCACCAAACAACTTTCATTGCTCATGAAGGGCACACTGACAGCAAAAGATAAAATAATAAAACTAAATCCATTTATTGACCAGGACAACCTTATCCGAGTTGGAGGACGATTATCTAACTACGATTATGATACTAAACATCCTATTTTGCTACATGCATCCCACCATATAACAAAAACATTGATACAACATTATCATAGAATACTTTTACATGCAGGACCCCAACTGCTATTATCCATGTTACGTCATAAGTTCTGGATAATAAACGGTCGGAACCTCTGTCGGAAGATAACACATGACTGTTTAACTTGTCTTCGTTTCTCAGGTCGTACTTACCAGCCTATCATGAGTTCACTTCCTGCACAGAGGTTGCACGCTGATCACCCTTTCACACACACAGCCACAGATTATGCTGGTCCTATCCTGATATTGAACAGAAAGGGTCGCGGCGCTCAACTAATAAAGGCATACATAGTTGTGTTTGTCTGTCTGGCAGTGAGAGCAGTACACCTCGAGCTCGTCACCGATCTGACGTCTCAAGGCTTCATTGCCACTTTAAATCGATTTATTGCCCGCAGAGGTAAGCCGGCAATTTTATTTTCAGATAACGGTACTCAGTACATAGGATCATGTAATGAACTAGCTAAATTTTTAAAGGAAACCAGTAATGACATAACGGCTTACTCTGCAGAAAACGAAATAAAATTCAAATTCGCCCCAGCTTACAGTCCAAATTTCAATGGTTTGGCGGAAGGATCAGTCAAGTCTGTAAAATATCACTTGAAACGCGTTCTATCTATGACTAATTTAGACTACGAACACATGAATTCGGTATTGGTTCATATAGAGGGGATACTTAACTCTAGGCCTCTCACTCCTCTTTCTTCTGATCCTTCAGATCTCGTTCCTTTATGTCCAGCACATTTCTTAATTGGGCGAACGATCACATTGCCACCTGCACCCCAGGTGGAAGAAACTCGACCACTTACGACACTCTCCAAATACATGAGAGTTCAACAGCTCAAGGCTCACTTTTGGAGAAGATACTCAAAAGAATATATTTCAGAGCTCCAGTCCCGCAGCAAGTGGCGCACTCAGGGTGCGCATCCACAGCTGGGCGAGATGGTCATCATCAAGGATGACCGCTTACCACCCTACCGATGGCTGCTCGGACGAGTCACAGCCGTCCACCCGGGTAGCGACGGCGTCAACCGCGTCGCCGACGTCCTCACCACTACGGGGACCCTGCGCAGGGCATACAATCGGCTCTGCCCACTTCCATCGACGTTGGATCAGGCAGCTCCTGACCCAAGGGGGGCAGCCTGTTAACGCTCCATCCATGTGTGCGTGCGCGCACACATACACGCTCCATCTACGCGGTGCCGCGGCCGGCGGCAGCCGCCATTCTCCGATCCGTTACGACGCCGACACCACGTATCGCTCGGTCGCGCGTCCATACATTTTCTCATTTCCAAAAACCATGTAATTTAATCGCTCAGTACATTAAAAGTTGTAAAAGTCCAAATTGTGTCGACTACGTCATTTCACAAGAACCTGCGCCAACAGGTATATCGACCGGGATATGGACCGGGATTGCCTTTTGTACCTATTGTTTTCGAGCTCCTGATATTTCGACGCAGTTACATACCATCTTCTTCACGGGTAGGTAACTGAAAATAGCGTTTGGGTGTCAAAGTTGTGTAGAGCGCGCTCGCTCGGTCCATATCCCTTGTCAATATCTGTAAGTCTAATGAAAGTGGCTTTTAAAAATACGGAATTTTATTTTTGATCAATCTTATCGATTATGTAGGTACTTTCAGTCTTAATATAATTTAAAATTTAAGGTCAATATTTCGTTCACACGCTGATGCGGAACCGCAAACCACTCCATGATATGGGAGACAGCGCTATGCAGGTATAGATATAGAAATTAAAGTGTATGCACGTATCTTCACTTCAGTACTTAACACATTCACTGCCATCGACCCGCTAGGCGGGTTCTCTGTTTGTAGGCGCTTTTCGCTGCAAAGTGGACGACTTCATCAGCGGCGCTATCATGGTCGCATTTTTATCACGTCATGCGTCACTTTCGCACTTACATACTTGTTAGAACGTGACGGGCATGATGACAGATGATAAAAAACCGTCCATCTTAGCCCTACAGGTAAACGCTTTTAGCGTGAAGCGCGTGCTTGCAGTAAATGCGTCAAGTTAAAAAATATTGATATACGATGTCGCTAACCGCTCCGCTCATTGCTAAGGCTGTGGTGCCGCGTCTATGGTCTATGTTGCGGTCGGAAATCGTTCCTCACGGAGGTTGATCGTGCGACGCGTGATTGCACCCCGAGACTGTTTGTACAGAGATTGTGTGGGATTATTAAACGCTATTGTAGGCAGCTGAACTGTTAAGCCCTATTGTAATGTCGGGCCTAGTTTTACTATACGACTATGTGACGATATGTACCTTAGTATAAATATGCGATAAGTCGGTTTTGGGGCTTAATGTAATCTGAAGATTAACTTTTTGTTTGTATTTCAAGCCCTTTCTAATGAGTTCAAACTCTATTTCGGTTGTATTTTATCGCCGTGGAGTCTTTGTAAACCTTATTTATTTATATAAGCCTATACGGTGTCCCACTGCTGGGCAAAGGCCTCCCCCCTCGATTTCCATTCGTCTCGGTTTTGAGCAATCTCCGGCCAGTCGTTAAGATATGCGTCCAGGCCGTCCCGCCATCTCCGTCTGGGCCTGCCAGCTCCTCGCCCGTCTTGCGGCACCCATACCGTGGTTATTTTGGCCCACCTCTGTGGGTGCATGCGACAGACATGGCCGGCCCAGTCCCATTTCAGCTTGGGGGACTTAGTTCCAACATCAGTAATGCGCGTTTTTGAGCGCAGCGTAGAGTTACAGATTCGGTCAATCCGTTTTACTCCTAGTATGTTGCGCTCCATAGCTCTTTGGCAAACCTTCAATTTGGTCTTTTACGCCTCGGTGAGTGACCACGTTTGAGCACCGTAGGTTAGTACAGGCAGAATGCACATGTCGACGAGTTTCCGCTTTAAAGTCAGAGGGAGGTCGCCCTTCATCAGCTCCTTCATAGACTAATAGCTCCTCCACGCGTTTTGGATCCGTCTTTCGACTTCTTTATCCTGTCTATGGCTGAAGGAGACTAATTGGCCCAGATACGGGTACTCGTCGACATAATGTATTGTCTGCCCGTCTACCTCGACCCCACGTTTTGTACTATTGGTCATCATTTGCGTCTTGGTCCTGTTCATTGTAAGACCAACTTGAAGGCTTGCTGAGCCTAGGTCTTGAAGCATTACTTGGAGTTCTCGGGACGATGAGGAAAACAGTACAATGTCATCGGCGAAGCGGAGATTTGTTAGTCTTCGGTCGTCGATGACAATGCCCTTGTTTTCCCAAGGGACCGCCAAGGTTCCAAATACATGTTCAAGGGTACTTATGAAGAGTTTTGGGGATAACGGGTCCCCCTGTTTTACGCCTCTTTCTATTTTGAACGGCTGACCGGAGGATTGCAGTTTTATATTAGCGGTACTGTTGTTGTAAATGGAATTTAGTAGATCTATATAAGTGGACTCGATATCTTGATGGCGAAGTGCTGTAAATATGGACTCGTGGGTAATGCTGTCGAAAGCCTTTGTATAGTCTACAAAGGCTAAATACAGGGGTCACACAATTGTAAACCTTACTTTCATTATATCAGTTCCATGTTAGCATAATCATGAGATTGAAATCTGGGAAGTGATTCAAAAACTTACAAGATTTTAATTAAATAAATAGTTATTTACTTGTACCGAGTAAAGCTAAGTCATATCTTTCTAGAGCTGTCCCGGCTCATGGGAGCCTGAGGTCCGCTTGATAACTAATCCCAAGTACCCATTGCCGTAATAGGAACTAGTTTCTTACGAAATGGTTACGGTGTAATGGGTAATGGGTAGAGGCCTTTAATAATGAACTTGCAGTGTTTTCTATGTACATACCTACTAGCAGAGCTGGGCACCGTTAATCAAGAAGTTAACTTCGTTAATCGTTAATCCGTTAAATAAAAAGTTAACTTCGTTAAACGTTAAAACGTTACTGTTCAAAAGTTTTAACGGAAGTTAAAGTTAATCGTTAACTCGAAATCGTAAATATACGCAATAGGAAATGAAACTAGTAGAAATAATCATAAATTTAGATTTTTATAAAATACTAATCTACTAATTAACATGGTAATCATTACTTATTAATAATAGCATAGCCAATAAAAATATCATTCGCTAGCATCTGCCATAAGATGAAAATTCTCGTCTGATATTAGCGACGCCCGTTTTGGAGGAAGAATATCTTTTCCCGCCGAAAACAGGCGTTCCACAGCAGCACTTGAAGGTATACTAGTAAGTAAGTAAGTAAATATTCTTTATTGCACCAATAATTATACATTTTACATACTTACATGTAAAACTACAAATAAATTTTAACGGAAAAATAGAACCCGGTAACAACAGGCGGTCTTATCGCTAAAAAGCGATCTCTTCCAGACAACCTTTGGGTAGCAGGAAATATAGAACTCAAACAAAAGTCAACAGGTAGTGCACGGAGCGAAATATGGAGACTATTAAACACAAACACACATATTACATACTACTTATATTAGTATTACAACAAAACCTAATACACAAATAAACATACAATATACATAATATATATTTAAATACTTACATATATACAATAATATACAATATATAAAATGGCAACTTAAGGCATACTAAGCATACATAAAAAGCATACTTTCAGCTGATTTTTGAAAATGGGGAGAGATTTAGCTAATCTTAATTCTACTGGCAAAGCATTCCACAACCGAGCCCGGAAGGTAAACGAGGTGTTATAAAATTTTGAAGTAGCTGAAGGAGGAGCAAGAATATGAGTCTGAGAACATCGGATAGAAGAGAGATACTTGAAACGCTCTACTAGTGTTATATTTGAGGAATACTCTTATTAAAATTGGTTCCCCTAACAAAGCAAATGAATTTTTCGATTTCATTTCTAGCTATATTTTTATTGTGAGTAGGTACTTAGGTATTAACGATTAACGGACTTAAGGAAAGTTAACGGAAGTTAACAAATCCGTTAAAGGTTTTTAAAGTCAACTTAAAAGTTAATCCGTTACTCGAAAACTTAACATCGTTAATTAACGATTAATGGATTAACGGACTTCTGCCCAGCTATGCCTACTAGTGAACATGGACGCAAAATATTTGAACCCATTCACACTTTTAAAAACTAACCCCCTTATTCATAAACGCGCTACAAACCTCGATTAGCTAATAATTTGTTGTCTTTATCTGTCATTTTGACTTATGTATTTGTAAGAAAGGGATAAAACATAATTTAACTAGAAATCAGGCCCGTAAAGTTTTATGAATAAGGCGGTAAGTATGGAATTTGGCCTTCTATATAGTATTTTCATATATTTAAAATAAAACTAGCGGAAATAAAGCATGGAACCTAAGTTTAGACTAACATATAGCCTAATAAAGTTCTCAGGGCGGGCCTGCGTTAAACTTTAACTTTTGGCCCCAATGGGATAAATTAAGTTACCAACAACGATACTCCCTTTAGACCTGACTGAAAAGGGGAAGATGCGGGAATAACTGGCGCCTATTTCACAAACTTGACAATTGACACTTGACACTAAGTCGGAACTCGGAACCTAAGAAATAAGCGGTTTTGACTTACTTACAGTGTTATTATTGGTAGAGGCTATAACTGTTTTAAATTTTAGCTATTTACGTCAAACGGTCTCTGCAAGACCGAAGTAATCTCATAAGTGCTAGGTGAGGTGTAGTACCTACTTCCCTTTGGGTCAAATACTCTTCGCTAAATTTCACTTCCCAACAAACTTGTCGCAGTAGTTTCATTTCCCAAATGAATCTTTAGCAAATTTACACTTCACATTTAATTTATTTGGGGAAATTATCATTTGGCATCATTTTACTTTGTCAAATTTTATTCAGACAAACATGACCGTTAAACATGACCATGTCCATGTCGGACGTGGTCATGTTTCTATGACGGCTGATCGGTGATCACGTGGTGCTTTCCATAGAAATCGAAGCGCCGGAAGCTCCAGCCCGGCCCCGGCCCGGTCTAGCGTGAGAGTCATGCATCTTTCCTGTGCATGTCTGTGTGTGTGGGAAATATCCCACACACACAGACATGCACAGGAAAGACACCCGTTTTCCGGAACTTTTTGTCTTCTTACCTTACGTTTTAATCTAAGACGCCGAGAGCCCTTCCAGTAACTGGCAACGATAACTACTCCCGACTCCCTTCCGGTAGGAGCGGAAATGCTTGCAACTATTGAAACACGATATTAACAAGACACTTCCTGCAATTTGCAACGGATATAAGACAATAAGTATGTTACGTGCTTCTCGGCCTAGCTCAGCGAGAATCTGAATGCAGACGAGGACGCAGGCAGAAGCTAATAATAACTTCAACCAGCCAAACTTCAACACTATAACCGGCCTTCTTCTCCACTTTATTTACAATAGCCCCTATGCCAGCTGGGACTGATTTACGGGTATCTATTTGTACCCGTGAATGGATTCTAGCTGGTGTATTACATAACATAAAAAATTGTCTAAAAGGGCATCTAGTCTGCACTGTTGGCTTCTACACATGCCTCCCAAAGGTCCAGGACCCCGTGTTCCCGAAATATGGCAAGGACTTAAATAACTTATGCCTACGTCAATATTATTGAGCAAAAGTGCAGAACTACGATGAATTTTATTGCAAAACATTGTATTTACAGTTTAACTGTGCGTCCAGTTACTATACATATTAGATACTACATATTTCATCCAATACGAATGCATCTGAATTTGTCTATTCCCTAAACTCGTACTTAGACACCATTAAACATTTTAAAAACATTATTATTACTGGTGATATCAACATAAACCTTATCCCACGCCCACAAGAAAGTAATCAAGATACTATTAATAGAAACAGCTACCTAAACATGCTTGCTATGCATGGCCTACTTCCAGGACACATGTTGCCCACAAGGGATGCAAGTTGTCTAGATCACATAATGTTGAAGACTGAACTGCGAAAACTTGCCCCATATACAGCTGTTCTTAATACCTCCATTACTGACCACCTTACTATCGTCTTAGCCCTATCCACAACTGACATAAACAAACAGTCACCGATCGGTAATAAGGTCAATTACTCACGGGCACTCGATTACCTTAGTGAAATAAACTTTGATAATATAATGTCACATACGGATCCACTATACATAGCTGTACACTTAATTAATAAACTTACGGAATCCTTGGAGATCGGTAAAACAAATAAAAAGATCCCAAGAAATCTACGTGCAATTAAACCTTGGATTACACCAGGGATCCTTAGATGTATCAGAAATAGGAATGAGTTACAACGGAAAGCTAAATCGGATCCTGGCAATGAGATTCTGAAGGTCACATACAAAAGATACCGCAATTATTGTAATAATTTAATTAAAAAAATAAAACGGAAATATGACAGGGATCAACTTGAAGCAGTAGCTAAAAACCCCAAGGCCTTATGGAAAACTATTAAAAAGATCACCCACTACAAAGCCAAAGATAACAACAATAGTCTGGAACTACTCAATACTAAACCGTCTCCCCCTGAAGCTGCGAACCATATCAACCATTTCTTTGCAAACGTAGGGAAAGACCTGGCTGAAGCAATCTTAAAAAGCCATACAACTGACAAAAACACGGATGTCGTGACAATTGCATCAAACCCCTCTTCTTTCGTTCTATTGGATACAGACGCCGCGGAAGTGGATACCATTCTTATGAACCTGAAAAACGATAGTGCTCCGGGATGGGATGGAATCCCCACAAAGTTTCTGAAGCTTGCTAGAACAGTTATTGTCCCAATCGTAGCTCGACTGGCCAATCTGTGTTTTGCTACAGGAACATTTCCAGAACCTTTAAAACAGGCTATTGTAACACCTGTTTATAAGTCTGGGGAGAGAGACAATGTTAATAACTACCGACCTATATCTGTGCTACCCTCTATCTCCAAAATAATAGAAAAACTGATAAATAACAGGCTTACTAATTATCTTCACAAATTCAATATTCTTTCAGAGTCTCAGTTTGGATTTAGAAAAGGAAAATCCACAGAAGATGCTGTCTTGGCTCTTACAACTGAAATAACACGACACATAGACAAAGGTGATAAATGCCTTGCAGTATTCATTGACCTACGGAAAGCTTTTGACACCGTCTCTCTTCCCTTACTCGTAAATAAACTGGAAAAAATAGGTATTCGGGGAAAGCCGCTAGATCTATTCAAAAGTTATGTACAAGGCCGTTCCCAAAGGGTAAAAATTGGTACGTTTTTGAGTGAGGAGAGCCACATTGCCTATGGCGTCCCCCAGGGAAGCCTCCTAGGCCCCACACTCTTCCTTACATATATTAATGACCTCACAAACCTCAAGGTTGACGGCGGATGCGTGTTCTCGTACGCCGATGACACAGTGGTAGTTTTCAACGGGAGCTCATGGGACGATGTGTATGAAAAAGCTAATAACGGACTGCACAGAATAGCTTCATGGCTGAATTGTAATCTGCTGACACTCAATAGCACTAAGACTAACTATATATGTTTTTCGAAGTACGAGAACACGCAACCACCACATGACCTTACAATAAAAATACATGTATGTGACCTAGTCGACACACGCATCTGCCACTGCCAAACTATTGAAAAGGTTCCATCGGGCAAGTATCTGGGGGTTATTCTAGACCAGCGTCTCTCATGGCACAGACACATAGATTATCTAAATGGTCGAGTCCGAAAGCTCATATGGTTATTCAAAACTCTAAAGCATGCCGCTACTACAGAACTTCTCACTCAGATATACACGGCACTTGCCCAGTCCATCATGACATACTGTATTCCAATTTGGGGCGGAGCCAATAAAACCAAGTTTCTGGAAGTTGAAAGAGCACAAAGGTGTTTGCTAAAAGTTATGTTTTCTAAGCCCTATAGATACCCTACTGATGACTTATATAAAGAATGTAACTTACTATCTATAAGGAAACTATATGTATTGAGATGTATTACAAAACTGCATGTGTCAATTAAGTACATAACTACCTCTAGGATTAGAAGGCGAAAACCTAAAGCTGCACTAGTGCCAGCATTAAACTCAAAATTCGCAAAAAGACAGTTTCACTATCAATCACCTAAATTATATAATTCTATTAACGAACGACTAGATATATATCCTCTACAAATGCATGAATGTAAGATAAAGGTCATAGAATGGTTAAAAACCCTACACTATAACGAATTGGAAGCCATCGTATGATAAATAGAGAATATAAATATATACACACAAACACACATACACACACACACACACACACACACACACACACACACACACACACACACACACTCACGCATACATACACGCGCGCGCTAGCTATAAATTAGGTTAAGTTAGTTAAATATGTAATATTATTAAGTATATTAAGTTCGAAATAATTTTATAGCATGTCTTATAGTAATTATAAGTAACATACTTTGTTGTAACATACTAAATTATATTATGGATTGTACCCTCTCAAATTATGGAAGAGCGGGGCCTTCCCAAGTAGCACAGATAGCTCTATAACTACTCACTTTTAGTTCTATCTAACGCTCTGTGCGTATTAAGACACTTATAAGAGCACACTCGTGGTCCTACAGCTGTATAATAGATCTCAGTGATATTTATATAGCTTAGGGCTGATTAAAAGCTGCATTACGGCTCTGAAAACTACCATTAATACGCAAAGGGTGATATAAAGGTATATTTGCTACGACCCTATACAGCTTTAAGGGTTATCAAATGCTTTAACCGTTATAAGGTCTGTTTAGTGGATAAAATTACGCCGTGTGCTGTATAAGGAGGTAATTGTGGACTTTTATTACGTTGACTTATTAAGGGAGCACAAGTGAACTATTATGAAGCTAATAGACGTATAATGGAACACATGTGGCACATAATACAGCTTGTCGCTTAACATGTTTACCGCTAAGCAGCTTTTATTACACTGACTTTTAAGGGAGCACGAGTGAACTAATATGAAGCCAATAGACGTATAATGGAACACATGTGGCGCATAACACAGCTTATCGCTGCACGTGTTTACCGCTAAGCAGCTTTAGTATTACGCTGACTTTTTAAGGAAGCACGAATGAACTATTATGAAGCCAATAGACGTATAATGGAACACACATGGCACATAATACAGCTTATCGCTGAACATGTTTACCGCTAAGCAGCTTTTATTACGCTGACTTTTATGGGAGCACGAGTGAACTAATATGAAGCCAATAGACGTATAAATGGAACACATGGGGCGCATAATACAGCTTATAGCTGAACATGTTTACCGCTAAGCAGCTTTTATTATTCTGACTTTTTGAGGATGCACGAATGAACTATTATGAAGCCAATAGACGTATAATGTAACACATGGGGCGCATAATACAGCTTATCGCTGAACATGTTTACCGCTAAAGCAGCTTTTATTTCGCTGACTTATTATAAGGGAGAACGAGTGAACTATTATGAAACCAATAGACGTATAATCGAACACATGTGGCGCATAATACGGCTTAGCGCTGAACATGTTTACCGCTAAGCAGCCTATTATACTACCATTGGGACTGTCTGCATAGCGGCTGTTAAAACGTTCACAAGATGCCTTATAACTGTTTAGAGGTTCACTAGTGTATCGAAATAACGACTTGGACTTTATAGTGGTTTACTTAAGTATCTTTATCAGATATATAACAGTTGTATGCTGCATATAAGAATTTTAACGGTTCACGTTGCTTTTTAACATTGACCGCCATTTTATTGTATATAACCTACAAAATTGAAATTGCTTTTCCAACTTTTAAGGCTAACAATAAGGTTTTGTGCCTGAGTTCTTAACCTAAATCATTAGATTAGTACTTCCTGTAACGTATTATTAACTTTTTATCTCATAATTCTGTCCAAACCACTGAAATAGTTTTTACACATAGCTTATTTATATAATTAATTTAAATAAATACTGATTATTTTCGTGGCGCACTGAAATTTTCTTAGATAATGTATATATATAATGTCAATAAACTTGCATTCCCAAACATCTTTCTCGCATTAATATATAAAATATCATGTACAAACATTTAACCAAACACTTTAACAAAATGACTTATGGTGTCGTTGCGCTTAACGTTTTTGCTTCAATATAAATATGTTCACCTCTGCGTTCGTCGTCACTATACTAAATATAATAGCAGATTTTTAAGCCAGAGGTGTAAAAGTATGTTATTAATTATCTTTTATTCAGCCCAACGTCAATCTTTCCCGGTATTAGGGCGCACATGTGACATATTAGCTGAATAAAGGGTAACTGGTGGTCTCTTACCCAGTCAATATACACCTCTTATAACTCCTGTTACCCCTTATAATTCCGTTAAAATGCTGCTACAACGCTCTTAAGTAGCTATGTGAACTTAAGGCTGCCTAATTTGTGCCCATTTAAGAGTTATAAAAGCTGAAAAGACGCTTATACAGCTCTTATGCAGCTTTTATATTCCAGCTTCAAGCGTATTCGTACTTCATTATGCGGCTGCTATACAGCTAATCTGTGCTACTTGGGCTTCTGCCACAAGTATATTTTATACTTAAAAGAAGGTTCCAACCTTATTACTATTGTAATGGAAATTGTAACCCTTAATAAACAATTTTTCATTTTCATTTTCATTTTCATTTCACAAGGAGCTTTGCAGTTATCGCCATGTTAGATACCTGTGGATGCCGTTTAGCTATCTCAAGAACATTCCGACTTTGAAAAGACTTAAAACGCCATTATTTTCACTCCACTGCGACAGTTGGGGTTCTGATAATGTTAGTTTTATGGTAGTTTTCGTGCCAATAATTGGATAGTGGTCAATTCAAGCATGATAAAGTTAATGTACCAAGCAGTTTTGAATCCGCTAATAATCTTTAAGGTGCGGTCAAGGAATTTGAATGCTGTGCCACTTCGTACCATTTCACTGTGACATAAGATCACTAGCGACTTGTATATTAATTGTTACATTGTGACAAGGTCATTAAAGATCATAATCTATAAATTAATCTTCTTGTTCATCTTCCTCGCGTTATCCCGGCATTCTACCACGGCTCATCGGCCTGGGGTCCGTTTGACAACTAATCCCGAGATTTGGAGATTTGGGATTTTGTAATCTAGAAATGAGTATTTTGCTGTAACCTTGATAACTTACTCTACTCTAACTCTAATCATCACTCCAGCCAACATGAGCAACAACTAAAAATTTGACTTTACCGTAAAACGGGGTGAGTAGGTTTCGCGGGGAGAGGTGGCTTATGAATGGGGAGAGAAGGTTTGAGAGGGGGGTGAGAAGGGATTTTAAGGCAACTGCTATACAAAAATAATGTATTCCAATTTAAAATGGAGCTATAGTAATACGCATAATAAAAAAAATCGATCCAACAATCTTCCAAAATCACCTTTGTACGAAAACCCCTCTCACCCCAAATACGAGGCACTACGGGGTGAGGTGGGTTTTCCTCTTTATCGTCAAAGTTATGAAATGGAACTATCCAAAATAAAATAAAAACTAAAATACAAACGTCCGGAACACTTATTATATACACCATTCAGTTTTCATATGTAAAAATAAAATAAAATGTTATCGAGGTTTGAATTTCAGTTTTGACCCTACTCACCCCATTTTGCGGTACTTACTTTTCCACTCTTGTGTGCAAATTTGTTATCAGTTTTTGATGAATAAAGACTCCTCCGTAAACCTTCACGAGCTAGTGTGTTGAATAACTTATTATTGCTAATTAAACTTTTTACTGAAATTTCCATTGTTTAAAAGTTGTTAACACTACACCGCCTTTTCCAGGGTTGGAAAATTTAAATACCCCGATTTAACTCGGAAAGTTCGTATTACGTGAGACAACATAGTGTAACTAATGCTTATCAGTAGTTCTATTAATCTTATAAGATGGTGGGGTCAGGCCTGGCTAATCAGTAGGGATTAGAGATGTGCGCCGATGGCAAAATCATCGGCGGCGGCGTCTGATGATTTTTTGACCGGCGGCGGCGGCGTGATCGGCGTGAAATCGGCGTGGCATAATTTTTGATACTGCATGAGAATGTGGCTGTAGAAACTCTACATTAAAGCCTTCTGAGTATTTACTAGGCTATCCAAAACATATTATATCATCATCATCATCATCATCATCCTGGCGTCAATCCCGGCTGTGCCCCCGCGCGGGGCGCGAGGGCCCGGGGTCCGCCTTCCGACTCCTTCGTGACCACTTTGCCCGATCTTCGGCATCCCTGGTAGTGAGTCCGTTGGCACGCATGTCCTCCTTGACGACATCAAGCCATCGCTTCTTGGGCCGGCCTCTTCTTCCCGTACCGGGAGGAGGCGGCATGGCCAGGCATTTGTTACCCACGTAACTTGCCGGTCTGCGCGAGACGTGGCCATACCAACGAAGGCGACACTCTTGCAGTTTGTCTGCAATGTCACGGACGCCAAGACTACCCCGAATGTGGGCGTTTCGGACGCGATCCTTGCGTGAAACTCCGCACATCCACCGTAGCATCTTCATTTCCGTGACACGCAGTTCCTGCTTGTGCCGCTCTAGTAAAGGCCAAGTCTCGCTGCCGTACAGAAGGGCAGGTCTAATGATGGTCTTATAGACCTGTCCCTTCAACTTAATCGGCATTTTGGGGTCACAAATAACCCCAGTCATCTCCCGCCATTTGACCCAAGCAGCGGAAATTCGGGCTTTGACGTCGCTGTCGATGTCCCCGGTAGTGCTAAGTACAGATCCTAGGTACTTAACTTGATCCGTGCGCTCGACCATGTCCACGCCTATGCGGACGGGTAGAGGATCTGTACTATTGCAGGCCATGTACTCTGTCTTCGCCCCATTTAGTTTAAGACCGCCGTTCTCCAGCGACCCCCTCCATCTGTTCACACGCTGGACAAGTCGGCCCTTATCAGAGTCTGTCAGCGCGATATCATCAGCATACATGAATAGCCACGGTGGCTGCTCATGGTAGTCTCGGATGCTGGCTGACAGGGCGTCTAATATCACGCTAAACAGAAACGGGCTGAGCACAGAGCCCTGATGTACTCCAACAGTGACAGAGAAGGGGTTGGTGTCACCAACAGCGGTCCTGACTATTGAATCAGAATCGTGGTACATGTCCCGGATAGTGTCAATATAGGCCTCAGGTACAGCCTTGGACCGCAGCGCCCACCAGATCATCTCACGAGGGACACAGTCAAAGGCCTTTTCCATGTCCAGAAACAGGAAATGTAGAGGCGTGTTCTTTGCTCTGTATCCCTCCATGAGGGTCCTCAGGGCAAATACAGGGTCCATCGTTCCGCACCCTGGCCGAAACCCATATTGACACTCCGAGACTGTACACTCCTGTCGGAGCCGAGCATCGATTATGCGCTCAAAGAGCTTCATGGTGTGAGACATAACCTTTATACCGCGATACTTGCTACACTCCCGCACCGAGCCCTTACCTTTGAATACTGGAGTAATGATACTCAGCCTCCACTGGTTGGGTATCTTCCCGGTGAGGAGTATGCGGTTATAAATATCAGTGAGTATGCTCACACCCTGAGAGCCCATCGACTTCCACGCCTCTATAGCGATTCTGTCGGCTCCGACAGCTTTCCGATTCTTCATGCGGCGAAGAGCCGCCTCGACTTCCTCCGGCGTTATCGGTGGCACTAGTCCTTGATTCGGAGGGAGAACCGGAGGTTGCACCTCTTTGTGCTGGTTATTCAGCAGGTTGTGGGAGTAAGAGCGCCATCTCTCCTTTACCGCGCGATCCTCGCATAGCAGGTTACCGTGAGGGTCATTTACGCAGCGGCACTTGGAGATGTCCTGCGCCGCTTTGACCCTCGATCGTGCCAACTTATCGTACAGAGGACGCAAGTGGTTATGTCTGGCTCTGGCTACAGCTTGTTTAGTGGCACGTTTGGCAGCCCTGTATGCCGCGTGGTCTTCAGGAGATCTGGACGCTTGCCACTTTTTAAAGAGGGCTTTTTTCTCCCTAGTCTCCCTCTGGACTGTGGCGTCCCACCACCAAGTCTCCTTGTCAAGCCTGCGACCCCCTTTAGACACCCCCAGCACCGCCTTCGCCGCCCGTGTGATGGCTGCCTGAGTTCTATCCCAGATTTGCTGTACGGAATGGCCATCCGTCACAACACTGAGGTCGTTGACAGCGGCAGCAAACTCATGGGACTTGGATCCTTCAAGCAGCCACCACCGGGTTTGGGGGCGGCACTGCTCCCGGTATGTGCCTCGGGGCTTGACGAGCAGGTCCATCACAAGGACTCGGTGTTGGGCAGTGAGACTCTCTCCCGGTATGACTTTACAGGTGGCTACTTTGCCGATATAGTCTCTCCGAGTGAGAAAGTAGTCGATCTGAGTGGCGCTCCTCCCGCTCCTGTAGGTGATCAGATGCTCGGATTTCTTTTTGAAAAACGTGTTCACGACGGCTAGATCAGCAGCCGTACACGTCCGGAGAATTTCTTCCCCTTCGGGGTTACGGCTCCCGAAACCAAAACCACCGTGGACACGCCCAAACTCCTCACACTTCTCACCCACATGATCGTTCAGGTCGCCACCCACAACAACACTCTGCGACAACGGGATGCTTTGCAGCAGTTCCCCGAAATGCTCCCAGAACATCGCCTTGTCCGCATCGCTACAACCGGCCTGTGGGGCGTAGGCACTTATCAAATTGGTCACGACCCCTTCGATAAGCACCTCCACAACCATAAGGCGGTCGCTTCTACGCTTTACGTCCAAAACGCTATCCCTGAACTCCTCAGAGAGCACCACCCCCACTCCGTTGTCCCCACTCGGAGAGCCCGTGTACATCAGCTTGTATCCATTCCCGATGTTCCGGGACCTGTTGCCTTTCCATCGAGTCTCCTGCAGGAATGCCACTGCCACCCTCCGCCTGGCGAGTACGTCGGCTAGCTCGCGGGAAAGCCCGGACAGCGTGCCAAGGTTCCACGTGGCAAAGCGGACCTTTCGGGCTAACGTCTTTGGCCGAGCCCGCCCTTGACCCGGTAGCCCTCGCCCACTTATCGCAGGGGTAGGGCGATCCCCCTGCGCGCCGTTATGCAAATGCCAAAACATATTATATGTGTTTTCTAAATTTATGCCGAAAATTATATCCCATCATGTCACTTGGCAACCATTTATTACCAATACCAACCTAACGGTTACCAACGGTATGTTATAATGAAAAGGGGACTTTAAAACGCTACATTTTAGGCAGTATTTTTACTTACTTTGTAAGTGGAATACAAATAAAACACATAAAAATGTTTTATAAGTTAAGTCTTAATCTAGGTATATTGACTTTTACCAGCCGCTGTCGCCACACCTAGGATTTGTTACGAAATAATGATGAACTACATTCTTTACATTTGCCTGAACTGAAGTTTAACAGAAATGTATGTTAGAATAAAGATGTCATCGTTTTCGAAAGAAAACGTCTCTGGCAGGTTGATTCGCTCAACAGAATGTCTTTGAAGTGTCCCCTTTTGTGGAATATTAAGGTCTACTCTGTTTTCTTTAGTGCTAGCTTAGCCATGATAGTTGGTGATTTAAGTTCCTATAAGTAGGTATAATTGTTTAGGTATATTATTATTATTTGTTTATTCATGAACAATATTACAACTATAGCTTATTACGAAGCTTTAAACTGACTTTTATAATTTTGATTGAAATATATATTGTTAAGTAAAATAAGCTGATAATCACCATAAAATGACTAAGAATTGATCTTGTGTAATTTTAAATGAAATCGTATTTATGTGATAAATAAATAAATCATATCTATCATATGATGACCCTTATACGTGTCACCAGCATCATACGAGAAATCATAAAATACGCAATTAAAATCGTGGTGACAGCTTGCTGGAGATTCTAAGAAGAAAATAGCATGTTTATTATGTCCTAGGATATGAACCGCGTGATATTTTATTGAATATCTAATCCGCGTGAAAGACTACCACGTCTATCTCACCGATCTCACGGGCAAGATACTTACGCGCCGCTCCTATGAACTACTGTACGGTTACCATCAGTTTGTCACTGACATAAACGCCGTCGAGAACGTAATTTACTTTCTATACATCTCGCTCGCACTCGCATATTAGTGCAAACGGGATGTATAGAAAGTAAATTACGTTCTCGACGGCGTTTATGTCAGTGAAAAACTGATGGTAACCGTACTGAACAGCAAATAATGTTCTGCTCTCGTGGCTTGTCGTCACCCCGCGGTGGGGGTGTGACGGCCGTTGAGCGCGCGACAGTTGAATCGTAGAAAAAAAAAGGCCGTGGCGCCGGCGTCAGAGAACGGGCAGACGTAGTTATTTATAAAGTTGAATTTGCTTGTGCAACGCTACTAGTTTTATAACTTACGACTTATACCATGACAAAAATCTGGCTTAAATATAAAATATCGAGGAATGCAGATAACATAGTAAACTCCGTGTAGTAGTGGGACCTCTGTAAATCGTATGCTGCGGTACTTACTACAAACTAAGGGCAAAGTTTGAGCTTTACCGCGCCTGATTCGCTTACAAGCCTGGTAAGTCTTCATAAAATTACAACTAATATTCAGTTTATGTAGTCCTCTAACTTCACCTAATATAATAAACTTCAAGGCTTAGATGTTTTACAAGCTGCAGGTGGTACCGTAAACTCAGGTAACTAACTATAGTTAAAAACTGGACTATGGTTGTACATATTATAGAACTATCTATAATACAACCATAGTCTAGTTTTTAACGTTGATTATTAACGAGCATTTTTGATTTAGGTATACTTATTATATTTATTTTGGAGCTTAGTTATTTGTAAGTACTAATGCTTTTTCTAGATTAGATAGGTACTCATCATATTTTTTTTTTAATTTGAAGTACCATATTCATTTGTAATACGAGTATATGATTGCCAGACATGCTGAATATTTATTGACTATAACATACTTAATTAGAAAAATATTTATACCTACATATTTTACAAGAAAATTAATTTGGATCATAGTTGTAAGTACTGGACTATAATTACCTGAGTTTACGGTACTCAAAAGGAAAGTTGACTACCGCTTTTCCATACAAATGTAGTCCCCATTTTCTTATTTGGATATGAAAATTAAGGAAATTTTTTTGGACAATTTGATATGCAGTAAAACCACGCAACTATACTCTAAAACCTCATAACTATTTACCTTTTATTTGAATATCGCAGTTCTATGGCAAAATATGTATATAAATGGAAGAAAAATTTCATACAAAACCAAAAAGAACCTTGGTATATACTGTAAAATAGGGTGAGTAGGTTGAAGAGTAGGGTTGAAAGAGGGGTGAGATGGGTTTTTAAGGCTACTGCTACAAAAATAATGTATTCCAATTTAAAATGGAGCTATAGTAATACGCATAATAAAAAAAATTGATCCAACAATCTTCCAAAATCACCTTTCTATGAAAGCCCCTCTCACCCCAAATACGAGGCACTACGGGGTGAGGTGGTTTTTCCTAATTATCGTCAAAGTTATGAAATGGAACTACCCAAAATAAAATAAAAACTAAAATACAAACGTCCGGAACACTTAGGTATTATATACACCATTCAGTTTTCATATGTAAAAATAAAATGTTATCGAGGTTTGAATTTCAGTTTTGACCCTACTCACCCCATTTTACGGTACCTATAAATAGTAAATAGTTGGGTTGGGTGGTTTTACGGTACCATAGCTAAACCCAAAGTCCTCTCCAACGAGCGACACTATTATCCGTGGATCGTGAGAGAGGCGATTGAAATTAAAAAACACCCTAAAAATTTCAATCGTGAGGACGGGTACAAATTATCGTCTACTTGGGGACCAGTGATTCAAATGTTGAAACCAGCGGATATATCTTCGGACCAGTGTACGGATACTGTGAGTGTTGCGTGTCGTGCCGTGGACAATAAACATTAAACTTTAACGGGTAGCTGCAATTTCTTTGTCTACCTCGAACATTTTTATAAACTAATTTCGGGTAGTTTAGTGGTGTTTTATTAATATTTCCGTTGACATTTGTTGGGACGTCAGTGTTTCCGTGACCACAGCTGGTGCAACTCAGCTGAAACGTCGGAATTAAAGGTAAAAACAATGAAATTATATCGCGGTAGACCCGTTTGTGTAATTAAATATGTAACCATAGCTAAAGTTAAACCAAGAAAAGTCTGCAATGATTTTGATAGCCCGCGCAGTGCAAGTGTTATATTATACGTCAAACTTCTATGAAACGATGACGTTTAATAACACTTGCACTGCGTGGGCTATCAAAATCATTGCAGACTTTTTTTGATCTAACTCTATTGTCACGTAAATATTCCTAGCCCGGCAGGGGCTCTCCCAGAGGAAACTCAAGGACAATTAAAGTTACTAAATTGAATAAAAATCATTGCAGACTTTTTTGGATCTAACTCTATGCCTAGGGTTTGCACGACGGATCCGAAATGTATGGGAAGATCCGCGGATCCGGATCCAGATCCGGATAATTTCATACATTTCGGATCCGGATTGCAAACCCTATCTATGCCTCTTCGTTTGACTTTTTTTCCGATTTTTGAGCCTCTGTCACAGGTACCAAAGTAACAAGCTAATATAAACAATATGCTCTCAAGAGTCTTGAACCTTTTGATGATTGATTGGCGGTATCCATCAATTCGCTTTAAGTATGGTAATATGTACTCTCAAATTGAAATGTGTTTACCAAACTCCAGCTTAAAATTCTCAGTAGATTCTTCAAGTATTTTTGGAAGTAAGTTATATAATAGTCTTGTAGCGTGCATTCAAAATGAAGTTTCTCATTTGTTATACCTAGTTACGAGTATTAGGTACAATCAGCCAAGAAAGCGGTTTACCACTTTTTGACTCTATCATCTGATTGATAGAGTCGAAAAGTGGTAAACCACTTTCTTGGCTGACCGTACCTACATCTAAATTCTAATCGGTGCGATGTTGTTAAGTGCAAATCGAAGACAATATTCAAAATTTCTGCGATATTTACAGTAATAAGGATGTTGACTATACAGTGTGGAACTGTTATCTCTGACCATACTCTGAGGGGTGGATGTGTAGGTCATACTGAACAACTTTTACTATGGGGCCAACCCCGAAATCATGAAAACAAATCAAGCCTATATCTTTCAGAACCGTAAAATCAGGTAACTACATATAGTCCTTAAGTACAACTATGGTTCAGTTTTTAAAGTTGATTCTTAAGAGCCTTCATGATTTGTACTCATTACATTTATTTTGGAACTTTAATTTGAAAGTTGTAAGTTGTGGACTAAAGTTACCTGACTTTACGGAACACTTTATTATTATAAGATTAGATAACAAAAATACATATGATATTGCCAGAAGTCAATAGATGTTGTTAAATTAAGTCAAATGGTTTAGGCTCTCGGGCTAAAGAAAAATACACACACACATGTGAAGGGATCTTCGACATGGAAACTACATATAAGACCTTTTTAAATGGTCGTTACAAAACTAAGCAACTTCCAGGAGTTCCAGGTATACGTGAGAATTGATTGATTCGCTTTTACGCTGTTATTTTCATCGCTTGGCAACCATAGGTGTGCATTCGGCTAGTACTTAGCTGAGCCTCTACCATCAGTTTCAACATTGACATAACGCTCACGTCTACGTAATTTACTTTCTGTACATCTCGCTTGCACTATTGCTCGCATATGCGAGTACGAGCGAGATTCATAGAAAGTAAGTTACGTAAACGTGAGCGTTATGTCAATGTCAAAACTGGTGGTAGCCGTACTGGTCGGTAAAGGATGACTCCCGTTAGACCGGGCCGTGTCCGGGCCGGAGCTTCCGGGGCTTACTTTTCTATGACATGACAGGTGATCGCGTGATGTGATTTCCATAGACAACGATGCGCCGGAAGCTCCGGCCCGGACACGGCCCGGTCTAACGAGAGACGTGAGTCATCCTTAAGGTACTTTTCATCGCATTTGCTCGAAAAGATTTTATTTCATGCAGGTGTACTAATGGACAAATGCCTATTATTGTTCCCGCGGGAGTTATACATTGTTAAAAAAAAATCAATTTACTAATGAAATGAATTCGTACGAACCAAGTAGGTTAAATAAGTTTTACTTTTAAAATACTGACATTTATAGTTTAATATTTTATTCATGTTTAAAAATATTTAATTTCATTAATTTTATAGCCGTTTAAAATATGTTCACTCAATTTTCAATTACAATATATTATGGCGGACAAATGTATGAAATGGCATCGTATTTATATATTTATATTTCGCGAAAAAAACTGAGGCTAATATAAAATCTAAGCTAATCAAAACTAGACTGCGATTGCTGATTGTCTTCTGATTTTCTTTTTCTGTCAATAGCTTTTGCACGTCATTAATAATTGATCAATTAGCAGCGCCATCTATTTTACCTTTAATTAATTCGACGGCTTGATTGGCGTAGTCAATCAAGTATCCCGGATAACGAGGCATCCAATTAAGTAGATCTCAGTGCACCCGATAGAGAGCGCTATAATAAACATGTATTCTGATGCACTAGTTTTATTTATTTATTTTTATCGTACTTGAATACCAAATACATTTATTATACTTTATGGTCTACATGTACTATTACATAAATTGAAAGACGTAGGGCCACTTGCACCATTCTCTAACCTGGGGTTAACCGGTTAAATCTGGAGTTACCATGGTTACCAATACAATTTGACACTAGGTTAACAGATTAACCGGTTAACCCCGGGTTAGTGGGATGGTGCGAGTGGCCCTTAGAAGACTTCAAAGACCTGTTGAAGAGACTCAGAGACGCCACAGGAGACCGAGGAGCTGGCAGCTTCCTCGCTCAGCGTGTTAGTTTAGCAATCCAGCGAGGAAATGCTGCCAGCGTTTTCGGTACTATGGAACCTTTTTTAGATTTAATGTAGTTTTATTTTAGATTTATTTAGTCCTATTTTAATTTAGTTTTAATTTGTTGGCGCAACATAAGTACTCGTACCAAGACCGGTTGACAACACACATGCGTCACGGCTCCCCGTTCCGCGTACCTACATTAGGGTAACATTCCATTTCTGACCGCAGCTGCACTAGGTACTAGTACGAAACGCGTCGGTGTTATTGTCAATTTACATAGTAAAATGAATGGTAGTGCTGCTGTCGTTGGAAATGGACTGTCACCTTTAGACTGCACCTTACAGACGAAGCGGCGAAACATATTTTTATATAGATTCCCAAAAAACCTAACGTTATACCTGTAGATAGTTATTAAGTTAATAAATCAAGAAGATAGTACTATCCTGGAGTTTCTTCATTACCACAAGAGCTTAAATTGAGGAGTACATCCAACAATTTTTTTATTAATTATACTTAGTTTTATTCATGACTAACCCGCCCCGGCTTTCCCAAGACCTTTCTCAACATGATTATTGCGTAGAGTGATCTCTATAGTAGGTGAAAACCGCATGAAAATCCGTTCAGTAGTTTTTGAGTTTATCGCGAACATACAAACGCACAAATAGACAGACGCGGCGGAGGACTTTGTTTTATAAGGTGTATTGTAGTGATGTACCTTTACTTTTCTAATATAAATATTTTAGTTCGCTATTTGAATTTGATGTTCCAATAAAACAAAATCAAATTTCACTTGATACAGGATGACACTCAACAGATTGAGACCCATTTTTCCGGCTATAATTCTCAGTCCAGTTTTAATACTAAGTAGTTTAGTTATACGTCTTAATGTAAAGTCTATTTTTTTATTCGGTAGACTAAAATGACATTTCATAGTATGAAATGAGATGATGTTCATACTGTGAAATGTCATTTCAGTCTACGGAATAAAAAAATTGACTTTAGACGACTGTGTTCGCTGGAAGTCAAATAGAAAGCCTCTTAGTCTTGACCTTTCGCACTTGTAACACTTTAGACTGTCGCGTTTTGTACACATATTTAATTACACAATCGGGTCTACCGATATTCATTGTTTTTTTAAATTCCGACGTTTCAGCTGAGTTGCACTGCTGGTGCAACTTTCGCACATGCTCGGGCAGCATTTAGAATGATGGCCCTAAGCGCTCTCACTCGTATCTACGGCAGTGAGTAATGTTGCTGAGTGCTGCAAAAAATATGTTTATCGCTCCCTGACACGGGGTAAAAAATCAGGGAGTGTAAATGAGTGATGTTAGTGCTGAGTTCGTAAGTGTTGGCGGCTATGACGTTTTATGATGCTTTTGACAAGTTTACTTAGGATCGTAATCTTAGGAAAGGCATCGGATTGATCAAACGCACAGGATAAAATAATAAAGATTTATTTACTTACTAGCTACCTCACCCTACGCCGGCAGTTCGACCGGAATGACCAAAGTTCTATTAGCAACACGACCACGGAAGATTCAATATGCGCCGCGTAATATGTCTTGTATGATAGATGAGAACTTGTCAATTTCAGTAAATATCAAAAAATATTTTTTTTCTTCAATCACGTTGACAAAGTTAGGTACCTACGCTGAAACGACTAAAATTCGAAGCCATTTAGGTACTACGGTTGAAATTCGCGCACTAGAACCGCTTTTTAACACTAAAACAATTATTTACATGCACGAAGGTACATATACAATCTTCTTCTTCGTCGTAACCTCATGACTGAGGGTCGTGACCGCCATAAGTTGCGTTTTCTTGGATTGCTCTCCAACCTGGCCGATCTTCTGCCTTCCGCATAGAGCCCTGGAACTTGACGCGTGTGACTGCCTCAATGGCATCAAACCAGCGTGTGGGTATTCTGCCTCTGCTTCTTCTGCCCTCAACCTGGCCACCGATCATCAACTTCTCTAGACTGTCGGGTTCCCGCCGGGCCAAGTGCCCAAAGAACCCGAGGATTTTCCTGAGGCAGATAGTAGATAGACGGGTTTTTATGTTGAGCTCGTTCAGAATAGACACGTTGGTGCGATGCGCTGTCCATGAGATGCCCAACATTTTGCGCCAGCACCACATTTCGAACGCGTCTATTCTTGCCCTTGTGCGAGCTTTTAGGGTCCAAGTTTCCGCTGCATAGAGAAATATGGAGAAAACGAGAGTGCGCATGAGGCGTATTTTTGTGTTGCGCTTGATGTTTCTGTTTTTCCATATTTTCCCCAGCCGGTTGACAGCTGATTTGGCCATTTGCCCACGCCTTATCACTTCCTTATCGCAGTCCCCGTTATTACAAACTAGTGACCCCAGGTACACAAATTCCTGCACCGTATCCAGGTCACGCAGTTCGTAAGTCCTCTGCATCTGGTCCGCTCGGTCCACAAACATAAGTTTGGTCTTGCTCCTATTGATGAGAAGTCCATATTCTGCGCTGACATCCTCGATCCTGCGCAATAACTCCGAGAGTTCGGCTTCATTGGTGCCAATAATGGTGGTGTCATCGGCAAACCGAAGGTTGCTTATTAATTGGCCGCCAACCCTTACACCTCTCTTCCAGCCGTCCAGTACACGGCGCATTATATGTTCTCCGACCAGATTAAAAAGCTGAGGGGAGAGTATGCAACCTTGCCTGACGCCTCTTTCTGTTTTGAAGGGATGGGAAATGTCGTCATCTAACCGCACTCTAGTGCTACCGTTCAAATAGAGGTTCTGCACAAGGAATACTAGGTGTTCTGGTATACCCATTTCCTTCATTACTCCGAACATTTTGTGCCAGCTGATGCAGTCGAAGGCTTTTGCGTAGTCGATGAAGCAGAGCACCATCGGTACATTCAATTCTCTGCATTTCTCTATGAGCTGCCTAATGTTCAAGATTTGCTCACGCGTCCCTTTGCACTTAACAAACCCGGCCTGTTCTTTCGCGATTTGTTTTTGAATGAAGTGCTCCAGTCGTTTGTTGATAATGCTGAGCAAAACCTTGCCTGCATGAGAAATGAGCGAAATGGTCCTATAGTTTTCACATTTAAGGGTGGAACCTTTCTTGTGCAGAGGAATTATGATCGATTCCGTCCAATCGTCTGGCCAGCTACCCGTCCTCCAGACTTTAAGGCAAACGTTGTGGAGAATTTTTATGCCATCAGTACCTAAATGCTTGATCATTTGTGCGGTAAGACCATCACCACCACAAGCTTTCAGCTTTAGCTTCGCAATTGCAGCTTCCACTTCGCACATTAGGATATCTGGTTCTTTAACTGTATAATCAAGCCTGTTAATGTGTGCCTCTTCCACATTTGAACTGTAAAGCTTTTGGCAGTAGTTCCTCCATCTTTCCAGAACACGCTCCTTTTCAACGACGGGTTTGCCACTCTCATCTCCGATGGACCATGTCTTCGGTTTGTATTCCTTGGCGAGTAATTTGACTTTCTGGAACAAGTCCTTAGCATGAGCTGCATTCGAATGCTTTTCAATATCGTCACATATTGAGTCGATATACTTGCTTCTGTCTTGTCTACATAAACGCTGAACGCAGGCGTTGAGCTGAGCATATTCCACTCGTTCTTCCTCTGTAGACAGGCCTTGCAACTTCAATGCTTTCCTTTCTTCGACAGCGTTCCAGGTACTGTCAGTCATCCACTCTGCCTTGGCACCAGTACTTGCAGGAAATTGTTTGGCTGCATCAAGAGCAACAGCTTTCAATGACTCCCAGGTAGCGTTTGCGGATTCAAAAGGGTCAATATCCATTGTGCACAAACGGGATTTGACCAGCTCTTCGTAGGGTTCCTCAGCGCCCGTCGGTAACTTTATGACCCTCGTGGCTTTTTGATACCTTATCACTTTTAATCTGATCCTGAAGGTAGCAACCAACAGCTGATGGTCGCTGCCGCAGTCAGCTCCAGGACGTGTTTTTGTGGATAGAATAGACGATCTCCACCTTCTACCTACCAAAACATAATCTATTTGGTTACGATGCCCTGTAGGAGATTGCCAGGTATAGAGACGTCGCGGATGTTGCTCAAACCACGAGTTCATGATGGTTAGCCCATATTCGGCACAGAAGTCGAGCAATCTCTCGCCCCGCTCGTTCCGTGAACCTAGGCCATAGCTCCCTACAACTTCTCTGAGGTGTTCATCGTGACGAGTGCTTCCGATTTTTGCGTTAAAATCACCAAGGATGATGGTTGTCTCCTTACTCGGGACGTCCTGGTATAGCCTTTCTAGGTCACTATAAAACTGGCTTATGCTCTCCTCTGACGAAGTTGATGTAGGCGCATATACCTGCATCAGCACAATCGGGTTAGGGTGCGCCGCAAGTTTCAGGGTAGCAATTCTGTCACTGAAGGCATTGTACCCTAGCACCTTATTACGCAACTGCCTAGAAATTAGGAAGCCCACGCCGCTGAAACTGTTGTCCTGACTACCGGCATTGATCCTGAGCATGCCACTCTGTGATATGCAATGGCCACTCTCCTTTATATGCGTCTCACTTAGCCCCAACACGTCCAATCCATATCTAGTCATTTCCTGTTCTATTATCTCTATCTTTCCAGTCATCTGCATGCCACGCACATTCCAGGTCCCTATCTTGAGAGCATTTTCTTTGGTAGTGAGTCGACTTGTGTGTGGTGGTATCTGTCCAGCAGTAGCCCAATTTCTGCAAGGAGCCTGCGGACGAACTCGCTTGCAGCCGGTAGCCAATTTCACACCAGGAGACCCGGAACCGCCCTGGCGCCGGGCGTCAGCCGGGTCGCATGACCAGTCGTTACTTATCACATTAGCTCTACTCATGGTGGTTTTCTTGGGATTTTAGATGCGGTCGTTTCCCGTTCCGTTCCGCCCCAGACATTTTAGAGGGTATTTGAACCTCAAGGTCGCTGAAGCCTCTTCTGGCCAGTTGCCTGGCGAGGTGAATGGTTATACCGCCATTTGCTCGGTCGCCAGAGCCTCGTCTGTTATCTAGCAGGGGGCACCGCGATGGCTGGGAACCATCGCCATCGGCTATTCATAACGAACCACCGATGCGAGCAGGAGAGGTTGACAGTAGGGTCGGTTAGATGTTATTACCGTTCACCCCTTACCCCCCCATATACAATAAACAACAGAATATGATACCCCCTCTCGATGCACGATCTCCCGGAGCCTATTTGCACAATTTCATTTACAAACAACAGCTAACTTATTTCAAATATTTACAATCGATCGTAAGAGCATACAAAGAATTCTCTTTTATTTCAATCCCTGAAGTCGGCTTGTAAGTTCTGAGAAATAATATGTACTTCACTCAATCGAGCGTTGGTTTTCTATTGGAAAGTAAATAGCATCGTAGGTGTTAGGACTTTTATACTTAAATAGCTGAGTAGGTAGGTATCCTATTGGACCGAAATCTTATTTAAGTTTTATTACTCGACTGCTTTAAAAGAACCCTAAAAATAGGGTACCTATTTGTTTCTTTATATCAAGGTATGTACCAGTTTTGAATGATTCACAGTTAGTTTCACTAGACTTATATCGACCGGGACGAACGGGGAACCGTGATTACCTGTAGTATTGTATTCGAGGTCCCGATATTTCGACGCAGTTACATGCCTCTTTGAAAACAATACAAAAGGTAATCACGCTTCATATCCCAGTCGATATAAGTCTAAGGTACCTTCTGTTGCTGCCTTTATTTACATTATAAATCTAACATGACTCTATGACGCGCGGCGTTTGTGCGAGTATCAAGGTCATATCATAACCTCCACAAATTTTGTAATCAGAATCGCCCCCCGGCGACACTATTATGTAGGTTAATTCCGTACACGGCGGGAAGAAGTTGATAACTCGAGATATTTTATTGAAGAAATTTGAACTTAAAATAAAGTAGCATAAAGTTCAAATTTCTTTAATTTTTTCTCGCCACTTATCAACTTCTTCCCGCCGTGTACGGAATTAAGCTTTCAGACTCCTGCAATATCGTCGCATTGACACAGTGATGTGGTGAAACACTAATGATTATAGTGAATGTTTGACTTGACGCAGTGCTACTTATACTGAGAAGATTGGATAAGTTACATGTAGGTAGTGCATTAACGGATTTAATAAGTAGGTTTAGGAATAAAGCAATCTTCTACGTACATACGTAAACATTTATTTATTTAGTAACATAATTTAGTTGTAGACACAGTTTATTCAATAAGATTATGTATTAAGTATAATATTTATACATAACTATCCACCAGAGTTATTTATAGATCAAGAAGTACTCATGTCAAGAATGAAGACACTTTTTTTTTAATTAATTTTATAAAATGCGAATTAAGTCGCAGGCGGAGGCTAGACCCAGAAACTATAACTAGTACAATACATACGCTTGAAAAATACTCCGAGCAAAGATGAATCAATGTTTTATTATCTATCAATAAAAAAAGCTGTAAATAAACGAACCCCTACGAATTCCAGCGATAAAGTGAAGACAAATAAAACACCTTAAGGGGATAGCACACAGTTTCAGTACAAAAGCAAGATAAATATAAAACTATACGGTCCTGAAAATGTAGAATTTCGAGAGCGCGGAGACGGCTAAAACAGAGGAAATTAGATGTAAACGTAGCGCCCGCATGGTGCTGCCTTCGGATCTGACTCGAAAGAAAACAGGCAAGTAAGTCATTTCTTTATTATAATCTGTGTACAGAATGGTGATTAAATATAAATAATCTATCAACGGTTGCTCATTTTGAGTGTAATACATTTTTTTGCATTAAAAAAATATATTTAGTTAAATACTATCTATAGCCTCAAGTAAAGTGCTGTTTAGATTATTTAACACACAGCTTGAAGTAATTTTGGTCACAATGCAATAAGTTTTTTTTAAATATAGGTACTTAAGATAATTAAATTTGAACTTTAATCATCCTAAGTTTAATTATCCTTTGAACTGCCAAACTGCTCATTATAACGGCAAAAAACATATAATATCCAAAAAGTTACCTACATTAATTATGTAAGATGAGAGAAAATGTAGGTATTGTTAAAACAATATGATTTAAATGATACAAAATATAAAAGCACCGCAAGCAAGTTATTTTAAACTACCGTGTAAAATATTTTTCGGTACAATCCTTTTGTCAATCTTTGAATTCTTAGAAGCCATCATTTTATTATTTACGAATCATAACGGCCGCCCCTCCACTTATTAACCAAAAATAAACGAAAGTCGACACAGTTTATAATACTGTTAACTACATATTAATAGGTACCTACCTAAGCGAGTGGGAATCGAGTTGAACGCCCTTCCACTGCTACTGCCGCATACTCGCCGGGTTAAGTCCACTTGAATATTCAAACGAGTGTTCAAGAAAAAGGAAACACCAAGGGAAACTGCACCGCATCACAAAAGTGGGCGACTTATAATAGCTGCTAACACTACTTTATATGGTGATCCTTCTGTCTCCAGCACTATGCTAACATAGTCACGGAATTTATTAACTTTGGATAATTCTTGAGGCATATACCTAACTAATAATATCTGTACAACAGCATGCTTGTGACAATCATTTAATGAATGAGGTATCATCTACTCCTAAACTTACGGTTTGTCTACTACCATCTTAGAGGAGTTTTTCGGAACTTATGTACGAAATATCATTTGATATTTACCAGTTGCTTCTCGGTGAAGGAAAACATCGTGAGGAAACCGGACTAATCCCAATAAGGCCTAGTTTCCCCTCTGGGTTGGAAGGTCAGATGGCAGTCGCTTTCGTAAAAACTAGTGCCTACGTCAAATCATGGGATTAGTTGTCAAGCAGACTCCAGGCTCCCATGAGCCGTGGCAAAATGCCGGGATAACGCGAGGAAGATGAAGAAGAAGAAGATCTTGGAGGATATAACCAAACGGAGTAGCCATTAACAGGCGTTCCCCTGTGTCGAAACTATGACCAATAATCATACACATTATATAAACAAATATATATAAATATAAATATCTATACATTTATTTTCTTACTACTTACTCATAAAATCAACCTACGATATCAGGAATCCCTCGCAAAACCAGATATTATGTACCTATTGTACAGTAGAAAAATTCTACATTTTGCTTACCTGCGGAACATGCGTTTGAATAATTCCCAACCAAGAGTGAGTGCAGTTAAAGCTCACATTTAAATAAAGTAGTGGCATTCAAACAGTCGGGGGTCGAATGTCAGTTTGAGTTTGTAGTCTGCGTCGTACCTACATACCAAAGACATATGTAACTTCGTATAAGATGAATAAAGTCTAAGGAAAAAACGTACCACGGAAATCAAGAAAAAGTCATTCTCGGATAGACGGCGCACACACCTTTAGCCTATGCTCGGCTAGATGGCGTGACGACACCGTTTCATATTTAACAATTTTAACACAGATATCAGTGAATGAACATGTGTCAAAATGATATAAAAATAAAAAAAAACATTTATCCATATATATACATTTTTTTGATAATTTTATATGTTTTCATTTTGAGTTTTAGTCGTGTGTCGATAGATGGCAGTCAATTTACTGTGACTACAAAATTTACTATGACGGGACCCCTCTATACTATCTATTCTCTTTGCTACATACCTACTTTTATTTCAACAGTTAGACAAGTACCCGAAAACCGAGTCAAGTTTTTGTCGTAAGAACTAAGTAAGTTTTCTTTGTAGTAAAGCTGCTGTACCACGAAATTTTAAAGGCACAGATGTAACTCACTAGATATTAATGGATATCGCATTAAATACAATAGCGTTAATGAAGAACGCGAGGTCACCTAATTGTAATCCCTCCAAAAACACACATGTCAAAGAATGCCAAGTTCGTTAGGTAACGGTTTTGCTAATAAAAGAAGTGAGATATATCTGGAAACCAAGTTCTTTCAAAGCCTCTTAGACCACAGCTCCTGTCATGCATAACGTTCTTCAATTGCTTAAAATGATTTGTTAGTGTTATTTGCTATTCAATAGTGCGACTATTGACATATATCTAAGGACAGGGCTTACGGGTATTATAAATGGTACTATTTCAGCGGTGTCACTCACGAATTCGAGCCAATCGTGCAGTCTAACGCAACTAGTTGCGACCAATGGCGCCCGTGATGCAAACTTATCAACCAATCGCGCGCGTGATGCGAACTCACCAACCAACCACGTTGTAGCGGTGTCACACCGCTGTACTGGCCCCATTCATGCCTCATTCTTATTGCCCGTAAGGTCAGCCCTTATATATCTACGTCAATGACTGCGACGGTATAGCAGGTGCAAAGGACGCATTCGTAAAGGTTGGGCCGGCCTTTTGGTTCCAAATATACACCTATTATTATCTATTGCTACAGTGCAGTACCATACTGCCTCGGCCACGGAGCACACGCTCCGAGTGTCACGAGCGTGCGTTTCGCGGTCCTCGGGTAATATTTCTTTTAATGCGGAGTCTATAGTGGAAATCTTTGAAAACAGGCTTGTCTTCGAGCGCTACGGCGCTTCGAGTGCTACGCTTTTTATACTGAGGTGAACTTGTAAGTTGAGAAAGGAGACTACATTTACTTTAAATTTACTAGTGGCACTGTAATGCTGTGAACCTCGCGATAAGATTAATTTTTTTAAATCAGCGATATTACCTTTATTCTAATGGCGCTTGACAATTTCGAACATTTTGAACATTTTTCAAAAAACAGAAACAACCAAAAAAAACTATGTTTCCTACCTAACGATCGAAACTGCTTACAAAATTTTACGAGAATTGGCTGAGAAATGCGACCTGTCTAGGAGAACAGCCGGACACGAAATAATTTATACACAAGCTGAAACTTTAATAACATTAGCGCTAGAGTCTGTTCGGAAAGAGAAGAATCATGAAATGTATTGGGCCCCATACATTCTACGACTCTTTCCGCACAGACTCTATCATGCTTTTAGTAGGTAACTATCATAGGTTTATAAGTTATAAATACGTTAGGACGGGAGTTGGTCGGTCAAAAGATAATTTTCTGAGAGGGCAAATTGGGCGAGAAGGCATCCTGCGAGTGTGGAGTCCCTCGAACAACAATACACATGAGACAGTGTTTATTTATTTATTTAAACTTTATTGCACAAAAGAAAAACTTATCGTACAAAAAGCGGACTTAATGCCAAAAGCATTCTCTACCAGTGAACCTTACAGTGTTCTCTGTGCTCAACGATGTGCACTGAGGAAGATCTCCTGAGGGCTACGCCTCGAGGGCTAGAAGTGGCAAAGCATTGGCAGACAAAAATTTAGTTTTAAGGAGTTTGATCCCTTTACACGAAAAGAAGAAGAAGACTTATAAGTCACTTTATTCGCACTACAAAATGACAATGGTAAGGGCAATGGTGTACGAAGCGCGGAAAACATTCCGATGGGTACCAGCAGTGGGAAGAAAGGCACATTTATTTTTAATAAAAACGCGGCCGTCTGCAAACCATGTTTAGGCAAGATTGATATAGCGTATCACGAGTCGGGAGACATCGGATCATTTGATATTCATGTCGGGACAATGCCGGAAGATGTTTTTACAAAAGTCTATTTTTTTCGAGAGGTACCTACATGTATCACGGGAGTATGGCTTTGTTGAACAATCATTTTATTACGAGTACAATAGGAATATTTGTTTATAATATAGAGTTCAGATCCACAATATATTATAGCTATATATTAACTTATTTCAAATCAAGTCCAACACTGATATTACGAATGATCTACATTTTGGAGGTGTCATATTATCTATACAGATGGCGCTGGATTTAATACGATGTGACATAAATAAGCCACCGAGGAAGGATTTTGCCAAATTAACTCTAACTTTAGAAGACCCCTCTTCTAAAATTTCAATCAATCGTACGGATATCAACAAATTTAATTGAATAATTGTGTTGATTTAATAATACAACAAAATTAAACGACAGTAAATTAATTGCCCCTCATTGCACAGTGCCATCTTTTGGGGAGCTGAGTAAACATTAAGTAACCAAGCAAACTAAAAATGGGTTTACATAGTTACATAGTGGTAAAATAAACACACATATCAACACGCGTATAATTGCGTAAAATTATTTATTGTCTCCGTCATGAATTAATCGTAATTATATCGCATCTATATCAAATCCATATTCATACGTATCGCCTCCTTAAGCACTTAATAATTGCCACGAAGGTGGGTACTTTGAAAAAAAACCATTGACCTCTGTCATTTGCAGTGCCGGATTAACCCTTTTAAGCAAAATAAGCACTTGGTTAGGGCACCATGTCTAGGGGGCACCAAAAATTATAGAAAAATTTTCGCGCTCGCTCCGCTCGCGTTTTCAATAACATTCTAAGATATGATAAAGGTGACATTCGGGTGGCGCCTGCAGCAGCATTAGGTACTCTGTTGCATTGCAACGTTACTGCTGCAGCACTGTAAATTTTCGTGATTAAATGATGTGACTGATTTCCACACTAAAAGTAAAAATGTACAACTGTCTATCAAATTGCTTTTTTTTATATCGAAAAATTGTCGCGCTCGCTTCGCTCGCGTTTTCAATAACTTTCTAAGATATGATAAAGGTGACATTCGGGTGGGGACTGCAGCAGCATTACTCTGTTGCAACGTTACTGCTGCAGCACTGTCAATTTTCGTGATAAAATGATGTGACTAATTTCCATACTAAAAGTAAAAATGTACAACTGTCTATCAAATTGCGTTTTTATATCGAAAAATTTTCGCGCACGCTTTGCTCGCGTTTTCAATTACATTCTCAGATGTTTATGATAAAGGTGACATTTGGGTGGCGCCTGCAGCAGCATTAGGTACTCTGTTGCAACGTTACTGCTGCGGCACTGACAATTTTCGTGATAAAATGATGTGACTGATTTCCATTCTCAGCTGAAATGCAGCAATGAACGTCACTCAATTTACCAAAAAAATTCAATGTAATCTTGATGACCCTAGGGAGAGGGGGCACCATGGTCTAGAAATACTTAGGGCATCAAAATATCTTAATCCGGCCGGCTGGTCGTTTGCGGAGTCAAACGATTTGGATCTCGCATTTTATACGCATTACCATGCCTTCCCGAAAAAAATCGAATCATTCGCGAAAGTTTCGCAACGCATTGAGGTTACAAGGGGCACGTGGTCTTCCTCAGGAGTCTGAAGAAGACCACGGTAAGTGGCGCTCTAGCCAGGCAGGCCGCTTCGCTTTCGCTCGCGCGCGTAAACCTTACTGTATCGTCCGATATTCACACCTACTACTCTGTCGTTTAAATCCTTAGACAATATAACCAACGGAGACGCCATGTCTATAATTCTCGGTACCAAATAGTCTGGCGTTTTTTCCGGGGGAGGGGCACATCAAATGTGTACCTACTAGGGCATGCAGTACCGGTCCCGGTACCAAGAATTTCATTTCCCGGTTCTGGGCATGGCCGGAACCGGGATTCCCGGTTCTTCCCGGTTCTCAAGGCATCTTTTGATTACTTTTAAGAAATTGTTTGTGTTAGCGTATAATTTTTATGAATTACTTATTTTCATATAAATAATTACATAAACATAAACATAAAACATATATATTTATTCATCTTTACAAATTCAGGTTAGTTATACACAAAAACTTATGTTAATGCACTGTACAGGTATAGAATTTGAAAGAATAAGGAGTGCCTTTCCTGTAGTTGGCCTGATTCCTACACTAGGCGATGCCTGATGTCCTGTAGGAAACCAGCTTACATCCGAGTTACAAATACATAGGCGCGAATTGGTACAGAAAGCAATGTATTTTACTTACTAAGCTAAATCTAAATATTAAACTAGTCCAAGAATTAATAAATGACTTATTTTATTATAAACAAACACTTAATTGGCGTTCCATCCTATTTTACAAAATGAACTGGCACACTTTGCCTCCGTCTGGGCCGAGCCAGACGGCCGTAGCGTAGTCGATGCACTCAGCACTATGAGACGGGACGGCCTGCCTGCACGAATGCCTACTTTACTAGGTAAGTTTGTCGGGTTATCGGGTTACGGGATCAAAGTGTGTCTATCTGCGAATCATATTCAGAATAGATTGTTATTGTCCTAAAATAAGTACTTACCTAAATTTTCGTAAGAAATCAACTACACACCCAAATGGAAGATTACGTAGGTACCGGAATCTCGAATCTGTATTTGTGTATATGTGTCTAGGTATGTGTTTTGCAGGTGTGATCGGGAAACAAACCTAATTACATTAATTACCTATACCTAAGTACCTAAACACCAAAATTATCTAATATTAAAATTGTTTTCTAATTTTTCTATTGTAACAACATAGGTGTTAAACACTATAGCTCTCTCAATCGAGATTTAGGCAAATAAGTAGTAAACGTACTTACACTTTACTTGAAATACTGTTCTGTTCGATTGATAGTGCCACTATTACCGTCTTAATCATGGGAGAGGAGCCTTAATTATGAAATACTGTAAATTTTATTGTAACTATGCTTTTTTGGACATTAGGCTCCCTCACATTAATTAAGTTGGAGAAGGAAGGTAATGGTATAGTAATTTGAATAAAAGAAATGGAATTAACACTTACTCTTATATTTGGCAAACCTTTTTACAACACCTTTAATTCAAGACAATTTCACTTTAACTCGATTATCACATAGATTATCACTCTTCGACCACTAGTGATGAACTGCCCTGGTTGGCGCAATGGCGGGTTTTTATATTGACAATCAACTGTCAGAAAGGGCGCCAACCGGAAGTTCATCACTAGTCGCAACATTTTAATCATGAACAATTTTCAACAGATATTGCAAGAAGTATATTATTTGACAATTTGATTTATAAATGGTCGCTTAATAATATTACAGACTGTTAAAAGTGAACTTCCATTATTGGCGCCAATAAGAACTGTCAACAATCAGAAATGGCGCCAGCCGGAAGTTCGGCTTTAAGTGAGATATCAACCAGTGGTTTCCAAATAAACATTTAAATCTAAACTGGTACACAGCAAAGTCACATTAAATAATCACGTAATTATACAGTTGTTAACAGTCGGCCATCCGATTCAGAAGTGCGACCTCGGACATATCATTGTGCCCTCTAATTAACCATTACCTCTAAATGTACATGGAATAAATAACAATCTAATGTATAATATGTATCTAATTATGTAATTAAACATTACACCAAGTAACATGTTTTGTTACATCTAGTACACCATAAATCAGTCAACCGATATTAGGCCCCATCATGACCTAAATATCGTAAATCATATTGTTGACAACAGGCCCCATTTTGTCCTGAATGTCATTAGCCATATCGTTGACAACAGGCCCCCTTTTGTCCTGAATGTCATCCATCATAGTTTTGACAACAGGCCCCCTCTGTGTCCTGAATGCCATTAATCATTTCATATTGTTGACAACAGGCCCCATTTTGTCCTGAATGTCATCCATCATAGTTTTGACAACAGGCCCCCTCTGTGTCCTGAATGCCATATATCGTATTTTAGCAACAGGCCCCCTCTATGTCCTGAATGCCATATATCGTATTTCAGCAACAGATCCCGCTACGTTCTGAATACTGTAAAATAATAATTATTTAAAATAACAATAACATTCTCGAAAATAAATTGCTATATATGCAAAATAACTTCACTTCTTATTCGTCCTTACTTGGATTTCTATTGCTAAGATCAAGATGCTACATCCTATACATAAGGTCTCTTAAGGGAGTGCGCCATAGTTTATATAGCCCGAAAATGACTCCGCTTCATTCATGTTCATGTCAATAAACAAATATCTGTAATACTCATATTAATGTTATAGTACTGACTGGTACTCTCTCAATAAAACAATTTCATGTTCATGTCAATAAACAAATATCTGTAATACTCATATTAATGTTATAGTACTGACTGGTACTCTCTCAATAAAACAATTTCATGTTCATGTCAATAAACAAATATCTGTAATACTCATATTAATGTTATAGTACTGCCTGGTACTCTCTCAATAAAACAATGTCATGTTCATGTCAATAAACAAATATTTCTAATACTCATATTAATGTTATAGTACTGACTGGTACTCTCTCAATAAAACAATTTCATGTTCATGTCAATAAACAAATATCTGTAATACTCATATTATTGTTATAGTACTGACTGGTACTCTCTCAATAAAACAATTTCATGTTCATGTCAATAAACAAATTTCTGTAATACTCATTTAATGTTATAGTACTGACTGGTACTCTCTCACTAAAACAATTTCATGTAATAAAAGATTGTAGGTATCTATTTATTTGTGACATTATCGTTCTTATTTACCTGAACTGTTAAAAATTACCGTACCACAACGACCTTTACAAAAATGGACTGCTACTAGAAAAGTGAGCAAAGACCTTTGAATTTCAAAATCTGCACCAACGTCTTCAAAACATTATTGTCATCTCACTGCAATAAGATCGCGCCGCGCCCTAACTTGCACGCATTTACACTCTTACTAAGTGATGATATTTATACGCATAAAAACACCTAGGTACGACAAGAACAAATATGTAATGCCTTCAAAACAAGAAATAAATAAGGTCTGGTTAACTTTGTAAGTCTACAATATTCATATTCATATTCATTTATTCATAAAATTACAAACTTTACATGTCAAAAGGGTTATTAATTAATTAGGTCAATTTCAATTAAATTACAATTCATTAAAATAAACCAACAACAATAGTTCACCTCATCAACCCATATAGTGACCCTGCACCGGCTAAGCGTTTGAACAAGAAAATCACCCAAACTATTCAACATCGTTATTTAATCCACGTAACCTTGCTTCTTATGTTGTCAAAATAAGAAACCACAACCACACAGCCTCTGTTGCCGAAATCAGTAGATAAAAACTCAGAATGCTAGGTTATTTTTATATTTAATTTTAATGATCAATTCTATACCCCAATGATAATGTGCGATCAAAACCGGTTTCTAGGGTGAATGATTGATTCTAACCTTAGCTGGAAATGAAAACTGAAAACCCCCTTAAGATATAAGGCCGCCTTAAGATCCGTGTACTATAAACATTTCCACTCATTAATATCGTATGGAACAATAATATGGGGAAACTCAACGGATGCAGTTTTAATTATTCAATATTTAATTAGAATATCGCAGCATTACGACGTACTTTCATTATATCTTTTGAAATCATAATGTAAGTGAGAAACAATATATCTGAATTTAAATGAGTTCGTCCGTTCCACGCGACGACTAAGAACGGTTTCTCGCCGTATGTAATACTAATTAATTAATTAAATATTTTTAATCTCTATTATTGTGTTGTGTCATTATTCTGTGTGTGTTGACTTAAGACAGAAGTGACAACCTTCCACCTGCACAATAAAGAGGCTAAATTTGAACCCCCGACATTTCCTTCGGTGGGTCAGTACTAAAATACAATCCAACGCCAAAGTACCTTGGAGTGACCCTGGACTGCAGTCTCACTTATGCTCCGCACACTCGCAACAACCTCCTGCACAAACTGGCTGGCATCACATGAGGCAAAAGCCGACGTACTTCGTAACACTGCTCTTAGCCTAGTCTACTCAACAGCAGAATACTGCGCACCTATCTGGCTAAACAGTGCACACACAAAGCAAGTAGACGTACACCTAAACCAAACCATGAGGTGCATTTCCGGAACCATCAAAAGCACTCCGGTCCAGTGGCTTCCAACCCTTAGTCATATACCGCCTTCACACTTAAGGAGACAGCAAGCGCTAGTACGTGAGGCACAGAAGATCTTGATCCATCCCAATCTAGCTGCCAGTGCTGAATTTGGAAACCCTACAACACACCGATTAAAATCTCGACATCCTCCTCACCGAACTGCAAGAAACCTAATGAAAGCAAACTTTAATATCTCGGACAAATGCGAAGAGGAATGGAACGATAAGTTCCCCCGAAAGGATTGGGAATACTGGGATTACTATCATTGCCACAGTAAAACCACCTGGCTTCTCATTGCCTAGAAAATAATGGTGCCATCTGAACTGAACTGGCTGCGAACCGGCTGCGATCGCTCACGAGCATTCCTGCACAAATGTGGATGGATAGAGACTCCAAAGTGCGAAAATTGCGGGGCTCCTGTGCAGGACATCGAGCACATCATTCAGTACTGCCCACTTAGCAAATACGACGGAAACCCTGCACACTTGTTTACCCTCGGCAGTGACGTAATTTAATGGATACAGAACCTAAGAAAAGCTTTATAAACGACTGAAAAATTAAGCCATACGAATAAATAAATTGTGTTGTTTGTTATGCGTAACTTATGATCGTAGATGGTCGAACTAAAAATAATTTAACTCATTTACTTTGTGTGAACATAAAAGCAGCACGAGACAGATTACTCAGTAACGATTGCGGTTGGTGTTAGTGATTTTGAAAAACACTGCTCAGCTTCATGACCCACTTTCAAACAGTTCGTACATTTCTTAATAGGTAAGGTACACTGAGTAGACAAGTGACCTTCTTGTTTTAAGTTGTAACAACATCAATTGATCGAGAGGTATCTTCCTGAGATTTTTCCATAGTTGTGTTTTTTCTCTACTTTACGATCAGAAACCGGCTTAATGTTACGTGCATTACGCAGATATGTATGCTAAAAGTTTATCGGGGTCATGAAACGGCGCAGCTTCGGCTCCTAATCTGATTTCGACTGGTAATCTGCCAGCTATGGCTTCGCTAACTCTATTTATTAAAGCCACCTTTGTAGAAGTCTAAAACGAGCTCGTATAGACAACATGTCACTGAGCCTCTGTCCATAATTACCTTTGGAAGGAAAAGCCGCAAGTAGTTTTGCTTGCCACTCCGTCCAAGAAAATAGGACAGATGTATCAACTGTTTTTCAGACTAGCCGTATATAGTCGCACACTCATTAACCTTATGAATCCACATGCTCATTGTTTGTTCCCTTTTTTTTTTTTGCTGGATCGAATTCAGGGACCGCGTTTTGCAAGTTTCCTACCTTATCTAACGAATCATTACGTCCAAACGTTTTTAGTGCATCAAGTAAGAGTTTTAAATTATTATTATCTGAATAAGAAGAGGTTGACTCACATGTTTAATCAGGTGACTTGCTCGCGAAGAGTGACTCGGCTGGTTTACCGGCTGCAGGTTGAGCCCACTCCGCTGGCTCACTCTGCTGCACGAATGGCGGCCTACTTGGCTGCACGAGCAGCAGCTAGCTCGACTGCACGAGCGACGGCTCGCTCGGCTGCGCGAGCGACGGCTCGCTCGGCTGCGCAAGCGACGGCTCCTCGGCTGCGCGAGCGATGGCTCCTCGGCTGCGCGAGCGACGGCTCGCTCGGCTGCGCGAGCGACGGCTCGCTCGGCTGCGCGAGCGACGGCTCGCTAGGCTGCGCGAGCGACGGCTCGCTGGGCTGCGCGAGCGACGGCTCGCTCGGCTGCGGGACCGGCGGCTCGCTCGGCTGCGCAAGCGACGGCTCGCTCGGCTACACGGGCGACGACTCGTTCGGCTGGGCGGGCGACGGCTCGCTCGGCTGCGCCAGCGACGGCTCGTTCGGCTGGCGACGGCTCACTCGGCTGGGCGGGCGACGGCTCGCTCGGCTGCGCGAGGGACGGCTCGCTCGGCTTCGCGAGCGACGGCTCGCTAGGCTGCCCGAGCGACGGCTCGCTCGGCTGCGCAAGCGACGGCTCACTTCGCTGCGCGAGCCACGCCGCGCTTGGCTGCGTGGCCAACGGCTTAAGCGGCTGCGCGAACGACGGCCTGTGTGGTCGTGCGGCCAATTGGTCAGCCGGCTACGTGACGGAGTCAGTTGTCGGGAAGGTCTGCGAGACGTCGGCCGCCTCCTTTGACTTCACGACCGCCGCTCGTTGGTGGGACGTGAAGGGGAGTAGACATTTACGTATTGGTCAGGTTCCTCTGGAATTGAGCATGCATTTGCGCACAATTTATTCTTTGTAAATAAAAGGGGATTATACTTCAGCCCCGAAAAGTAGCTAGTGGTAATAACTAAAAACTTTATGTGTTTAACGTAGCTTTGATGTAGCTTAAGTAGAATATTAAAACACGTTTTTAATTTTAAACAATTTAAAGGCATGCTAACGTATTATTAGTACTTAAGTATGAACTATTGCTGTATCGATGTGTTGTCAACTGACCGGCCTTTTTTTTATTAAAAAGAAAATAAACCTTGTAACATGAGCCTCTCATTGGATAAGCACAAAGCAGGTTCGAAGAAATTATAATGAAAACTATACATTACTGTTATTTTGTAGGTAAATAAAATGCCACTTTGTTCTTTGAATAATAAATCTATGCCACGCGTGTTTTGCATTATTTTATCTTCATATTACTGCATTCAATATCTCAACGTGGAATATCATCATGGACTGTGACTTCGTAAGGTAATTTAAACAACAAAAAAAAAATCTGTTCATACCCACTTCTGAGATGTTAAACACTATAGCTCTCTCAATCGAGATTTAGGCAAATAAGTAGTAAACGTACTTACACTTTACTTGAAATACTGTTCTGTTCGATTGATAGTGCCACTATTACCGTCTTAATCATGGGAGAGGAGCCTTAATTATGAAATACTGTAAATTTTATTGTAACTATGCTTTTTTGGACATTAGGCTCCCTCACATTAATTAAGTTGGAGAAGGAAGGTAATGGTATAGTAATTTGAATAAAAGAAATGGAATTAACACTTACTCTTATATTTGGCAAACCTTTTTACAACACCTTTAATTCAAGACAATTTCACTTTAACTCGATTATCACATAGATTATCACTCTTCGACCACTAGTGATGAACTGCCCTGGTTGGCGCAATGGCGGGTTTTTATATTGACAATCAACTGTCAGAAAGGGCGCCAACCGGAAGTTCATCACTAGTCGCAACATTTTAATCATGAACAATTTTCAACAGATATTGCAAGAAGTATATTATTTGACAATTTGATTTATAAATGGTCGCTTAATAATATTACAGACTGTTAAAAGTGAACTTCCATTATTGGCGCCAATAAGAACTGTCAACAATCAGAAATGGCGCCAGCCGGAAGTTCGGCTTTAAGTGAGATATCAACCAGTGGTTTCCAAATAAACATTTAAATCTAAACTGGTACACAGCAAAGTCACATTAAATAATCACGTAATTATACAGTTGTTAACATAGGTAATGCTATTTCATGATGAATTTTTCCTTTATCAATACATTTATACAGATTATAGATCCATCAAAGAATTTTGGCCAAAATATTATCAAAAATAGGCCTTCGAATGTACCTACTTAATTATATTTTCAATTAAATACAATTTTAAAAAACCTTTCCTAGGTTGCAAAATGTTGAGTCAAGATAAATTTCTGAAGACCCACAAACGTATCGTTTCTACAACGTAAAATATCAAAGGTAAATTTAATAGGAAAGTATCTCTTTGAAATCGGGTTTCTACGTAAGACTGTTTCACTACAAGTAGTCAATTTTAAAATGTATAGGCATCTACGTTACATAATACAATTTATTCTACATTTCCTTGTGTAGGTATTGGGCGCACGACGGTTTTAGTAAATAGGGAATATTAGGCAAAGCACTGCGTAGGTGGCACCTTTGTGGCACATACAGTAAACAAACCACATTGACACATCACACGTCACGTCAATCACATGGCCTACCGCGAAACAAGAAAATCGAAATTTCGTTATATAATCTCTCTATCACTCTTGCATATTCGAGCGATAAAGAGGCAGATAACTAAATTTCGATTTTCGCGTTTACCGGAAGGCCCTTGTTAACAAACCGCCTTGATGCATCAATGTCATATTTTATTGTCTGTGAAAACTTGTCAAAAAACAGTTTAAGGCACAGTATGTATAATATGTGCTGCACTCTGGCGGCAGAACATTGCAGTAATATCCCCTATTCGAGATTTAAATACACATTATTGCAGTTGCCGGCCTCTGCAACCATCCTTCTCGCTTGTTGTCGTGACCTCAATGTGTCATGCATGCACGCAGGTAGGTAGGTAAGGCAGTAGAGTGATAATATAAGCCAGTACCAACTTAGCAGGGCGACAGGTATAATCTAGGGAGCTAAGGTCTTGCTCACCTGACCCACTTTAGGGTCAATCTAGGAAAACCCCACTTGCCATTACAATTGAGGAGTCCATTAAGGATTTATTCTCGCTCCTGCGACAGGGCATGCAGGTGGCTACCTAACTACTAACTGTCCAGCCAGCGTATTATGGATGGCTTCATCCATCTTTATCCACGTGACAAAATAACTGTCACTTTTTAACTCCGTAGGATAGAAAGTGACGGACACCGTTTTATCACGCTGTCACGTAGACAAGAACGACCATCATATCCGTACTGGCTATGTATATGGAAGTAGGTAAGATCTGAGTAGTTGCACCTAGGGTGATCCGCGAGCTGGTTGAAGCGTTTGAGAAATTTGAATATATTGCGGACTGCAGTTGGAGTTTTGCAAAACTAACCTTTGATATGAATAAACTTAACGAATGAGTCCACAAAATAGTACGCCATCATTTTATGGCCTTCGTTAGAAGTTTCATTTCATCAAATAAATGTCGTTTTCCAAGAGAAAATATTTCAATCAGGCGGTTGGTAAAGTAATTGCGCAGTGTAGAACTTGAAGGTATTTTCTAGAGCAGCCTGTTTAGCATCTAGTTTGTGTTATTCTATACTCAGATGTTAAATAAATGTATTTCTTCTTCTTCTTCTTCTTTCTTTCCTCTTTCAGATGCTTTTGTTCCGACTGACCAATCTGACCATGTATCATAATATATTCTCCTAAATTATTCCTCAATCATTCCATACCATACACCAATAATAAAAAGCGACAATCTTTGGTCTGTCATATTGTATTTTTTCCCGCATCCCAGTTACGCTTGACCTCCCCGAATGAATAAAACATCTCAGATATCATCGGAAGTTCGTGTAGAATATTGAAAACGGAGAAGTGATCAGAAAAAAATGTGATATAATAAAATAGTAAGCTTCCCTGAATTTGAATCAATCGAGACGTGAGTTAACGGTATCGGAACATCTCAAATTTGCTTAAAATATAAACCTAATACCCACTTCATATTAAATATTGACGTTGAAAACATCAGTTTAGTTACTCAATGATTATCTTTGTTAAAAAAAAACAACGGGTTGCACTCCGGGAGTGCCGGCAGAAGTGAAAACTCAATGAATGTCACAGTTTAACATTTTTAGGGTTCCGTACCCAAAGGGTAAAACGGGACCCTATTACTAAGACTTCACTGTCCGTCCGTCCGTCCGTCCGTCCGTCTGTCACCAGGCTGTATCTCACGAACCGTGATAGCTAGACAGTTGAAATTTTCACAGATGATGTATTTCTGTTGCCGCTATAACAACAAATACTAAAAACAGAATAAAATAAAGATTTAAATGGGGCTCCCATACAACAAACGTGATTTTTGACCAAAGTTAAGCAACGTCGGGAGTGGTCAGTACTTGGATGGGTGACCGTTTTTTTTTTCTTTTTTTTCGTTTTTTTTTTTTGCATTATGGTACGGAACCCTTCGTGCGCGAGTCCGACTCGCACTTGCCCGGTTTATTTCCCCATCACAAAAAGTGCACAGCGCCGCTAAACAAGTTTTCACTTCAAAAATTTCACCAGCTCCAAATCAAAATACTATGAGGGACAATTGCTTAAAATTGCGTGCAACAACATTTTTTGTACCTATTAAAATAATATAAACGAAACGAGACAAAGTTGCTTAGGCGCTCCTGTTCCAGATATAATTCTTAGAGCGGTTTTGCACTACGTCCGATCCGAATCCGATCCGAACCCGTGAAAATACGGTCCGTAGTAGCCGTAGAACTATTTCTATGGTAGGTGCGTAACTTACCATAGAAATAGTTCTACGGCTACTACGGACCATATTTTCACGGGTTCGGATCGAATTCGGATCGGACGTAGTGCGAAACCGCTCTTACGTTGTTATATAATATATGGGAAACGATTTTTGAAAGAATTCTAGATTCCAGCAACAGATCAAAAGTTATGCAATCGCCACGTTTATCAGCTGACTGCCTCCAACTAACAATAAAACAAGTTTTTCCAGGCGCTTGCAGCCTTAATAAAGATCAATTTTCTGTAAAGGCTGCGCTGCAAGTTTCCTTTTAAATGGCTTCAGCTGAAGGTTCACTTTATGGTTGCGGCTGTATTGTTTTCGCTTTACGGACTTATCCGATTTAAAGCAATATTTTCGTACTGGAAGTACTAAGTTAACAGTTTAATTTTTTCGAGGTGAAAAAACTTGTTGGTTTTAAGGGTTTTCATATTGCACACAGACCTACACTCTACAGGATATCAATAAATCTGTTTTTTTTAACAATTCTCATAGAATATACTCTCGAGTTCGATCCACAAAGATTGACACCTTTGCGACAGATGTTCAAGTTTTTGTAACGTCTCTTAAGACGACCTCTTCGATTAAGCATTTATATATAGTCAGTTGTAGAACAACTAATAATGTATAAATAATGTCATAAACTAGAAATAAATGTCACATACTAATAAAAAGTGACCAAGGCCTCCAGTTCCAGCCTGGGGCACTTGGTCACTTTTTCTTAGTATGTGACATTTATTACAGTTTATAATTTATATAGTAGTGTTTCTACTTGAAAACAAATCAAAATATTTTCTAAAAATAATTTATTTTGTTCTAATACTCCTAAAAGAACTAATGTCATATCCAGTAGTACTCACATCATCGTAGCGACAAGCCCCTCGTATTTCTGAATAAATTTGGCGCCGGGCCGGGCCGGGCCGGCTTAGCAATCAATTTATTATAAATTCATATCCGCTACTTGACCGAAAGACATACCTATTATTTTATTTGCCGGATGACTTTTTAAGCACACCGGTAATTGAGGCTAGGATAGTCGGTATTGAATTATTTAAGATTGAAAATGTTTTAAAATTTAAAAAGTTCATTACCGGGCGCAGCATGGTTCCATTTTTATCGTCTGTCACTATGCCCATCACTTTGGCACTTATATACTTGTTAGAACGTGACAGGCATGGTGACAAGCGATAAAAATGCGTGCTACCGCCGCAGATCGTTTTCGTTGGGGAGTGTTAATTCGGCTATATTTAAAAAAATATATAAATATACACAAAAGGCAATGTATGCAATCCAGTTAGCAGTAGGTATATGCTTGTATGCAAAATAAAATTTACCTAAGTACCTAATTCCATAGTAGCACACATCGCCCACACTGTTAACTGTACATAGGTGGACCTTTAAGCCTTTTGTAATAAGTTCCACCGATGTACAGTTATTGGTGTTGCTGTTTGTACGTAATTGTTAACACGCTTTTATTAGGTCGGCCTGTATGTAACTAACTATGTAATGGAATCTAATAAGGTAACTAATTTAACCATCTTCCAAGGATCGTAGCGTCATGAAAATTGGCAGCTGTATGTAGTTCTGATGACAATACAATAATATGGTAATGTCGAACTGATCTGATGATGGAGCCGGAAGATATGAACTGGAACTTCATGAGGGAACATCGTATCATAGCTGTGTTTGGATTTGTTAGAAAGTCTTGTAATGAACTTTGACCACGATTAGGTTTCAAGGTCTGACGATGAAGCCGGAAGATAGGCACTGGCATTCCATGATGGAATATCGTATCATAGTCGTGTTTGCACTTGTGAGAAAGGTCACGTAATGGACAAAGCGTGTTTTTCTAGTGTTTTTTGGAACTATTAATTTATTTTAAACCAACTTTCAGCATTATTATTTCGTGTCATCATTAAAAGTAAACTATAAAATGTCCAATTGTATTTCACGGTTGTTTCTTTGATTTGAAGTGTCTATCTTTATTTAATTTTCTCCAATATGCTCGGAAATGTTCACCTTATTGTAGCAAAAATAGTACGCGAAGTTCTTCGTTATTGTCAAACTCTAATAAAAAAAAATCAAACTATCGCTGTCCTGCTCTAGCGGACGGGAAGTAAAAAAACACTACAGTAATAACTTATTACTGTAGTGTTTTATACTTTTTAAAAATAAAAACGCAAACAGCCAAATATTATAACCGCGAGCCGCGTCTACACGTCCCGATCAGCTATCATTTCAAGCTATAGGATAGAGTGAGATAATAAGATAAACGACCTTACTTGTCTCGTTCTTACAAGACCGTTGTGCTCGTGTATGATCGTGCGAATACTGCTTAATAAAATCAAAGATTATTTTTATATTTTTTTAAGGATCTCATCGGTGTTCATAAAGCTTATATAGTTTGTCAAAGGACTTTCTCATTTCAATCATAGACAAAGAGAATCATACTATCTTTGTCTTACACTAGTACTAGCACCCAAAAGAAAAGGATGGGTATAGTTTTCCTGGTTCTTACTGACTGACAAATTAGTTTGACCAACTATATTGCACGATTATATTGAATGAACGAATATTGAATGGTACTGAATGGCAGAATAAGTTTGTGCCTTTAACTTTTAAAAATGTATTAAAGAGGGAAATAGTTTTTGACTTGACATTTTGATGTGAAGGTTCGATTTGAGTGATGCTTCATGCTTAAATAATTATTTTACCTTATTTCCTCGCATGTTTGGAGAAAAGCACTATATATGCCTCGGCAGGAATAGCAATTCGTGAATCGAAACTCATCCGCGAATTGCCCTTTCCCGGCCTCTGCAATAATGTACTATTTCCGCCGTTGTTTTTGGCCTTGAAACGTAAATTATCTTACTTTCCGTGACTTTGTAGTCCTCCAGTTGTTAATGCAATTTTTTTTATTTTAACTATTGTAGGGCCTTTTTAAAAGTAGGAAATGCCGGCAGAAATTAAGAGGATATATTAGCTGAGCCCCTTATCAGATTTTAGTTAAATGTCTCTCTTAAATATCGTCTGTACAATGGGGAGTGCTCGGAAGAACTTTTTGATTTGGTGCCATCGTCTCGTTTCTATCACCGCACCTCCCGCCAAAGGAGCAAAGTTCATCCCCACTTCTTAGATACATGGCAGACCAAGAATAAGCGGGCATCTCGCTCGTTTCTCCCCAGAACGTGCAGAATGTGGAATGACTTGCCTCCTGAGGTATTTCCTTTGCGCTACGACATGGGATTCTTCAAGAAGCGGGTATTTAGGGTTCTCAAGGGTCGGCAACGCTTAAGTGGCTCCTGTGATGTTGCTTATGTCCATGGGCGACGATGACCGCTTCCCATCAGGCGGCTCGTCTGCTCGTTTGCAGACTATTACATTAAAAAAAAAATCTCCGTCGCGCTGACGGGGGCGGCTCCTAAAATTAGTGCGATAATTACAACTGCAGCTTAGACGAAAAATCCTGCGTAAAAATCTCGGAAATTGAGGTTTTGTTCTCGACATTTTCCTCCTCCAAAACTTAACCAATTGTAACGAAATTTTGGGAACGGAATGAGAAAGAAATTATCTGTGTTTTGATTTTTGTGTTTATTGTTACCGATTTTGTATGCTAGGCGTCTGTTTACGGCGCATTTATTTGGCCGTTTTTAGCGCTATTTGAAGTAACCTAGTTCTTATAAAAACAAGAATATCTAAAAAAGCTAAACATACAGACACATATACTGGTAATATTGAACTCATATCAAAAATTACTCATCTAGGGCCAAAATCCAGAGAGAAAAATGTCGAGAACGTTTGTATGGAAAAATAACCACTAATGTATCCTCTTAAAAAAATTGTATGCACGCGCGAATGATACCAAAAATACATCATTTTAATATTGGAATGTTGGTTCGAATTGGCCCACATGACCAGTATGTTGGGCAGCCACAACTCTCAGAATGTGCGCTCGGTACATATATTCAAACGTTTTCACAAGCATTCCTTTGTGCTTAAAACTTAGTTAGGGTTAACACATATAATAGTACCTGTGCGAGGTAGGGGTGCGGTGGCGTAGTGAAGATGCCGTAAAACTGCAAAATAATACTAAGACCATTGACATATACCTCTTGTCCTATTACTTCGTAAAGACTGGGCCAAGTCAACTGACACTATGACTTGCGCGTTTGTTGGTGTCATACTCACTTTTGTGAGTGCCTCATTGGGGCATATCAAAAGTATGAAATGAATTACATTTCTTGTTTTTTGTTCAAACATTTATTTTAAAATTAAATTGAAATATTAAGACCATTTTTTTATTAGCTTAAAATTTTAAAAATAGGCTGTCATGTTTTCTTGCAACAATTATCAACTAAATACCTATTTAAGGTGTATTCGGGTAATACCGAATGTCGGATAATTCCGAAATTCAGATGAAAATCTCCCTTAATTCCATCATAACAAAAGTCTCTTTTCGGAATTATCCGACAGTTTTCGACATTCGGAATTACCCGAGTAAACCTTACTCATTATTATTTAGCAGATTAATCACTATCGAGACCACGGGGATAACGCCGTCCTCGAAACGTCGGAGGTAAAATAGAAAACTGGATTATACGCGGTTAAGTCGCGTTCTGCTAAATAATAATCAGTGTAATTTACCTACTGTCTACTAATTAAACAGTAACTATTTATTGTTAGACATTTTTAAATGTGTTTTAAAATACCTTCGCGTTGCGATATTCTGTTCTGTCCCATTCCGTGGTTAGGATTACCTTCTTGTTATTATAAAAATTAAAAACAAAACTATGTTTCTATTAAATTGCTTGACGTAATATTGAAAACGTCAACTCAAACCAACATTACTCTGCATTTAAACTTTGAAGTTAAACGCACTAGCCCCCATTCGAAATAACAAGCTTCCATGCGTTAATAGCGCCTCGAGTTAAAACCTGCATGTGCTTAATTAGTGAAACCGCCAACTCAAAGGCAAATGGAACATAAAAATACTTGAAAAGAAAGACTTGGTGCACAGTTCTCGTAGCCTAGCGGTTGTGACGTCATTTCTTGGTATGTCAAGGTAGAATTTTATTTACATTTTATGGTTCCATCTGAATTGAGTTAAGTTTTTACTTCACGCCATACTTTACGTAAAGTTTGACAGGCGACTTAGCGTGATCGGACTTTAAGCTATTTCTATATCGACTTTTCAAGCAGAAAGTGTGGAAGCGCCACCATAAAAAACTTTGTCGCTGCCAAGTCAAACATACTTTTAGAGGTATATACGTAACTTCTTTGGCACGCCCAATTATAATGATAGTCATATTTTAATTCACTGTATGAAAACTAATAATGCTAAATACCCTGAATATAGTACTGAAATGATGACTAAATATTTGCAACTATGCACAGCTCGATGTGGTTCTCTATTTTCTTAAAATTCAGTAGGAAAATTGCAGTGCTTACTACCTTAGGTAGTTTATTATCGAGTAAGTAGGTACCTAGTTCCCTCACTGATAAGGTGAAACACTTTGTGGCTCGCTTGTGAGCAAATATCCTTCCCGTCTTCAGACTATTCACTTAAAAAGAGTGAATTTAGCCTTAGAAAAGAATGAATAGGAAAATTACTCCATGAGTTAGGTACTTACTGTATTAGGTACCTATTAAAAATGTTCGTGATTTGAAACGTTTATTTCACGGAATCCTGGCAACGAGTAATTAGAATTGCAGTTCAAAGGAAACCCAAGATGGTGTTTAAATTTTAAGTTCAAACGACGTATAGTATTTTTTTACTGGAGACGCTTGGAAACATGAAACTAACAGTAACTTAGTTACCTACCGATATTTTCACTAAAATAAAATACTTTAACGATTACTCACGCTAGAACGGTCCGGGCCCGGAAGGCTTCCGAGACTTCTATTTATATAACAGGTGATTTTCATACAAAGTGATTCGTTTCCAATGTTCCATAGGCTATTTCAAGAAGCACTACGAAGGTACATAAACATTTGCAATATGTAACCTGTAAGATATTATTTACGGCATTACAAAAGGCTCACGTCTCTCCCATGAGACGCGACGGTACTGAACAGTCTTTGTCGTGCGTACAATTCCATATTCCAATATAAAGTATATATTCGTTTATCTTGTCAGCCATTCTAGACACGCCGACCGGGAAAACGTTGTTACCTATTCGACTTTGTGAAGTTTTTGTATGTCGCATTACTCTGAATTCGAAATGGCTGCCGCCAATGAGCTAAAATTCCGATTCCCTTAAGGTCTTATTTTAAATACAAAATACAAAATTCTTTATTTTTGTAAGTTACACGATAAATGTGAGCTAAGGGATGGAGCCTCCCTGTAAGCAAAAATAGCTTGTGTTGGGAGCCTCCGCTCTTCCTTAGGTAACATGCATTTGCAGGCATTTTGTTTTGATACGACCTTGAACCGTCTCATTAGGCATCTCACGCGCACCTCAATTATACAATTTTGATTGCGTTTTTGTTGGTGTGCGCGAAATGCAATCAGTTTATCAATAAAAATTATTTTTTGGTTACTAAAAATACGTATTTTTAGACAATAGTTAGTGCTTGAGAATGGAGATCTAGGATCTCCGAAACATGTCGCGTGAGTGACTAAAAACAAGTGAGTCAAACCGTATTATTTTCTTGGAGGGGCCCACATATTACCAGTTCGCCGGACGATATCAGCCTATCAGTTAAACGCAAACTTTGACAGCTCCGAACAACTGACAGGCTGATATTGTCGGGCGAACTGGTTATCTGTGGCCCCTTAGTATGACTGGACTTAAGGTACCCACAGATTACCAGTTCGCCGGACGATATCAGCCTGTCAGTTGTTCGGAGCTGTCATATTTTGCTTTTAACTGACAGGCTGATATCGTCCGGCGAACTGGTAATCAGTGGGCCCCTTTAGAATGGTGGGATCGAAAAGCAGTAAACTGGCGGCCCACTGTACTCACGGGTCGGGGTCGATGCGAAAACCAGTAAACTGTCGGCCACCAGTGAGTGACTAATGAGATATTGCCGTATTTAGAGGTGAAATTGAACGCATTTAAGTATAGTTACGCTCTTCTGGCGCCCAAAGTTGGGTAGCGAGTTATACAAGGATAACATACCGTAAGAAACACAAAAACACTTAGTATACAATTTGTTGGTGTACACCATTCATTCGGGAGCGACCGCTTAGTCCGAGTTCAGTCTTGATTTTTAAGAGGTTGTTTTGTAAAATAAATTATATGTTAAGTAGATCCCTTTTAATGATTTAATCTTAAAAATAAAAGTGTTTCTTTGATATTTAGCAAATACCTTCAATCATTAATCATCAATTTGTTTTATGGTGGTAGTCATTTTTAACAAGGAAACTGGAAAACTGTAATTCTTCCGGAGTTTGATTAGGTCTGGCCTAATGTATTATGATAATTTAATTGCTATATTCAAATAGTCTATTTAACGCGTTTAAATTGACGATTATGCAAATTTAATTTGCGCTGACCACCCATCGGGGCCCCGCCACGTGCGCAAATTCGCGGCGCCACTTGGCTACTTTTCGTGTTTTGGCTGGCGCCACTTGAAGGATTAAATGGCCCCTTATGGAAAAGTCTTGTAACTACCACAAAAAAGCATGTTTGGATATTTTAATTATTAATAGTGCAATGAAACCACCTTAACCACCATACTACCCATTTCATTAAAGGGTAATTCGTCAATTATTGCTCACTAACTGGCCACCTTAAACTAAAAATGAATTTTATTCATCTATAAACAGAATTCATTTTAGTATATGGTGTCATTGAATGCCAGTTATTGAAATCTTATTATACTAAAATGAATTCTGTTTATAGGTGAATAGAATTCATTTTTAGTTTAGGGTGACCAGTTATTAGCCGGTGGCCAGTAATTGACGATTTACCCCACTTACTACCTACTTAATTCAAGAGTGACCTATTAGAACGTAACCATACCAACGAGTGACAAGAAAAAGTTCATTCACCCCATTTAGGTACCCATAAATTAATACTTATAAATATAGCTGCGGGCTCAGCACGGTTCCATTTTTATCGACTATCACTATGCGCGTCCCTTTCGCACTTACATACTTGTTAGAACGTGACAGGCATGGTGACAAGGGATAAAAACGCGACCGTGCTAAGCCGCCTGGTCAAGCAAATCTTGTCAGTAAAAAAAGGCGCGAAATTCAAATTTTCTATGGGACGATATCCCGTCGCGCCTACAATTTTCAAATTTGCCGCCTTTTTCTACTGACAAGATCTGCTTGACCAAGTATAAATAGGTGTCACGCTGAAGCCACAGAAAAGGAGCGCTGTTAACAACACTCAATTTAGTAACAAAATATATTTCTACTTAATTCTAAATACAGTCAGCATCAAATAGACAGTATCAGCCAAAGTGGCCAAATATATTCTATATAAATCCTTTTTCTTATGGTAAAAATCCCTATTTAATGGAGGAAAAAAGATTGACGCAAAAACCGCACATTTAAGCACTCCAACACCTAATTAGTTGGCTTTTTCCACACAAACTGAAAGAGATATTTTTAGTTTATTATTGTCTCTGGTGGAGTTGCCGTGAAAGTTTAATACCGAGGCTCCGTTTTAGATCTGAACATAGATTACCTTCCACTAGATCCTGTGTATTACATTTTACAATTATATCCGTATATATTGTAAATACATTTCTAAATTATTCCGTGCTACTCCATTTTACGTTAATGGTATTCTGATTGAATTATTAAAAATAAAATTACAATATCAGTTAGGATAGCTTAGATTTACTGGAAATAATCATAACTGACTTTTATTAGACCAGGCAATAACCAGGCATGTCCCAACCGAGATTTAAACGAACAAATACGGCAGCTTATTACAGTAAAAGCAGAAAACAATGACAAAAGGCCTGTGTTCCCGATTTGAATGACGTTTTACTTAAAATTATATTTCATGTAAGCAATGAGTAAGAACAGTCATATATAAATGTACACTGGCGTTCAAAAGTGCATAGAAATTTTTCAACTGTAATATTAAGGCATTACGGTCGACATCTATCTATGCACTTTTGAACGCCACTGTACACCGAAGTGAAACAACTAAGCAGGTATATATTCGTAATTGGATTAATAAATAACATTTTCACCTCAGCAGCTCGAACAAGAGTACTTTGCTTCTTAAAAACAGTGAGCAAAATGCGATTTTGCTCACTGAGTGAGATAAAATGACATTCAAGTGACCTTTATAGTCAAATGTCATTTCAACATGCGGGGTCTAATACAAGTTCGAAATACTTGGGTTATATTATCTCTGTCCCTTTCACACTGTTAGCAAAAATAAACAGACGAAATATACGACCCCCGAAAAACTTCAGAACGCATCGTTCCAAACCACGTACGAGTTCCGTACGAGTATGAATTCTTAATAATTATTTAATTAAAATAAAGTTTAAGATTTGATAAAAACTGATAAAAATACTATATTTTAGGTATTTTATTGTACAATTAAAATGATGAACTCAAAAAATACACAGATTATCACGCAAAATTAATTATTTTACTTTTAAGAATTTCTATTATAGTTGACAAATAGTACGTATCCGCAATTCGGACCGTATCTTACAAAGTATTTTTTACAAAAAAAAAGTTGTCGATTGAAGTGTCAGTTGATGTTCGTTATTTCCATATTATTTTACTGGAATTTATTATTACGTTTTGTTTTCGTGTTCGATTGCGGTAATTAAACTTAATAATTGTTTGTATATCGTATGAAAACATGACTGCATAGGTATTAAGTGACGAAGAAAGATTACATTTTTCAAGTTGTCTAATAGGTATGTTCTCACTGCTAAGGTGTGAAAAATTTTGTGTACTACACGAGATCAAAGTTATTTACTTACATCTCGTGCGCTTTTGAGTCCCTTACTACGCTCAAGATTCTAAATTATAGAATCTTTCGCTTGCACGGGACTCAAAATAAGCACTCGAAGAAATATCAAACTTTGATCTCTTGTTGTACAAATAACTATTTACACTCTATAACATATCACTACCTGGGGCCCGTATCTCAAAAGCTTTTAACTTGTAATACAAGCGGAAGTCACAGTTAGAAAGGCTAACAAAAGCTGTCAAAGAGTGACATCCGCTTGTATTACAAGTAACAAGCTTTTGAGAAACGGGCCCCTACAATAAGTTAATTTGAAGCAAGCAATGAATTTGATGTTCAAAAATAGACTTCCATGTCAGAAAAATTAAATTATAATTAGCGGGATAAAAATTACTTAGCTAAGTTTGGGGCTCATTCGAGCTGTGTATGGATGCCCCCAAATATTTAATAATTTATTTGAATGATGAACATGAGTCGTCTCATTTGTTCCATCTAGTGATCTGTATCCAAGTGTTAACAGGAAAGTTCGGTTTTACGTTGGTAATGGTCTATCTATGTGACCTGTATCCAAACTGAAAATAGTTTACAGTCTCGCAGGCTTTAGTTTGGAGTTAGACAGAGCTGCATTTACCTACCTGAATATCGACCTATTTCTCAAATTTTTAATCCTAAAGGATACTTATTACTACATGCCATCGGCTTATACAGAATTTTTTAATTTTTTAATTTTTACACATTCCATGCGTTAAGGATGACTCACGTTAGACCGACTTACATTACATGGCAAATATGCACGTTAAAAGTATAGGTACTAATTTTTTACTTATAAGTAATACTTAGGGCATACTGAAAATTCCCGGACTGGCCACTTAGAAAAAATAAGTCGTCTCAAATATCAGAATCCAGAAACTTTCAGTATGGCCCACGTACAGTCCAAATTTTACATCCAACCCTTGCATATTCGAACGGCTGTTCCTAGTGAATGTTTAATTGTTTAGTATTTAAGAATTTCGTATCAGTGTGTACAGGTAAATAGGTACCTACTTACACTGACATTACCTACTTAGCGCCACTTGCGGATAATGCGCATCCCACTAACCCGGGGTTAACCAGCTAAAACAGGAGTTACCATGGTTACCAGTACAATTTGACACTGGGTTAACGACAACGGTTTAACCGCTTAACCTCGGGTTAGTGGGATGGTGCAAGTGGCCTCGGGTAACAGCTCATATGAATGGTATGAATGATATTTCCGCTACGAGTATCTATATGACTGTCATTTGTCTAAAAATATGGAATATATTTCATTCGTTTTGTTCTTTTCACACAACAGCTTAATTGAATAGGTCCCTACGATTCGCGCCTTCGACTATCACGACGGCATATAAAATAATGACCGAAAAACTTTCAACTTAGGCAAACACATAAATTGTTTCAAGAGGAATCCGTTGAACGGAACAAAGCGATAACCCTCTGGGCGACAATCTAATCTTTATCACCACCAAGTAAAGCCCACTTTGGAATATAAGGTACGAAGAAAATTCAATGGTCACGCTAGCTACGAACAACGTTACTCGTGCGTGCGTGTTATCTTTTATTCCTTAATACTTATGGTCCTTTTTCAAATTTAGAGATGTAGTTTAATTCCTTGTCAGTGGTATATTTGTTACCCTCTTCGAAGAAACGACGAGATAATTTATTGAGGGACGGTGACCACTTTTTTCGCACCCTTTGGTCTGTTTGTCTGTGAGTAGTGTTCGAGCTTGTATTTAGTTAGTGAAATGGTCTTATGAAAGTGGTTCGGGTATGGAGATTTATTTTGAAACTCGGTTAATCGGACAGAATCAGTAGCGAGTGTTATGGATCTTGACTGAGTGAGATTTTTTGTAATTTTACAACTTGATTGATTGATTTGATGAAGTTGATTTTTACAACTTTTATTTAACGTGACTTATTCAAGGTTGCAAAGAAACTGCGCCAATAGTGAATTATTTATATGTATAAAACTCCAATTTATATATATTACCTATAATACAAAAATATGTCGAATTGTGTCTACAATGAATACGTATACAGGGTGTAATCGTTAAGTGTGGCCAGGCGATAATTCCGTAAATATAACAGATAGAGTCTGTTCGGAAAGAGAAGTCGTGAAATGTATTGGGCCCCATACATTCCACGACTCTTCTGTTTCCGCACAGACTCTATCAGAAAACTTCAAATTGATATCGAAAGTGCGTTACCTAATGAGTAAAATTACATTAATAACTTTTTTAAATAAACGTAGAAATATCCCAAACATTAACTTCAAACCCTCCCATACATTTAGTACGACGACTCACCGCTAGAGATAAAACTGCTTGAGATTCATTATTTGCGATAATAAACTGTAATAAAATAATAAAACTACCGTTTATGAAATAATAAATGGATCTAACATTTATTTTTTAATCACAACGCAAATTTTAAGAAAAGTTCATTTAGAAACATTTAAGAGAGTCCGTCAATGTATCGCACAAGAAGGGCGTCACTTCGAGCAACTACTGTAAACGAAAAATGTACTTCCTTAAAAAATAAGTTAAATGTTAGATTTATTATTTCATAAACGGTAGTTTTATTATTTTATTACAGTTTACTATCGCAAATAATGAATCTCAAGCAGTTTTATCTCTTACGACACCGACGGCGTTCTTTGGGGGTGAGTCGTCGTACTAAATGTATGGGAGGGTTTGAAGTTAATGTTTGGGATATTTCTACGTTTATTTAAAAAAAAGTTATTAATGTAATTCTACTCATTGGGTAACGCACTTTCGATATCAATTTGAAGTTTTCTGATATCTGTTATATTTACGGAATTATCGCCTGGCCACACTTAACGATTACACCTTGTATACCTACGTAGGTAATGTTTCGGTAAATCTTTAGCTTTTAGTGTACTAATAATAGAAGTGAAAGCGTTACATTTTAAACAATAGGGAAATCGCGCACAATATAAAAACGAAGCTTGTTCAGCTAAAATATGGACCATGTGATACGCAAGTTACAGGACACTGGCCGGTTGCCAGGGTTTTTTCAATTTTGGGACTGTTTTAATCAAGTGGAAAGCATGAAATGTTGGCAATTTATTTTTGGATTGAAAATACGCGCGTTATAATCACTTGAACTGTACGAATACCTAAACCCAGAGGTGAATTCATGAAATGAAACAAATGTCATTGTTAGGTAGGTGCATTTTACAGATTAGAAGTGCATTCCTTGACAGAACCCCTAGTGTCAATTTCATTCGATAGAGTGACGTGACACGATTAGCGTTTGCAATCCGGATCCGAAATGTATGAAATTATCCGGATCTGGATCCGGATCCGCGGATCTTCCCATACATTTCGGATCCGCCGTGCAAACCCTGGACACGATATAAACTCAAAATCCCATACAAAATGAGACTTGACGGAAATGCGTACGTCACGTCAAGCTATTGAATGAAATTTACACTACTACTACAGGTTACTGTTCAATTATTCGATATATTCTTGCCTCTCTTCTAGTGCCCCTTATATTTTGTGAACTGGAGAGTTCAATAGAGTCTAGATCTAATAGTTAAACATACTAGTTTAAGTGGTTAATATTAGACATACAATATGTATTATTGCAAGTAACGGGTAGCGGTACAAAAATATAATCAACCTTTTTATGCATATTTGAATAGGTGTCACACAATACTATGTGTTGTGATAAGCATTAGTAGCATTACTAATTATGCTCAGCATAAAATCATATGCAATCTACAATACCACTATCTACATAATTGAAGCAGTGGCATTCGAACATAGCATCAAAAATCTGATCTTGATTTGATCAGGGACAAGTAAATATACGATTGATAATTTTCTGGGATCACGCAGTGCCGCCACCACCGTCTAACTGTTTAGCATGTGTTAAGAGCCAACAGGAGTGGTCATTTCTCCATACAAACGTACTCCTCGTTTTCCTCCGTGGTTTTTGAAGCTAGAGCAATGATTTTTTCAACACAGATTAATATTGTCAATATCTGTGTCGGACCGTTTTGCTTTTCTTGATATTTTTGTTTTTTAAGGCGCTAGAGCCCTTCAAAAATGGCCAAAATGGCCTAATTGACTATGCCGCAATGAGAGGCGTGGCATTCAAAACTGATATCAATTAGCCAAAAAGGCAAAACGGTCCGACACAGATAATTTCATAATCATTTAGATTTTCAAATTTGGTTACGATTGGTTAAGTTTTGGAGGAGGAAACAGAGGAGTACGAAACCTCGATTTTTGAGATTTTTACGCAGGATTTTTCGCCTTGTCCTTATCGCACTACTTTTAGGTGCCGCTTCCGTTAGCGAGACAGGTATATTTACCTAAAATGTTTAAAACTCAGCTCCTGTTTCGTCTTAAGCCGACCACTGACTAACAGTCCGGTCGTCATATCGGACGGTCAGTTGTTCGGAACTGTAAAATTTTTGTTCTAACTGACAGGCCGATATCGTCCGGCGGCCTGTTAGTTAGTCAGTGGTCGGCTTTAGGCGGGTTAATGTACGAAAATCTATATGGAAAGGAAAGCGTTGACAAGCTGTTTTTCATGCGATTTAAGTGGTCTCCAAATTGGCTGCGAATACGCACGCCGCTCCGGTGGTGTGCGAGTAGGCCCGCGCTATCTTTGTGCATATCACTGTTCCGCTCACACACCGGAGCTGTGTGCGTATCTGCAGCCAATGTTACAACCGCGTTAGGCGGATACTATTCGCGCAAGTCATTCTACTCTGGTCCTCGAATTTGGCAACCCTGAGACTGTCGCAGCCTGGCACGGAGCCAGCCGCTGCAATTAGCCTGAACTACCGCCTGCATACTCAATTGTGAAACAAATGCTCAACTTTGACACAAACCTAACCGAGCGATTCCTGTCCGTGTCTGGATAGTTTCAACTATTCTGTCGATTCTGCCTTCATTTTAATACATAGGTACCATATTATGTGCAAATACCAATATTTTCACCACACTCACTCAGAAAGGATCCCTTTGTTTTTAGGAATCAGTGCGCAAAGTTGCGTTTTGTCTATAAAAGACAATGTGAACAAGAAATCTGTGCTTGACCCTAATAACGTAATGGTTGACATACCCTGGTCCATTTCAATTTTCAATATCATAGAATCAAATTGTATGATGAAACTTATAACCAAAACAAACTAAATAAATAGGAACTTAGTTTTGTATGCCATGACGGTGGTAAACGAGCCTCTGGCCCGCCTCATGTTAAGCAGCCACCGCGGGTTATGCAACTCTAGTATATATACACGTGCGTTGCTGGCCCCACAAGCTTACCTACAAGGATTCATAATTAGCATCACTTCACTAGGTACTATAACTCTGTATCTTTAAATAAAAGTAAACAAATAGTTTGTACATTTACGGGTAGTTATAACATTTATTGATTAACCAACCAAATACAAAACCACCTGGATCTGTCACTGAACGATCTTACTTTAACCTACATTATTTGATCATGTAATGTTTACTCTTTTTTAAATACCTAAAGATACAGATCATACAGACTACCTATAAAGTGTTATTCTATGGAACTTGCTAACTATGTACACAAAAGTCACTAGTAAATTCATCATTCAGAGACAATTTCAATATGGCGGTTTGTTTACATAGTTAGCAAGTTCCATAGAATGACACTTTAAGTACAAGGCGTATCCAGATTAGTAAATTTTTCGCCAATCTGATTCAATTGCCCGATCGAATCAGGAGGTGCGGACGCAAATACCAATTTGGCTCGCCGAATTCAACCGCCGATAATGACCGATATTACCGATAAAATGAGGTGCGGACGCAAGAATACCAATTTGTGAGGCCAGTATTTTCGTTCTGGGGCATTTTTTCAATTTAGAGGGCTCTAATAATATCACCATAAATCTAAAATTGGAGATTGACGCCAATTTCATATCTGATCAAATCGACCGATTTGATCAGTCCCGTCTGGATACCACTTTATTTTCGTGTCAATAAACAGAGCATGTTTTAGACGATACTTTGCTAGAATGCAAATGAGATTGCCCGAACACAATACTTCCGGGGTAGTCTTCAAGCGACTGCAAAGTGCAATCACTATATCTCCTCGCTTTTGCCCGCTTCCCTCCAAAACAACTGTGTGCCAGAATTTTCGGACATTTTCGGCCTTGAACATATACGCCAGTCAACAGAGATGTTGCCTAAAGAATAAACCTAGAGAAAAAAGTGGAAAAGTGGTGCGGGTTTTACTTTAGCCAAAAATAGGTTTAAACTTTAACAACACTATGTATTTTAACATTTCTAAGTACATTTGGAGCTAACTGCCTATTTTTATTTATAGTTGGGTAACTATTTTACAATAAACAAAGTATAATGATTAGGTACCTACAAAATCATTTCTACACGTAAAATTCCGGGGTATGAATAATTGATGATTAATCTTATTTGGAAAGTATAACTAAAGTCTCATTGACTGGCGTATCAACTCCAAGTATTTTGGCTCTAGAGATGCAAATATCACGAAAGTGGCGCGAAATTAAACCTAACGTTTTCAGTGTTCTTAAAATCTAGTTTGTGCACATGCTCAATAACACAGGGTTTAGGAATTTAATATTGTTGTCGCGTGGTTGGTGAAAAATAGAATTTTAAATTTTTTGGACAATATCAGCAACATTGTAACGCCTGCGTTCGCCAAATACCAGGCTTGTTTTTGCGACGTGTAACAAGATTATAGTCCAGTTTGCCTCAGGCGGCCAGAAAATTGACTGGTCAGCTGTTTTATGCGATCCAATAATTATTTGAGCATAAACTGCAAGTATATTTAAAACCAATATACATTTTTTACCTACCTAAACGAATTACAAATAAAATCAGGCCTGAAAGCTTTCCATGACATAATCTAATCCCAAAGTAAAATAATATTCTTCTTATTTTCGCAAAATTCCTTCGATATTATGGATTTTTTCACCGTATTTCATATTCGCAGCACGCTTACCATATTTGTCTGTGAAATTACGGCCCAAAAAATATGAATGTTATTATAGGTAAGTACCTAAATTAGGAGGACCCAAGTAACTCAATCATAATTCGCTTAAAATTCATTCCTTTACTTTTAAGTCCGACTCTGTCTCGAAAATCCTATTTTCTAGTTTTGATAAGACTTCCTTATAATCCTTATAGAGTGATATTTTCCTTGAATACATTTTATAGTGCTGCAATATTATAGTAGGAACGGTTAACTAAATTAGTCTTTGAGCGCGGTGAAACTATGTCAGTGCAGTTATTTGTGAGGGGGCAGATGATGGAGCCTCACTTGGGATGATGGAAATCAAAGGCAGGTACCAGGGACGACGTTTGGTGTTTATTGATTTAAATAAAAAGGCACCTGTAACAATACAGGTTAAGTGTTAACTAAATAACAGATACCTATGTATGAACCACTTTCGTAAATTACTTAGGAATTACTTACTATAAATAAACTTACAATATGTGCCTTGATGATGATGCAGATGTCTGGATGTGCGCAGGGCCACTTAAAACGAGCACTATAGCACTTCACAGCACTTATATATTATCTTTGACTAAATATTATAATCAGAATTACTAGATCAGTAACTTTTGGCCGTATTTATGAACTTAGGAAGTACAGTCGGTTAAAATAAAAATATGTTTATCGATCGAAGTATTGGATCGAACTGAAAATAAAGATCATGGAATGGAATTTGAAAAAGGATTTGAATTTAAAAAGGGAATTTAGAATTTGGATGTGCCAGTAGTAATAGGAAAGGTGGTAATGTAACGTTTCGTTACACGCACCGTTACACTATTAATGGTATATTTCCCGTGTCCTTTTTAAATATCCGTCCCCGAAGGATGACGGACAATGGGAGGCTGAGTAATTGATAGGGTCCCAATTAAGTAAGCCTCTATTGTCTGTCTGTCCGTCTGTTCTTCTGCCAACCTGCTAAATTCCCTCTATTTTCCCTGGACAGTATACTCGTAAATATCAAGGCCTGTTATATGTAAGTATAAGACATCGTTGTATCTTACTCTGCGCCATTCGTAGGGCTTCCCAAAAATCTTATGCGAAATACGCAACAACGGTTTCGCTTCACACAATATAAAATGGAACTGTTGTGTTTAAAAGTAGGTATGATATAGGATATTACCTTGTTGATAAAGGGAATACGTAGATACCCGTTACTATCCGTTAAACATAGAGTGGATATATTTATACTTAGCTGACTTTTCCTCACACATTCGTAACAAATAATATGTGGGCATGTGAGTATGCCGCGAAAAAATGTACCTACAATTATGGTCGTCAACTGGTAACGCACGGTGGCACCCGAGAATGAAGATAACACACGTGACAGTCAAAGAATTAGTTTAACAAACATTTTAAGTCAATACAAAACAATAAAAATATTCTTTATTGCACACCAAAATAGAAGAAAATAATACAGAAAATACGGCAACACAAGTCGAGGTAACCAACGATCTCTTCCAAACAACCTTTAACGAATCTCTAATGTTCTACATATATTGCACACTGCACACTGTTACGTTACACAATTTACACATATAGTTACACATTGTGAATCGAAAATGCTTTGAAAACAATAGTAGGGAGACCGAGGTGAGTTTTAACAGAGGAGAGTTGTGACATAGTCGATCTTTTGGAATCTATTAACTAAAAACTAGGTCGCAATAGCGCGCGTTTGTTAGTTCAAGTTACGAGCTAACAAACGCACACTGTTGCGAGCTCGCTAACAGTTATTAGATTCCAAAAAATCGACAACGTCACAACTCTCCTCTGTCACAACTCACCTCGGTCTCCCTACTCATTCTTGTTCCCGTAGAATGTAGAATAGTGTAAATTTCATGCGATAGCGTGACGGACGTACGCACGTACGTTTGCGTTGTCTATTTTTGTATGAGATTTTGCACACCGCGCCAAGCGGGAAGTTTTGGAAACTCAAAAGTCAAAATCCCATACGAAATGACACTTAACGCAAACGCGTACGTAACGTCACGCTATCGAATGATTTTTTTCACTAGGGGTACAGACTGATATGGTAGGTATTTTTGACCCATAGTCGGATACGCAACGTTTGATACTATCTGTACATATATTGTTCTTAGTCTGTTCGAGGTACGGAAAACGGTGAAAAATATAGATAATACTCCTAAAAATACGTGTCGCACGTTTCCCGAGTATGAGGCGCGGAGGGCTGTGTTCAGCGTTGAAAAAGAAGTATAAATAGTGGAAATACAGTTCTGCAAGTATGGAATGTTTGATTGAAAATATCCTCCTCTCTTATAATATTAATTTTGGTTTCTTAAATATTAATACTTTTTGAGATATTTGGGTAATAAAACATATCTACTTTTTTCTCCCTTTTTTTGTTAATAACTTTTGTAATTTTTTGTGTGCTAATACACGCTTCGAATACATTTTTCCAGACATCATTACTAATCTAATGAGGTATCACACGTATTTTTAGGAGTATTATCTATATTTTTCACCGTTTTCCGTACCTCGAACAGACTATCTGATAATTTTATTAAAAAACCATCCTGGTTGACTCTATCGTCTCATATTATTCTTTGTACCAGGAATATACAAAGTACCTACAGTATTCCCTATTCAGTTTAAAAAAAAACGGCAACCCTAACCATGCCTATTCAATTGCAATGCAAATATTCTGGTTAAAAATTATTCGTAATCACGCTTGTTGGTCCACTCCGATTTTCTCTCTATGGTTAAAACAGATATTTTATTATAATAGTCACAGCACCGGGGTCATAAAATTTCGTGTTTAATGGTAAAATAATAAATGGGCTTTTACTATGTAGGTACCTAAGTATGATCAGAGACGATTCAACGAAGAGACTGCAAATTCATAACAAAGTTTATAATCAGACAACGGATTTTTGGGGGTGAAATTAAATGTCAGGTAGAAGTTCCTACATCAATAAACTCAATTACTTATCGATGCTTTTCCCACATAGTACGTAGTGATAACTCCCAGCTTTGTTTGAAAGTTATACAATCATTACGGTAGGTCTATTTAATTATTTTAGTGATAAATTTTTGTTTCAAGTCGTTGGATACACGAGCGAAAGTGTCCTTTTCATTCGTGGAGTTTTGTCTCTCCTGACACACGTTAAGTTAGTAACGCGTTTTAGCATGAAAATGTATCTTACGTATGAGAAATTACTTATTTTTCAAATTTGTCTTTTTTTGTTTGGTTTCTTGTTTGATTAGTGTTTTCAGTCTCGGTCTATTATCTCACTGCTTTCGAGCGCCAAATCACCACAACTGAATCGAGTGTCTTTCATCCGTTTGTTAAAACTATTCTATAATTTTCATTTCTGAAGGAAACTAAGTTTTTTGGAACTTACGTAACAAATATATCATTTCATATTTAGGTACCAGTCGCTTTTCGGTGAAGGAAAACATCGTGAGAAAAACCGGACTAATCCTAATAAGGCCTAGTTTCCTAGTTAGTGGTAGTCGCTTTTGTAAAAACTAGTGCCTAGTACAATTTTTAGGATTAGTTGGTAAGCGGACCCCAGGCTCCCATGATTTGTGGCAATATGCCGGGATAATGCGAGGAAGATGAAGGAAACTAAGTCCTTTTTATATATTAATATCTGTTCTGCTTTAATTTTATGATCTCGATTTGGAAATGTTCCGCGCTTGGGCACGTTTTTTCTCGTGGAGTTTGTTTGTTACAGTCTCTCACGTTTGTGCAATGGCAAGGTAATTTATTCAACACAATTGAGTTTGGTATTGCCACGTGAGTTTATTTGAAAGACCTAACGTTGTTTGTAAATATTAAAGGGCGTGCCGGGCGTGAGTCAGTATTCAGTCATATCATATTACATTTTGGCCATAACCAAACACCAAATTTAGATAAAATTTTGCGATGCAAGATTTTTAAATATTCTGCAAAAATTCAAGGGTGATACTTTAATTAATACGTAAAACCGGTGTTAGTATTTTTTATCTTGATTCACTTCCGGTCTGTATTGGTTTTAATTTTTAATTGATCTGTATTTCATTAATGTTCCGCTAGAAGCAATATTAGGTATTTATTTTCTGTAGCTGATATTCAAATAATTATAACTTTATCTGACTCACTGGTAGCTTAGCACAATCGAACTAGACGTTTGGAGACCTCGAAGAACCGCCATCTTGGAAAATGTGTTTCATCCTTCACAAATTCACCTTTTACTTCAGAATATTTTTTTAAATATAAAGTGAGAAAATTAGAATATACTTCACATTAAGTACATTTTTTTACTTCAAATTATATGTTTTCACATATTTATGCAGAAACATTTCAAGCTGTCGCCTAAAAACTGACATCTGCTGAAACTGAAAACATTACGGACGAAAAAATAAGCAGTGATTTTTGCTGGTTTTTTAGAAGTTCATCAAAAATGCAAACCTTCATGAAAATGTATGCAGTTTGGGCGTAGTACAAGAAAACAGTAGAACAATGTTTATCCTGCCATTGAGCGACCAACAAACAGTCTTCTAACACATTGAGTGCGGGGAACTGGCTCGGCGAGTCCTCTGTTCGTAGTCGCTTTCCTCCACAAAGCGGGAAAACGCTGGGATCGGCTACGAACGTAGCACTACGAAAACGTTGGCAGTGAAAGTGTTAAAAAATAAGTTGTCAGTAACTTTGTAGAATCGATCATTAGCGGCGTAGCGAGCAAATAATTGCGCTCGGCCAAATGCATGGACGGCCTTGATATGCCGCTCGCCGCGCCGCGCTGATTGCCTCCAGTCCGCGACCGGGGAGACTGAGGTAAGTTGTGACAGAGGAGAGTTGTGATATCGTCGATTTTTTGGAATCTATTAACTAGAAACTAGGTCGCAATAGCGCGCGTTTCTTAGTTCAAGTTACGAGCTAACAAACGCACACTGTTGCGACCTAGTTTCTAGTTAATAGATTCCAAAAAATCGACGATGTCACAATTAACTCTCCTCTGTCACAACTCACCTCGGTCTCCCCTACTGATATTGAAAAAATTTTAAAGATCTATGTAGACCAAATCGAACTTATTATGATGCAAATTTAGCCTGCTTAAAACTTTCCGTTGTGACTTTTGCCGTCTTTAGTAGGGGAAATTGACAAAATCAAAAAAAGATCCGAAATATTCATGGTTTTTCAAGTATTCGATAATGACCCCGTGGGCTTTTGAGGCCAGAAACTTGAATTTAATCACTATTAACATCGATAAAAAGCCTCTTCCCCTTACTTGAAACCGACGTTTCTCCATTGACTATGGCATCTAGTTTTGAAAATACGTCGCATCAGCGAAAAAATCGTCCGTGCGCTTGTGATGCAGATGCGAGCGAAGCGACGGGCTCCTAATCTCATGTTTGTTTTAGCGGACAGCGCTTTTAGGTTCGAAAACCATTGGCTATTTTGACAATTTAGGGAAATGGCACGGCGTTTTAGATGGAAACCGACACCTAATAATTAAATTAAATGGATTTTTGTTTATCTATTTATTGTTAAAGAAATGACGATTATAATTGAGTTGAATGGTCAAAACCCCGATGTATACTCATAAGCCGCAATGTTCTTATCAAGTTTGTTTTTACTTGAACTGTTTTTATGGTTATTTTTCCTCCACTACCTAAGTAAATTCTTTTAGTTATTTCTTTCGAAAAACGTCCACAAAGTGAGAATGAAAACGAAATCATTTGACTAGAAAAATAAAGGGTTTTATTCAATTACACTCGTTCCTTGAAGCCCTGATTGCCTGTTGGACGCCAAAGGTGACGAAACTTAAAAAAACTTTCAAAAGAGAGCAAAGAATCCTCCTGGACGTACTAAAAACCGACCCTACTTTCTCATGTAATCAAAAATGCAAATCTGCGAGTGAAAATTATGCTGATTTCACGTTTTTTCTGAGTTGAAAAAACTGATTTTCATTTTCAGAGCTTTGTTGGTAATTTTAGCGAGTTAAGTTGAATTTCCAACTCGATTACGACGGCATGCGGGATGTCTAATAAAAATAATGTATGGATAGTGCTGCGGCGACAAAATTAAATACAAAATACAAAAAAGTTTATTTACAAATATAGATAATATAGAAAATTATAACTATATCCGTCAGAGACCAAACTAGGCTGAGCCTGTATCTTGGCCATCTGAGAGTGTGGTTAATAATGTGTAATAATTATATTTACACATTGAGTATGTCAATACTAGAATAAGAAAATTAATTTGGTTATTTAAAATACTCAGACACATCGCACACAAAAAACTCCTCAATCAATAGCACAATCTGTTATGGTTTATTGTAGGTATTGATGTCTGGGGAGGGGCAATAAAAAGTAAGTTTATAGAAGTTGAAAGAGCGCAGCGCTGCCTGTTGAAAATTATGTATTTTAAGCCGTTCAGATTTGCAACAAGCTAACTTTATGAAATTAGTGACCAAATTGTCACTGAGAAAACTGTATGTGCTAAGCGCTACTTTGAAATTACACAGAAATATTGAATTTAAACCTATGCTCACTTCGTGGAGACGTAAACCTAGAGTAATTCCACAATCTAAATTTGAATCTATGTTTGCAAAAAGACAGTATGCTGCACCATCTGCATATATCTATGTACAACACAATAAGTTAGGTATTTATTAATTACAATGCCGTAGGTGTAAAATAGTGCTTACTGAGTGGCTAAAACAAATGGGCTATGAAATGAAGGAACCGAATTATTATTATACAAGGCTTCATCATAAAACTTAGGTACCCCAAGCTCACAAACACAGAGACTAACACAATATGCATATTGGTTTTTAATTTGAAATATAGTTTAATTTAATTTTGGCTGATTTGATTTAATGTCATTTGATTGTAATGTTATTTGATTTAATTTAATTTAGTTAGCTAAATGTAACAATCTAATGTAATTGATTTTAGTCTAAATTTAATTTAATTTTTTTTTTTTTTTAAATTTGATCTGATTCAATTTTTTGTGCTACATTAATTTGAAATTTGAATTTGAATGTAATATTATTTAATTTTATTGAATTTGCATGTTTCCTGTATTATAGTAATATAGTGACAATGCTAATTTTAGAAGAACGGGATTTCCTGACACAAGTATTTCATATGCTTACTAGGAAATTTCAACGTTGATTCTTATTTTGTAAATGATAAGAACGAAATAAATCATTTTCATTTTTTTTATATTATGTAGGTTACTTAGGCCCACTTGCACCATCTCAATAACCCGAGGCTAAGCGGTTAAACCGTTAACCCAGTGTCAAATTGTACTGGTAATCATGGTAACTCCAGGTTTAACCTGTTAACCCCAGGTTAGTGGAATGGTGCAAGTGGGCCTTAGTACCTATTTAACTGTCTATCTAAAACAAAATTATGGTGCGTTTGTCACCGGTCCGCAAATAAGACTTTAGCTGTTACTTTCGAAGAAATAATGTTTTTTGAAGTTGATGTTGTTTAAAGAAAGACATTAAAAAATATAAATATTGGCCCGTCATCACCATATTCTTCTTAGTTCGTGCATGAAGCCAGAAATAAAAATACTTATGTATTATGATAATTGAATAGACAGTTTCACTTCCAACCCGGTTATTGCAAACAATGCAAAGTAGGAGTTTGAAAAATGGCATGGCAAAACTTAGGGATAATAGTTATTTGTTTTATAAGAGGGCAAAATCATTGATTCCCGAGTAGGCGAAAGATTCCAAAATCGAACCACGGGCGTAGCGAATGGCTTGGAACGTGGAACGTGGTTTCAAGGCACGAGCAAAAACAAATTTCGCCACCGAGTGAAACACAACATTTTTCACCACACCAACCGGAGGAAAATACTATGTAACTGTAATCATCAAACAAAATCAAACCAAATCAAATACAAAGGAATGTTACTAAATATTTATCATTCAAAATCATCATTATTTAAGAGTCAATTATATTAGCCAATATACGAGTAAGCACCTTCGTTTTTTTTAACACTGAAAAAAAACTGAACGTTAATCTCACTAAGTAATACTGGTAGGAAAAAGCTGCCTATACAGGATGATTCAGGAGATGTGAGCAGGACTAGTGCGCATTTCGTAAATTATAAGCAACACTTTCGTATCAGTATTAGTGAGGTTAACGTTAATTTTCTAGTCGTGTTGAAAAAAAAAAGTTATTAATTTATTTACGACATGCGTGGTCACCCTAAAATTAGAATACTAAACGGCTGCTATTTAACTGATCACCAGATTTAGTAAAATTTAATACCAAAAAAATCTATTTTACCACCCTAAAATAATGAACGATCACCAAAATTATAACACCATTTTAATGTGAAATGATTACCAATTTTATTACACTTTACTATCCTTTTAAAGGAAATGACACCAAACTAATCATTATTAACCCAAAAATACTAAATGATTACCAAATTTCAAACCCCATTTTAATGTGAAATGATAACCAAATTTTTACATCTTGCTATCCTATTAAAGAAAATGACCACCAAAATTAGAACTCCATTTTAATGTAAAATTATAACCAAATTTTTAAATCTTGATATCATATTAAAGCAAATGACTCCAAAATAATCATTGTAAACCCAAAAATAGTAAATGACCATCACAATTGTAACCAAATTTTAATTAAAAATGTGCAAATATTTAACATAATTATCGTTATCCTATTAAATTAATTAATCCACTTCGTCACCTTTTTCTAGTAGCATTTTATTTCTGTTACAGTCGCAGTTCTAACCTAACCTAACCCACTTTTCTAGTAGCATTTCGTTTCTGTAAGGGTCGCAGTTCAAACCTAACCTAACCTAACCCACTTTTCTAGTAGCATTTCTTTTCTGCAAGGGTCGCAGTTCAAACCTAACCTAACCCACTTTTCTAGTAGCATTTATTTTCTGCAAGGTTCGCAGTTCAAACCTAACCTAACCCACTTTTCTAGTAGCTTTTCGTTTCTGTATGGGTCGCAGTTCAAACCTAACCCACTTTTCTTATAGCATTTTTTTCTGTAAGGGTCGCAGTTCAAACCTAACCTAACCCACTTTTCTAGTAGCATTTCCTTTCTGTAAGGGTCGCAGTTCAAACCTAACCTAACCCACTTTTCTCGTAGCATTTCTTTTCTGCAAGGGTCGCAGTTCAAACCTAACCTAACCCATTTTTCTAGTAGCATTTCTTTTCTGTAAGGGTCGCATTTCAAACCTAACCTATCCCACTTTTCTAGTAGCATTTCTTTTCTGTAAGGGTCGCAGTTCAAACCTAACCTAACCCACTTTTCTAGTAGCATTTATTTTCTGTAAGGGTCGCAGTTCAAACCTAACCTAACCCATTTTTCTAGTAGCATTTGGTTTCTGTAAGGGTCGCAGTTCAAACCTAACCTAACCCACTTTTCTGATAGCAGTTTGGTTCTGTATGGGGCGCAGTTCAAACCTAACCTAACCCACTTTTCTAGTAGCATTTCGTTTCTAGAAGAATGATTATTTTGGAGTCATTTGCTTTAATAGGATAGCCAACCTAACCCACTTTTCTAGTAGCATTTCGTTTCTGTATGGGTCGCAGTTCAAACCTAACCTAACCCACTTTACTAGTAGCATTTCGTATCTGTATGGGTAGCAGTTGAAACTTAACCTAGCCCACTTTTTTAGTAGCATTTCGGTTCTGTGAGGATCGTAGTTCTAACCTAACCTAACCCACTTTTATAGTAGCATTTCGTTTCTGTAAAGGTCGCAGTTCAAACCTAACCTGACCTACTTTTCTAGTACCATTTCGTTTCTGTAAGGGTCGCAGTGCTAACCTAACCCACTTAACTGATAGCAGTTTGACTTACTTTTCTAGTAGCATAACGAAATGCTACTAGAAAAATAGATTAGGTAAGGTAGGTATGCGGTGCGGGGTACGGGGGGTTGAGCGGGAGGGGCTAGTAATTATGGCATCAGTTTACTTTATTTGGTAATATGTATAAATTTTTTGGTAATCATAGTGGTTTATTTAGGTGAAAATATCGCATTAATTTGGTCTTCAAGATTTGGTGATCATTAATGATTTTTGGTGATCATTCAATATACTTGGTATTTGAATACAATTTGAAGTGCAGTCGTAATTAAAATGGTGGTACTTTTGTATTTTTAGGTCTTATTTTTTTGGTGTTCAGTAATGTTTTTTGGTAAGCATGATTTTTTTATTTAGGGTACCGAAGTATTTTTTGGTGGTCATTATATTTGTAGCCATACTAAACTACCGATATTCTGTGTCAAATTGAATGTCATCACTGTCATCGCGGTCTGGTTACTTTTGAAAACTCGTATCTCACTCAAGTTTGACAGTTTATTTTCTTCGTAATCAAAAAGTTAAAGAGGTTTTAGGCTTATTGGACTTCCGGTTCGAGCGCCATCTTGATGGCACGCGTCGGGATCAATTGCTTTGTTTTTTGCTCATTAATATTGTTTAAAGTGTAATATCGATAGCCTATTATACAGTAAACTAATGTGGTAGTGTGCAGTGAATGGAGAATTTATCTTGAAGCACGTTTAACCATCATTTTGGAGTCAACGTCCGGTTGTCCACGTGTTTCTTGTAAAGCCCGCTATCGCTTTACAAGAGCTAAATCACCGTACACTGTCTTGTACTAACCGTACAATTTCAATCGTTTTACCCTGCTACTACGACCTTGACACTGGCGAAATAGTCCCAATGGACTGAAGCCATAATTTTAAAAGAATGAATGAATGAATAGGCTTATTAATTAGGTCTTGCAGGGTGACCATGATTGTAGAGGATTAAATTTGCCCTCACCAAAAAGTTCAAAAATAGGAAAAAGTGTGGTTGTTTCACCTAAAACGACGGTGATCGATCAATTATCAGTTACTGAGTGTGCAGGATTAGTCCTGCTCACGTCTCATGAATCATCCTGTATATAACCTACTAAATGTAGAAAATAAAAATAAAGTATGTGTAAATGTGTTAAATAACTAAAAATTATATTAACCTAAGGAGCACTAATAAGGTGGGTGGTACTAGTGCTCGACGCGGTCCCAGTACATGCCATCTTGAAACTGAAGTAATTGTCAATAGAGGTGACAGCAGAGTGTCATCTATTGGGCATTACCATGTCGGGCACTAGTAACACCACCTTACACGTCGTAAAATAAATAAATCATTTCCTTTTTAATTTTTTTTAATACATTTGCGGTACAGCATACTCCTAAGAAAGAAGTCGCTCGGTTACAAAGTTAGCATGTAGATATTGTGCAAAACTGCACGTGTTACTCTTACGTAGGAGTTAGGTAAAGTTTGCTAAATGTGTGAACCATGCTGCCTACCAGTTTAGCGCCTGACTGTACTAAACGCTAGTTTAATGAAGAAACATGACTCGCAATATTTTCTCGAGCGTATTTTGTTTTGTGTCAAATGTATATTTGGTCGCTCAGCTTCGCGACTTGGTCGTGTTAACTGCTTCATTTTATTTATCGTAAACATAAATTTGTATTTTCTCGTGTTGAGAGAGAGAGAAAGCAAGTGATATAAGTTGAGAATTGACTTTCCTAAATATGTATTATAATATATATATCACGCAACACGCGTCAGTCGTTTGGAATTGATTACTTTCTGTTAAATCAGAAATATATTTCCCTGCAATAAGATGCGAAAGTAACTGTCTGTCAATTTAATAAATTTAGATGATTTTTATCAATCATTATCGTACATACGTCTAGTGTTAGTTATTGTTGCTAAAAAAAATATTAAATACAAAGAAACCGGGTTAAAGTTTTGTATGTAAAAAATGTACTCGCTCTTTTTTTGTAGGTCCCTATTAAAATTTATCTTTTGTATGGCGGCAGCTAGATTCTTGTGACTCTTAAGCTGGCCGCAAAACAGTAACCGTGACCAGACTTGGCGTAACCTTTGAACTGCAAATAGAAGTATTTGCGCTTTCAAGTCCTCGTTAGTATCTAACAGGTTTTCAGCGCGCCGCGCTGCGCCCGTGTTTCGCCTTATCTCACACCCAATAACAAGACAGTCAGACTTTGAACAACTCACAGTGCATCTCGCGCACACCTTAAGAAGATATTATAGTCTGCCAAGAAATTGTAGAAAATTATTGAGGGCGCCATTTCCTACGTAGGTACCAAACGTCACATTTTTGACGTAAAATGATTAAACATGGCAAAAATTTTGTATGGAAAGTGTTTAGTTCCATTTTATTTAATTTCTACTATTTTATGTCGCACATAGTATGGGACAAAAGATATAGGTACCGCGCGCGCACAACTTGTTGATAAAATTTAACTTGCACTGTATTATTATTTACAACTTTTTCCTCTGACAGGCGTAGCGCGCTGCCAGTGCGGCCTTGTGCAGGGTCGCCATGTGAGGTGGGATGTTGAAATGATACTAGGTACTTGCTCGGAATATATATCTATATTGTCTAAAATAACATAAGTAGCAGCTTATATAATAGAGCGGTTTACACGTGTGACGGTAAGGCGTAGCACACACTACATGCCGATAGTAAGCACCGGGCCTTAATAGGTTCGGTGTACCTGGCGGCTAGGAGCAGGACAAGCTCGGCTCGCGCCGAGATAATTTGATTACGTATGCATTAAGTGCATTTCCATTTCCCCATGGAGTGAGAATCTTTTAATTCCTACGACGTAAGTCTTAATGACCTGCCAAATGTGAAATATACCAGCAGCCTCCTAAGCAGTAGCTTAAGGAAACTTTTTTTTTAAGTCTGAGAAAGTAGAATGGATTAGCTTAACCAAATTCCTTTTGAACCGATTTAAAAGAAGTAGGTTCTCATTAGATTACTTTTTTCTTTTTATGGTTTGCTGATTTGGCAAACACCTTTTTTGGACGCACCTACTTGGGAATTTTTGAAAAACTCTAGTTCTATTGGAGGTGGTCGCTCTAAAAATATTTACTCATCTATTATTAAATGTCTGTACAGTTATTTCTCTAGGTACTATTATTTTTGTGTCGCGATGTCTAAAAGATATTTCCTATTGCCAACGTTGATCTGCTCCCTATTTTGCAAAAGTGTAGATATTGATTTCATTTTCTGAACACTAAGTGCACCCATCTTTGTAAGCGCCTACGCCCGTGCATCAAACAATTCCACTAGCGTTGAATATATTCTGCGCACCCTTTTTTCAATGTTACGTTGTAAAATACAAGAGTTTTTTATTTCCACTTTAGTTTCATGCTGTATCCTAATGACTTTAATAATAAAAAAAACATACAACCGAATTGATAACCTACTCCTTTTGAGATTTAGAAGTCGGTTAAAAAAGCAAATCTAAATTAAATATCTTATGTTTTACGTACGTGTACGTTTATGTACATGATTCGTAACGACATACGACTATTTTAAAATTAGGTCAGCAGGTCTTATTATTATTATCCTACCTTATCTGTGTACTAAATAGGTACCTATAGGGAAATTCTAACCTCAAAATCTAAAAGAAATTCCACTTACATTTACCCATTCCTGGAAAGCGTCCGTAATTTCTGTTAACTGCCAGGAGTTTTACTTATTATGTATTAGGTCTAATTTGTCAAAAGTTTTGAGAGTGACATTCTGATGGTAACTGCAGCTGCACGGCTGCGGCGTTAATGCCGCCGCTGTATTTGTGGCCTACCGTTAAACACGACAATCGAAAGTTCAGTTTCTGCCTCTCTATCACTCTTGCCTATTCGATCGAGCAGATAACGAAATTTCGATTTTCGCGTTTCGCGGTAGCTTTCAATAGTCGGGGTCTAAACTCTGAATCCGCCGAGAATGCAAACGTAAACGTTTTTAGCGCCTCCATTTTAATCACATGAGCAGCACTCATGGATCAACCTTGTGCGCTTTAAAGGTTAAACCGACTACCAGCAAAAACAAGCTCTAAAATTAGGTTAACAGTGCTTAAACTCGTGTAAACATCACTGACAAAGTAAATTCAGTTGAGCCGGTAAAAACCAAACAATAACAGTGTCTCAGATGTAATTGGCTCAAGTTAAACTTAATAACACAACGTACTGTAGTAAGTAAGATTGAAAATTGTTTATTGCATTTTTGATGTGCAGAATGCTTTGCAGACGCGTGGCACGTACGTTGAAATACGTACCTAAGGATCAAAAAGAAGTATGGTTTCAAGATTGCTTGCTCATTCACTTGCTTTAATGATTGTTGCTAAATAAAGAGAGCTGGACGTTGAAAGCTGCCAGACCGCAAACGCATTGACGCCTTCGAGATGTGGTGCTGGAGAAAGATGCTCCGTATCCCCTGGACAGCATTTCGGACTAACGTCTCCATACTGCGAGAACTCAAGATCTCGTCGCGGCTGTCGTCCGAATGTCTACGCAGAGTCCTTGAATACTTAGGTCATATAGCAAGGAAAGACGGTGACCGCCTCGAAAAGCTTTTTGTGACCGGCAATGTGGATGGGAAAAGGCCTGGACGTGGACGCAGTCCAATACGTTGGTCCGACCAGATCCGCACCGCTCTTGACTCCACAGTCCACATGGCTCTCCACACCGCCAAGGACAGAATCAGATGGAGAGAGATTGTGAGAGAGAAGGGAGTCACGACCCTCATTACTGAGGATTACGACGCAAGGAGGAGGAAATAAAGCAATATTGCATTGTTTTTTGTTAATAAATAAATAATTAATATAATAAAATAATTCGGGTACTAAACCCTAAAAATATTGTAATGTCACAGAATAAATAATAGTACTACCGTAGGTACAGAAAGGAAACTTCCTAGAAAACCGAAGTTTGACAGCGGTTCAGGGTCGAATCATGCTATTCCTTTCTTATATATGGCACTATTCCTTTCGGCTATTTAGGGTTGTCAAAATTCAAGCCATTATCTTATCTGTGGTCGTGCACGCAAACAAGTTGTGTTAACCCTAATAATTGCTCGGAGCAATGAGCCGAACGGAGCCGAGTTTGTACGAAGGGAGGAGTTTCGCACCTGGTAATGTGAGGATGTTAAATTAAAGTACAAAGTTAATTTCAAATGTTTAATGTTCACGTTCAGTACAGTCAAAGCATTTCCATGTGCCTGTAAGTCTATCATAAATTTAATATAACATTTATTATGTACATCTTATTGTATTGTGATGTTTGTTAACATAATATTAGTGTGTGTTATGAGTTCTAATATGGCAAAATTTACAGCGTTCTTTTTAGTTCAAGAAACAAGCAAATGGAAGTCATGGAAGTTATCAGATTTTTCATAAATTATTACACTGAACACTAGCCATGAAAACAGGTTTAACAAAAAAATACTGACTGGCTAGGCTAGGTATCATCAATTCATCACAGTACCACGACTGCCTTCAGTGTCAAACTGACATATTTACTAACGTCTGCGTAACTTACTATTCATCTCGCTCGCACTAATATGCTAACGAGCGAAATGCATAGAAAGTGAGTTACAAACGCATACGTACGAGTATAATTTATGTCAGTGTCGAACTGGTGGTAGAGGTTTATGGTGTCGAGTGGTACATTTCTGATTTCAAAATTTTACAAAAAACTAAACCATTATACCAATTATTTATTTTTGTAAAAATAATGCATGCGGATTTTTTTTCAAATCACATTTTCTAAATGTCTACCTTCGCTGTGTACGCGCTCTGCCAACCTTAACAGGTGCTGTATGTACAGTAAAGGGCCATAAAGTTTGCACATCGGTATTTAGAAAGAGAATATTGGAGGCAACGAGAATGAAAGAGACAACGCTCTACGAAGCCGAAATTCCGATGTGCAAACTTTATGGCCCTTTACTGTACCCATAAGGGTTCAAATTTACCAAGTTGACAGATTATAGACTGTAATATGTGATACTTCAAAATATCGACTGACAGTAACAATACGTTCAGACTTCAAGTTTAGTATGGAATCGCGCGCAAGAACACAACTCACAGATTTAACATATAGGTATATGTATATTTAGCTCTTCCAATGCCAAAGACAGCGAGAATGTATGTGTAGAAACATTAATACAATTACATCTATTTTTATTGTTACCACAATGCTTATTAAATTATTATATAACTGCTGTTGACATTTCTTAAGCATAAACATAAAAAATACACAACAAAATATTAACTTCCTTTACAAAATTTTGGATGTTAAAGGGTTTTTGAAATGACATTTCATTTCACGCTAATATTGTTCCGAACATTCTGCAGTCCTGACACATTTAAAAATATGTATAATGTATTAAAATTAACATATAATTAATGCATTTTATATCCGATCGTGTAAAAATATGCATAACATATAGTAGTGAAACAGATGTACCTAAATATACAGCGTTTGACAATATATTTGTTCGTCAACCAAATCGACCGGCCATTTTATAATAATATGCAAATATAATAGTAAAAAAAATAGTTAACCTATTATGAAAGAATAAGAAAACAATTTAATTTACTCTGTAAGTCTTATCGATACAAAAACAATATGTAATTTTAATTAGTCTTGTCCCTAAATTTGATAATTGTCACAGTCCTCTTAAAAATTGAAATTTAGGATAATTAATAATCTAACTGCTTTTGAAATATTTAGATGTATAAGTAAGGAGATATAGACCTCTGTGAGAAATATTAGAATTTGATTGCTATATGTAAACACAGTAACAATCAGACCTTGGTCTTTCTACTTTACTTTAAAGTTTAAACCATCACGGATAAGTAATGTCAAAAATGACTTTAAAATAAGTATGTATTTTAATGTATCAGTGAAAATATTAAAAACATGTGACTAAAAATTTCCAAAATTAAAATGTATTATTGTACTGTATTTTATTGGGTTAAAATAATTATGTGCAAATTATTAGATAGGAACCTATGTTAATTTTTCCAATGCAAGTACTGTCGAAAATAAAATGATTGAGGAAATATTTATTTTTTAGGGAAATTTTAATTAAATTGTAATTTTGGCTGATATATTGTGTGAGTAATTGTGTTTTTACTGTCAATAATAAGCTGTAGCTGTAAGTCAATATAAATATATATACTTCACAAAAGCCTTATCTCCGTACTTATTCAGCTAGAAAATTTAATTATGTGTGATTCAGGCCAAATTTTCTTTTTGTTTTCTGCTAATATCCAAAGATTCTTAAGCTTGTTTGACTCTGAATAATTATAAAAACGCCCCACCCAAATTTCACAAAAATATATTTCCCTTAATTTGCTTAGTTACTACAGTTTCTAAATTAATTATTTCTCTATCTAGTGAAATTGATCAAAGAAATTTCATAATTTAATAATCATTAATCAATCGCTAACAATTTTCATTTCTTTCAAACAATCAGTTGAGAGTTATTCATTTGAGGGAATAGATATAATCAATGACATTGTTTAGAGTTAGATATTTATCGTTTTATAAACAACGATAATGATAATGAAATTTCTGAGATCAATTTATGACTTAACGTTAACATTTACCTTAGCCATATTGTCGTTTTACCAACTTTGGAAACACGAGTAAGTGACAGCAACTGTCAGTAACAACGATGAGAGGCTTCACATATAATGTTTACATGGTAGACAATATTAAGTACAGGTGTAATGCATAATTGTTTTCCTTCGTATTTTCTCGGAAACGTTCGTATTCGTCATGCGATTTCAGTCAACCTCAGTACCTACATTTTGTTTTGTACCAAGACTGATAGTTAGGGAGGCGAATAGGGGAATTTTCGGCAATACTCGAGCGTGGCAGTTTAAGATATGAGAGATACCTTAGACCTAATAGAACAACCTTGTAAAGTATTTAGCTCTATATGTAGTGACGCGCGCCTAGGATAGACGATCAGATTAGTAAAAAAAAATGGATAGTCTGAAATACTCGAGCGCCTCAGATTAAGATATTGGGGGTTGATTTTAGTGTTTAAAGACTAAATTTAACTAATCTGACGATAAGTCCTTGACGCCGCCGAGTTATAGGGTCGCGAACTTGTAAAAAAAAAACGTTAATCCGGCATTCTCGAGCGCGATTTTTTTATTTTTTATTTTGAAGAATATAATCTAAAACTTACTAAAAATACAAAATCTGCCGGTTTCCGCATGACCGGAAGTGTGGAGGAGCCATTTCATTTTCCTAAGAACGCGTTGCGGCATATAAGTCGCGAACGATACATTTTACAAAAAAAAAGTTTAAATAAACAAAAAAGGTAATTTTATTGTCATTCTTAAATTCCCCGTTTTATCAAGGAGAAAGAAAGGAAAAAAAAGAAACCAAAAAAACCTTTTTCGGTCAGATTAAGAGAACCCACCAACATTTTTGTCAGATTAAAAAAATATGCTTTCAGGATACCGAGATAAACCTCCCCTATGAAAATCTGACGCGCTCGAGTATTTCAAAAAAACTTTTTTTTTTGCATTTTCAAAAATTCATCGTAACTTATCGTCACGCCGAAATCGTCAGTTTTTTTAAAGGAAGCTTCCTTGGGGCCTACTTAACACCCCTTCCGAAAAGCTGACGCGCTCGAGTAATTTTTTTTTTTTGCATTTTTGACTACTTTATATGCCTACCCCCACCACGCAAACCGGCAGATTAGTATACCGTTGTTATCAGAGGCACTCGGGGCATACGTAGTATGAATATCTGACGCGCTCGAGAATGCCCAAGTAACTGTTTTTTTTAACATTTTTGAAAAACCGTACACGCCAAACCCACCGCTAAAATGGTTTTTGCCATACGAGCTTTTCTTTTCGAAATTATTTTATCTTTCGATTTTGATAGGTCTCGACGGCGCCGTTGAATTACGCCATTTAGCTACCTCGCCTCCCTAACTATGACTGAAATAGCAAGACACGTTAACGTAACTCAAACATTGTGTTTATTGGGATAAGTTACTGTTGAACCAAGAAAAGTCTGCAGCGATTTTGATAGCGCACGCAGTGCAAGTGTTATTTTAAACGTCAAACTTCTATGACATTATGACGTATAAGTACATATCACACTGCGTGTGCTATCAAAATCGTTGGAAACTTATCTTGGTCTAACTCTATGTTGCCTGCACTGCTGATACACGTGATACATATATAATTAAGTTAATATTCATTTTATTTATTTCCCAATAGCACATCTATTGGGAACCACTTATCTTTATAAAACAGTCACAATTCTCTTGTTTTTCTTGCATTCGAAAGCAATTCTCCAATCTCAAATCTACACCATTTTAATCATTACATGTTCCAGAGGTCCATTTACGCTAGGTATCACATTAGTTTTAGTAACTTTTTTTTCTTTTCTATTATTAGAACACGTTTTAGCTTTGAGCCCTGTCTCCGATTTGTTATGGATAGTCTTTAACTGTGATGATATTGAAATATTCTGTTTTTTGGTCCCACGCGCTTTGTAAACACACACTTTATTTTCCTTATTGTCAATCTCCGTATCATTAACTACACTTTCTTTATTGGGTTGTTTGTTTTTATTATTTTTCACTAGTTCATCTTTATTTTGATTTCTATCTTCATTTGCCTGTGTCCCTTCAACTGAAAGTTGCTTATGGTCGAAACATGTTGTTGATTTCTGTGAAACAAACAAGGGCACACTTTATTTTACAATGCATAATGTATTGTATTGTACTAATGGTGGATTCGTATTAATTTAATATGTTCATTTAAGCGAAAACATATTGCAAAAAATGCGAAAAATATTTAAGTATTTTCTTTCAAATATACACTAGAATAACATTAAAAGGTCGATTTGAAAGAGAGATGCCCTTTAAAAATATAATAAAGAATTAATGCTGATTAAAATACTCACAGTAGGGTTAACAGCTTCGGAATATATTTTCATTCGTGCTTGTAGCTCCATCTTGAGTCGCCAGTCTCGCAGATACATATGAGTAGCTGCTGCGTTATACTGACCACGACGCCAGGTATGCCATCTAAAGATAAATTATATTTTTTTATTTTTAAAATTAACCTTAAAATAATAGAAAGTACTGGAGGTCTATTTAGATATATAGAGGCCAATTCTAAGTAACATTGTGACATCGAATAGATAACTAGGTAATTGATGTCAGTCGCGAGTTCATTTCGCTCGTACTAGTCCGTCCAATACATTTATTGGCGTGAGCGACACGCACTGGCGACTGACATCTACATATCATTTTGAAAGTTTTCATAACAATATAAAGTTCGAATCGCCCTGTTGAGGTGAGAGAAACAGTGATGTTTTTCCTTTAATTTTAGCAAATAATGACCTAATACTACTCAATTATATAGACTATAGTCATTCAAAGGAATGAGCTGTTTGCTGTGTTCGCCTATCGTTGGTGTTCCGAAAATGACATGTGCCATATTTCGCGCGAGACGTACCTTGTTAGTAACTGCAGGATCCTCCACTTCTGTCCCAACGAGCGGTACGTAAGCGCCGTATGTCGCACCGATGCCAGGTCACTTTTAACTGCGCGATGCTTGAAGCTAAGACGCGCCGCCTCGATGAATAATTTAGAAGCCACTAAAGGAATTCCTGAAAGTATTGTATTAATGTAGGCTTCCAAAAATACTAACATGTTAAGAGAATATATGGAATATAGGGCTAAGTACATTAACATATTTAGGAAAGTCATAAGGTATTCTAAAAGGACCGCGGTCCAAACTGAAATTTCTAAGACCAAAAATTGTTCTAAAGGCATATGGGGTATCGTAAACAAGTATAGAAATAAATTGTGTAAGAATAATCAAAAACAACTGTCTTTGAACATAGATAACAGAACCATAATAGATCCTAGAGAGGTCGCTGACGCTTTTTCAACGCAGTTTGACCATGCTAAATCTCCAAGCTCTGGTGATTTGAATGCCGCAGTTCATTGTCTGCATCTAGGAAATAATAACAATAGTAGGTACTATAAAGATATTTCGTGGAAACCATTTACGCCATCTGAGATAACAAAGACAGTACAGCACATGAAAAACAAAAAATCTTGCGGGCATATATTTAATTACACAAACGGGTCTACCGCGATATAATTTCATTGTTTTTACCTTTAATTCCGACGTTTCAGCTGAGTTGCACCAGCTGTGGTCACGGTGGTGTGGTTAAAGGTAAAAACAATGAAATTATATCGCGGTAGACCCGTTTGTGTAATTAAATATGTGTACAAAACGCGAGAGTTTAAAGTGTTATCTTGCGGGCATGATGAAATGCCAATTTTAGTAATTAAAAATTGCATAGATATATTAGCTAAGCCACTTGCATGTTTCTTTAACAATTGCTTCGATCGTGCTGTCTTCCCTGACCAACTAAAGGTGGCTAGAGTTCTCCCGGTTTACAAGAAAGGTGTAAAAAGTGACCCGAAAAACTACCGGCCTATAGCGCTTCTGCCCGTGGTCTCAAAAATCTTTGAAAAGCTGATTAAAACGCGACTTTTAAAACACCTCCAGGAGAATGATATAATTAACCCGCGACAATTCGGTTTCCAGAAGAATAAGGGAACAGCAGATGCCGTAGATGCCCTAATCGATGATGTGATCACTAAACTACATGATCGTAAAAGAGTTGTAGGACTATTCCTTGACCTGAGTTCCGCATTTGACACGGTCGACCATGTGATTCTAATGGAAAAGCTTGAATTTTATGGAATCAGGGGTAATGCGTATCATCTTTTAGCTAGCTATCTTCAAAACAGGAACCAATATGTCGAAATAAATAATTTTGAAGTTAGTGGTGAATGTAGAGTTGATATTCCTGTTAAATCAAAGTTAGTTAGAGTAAACAGAGGGGTACCACAGGGCTCCATATTGGGCCCTATACTTTTCCTCCTATTTGCTAATGACCTAGTCAATTATGTGCCTAGTGTCGTGCCGAGCTGCTCCTTGATTGTCTTTGCTGATGACACAAACGCAGTGATATCTGCGAATAGCATGGCCGAGCTCAATAGTATTACCAATAGTGCTATTTCAGCCTTCACCCATTGGTTCACGTCTAATAACTTACGCCTGAATTCAGACAAGACCCAAGCTTTACTATTCAAACTAAACGCCAAGAAAACTGACAAACTTGATGTTACTATGGACCAAGTCAGTTTGAATACTGCTGATCACGTTAAATTTCTAGGAGTTTACATTGACGCTAATCTAAATTGGAAGCGAGAGCTGGAGGCTATAGTAAATTCGATCCATTCCGCTTGTTATGCCCTTAGAAGCCTCAGAGATGTGTTAGATCTAGATCAACTCAAAATTGTTTATTATGCCCTAGTAGAGTCAAGATTGCGGTACAGTATAAGGTTTTGGGGAAATAGTTTTTTATATAATATAAACGGAGCCTTGATTGCCCAGAAAAGAGCAATTCGAGCAATGGTACGCATTCCTACTCTGGGTTCATGTAGAGAGTTTTTTCAAAAACTAGGTATTCTCACGGGTCCCAGCTTGTACGTCCTCATTCTTCTTACCCAGTTTGTGAAAGACGTTGCTAAAGTTTGTACGGTTGAAGAACAGGAGTCTCGCCTAGCCACAAGGACAAAAAACATAAAGCACAGTTTCATTCCAAAGCTTCAGGTAGCTAAACATTGTGCAAGATATCAGGCGGTCACTCTATTTAATAAGCTCCCTACTGACCTAAAAGTAATTACGGACTGGTTCTTATTTAAGCGTAAGTTGAAGTCGTTCTTATTGACTAGATGCTCCTATAGTATTGAGGAAATATATGATAGGTCCTAACATAAGGTATTTATAATTGTTATTTAGTATTAGTATTAATGGTTTATTGTTGTTATTTATAAAATGTATTTAATGTGATTTCTGACACAATGATTTTATTGTTTAAGAATAGAATAAATGAGAAAATGAGAAATGAGAATATGTCTTTCGCTACTACGACATAGTATATTCACAGGATGATTGGGGTTAGGCCCAGATCTAGTAAAAGTTGTTCAGAGTGAGCTACATTTTCAATTCACTGCAGAATAACAAGTAACAAACAATCAACTGTATACCATGCAACTCATTTCTTTTCTTGTATTTACTGGCTGTCTTATTTTTTATACGAATTAAATCTTAACCAAAATAAAAAATAATCATCAACCCACTTTTGTTCCTTAACCATCGTCCATACATCATGTAATGTTCCCAATTCTCCGGCTCCAACTGGATGACCCGGTACATTATGGCAGGGTGTTCTGCCTCTGGCTTTACTGTCAGGAGTTCCAAGTGGGCCAGGATAAAGCGAGGCTGAAGCCAGTGGCACTTCTCCAGCATTCTGATAGCCAAATCCGTGTGGCCACTTTTCCTGTGAAATACAAAATTGTGGTTATATTTTATTTTGTTTACCCGCTAGCAGATATGCTTCATAGACACCGCGCCAGATACAAAGGTTTATCACGGCAGATTTTAAAGTGGTTAAAGGAGATGTATCATGAAACCTCGAGAACGTTAGCTGCCACTCCGTTGGTGGCGTGATCAGGCCCATATCTACTTATTTGTAAGTTGTACTTACTTATATAGCTTCGCAAGGTTATAGTGTGCGTTCACATGTCGCCAATTGTACTTGATCGCTTGGAGGAAGTGATGTTCAGCGTTGTCGACGTTGCTCAAGATTGTGCCTATGTTGTTGTGAGCGCTCGCGTAGGTTGGCCAAAGCCTACAATGTAAAAAGTAGAATTTGAAATTAAACGTTTGTACAATTAAATAAGAATTATAAAAACAAAGGACCGTTTAAAATTACATTTATAAAGGAAATCTTCGATTGTGTCAAGCAATGGGACCTAACCGCATCACAAAATATAACGGGAATTTTGAGTTTTAAAATAATAACATGATACCAACACTTGAGTCATTTAACTCTCCGATACTATGGGCCTAAAATCGATGGTCTCCTATAGTTCTTAGTTAAAACAATAAACAATAGTTAAGTACAATAAAAAAGGACGCAGAAAAATCTCGAAAGCCAAATGCCTTGAAGCAATCAGCAGAAACAATTACCTGAATACAAACTAGTTTACCTGATAGCTTCTTTGTAATGTTGAATAGCCGCGTCGTACTGCTCAGTCTCTCTGAGAACGTTGCCGAAGTTGTAGTGCAGCTTGGCGTTTTGCGGCAGAGTCACCAAATCAGCCCTAAAGCAAACAAAACACATTGTAGTGGATTATGCTAAACGCGCGCTTCTAAATGAGTGAATTCCAAAAAAATTGTACACACATGTGTGGTCAGGTCACATTCCTGACAAAATGTATGGCATTTGACATTGACCGTCAGTTTTGTGACGATTGATAAGCGGCCGTTATATTAATGGTAAATATATATTATCTTTGTCATGCTATGATGAATTACAAAACTAGACATTTTAACTGCAAATACGAATCTAATCCCATCTGTTTTCAACACTCATAAGGCATTAAACCTTAATTCATTAAACGTCTGTGGCCGGCTTTCATTCCCTCGTAAAATACGTGAAACGTCTTTACGAACGTGTATAGGCGGCATTAGCAATATTATTTTTATCGGCACTAAAACGTAGGTTCAACTTGGAAGCCGTAAATATGTTATGTTTTCAATTTCGTGAAATTTATATGGAATACAACAGATGGAATTATTTCTAATTTTTATTATGTATCACTTTGATACGGATGATTGTAGACTCCACTTTTAAATTAAACTTTTGTAAATAAATATTTTTTACAGAATAAAATTAATACATTTCAAGATACACGGCTCATAAATATTTCGTTTTAAAATTTGTGGTGTAAATTATCTCCTATATTATTTATACTTATGTATAATCAGTGAGGAATAAAGAATTCTGTGTTGTGCAGGTATGTATATGTATGTGGGTACCTAAATAGGTATGCACCGTGTATTCCACTTCCAGGTGACAACCAAAGTGAGTTTTGGTAGCAAAAAAAGAATTACATAATTATTAATATTGGGGTTCACTATGGGTCTGAACTTGTGCTAGTAGTCAGTGAGTTTTGGTTGTCACCTGACGTACCTACCTAATTGAAATAGTAACAAACATTCACAACTTAAATACCTGAAACTATAGTTAGTTTTTTAGCATTAGAAAAAGACTACGCAATCTTGACGTGTCTTTTAATTAAAAACGCTTTTTAAAAATCGGTAACGATTACGACTATTACTTATGAAAGCAAAAGAATGTAAATAATCGTATATGATTCATAATTGTTACATATTTGCCGTGACTTATTTTTCAAAAGTGTTTTTCAATAAAAAGACACGTCAAAATTGTTTACCTTTTTTCTAATGCTAAATAATTATCGAAATCGAACATCTCTGTAAAAAGTTATGCGTGGTCATACATAAAAAAAAAAAAATATACGCGTCGACTTGAGAACCTCCTCCTTTTTTTTTTTCGTCGGTTGATAAAACGAACTATAGGTTAAATAAGCTAATCTGATTTGACATCTGTCATTTTAAGCCACCGTCATCTGCTGATAAGTAGATAATCTGTATTAAGCTCTTTGTGCCTATATCCCCGATTTGGTCAAATAATCGAGTGACATTCATTTGAAAGGGACTCATGTTGTTAGGATAGCTGACAGGTTGCCAAATGGAGTGTATATTTGAAAATGAATAATGCTTTTATTTACTGGTAATTATTGCATATAGATTTAATTTGAAACAGCGGGCGGATTTTTAGCATCTCTGGTTATATGTATCAGTAGATCTTTTCAAGAGTTAGGTTAATGTACCATCGTCAGCCGTAACAGTGTCACTGTACCTACCTACCTGCAACTGAATGCTTCTTAAATAAGCAATTACGAATATCTTTTAAACGTTGCGATCAAGTACCTACACGGAAAACATGTCAAAAATGTTTTTATTTTTATTTTGCTTTTTTTTTGACATGAAATTTAGGTATGTTTTCTATGGAAAAAGAGTTAGTGTCGAGTTCTGAAACTAATTTTCTTTTTTGAGCCCTTTGTTAACGTTTATTATGGAATGACCCCAATGTAAAATATCTTATTTTCAAAAATATGTAAATATTTTTTTTGTGTTACAATGTCGCTCCTGAAATTGTACTTTTTTTAATCCGAAATTAAATTAAATTCTTTTATTAGGACAGAGTTCATCCAGCAGTGGAAATGCATGAACCATATGGAGGCATTAAACTAACCTCAACAGCGTAGCTCGGTCCCGCCAGTCCGCGTTCCGCCTGTAAGTTTTCGCCACACTGCTGGCAGCTAGCACAGCGAAGCCCACCACGAGGAACGCCTTCGCTCCTGGTTTCGAGCACCACATGAGCTGGGCACCGTAGGCTGTTATGATCACGCTTCCGACACTGAGACAAAAAAAAAACTAATTGTATTTCAATAAGCAACGCACAAGCTAACCTTTAAGGATGCCCGAACCTTCTTTTTCTATGACAGATGATCGGTGATCACGTGATGCTTTCTATAGAAAACTAAAGTGTCGGGCGCTATACGTCCCATTGCTGGATACCAATAACTGTGTTCGGGTTTGGATTTTGTTAAAAGTAATGTTTTTTTTAGGGAATATATAATTGGGAATGGCGACGAAACACTAGTTATTATCAACGAATTTTGGGTTTGATAATTATAATTTGCTGTAAATTAAGTTTATAAAAACGCGTCTGAGTCGCTAAAACTAATCAATTGCATTATCATAACTACTGGAAGAATTTTGTGATAAAGTAATTATGGAATAAAATCCTAATTGTACGAAATACTCGATAAAATCTGTTCTTAATGCCGGGGCCACACTAACGGCAAACGCCGGAATACGCCGTTCATTATCGCGATAGTTGACACTTTTCATTCGGCCACACTGGGATTATCGCGATAATCAGCAGCATTTCCCGGTAGTGTGGCTCCGGTATAATATATGTAGACATAATATATCTACAAGAAACATACCTTGGAATGTACAAAACTCGCTCAGCAATAACAAATCCGACAGTGACGAGCATGTTGCTGGCCGGCACGAAAGATATCACCAGAATCAGCAGCCCGATCACGGCTGGTGTATGTCTCTGGACCTATGTAAAAGAAATAAAATTATACCAAGATTATTCAAGAATAGAAGAAACGAAACACACATGAAATAAAATGAAAATGCAATAGGTAGGTATATAAATAGGAAAAACTTATTGTAGATATTTGCACTTCATTTTTCTTTTAGTTACTTATTAATTTGTCATCGTTACCAGTACAATTTTGGCAATGGGTTAATAGTTTAACCGGTTAACCCCGGGTTAGTGGGATGGTGCAAATGAACTTAGTCAGTTTAGTTTATCCTTTAGTACTTGTTAGGGTTCAGTAGCCTAAATTACAAAAAATGAAACAATTATAGTTTCCTCATGTCCGTCTGTCCGTCCGTCTGTCCGGCCATCCGTCCATCCGTCCATCCGTCCGTCTGTCTGTCAGTTCGTTCGTCCGCCTGTTTGCCCGTATGTCATAGCCAATTACTTAAAAAAATATAATGTATATTTGAATGTAATTTGGAATATATGATAGGTGTATCTTGTAAGTCGCGGAAGTTAAAAAGTTAGAAATATGTAACTAAAAGTGAACAAAAAGAAACCCAGTAGGTAAATACCAACGTCATTAAAAATGAAGTTAAGGTATCATAAAAAAATATTTGATGAAGTAAGTAAAAATTTTAAAAATGTAATGAATGACAAACAAAACTTGTTGCCCTTTCCAACATTGCGATTGTTGATTGCGAGAACGGCAAGTTATTTCTTGTTTTTCATTCAGTTGTGAAATATCGAAATTTTTATTGTGAAAGCTCAATTGCAAAAGCGGACTAACGGCCTGATTCGAACTTTAAGATACGTCAAAAATTTGCTAAAGATACGATATTGATCGGATATGTCAGTGTCAAAAGTGACGTTTATGTTTGAAGAAACGTCATTTTTGACACCGAAATGAAAAGGGAATGGTTTAAAATATCTCTTTTGGACCAACTGGTCCTACTGCTCCTGTGAGGTAATTACCTGTAATAATATCTTGCACATCTTAGGTAGAGTCTGCTCGGAAAGAGAAGAGTCGTGGAATATAATTGGGCCCCGTGCATTGGAATGTACGACGACTGGACGACTCTTCTCTTTCCGCATATACTCTACGTACAGTATGGTCAAAGTGACGTGCTACCTGCATATCCGCTATACACCGATAGCTCAACAACAGCATGGCTCCTAAGGCGGCGCAGGTGAGCAGGTTCCGCGGGTCCCAGGCGCTGGTGATGATGGGCACGGAACTCATCTGCCAGTCATGGCTCAGGGTCCAGGGACACAGCAGCAGCCACCAGTTGAAAGCGGCCAGGTAGCAGAATGTCATGAGCCTAGACAAGAATAAATAATAGTTTACCCCAAACATGGATCCTTCACATACTAGCTAATTCCTTTACATCCAAACCGATCTTCCTGATCTTCGAACTAGTGACACAGAATAAGTAATAGTACTACCTTAGAGAATATAACCAAACGGAGTGGTCATTAGCATGCGTTCCCCGCTGTCGAAAATAGGCGGCCAATGGTCAACCACATGTATGGACTGACGTTTATCTGACATGGCTATTTTGACGTTACGTATACATTTGATGTGCCCCTCCCCCGCAAAAAACGGCAGACTATTTTGTACCAAAAATTATAGACATGGCGTCTCCGTTTGGTTATATCCTCTAAGAGTAGGTACTACCGTACAGAATGGACACTTCCTACAAAACCGAAGTTTGACAGCGGTTCAGGGACGAATCATGATATCCCTTTCTAACTTACGGCACTATCCCTTTCGGCTAATTAGGGTTGTCAAAATTCAAGTCATTATCTTATCTGTGGTCGTGCACCCAAGAGACATCAAGTTGTGTCAACCCTAATAATTGCTCGGAGCAATGCTTAGCCGAAAGAAGCCGAGTTTGCCCGAAGTCAGGAGTGTCTCCCCACTGCTCGTGATGGTTCGTTGACGGTTTTCGCTTCAACGAAACGAAACGTAGGTACGTAAGGTTCAGTAGGTTCAGAAAACGGAGTTTTTAAAAAGTCGTAGCGCGTGTTGGAACACAATACGGCTGCCATAAATTTAATTATGAATCCTGAGGACTTTCTCGAGGGACTGTACCGAGGGACTTTCGCTCGATGGAAAAATTATCGAACATAGGTCTAAATGCACTTTAAAAATTTGTAATAAATTAAAAGCTAAAAATATGAAGATTGTTTTTTAAAATCAGCAATATCATGTTTGAGGGAACGATACGATTACTTTTTTTTTAAGTAAACGTACTAAAAACTAAAAAAGGATATCTGCGCTCTTGGGCACGCACCTCCATCTCGCTCACGCTTACGCTTCGTGAGAGTGAGAGATGAAAACGAACTTACTGGGCCTTAACAAGTTTTGAAGTTGTCAACAAGTTGAAAACTAGTTTTTTGTTTCAACTGCGCGCGCACCGTTAACGGTGAGATGCTCAATGTCAACTAGTTGATTCACTCAAATATCGACTTTATTGCTTGGCGTTAGAATTTCATTTTATTACGTTAAAAATTAACTACCTAGTTAAGTAATAAATTCAACCTGATAAAGATAGTTTATTATTCAAGTAGGCATATTAAAATGCGCTTATGAACGTCAAAGCTACACCGGCTCCAACCCTACACCTCTGCCTCGAGAACATTTTAAGTCCCCCCTCAATTGGAGGAGGGTATCCCAATATGGGACCGGCAACAAACTCGGCGGGACTCATCTTTTCAAAACAATACATCTTATAATTAACAAGCATTACGAGTAAATAAGAAAAAGTTACCTAACAAAGAAGCTGGGATGGAACGCCGCCGGATTGTCCTGGTTGGAGAATGCCGGCAGCGATCCCTGGAGCAGCGACAGCCGGAAGGAAACCAGCAGTGCCATCGACAACATCACCTTCACCGTCCGCATTGTTAGCCTAGTGCACTTCCCCATCTCCAGAGTACTTAGTGACCTAAAGGAAAAACCAATCATTAAATAAGTAACCTCAAGAAAGCTTGTGTTGGGGCATGTTGGGGGCACTCAGACAATAACATAGACTTTAAATAAAAAGTGCGAGTCGGACTCGCCAACCGAGGGTTCCGTACTTTTTAGGGTTCCGTTGCCAAAGGGTAAAACGGGACCCTATTACTAAGACTCCGCTGTCCGTCCGTCCGTCCGTCCGTCCGTCTGTCACCAGGCTGTATCTCACGAACCGTGTTATAGCGGCAATAGAAATAAATCATCTGCGAAAATTTCAACTCTCTAGCTATCACGGTTCATAGGATACAGCTTGGTGACTTACAGACAAACGGACAGACCGACAGACGTACAGTGGAGTTTTTTGGGTACGGAACCCTAAAAACATAATATAATTATAATGACTGTATTTTCAGCAGCGCATTGTAGGTATAATTTACGGCTTAAAGTTTCGTTAAGCCCCCATTGAACAGTCTTCTTCCTCGCGTTATCCCGGCATTTTGCAACGTCTCATGGGAGCCTGGGGTCCACTTGACAACTAATACCAAGAATCGAGCCCCGATTGAACAGTAAGAGCTTCAAAGGGACAGCCATACCTAAATATATTTTTAAACAAAGGGAACGATGGTCAGCAGAACTGTCCCTTTGCAGTAAAACTGCCCGATAAGAAATATGTATTCGTACATTCTAACATCTTTATCAATTCAGTGTGTACCTAGTTTAAAAGCTAGTTTCTCTCTGGACTTTTAGTGAGACTTTAAAAGCAACCGTTTGGCAAACGTTCTTGTTTTACTTCCATTGTATAAATAAAATAAAGTTTCATGTCAGGTCAAGTTAGAATAAGTCTCTGGGTGTTTCTAGTGTACTTACCATCGAATTTTGTTTATTTATTACATTTTAAACGTTTACCTATAACCCACTTAGCTAGAATCAGACCAAGCTAACTCTGCGTGGCATTTTCAAGAGCAAAGTGTGGAAATGTCATCATAAATATCAAATTCCTATTAAGTGTGACGTTTACAATGATACTACCACACCTTGTTCTTTCAAGGTCGCAGCGTGCAGAGTTAGCTTAGACGGACTTTAAACACATATAAATAAATAAAATAAAAAAGCCTTTTATTTCGAGTCCAAGTTAATTACATTATCTTAGTCATCTTTGTTAAGCAATTATATAATTTAAGTAAGTACCTATGTATTTTAATTATGCCAATTTAGAATAGAATAGAATAGAATCTCATTTAATCAAGTAGGATTTTACAATATCTTTTGCATCGTCAAAGTACATAAATAAATTAAAATGAAATTAAAAAATAAATAACAGCTTACAAAATACAAAATTCAACAATTACAATTTACCGATACAAATACATTTCATAACAATTAATTCATTTATTAATAGACGGCCATGCATCTTTATCATTAATGTAATCTTCGACTGTGTTATTTGTTATTTGTTAAGTCAATTTTTAACCTATTAAGTAATTTATTAGAATATTATTATTTCTCTATTAGGTTCTTGTCCTTCACAAATGGTTGGTGGTGGTGGTGGTGGTATATTTTAACCATTTGTGAAGGACAAGAACCCCACATCGGGTGAAGGCCGCCTCCATGGACAAGAAATTTAAACACATACTTACCTACATAGAATTTCATGCAAACGTATTCAACCCGTTAATTGTTATTTAATATCAACGTAAACACATATGTGGCTTTCCATTTGAGAAGGGTCCGTATGCTCCACGTGCATCGTGCATAAAGCCAGGAAAAGTCATTATTCACATGAAGCATGAGGACCCTTCTCGATATAGAAAGCCACATATGACCTTAGACATAGTGCGACATAAAATAATAGAAATTAAATAAAATGGAACTAAAAAAACTCGCTATTGTAATTGCCATGTTTAAGCATTTTACGTCAAAAATGTGACAGTTACGTAGGAAGTGGCGCCCTCAACAATTTTCTACAGTTTGTTAAAATTTCAAAAGTTCAAATCATTAAATGACCTTTATGAGTAAAGTACTTACTTCTTCATAAACGGCCAACACTTGTAGAAGTCGAACACCAGGTTGATCAGAAGGATAGTGAGTCCGGTTTCCTTGGCCAGCATACTTAGCGCCCCAAGCATTATGCTTAGCCATACGCATTTCTTGTTTTTCGATGGTCTGTGAACAGTGGATAGCATTAGATCTTAAAGTATTATTTTAGTCACCCCTAGAGAACTTCTTCTTCTTCCTCGCGTTATCCCGGCATTTTGCCACGGCTCATGGGAGCCTGGGGTCCGCTTGACAACTAATCCCATGATTTGACGTAGGCACTAGTTTTTACGAAAGCGACTGCCATCTGACCTTCCAATCCAGAGGGGAAACTAGGCCTTATTGGGATTAGTCCGGTTTCCTCACGATGTTTTCCTTCACCGAAAAGCAACTGGTGAATATCAAATGATATTTCGTACATAAGTTCCGAAAAACTCATTGGTACGAGCCAGGGTTTGAACCCGCGACCTCCGGATTGAAAGACGCACGCTCTTACCGCTAGGCCACCAGCGCCTAGAGAACCTGAGGCCTAATTTTTGAGCACGAAGCGCCACCCGCAAACTCGGGGTTAACCGGTTAAACCGTTAAACCAGTGTCAAATTGTACTGGTAACCATGGTAACTCCAGGTTTAACCGCTTAACCCCGGGTAAGTGGAAAGGTGCAAGTGGCGCTATCAGTGCTGAGGAAGGGTCCACGTTACGCTACTTGTCGTTTGAATACTCGTAACTGTGTCGGCTACCTACAGGACAGGCACTGCCTAGTGTAGGAGCCATGTATAATCTACTCTTGGTTTATGTTATTCGAGTACCTGCTTATGCCCTATGTTTAATACTTATGCTCAATATCATATATGTACTGAAATAAAGATTTACTTTACTTACTTTACGTTGGCAAGGCGCCGCATAGTTATCTACGCGCGGGGCGGCCACTTAATAACTTAAATGCAATGAAATGTTAGAACCGAATTGAAAATAAATACCTGTGATAGAGTAGAAGCGACGCAAGGAAGAGTATGCAAGCTAACACGTCGGCTCTGCCCACGACACCAGCCACCTGTAGATAAAAAATATCCTATTATAAAAAAAACATAAGATTATCGCTGAACGCTGCATTTTTTTTTTTCATGTGCCTCCTGTTTCCGTGAAATAATATTTCCATATACTTGGCAAAGATTGGAAGCAAATAAGGCACAAGGATAAATTCTAATGGCGTTACAATCTTCAATTTGCTATTAATATTTTGTCTCAATCTGTCATTTTGACTTATGTATTAGTAGGAAAGGGATAAAACATACATATATGTATTACATATAAGAAAGGGATTAATCGATTAAAATTCCAAAGCCTTTACGAGCTGGTATGGTAAAATAGTTATTTAAGATACAAGTGCAGAAAAGAGGAAATTCGAAAAGAGTGGTGATAAATTAAAACACGACCAAAGGGAGTGTTTTAGATCGACACGAGTTGTGAATTACCTACTCGTACGTGTATCGTAAAACGTTTTACAGATGTAATGAGTGTTTTAGATCGACACGAGTTGTGAATTACCTACTCGTACGTGTATCGTAAAACGTGTTACAGATGTAATTATGGCCCTTTAAACTTGTGACATACGCACGGAAAGTGATGTTTCCCGCACTAGGGCGGGAAAGTAGGACCATGTGTACCTACTGTAAAATATTTTTCCACGGAACCTGTTACAATTCCTGAATCGGTATAGTTATGTGGGAACACTCGATTGACATCATGTGTTTTAACAGAAACACAGAATTGTTCTCATAAGAACAGTTGCGATCGACTGACACTCTGCGATTAAACAGAGAAACAGGACGTGCCCTGACAAGGGCAGTTTTATGTTGCTCTGAGAAGAACATTTTACGTCGCCCTGATAAGGGCAGTTTGCGTGCTCTGAGAAGAGCAGTTTTATATTGTCCTGAGAAGGACAGTTTAATATCCGGAGCCTGCAGCATCCTCGTCGATCTCGTCGTGTCTTCCAATCAGCGAGCGCGTAGCAGCGAAGCGAGGCACGGCGATCCGACGACGCGATGTTTACTCCACGGCAGCCGGCGAGCGAAAGGACTGTCTCGTGTGCTTCTTTCATGCCTCCCGAAGGGAGGCATGAGATGCCTTTCCATCCCTTTTGGGGATTTTTGGCGGTCTCTAATCGCCACCCGTAACTACGGGTGGGTCTATTTTGTGCCCTTTTTCTAAGGGCGGGGGCTTCGTGGCCGTAACTAGCCATTTGGCCTGTCATGGCTTTTTTTTTTTTTTTTTTTTTTTTTTTCATTTTCTCTGTCTGTCTGTGGCTACTTGGACTGCGGGATCCTTAGCCACTGTCTGGCGTGTCTACTTCTCTCGCCAGTGCTCTAGGGAGCTGGCGTGATCGGCGGCGGTTATCCGGCGGGCGTGTGTGCAGCGGCGCGATGCCCTGTAGGTGTTGGTGTCTGGAGTGGTCGGCGCGCTCGAACATTCTCGACGATAGGTGGCTCACGAAGGCGTCCAGGCTCTGCCATTTCAGGCCTCGCTGAATATCTACGTTTCGCACGTAGCGGGGGGCATTGACTATGGTGCGCAGCGCCGCATTCTCCTGCGCACGCAGTCTTTTCTTGTGTGTTTCAGCCACCAGGGCGTACCATGCGGGAGCTGCGTACGTCAGGCGGGACCGTATATAGGTCTTGTATACCCCCAGCTTCGTGCGACGGGGGAGGCTGCTGCAGAGCACTGGACGGAGCTGGACTCGAGCGCATTTCACGCGCCGGATCACGTCGTCCACGTGGGGCTTCATGGTTAGCCGCCGGTCGAGTGTTACGCCCAGGTACTTGACCTGCGGTAACCATTCGATTTGTTCGCCGTGCAGGCGAAGCGGCGGTGGCAGCTGTTTGGTGTGGCTGGAGATCAGCGCCTGCGTTTTGCCAACGTTCACTGACAACCTCCACCTGGAGAGCCAGTCGGGGAGTGCGTCAAGGGACCTCTGGAGTTTCTTGGCAGCGTGCTTGAGATTGATGGACGCGGCGAAGAGTGCCGCGTCGTCCGCATAGAGGCCCAGCTTGACGTCTCCGACGACCGGGAGGTCGTCAGTGTAGAGGGCGTAACAGGCCGGCGAGAGGACGCTGCCCCGGGGGACGCCCGCGTGGATCGGGTGTTCTTCCGAGACGGCGTTCTCTACTGCTACTCTGAAGCGGCGGTCAGTCAAGAAGGAGGCCACCACCTTGACTATCCGCCTGGGTGCTTCGGTCTTCGACAGTTTGTAGATGAGTCCCTCGTGCCACACTCTGTCGAAGGCCTTCTCCATGTCGAGGCAGACGGTTGCTGTGTACTCCTTCCTGTTCATGGCCGCCGTCATGAAGTGAAGTACTCTTGTGAGCTGCAGGGTCGTTGAGTGGCCTTCTCGAAAGCCGAACTGCTCTGGCCTTGGCTCGATGAAGGGCTGGAGCTTGCCCAGCAGGAGCCGCTCGAACACCTTGGAGAGGGTGCTGAGCAGGGTTATTGGTCGGTAGCTCTCCGGTCTTCCTCTGTCCTTTCCGGGTTTCGGCAGCATTATCACCCGACCAAGTTTCCACGGGGTCGGGTAGTGCCCCGAGCGCATGATCCCATTGAACAGGCGCGTCACCGCCACGACGGAACGCAGTGGCAGGTGACTTAGTGCCGCGTTCGGGATCTGGTCGGGGCCCGGGGCTTTCTTGTGTTTGCAGCGACGGAGAGTTCGCTGCACTTGGCCGGGCGTGAAGAAGACCGGGTCGTCTTCTTGTCTGAAAGGACTGTCGCCGGCGGTCAACTTAGTTTTATTCCAGCGCGGCACGCGCCGCGCCTGCGCAGTGGCACGCGCGCGCTCTCGCTCTGGCACGCGCCCGCGCACCGTATATCTCCATCTCACTCTATTGTAAATACGTCTCTTTCTTGCTTTTCTCAAATTGTGTATAAATACCGTGAGTTTTGTAAATAAATTATCATTCTTGTACATACTACAAAGTGTTTCACTTCTACTACTACAAACCTTCTGATACACCAGTAGCCATAGCTTGCTATAGTGGTGACCACCGACTCTGGACAAGAAGGATCACAATCAAGAAGATGCCTCCCGACGATGAAAAAAAAAGCGATGCCCCGGAAGAAGCCAGCAGCCTCACCAGCCCATCTCCGGCAGCAGCACTTCTATCTCACGATGTGGCGGCGATATCACTCTCCCTGCGCGTCCCACCGTTCTGGCGAGACCAGCCAATACTCTGGTTCTGCAGTTTCGAGGCGGCAACGGCAGAGCTGAAGAGAAGCCAGGCGCAGCTCGCTCAGATGGTTATCGCGCAGCTAGAAAAACAAGACATTCAAAATATCAGCGACCTCATCTACTCCCCGCCCGAAGATAATTACTACACCGCCATCAAAAACAGACTCATCTCGGTGTACGAGGAGAGCAACAGCGCGCAGACCAAGAAGCTGTTATCCCAAGTCGAGCTCGGGGAGCAGAAACCCAGTCAGCTGTTACGACGGATGAAGACGCTGAACAAGGAGAAGTTTCCTGAGACAACGATACAGATGATGTGGCTTGATCATCTCCCGCCACACATACGCTCCGTGCTCACCGTCAGTGAAGCGTTCAAAATTAAAACGACGTTAGAGGACCTCGCGCTGCTCGCCGACAAAATGTTGGAGCACACGCCAACATCAGCGTCGCACCAAATCGCCGCAGTTTCTACTCCCGCAGTCTTACCACCTTCGCTACCAACACCTCCACCGTCTACGTCAGCTCTCGACGCACAGTACCTCATCGGCGAGATTAGAAGGCTATCGCTCGAAGTCGCCGAGCTCCGTTCGAGACCGCGCGAAAACTATAATCAACGCTACAGCCGCTCGCACCGCCGTTTCCCATCGCGCCCACGAAACCAATCGCAAGACCGAAGCCCACGCAGCCGCAGAAGCTCGCCGATGCCGTATTGCCATTACCACCGCCGTTTCGGGATGGACGCTCAGAAATGCGCACAGCCGTGCAGCTTCAAACCGATACCGGCAACACCATCAACAGCGGAAAACTAGACGTAACGCTGGATGCGGCGGAAACCGGCGTTACAACAAGATCTCACCGCCTCTTCGTACGTGACCGAACCAGCAAGCTCGTTTTCTTGGTTGACACGGGAGCCAACATCTCCGTCCTGCCAAGAACACCCGGCACGAAGGCGCAACCCCTACCCTTTCAACTGTACGCCGCCAATAATACAGTTATTCCCACCTACGGCGAGAAGACGCTGGAGCTCGATCTCAACCTACGCAGACCATTCCGGTGGAAGTTCATCATCGCTGCAGTATCGAAGCCAATCATCGGTGCAGACTTCCTGGACTACCACCACATCATAGTCAACATCACCAGGAGGCGACTAATCGACGGCAAAACCCTACTATATACGAACGCACAACTCTGTACCGCAAACATACCTACCGTGCGCAGTATAGACGTGCAACAGTCGTACCACAACATACTTGCCGACTACCCTGGTACAACTCGTCTCACCTCCATGAAGCTCAGCCCGAAACACAACGTCGAGCATTTCATCGAAACAACCGGACCACCACTTCACTGCAGACCACGTCCGATTGCACCGCACCGCTACGAACTCGTGAAGAAAGAATTTGCCAACATGATGGAACAGGGCCTATGCAGACCAAGCAAAAGCCCTTGGGCATCACCTCTTCACGTCGTACCGAAGAAGAATGGCGAATTACGTGTGTGTGGCGATTACCGACGGCTTAACGCAATTACTAAGCCCGACCGCTACCCAATCCCACGCATACGTGATTTTACCTACCAACTCGCCGGCAAACAAACATTCTCCACCTTGGATCTCAACCGCGCCTACCAACAACTACCAATAGCAGAGCAAGACGTCGAGAAGAGCGCCATCATAACTCCATTCGGCTTATTCGAGTTTCCAAGAATGTGCCCCGGCCTAAAAAACTGCGGACAGACATTCCAACGCTTCATACATGAAGTACTGCGCGACCTCAACTTCGTGTTCCCGTTCGTTGACGACCTACTTATCGCGTCAGCCGACAAAGCTACGCACGAGAAGCACCTACGCGCCGTACTAAGCAGACTCGAAGACTACGGTATCACTATCAACCCGTCGAAATGCGTATTCGGACAGCCATCGGTCAAGTTCCTGGGCTACGAAGTCAGCAAAGACGGCATACGACCACCTACCGAGAAAGTGCAAGCAATCATCGACTACCCTAAGCCGAAAAACATCGATGAGCTGCGAAGATTCCTCGGCATGCTGAATTTTTACCGCGAAAACATTAAAAACGCCGCGCAAATTCAAGCACCACTCTGCAAATACCTACACAATGCGAAGAAGCGCGACAGGACCGAAATCAGCTGGGACGGCGAAGCTGACGAAGCTTTCGACGCGTGCAAAGCGAGCATCCAAAACGCCGCTTTGCTCGCGCACCCCTCCCACCACGCCCCGCTAGCAATATTTAGCGATGCGAGCGACAGAGCCGCGGGAGCATCGCTAAACCAATTCGTGAACGAAGCTTGGCAACCACTTGGCTACTTTTCTAAAAAGTTCTCCGATGCCCAGACCCGCTACAGCACATTCGACCGTGAACTACTAGCAATATACCTCAGTACGAAGCACTTCCGGAAGATGTTCGAAGGACGTGAACTTATAATTTTCACCGACCACAAGCCGCTCACCTACGCATTCACCAAAACAAGCAATAACAACGAATCACCGCGCCGCACCCGTCAGCTGTTGTATATCAGTGAATTCACTACTGATATACGACACATACCCGGAACGCAAAACGCCGCTGCAGACGCCCTATCTCGCATCGAAGCCATCGCATGTCCATCTCCTATCGACTACGAACAACTAGCAAGAGCGCAAGAGCGAGATAGCGACACCATCCGATCACTCGCACAGCAAGACAACCTATCGATGAAACAAGTCACAATTCCCGGAACTACAGTCAAACTCTACTGCGAAACATCGACGCCGCACTTACGACCTTACGTACCCGAAGAGCATCGCCGTGCCGCTTTCAACGCAGTACACAACATAAGTCATCCTGGAATTAGAACGTCACGCAAACTCGTCGCTCAACGCTACTTTTGGCCCGGACTAAATGCCGATGTAGGCAAATGGGCAAAAGTCTGCGTTCACTGCCAACGTGCGAAAATCCAGCGACACACTGCAAGCCCTATTTCAAGTTTCCCGCCAACTACAAGGTTCGAGCATATACACGTCGACCTTGTAGGACCGCTACCTACTGCCGCCAGCGGACACAGATACCTACTCACTATGATTGACCGCGCAACCAGATGGCCCGAAGTGACACCATTATGCGAGATCACCGCCGAAGACGTCGCTAAAGCTCTATACGAAGGCTGGATCTCCCGCTTCGGCTGCCCCGCTACCATCACGACCGACCAAGGACGGCAATTCGAGAGTAGAGTATTTGCGTCACTCACCCGCTTACTCGGCATCGAAAGAACCCGAACTACGCCGTACCATGCCCAAGCGAACGGTATGATTGAAAGGTTCCACAGAAGTCTCAAGGCCGCACTCAAGGCCAGGCTACAGAACGACAAGTCATGGATCGACACAATACCTAGCGTTCTACTTGGACTACGAGCCGCACTACGCACAGACACCGGTGTAAGCCCAGCCCTACTCACTTGGCTGCAGTGAACGACTACCCGGCGAACTGTTACTACCTACGCGCGATGACGTCACCATGGACTCCGACTTCGTGGAAAAACTACGAGCGACCATACACAGCCTAACACCGACAGCAATGATTCCGCATGGCAACAAGAAACCTATCTTAGTGCATCGTGACCTTCAAACCTGCGAACAAGTATTCGTACGAGTTGACGCCGTAAAGAAGCCGCTACAAGCACCTTACGACGGACCCTACCGAGTACTAAAACGCAACGACAAAATATTCACTCTGCAGCTACCTAATCGCCAGATGAATATTTCGATCGACCGCTTAAAACCCGCATTCATCATCGCAGACACCGAGCAAGAAACACCTACGAGTACAACGGACATACCTACAACCTTAACGACCGCAACAAATATACCTACAGCTACGAGTTCAACGAAAACGCCTAACATACCTACAACGACGAGTACAACGATCGCAACGAAAATGCCTACAGCTACAACATCGAACAAAACTTCGCAACCGACTGTACCACCGAGTTTACCGACATCACAACAAAACAACAACAACCAACAACAGAAAAAAGGCATCCTGAAACGAAGAGATGAACCAGACACAACCACGACCACGCAAGTACCTACAAGCACGAGCACAACACGCCGAGGCCGCACTATTCGCCTGCCGGTACGCTTCGCTTGAGGGGGAACCCTGTGGGAACACTCGATTGACATCATGTGTTTTAACAGAAACACAGAATTGTTCTCATAAGAACAGTTGCGATCGACTGACACTCTGCGATTAAACAGAGAAACAGGACGTGCCCTGACAAGGGCAGTTTTATGTTGCTCTGAGAAGAACATTTTACGTCGCCCTGATAAGGGCAGTTTGCGTGCTCTGAGAAGAGCAGTTTTATATTGTCCTGAGAAGGACAGTTTAATATCCGGAGCCTGCAGCATCCTCGTCGATCTCGTCGTGTCTTCCAATCAGCGAGCGCGTAGCAGCGAAGCGAGGCACGGCGATCCGACGACGCGATGTTTACTCCACGGCAGCCGGCGAGCGAAAGGACTGTCGCCGGCGGTCAACTTAGTTTTATTCCAGCGCGGCACGCGCCGCGCCTGCGCAGTGGCACGCGCGCGCTCTCGCTCTGGCACGCGCCCGCGCACCGTATATCTCCATCTCACTCTATTGTAAATACGTCTCTTTCTTGCTTTTCTCAAATTGTGTATAAATACCGTGAGTTTTGTAAATAAATTATCATTCTTGTACATACTACAAAGTGTTTCACTTCTACTACTACAAACCTTCTGATACACCAGTAGCCATAGCTTGCTATAGTTACTTGGATTTTGTTTTCAAACAACAACCTTTTTGTATGGCTTGTTTGCCATGAACAAGCTACATAACGAGTAAAACGTTTAACTTACTGAGCTTACTTTGGAACTAGGTCGATCGCGATAAAATTATCCTCAATAGAGATAATACTTTTGATGCGTAAATGACTATTAGTAGCAAATACAATAGAGATTTTTTATTGTTATTGGGAGCTTATAATGTCCCACTGCTCGGCAAAGGCAAACAATAGAGATATGTTTAACATGTAGAGCAATTAACTGAGAAAGATAATTTTGAACGCCAACTGTATAGATATATATTGGAAAAGTATTCCATGGTATTTTTTTGGCACGTTGTTTCATCTGCTACTATTGATGCGGACTGTACAACAACTAATGACTCATAATGGCCTGCGTCATTAATAATCTCTCGCGCCCCGCATGCGGGTTGCGGGTTCCTATCGACCAATGAAAATGGTTCCCCTTTTGCGGGCCCTACGGCATTCGTTATTGAAATCTCCCGTACCCCTCGTGCGGGTCCTCTCGATAAATAAAACCGAGCCTTTAGTAAATCTTTGTAGAAGTATTTGTCTGATCAACATGTTATTTTTTGTTATTTTTAAACAGTTACCTATTTTTATATAAAGTATCATTTAAATTCTAATGGGTGATACTTAAACTGTGTCCAAAAAAATTTTTTTTTATAAACGGTTTTATTTTTCACATATTATTACATATATCAAAAGTACATACAAAAAGCAATTTTTTGATGCATATGGTCAAGCTTAATACCCTCAGGAAAGGTAAATAAAATGAGTACATAAACGGTTGTGACAAAGTGTCCCTCAGTCGTAACATTTCGGCATTTTGGTGGCCAACTCGGCTATTTTGATTTATATAGTTTTATTTTAACATAGCCTAAGTCACTCCTATGACTACGACAAACCTAATGACAGCTCAGACGTTGAAATCCATCAAACTATAGAGTAGAAGACTAAAGGCTGTAGAGCGTGACAAAGAATTCGATACACATCATACATACATACAAGCGAAAAACATTATTTTTGCTTTGGCAGTCGGGCAATAATAGCAAATGATCTGTAGCTAATAAAAATGCATTTTTGAAAAGTGCATGTGCCTCTAAATTAATCAAACGAATTAAGAATGACACGACCACGTGTCTATATGTCACGAACGTGGACTCAAAAGTCCATGGCGGTGACAGATTTTTGAGGCCACGGTCGTGATAATTTGGAACATGTTCGATATTACATAAACATTTCCTTTAATTTTGCAAATGTTAAATAATTAGCTTCATCTGCAATGTATGAGGTATATCTTATGTTACAAACAATAACGTGAAACTGCAACTTGCTTTTAAAACTCTAACACGGCGGTGACGCGTTAAGGTTGACCGTTTTTTAAAATGAACACAAATAACTAATTTTCGACAAAACTTCTCCCTTCAGCCATTTGTAAACCTGACAACAACACAGTGTTGCTGTTGTAAAAAAACTTTAATAAGGCTGCCAGTAGTAAAGATAATTTTCTACCGAGTACCACATGTTTATATTACCACGCGTGGTGGTGACGCGAAAACTAATCACAAAATGTATGTTGTTTAAAATTATATAAAATCGTTATAAATCCATACAATTTTTAAACAGTGTTGTAGAATAAGGATTAGTGTTTTATATTTGATATAAATTATTGCAAAATCACTTCATATTTAAAAAAAAAATCAAATATCACAAAATCTGGGGAAGTCACACTACACGGTCCGTGACATTTCGCACTTGTAATTTTTTTTAAATATGTTTCTAATACTCTTAGGACAATACATTTAGGTTGACCTAAAACTAGAGGTAAATTGCTAAGTATATTTATGTAGAGTTTACTTATTTTCACAAAAATACATGCTATTCTTACGTGTTACACAAAAAATGCATAAGAATAAGAATTACCCTAATATCAAAGAAAAATACGTTTCTGGGGGACGACTTTTGACTTCGAGCGCTCGATTTCGTCACACGAAAGTCTGTGGAAAACGGCGAATTGATAATTTTGAAATACAAACAATAGATATTGGGAACCTGATGGTATTGACCAAATGACCACTCGTTTTCAATTCTATTATGTAGTAGAATTTAAATGCTTAGTAGTGGAGATATATTGAAGGGAAAATCAGGAAATCGAGCACGTGAAATTCAAAAATCGGCCCCCTGACGATTACAGTTGTAATCTTATAGCTATGCTGTGATTCAAATTAGTATAATGGACGTTGCACTTAACCTTTCGGAAAGAAAAATTCATAACACACCGTAAAGGTCTGTCTCTGTTAAATGATAAATGAGCGAGGGGGACGGTAGATGTAAAAGCACGCTTTGTTTCCATGAATATGAAATTTTATTTCCCTCCTGACGTTTGTTTATTCTAAAAGTCGTGTTATTGCCATTCTTATGGCTGTAATGAATCTCAGGTCGTTTATGGCCATATAAAGGGAGAGCTAGACACGAAAAATGGTATACTATAATGAGAGCCACAAAACTTAACTAGACAGGCATAATGCGCATTTTTTTTTAAATGCAAAAGGTAACTAATTTTTTTAATCAAATTCCTCATTGAATCCGTTTTTTGTAGTGAAATAAGCAATGTCCCACTTTTCTCGATTTGGGACTACAGTACGCCGTTGAACAACTACCCGACAGCGCCCGCAACTAGTAATAAGGATAGTACCCATCAAACTAAGAGTAGTTTCGTGGCTCTTACCGTCATATACCATTTTCCGAGACTAGCTCTTAGTTTTAATAGGTTACTCGAAAGCTCGAGGGTTTAGTTCTTGTAGTTAAGTACTAGCGTAACATGACGTCAATTCATTAGTAGGTACGAAAAATTTCATATTGCATTAGTACGAATGTCTTGTATAATTTGGGGCGATATGCGATGGTTCAATGTATTTTTCGTTAACGATTATCTTAGGTACACAACTATTCACATTCCTGCGAGAAATATAAACTAGGTATATATTTTTTACTTACAAATTAAAATAAAAAGAAATATTAGCATTCATTAGAAAAAAGAAATATCGAATTTAAATTTTGCAAGTTTAAAAATATATAAGTAATATATATGAAAAGAGTTAAATTAAGTAGCAGAAATGAATTAAGCATCCTTGAATTATACCATGATACCAAGCAAGCTTCTTCACATAGTAAAATATTTTTTCTATAATTTTTTGGGACCCCGCCTTTAGTCAAAATTTTACCCCTACCCCTACTTAAATCAATCTGTAAGTCATAAAGACAAGCTCTGCAAAAGGAAATTCTTTATCACCATTTGCCCTATAATTAACCCAGATAAGCCCCAAACTAAAAACCCTTTCCACTGGATTATTTGTTTTTTTTTTTAATATATTGTCACTACAAAAACAGTAAAAAACCGCGTAACAAGAGAGTTACAAGTAATAATAAAGTGACGTATATTCTCACCGCTTCAGTATGTACAGGATGCACAGCGAACAGTAGCGCCGCAAGCAACGCAAACGGGCGCTGCAGTCGCGCGACTGTGATGCATGCGCGTGCGACTAGCGAGCAACAGATCGCGTGCAGCACTACGTTGCTAACGTGATACCACCACGGCTTTAGGCCGGAGAGCGCGTGGTTCAGTCTGAAACAAGACAAAAGAAAAATTTAATAAATCCGACAGCGTATCCAATCAGGAAATCAGGAAAATTTATCTGAGAATCGTTGCTAAACTATATAGATTTTATTATGTCTGACCATAGTCTGATGGGTGAATAATTGAAAAAAGATAAAAATAAAGATAGTTTATTATTCAAATAGGCAAGTAATTTAATGCGCTTATGAACGTCAAATAAAGCAATTTTTTTTGGCGATTTGTTAATTTTATTTTCGCGATTTCGGCATAGGCCTCATAATAAAAGTTGCTCAGTATTTAACCTATAAAGTATCTACGCAGAGTATGAACGGTGGTTAAAATTTCACGTCTTGTATCTGCTCAGAATCACGGTCACTAAACAACAAATAATACGTTGAGAAATCACTTAACAATTTTGACATTGAATTTATCATTGCCATGTTTATATTTTATTCATGACATGAATGTGTGAGGCTCCATTTGTAGAATCAAAAAGAAAATACCCCTAAAGTACCACTTCAATATTCTTACGGGTATCATTACGGTCTTCTTAAAGTCACAAATTATTTCATACGACTGATGGAAATACTTATACATATATAATAAATATAGGGATAACCTTTGCAAACCTTTAAATTTTTGCTCGTTTCATAGCCTACCCATAATAGCTGCTTTGTTACTGCACATCGTTGTATGGGGACCTTGCACTTTGAGACTATGCGCTGAAACTTGGCACAGTTGATTCTTAGCTGGTCTTGAGCAGATACAGACCGGGAGCCGTCGAGAGCCACCTCTCATTTAGTGAGGGGGGAGGGGGAAAATTCGACGCTGCCGCGCTTCACTTGGAGCAACATTTCTCTAAAACTATACCTATTAGGGAATGTAATATATCATTTTCGGATAAATTAAGGATGAGGAATCTAGTTTTGGAACAAAAACAATGCACTTTCTAACAAAAAAAAAGCATAAAGTAGAAAAGACTAAAAAACGTATTTTTGATTTTTTCATAATTACCAATTTTTTTTTAAAGTGTAGCAGGAATCTGAAAACAATAAATACAGTCGTCAAGCTACACTTATTACGTTTAAGAAAATATATAGTTTAATATACAAAACTGTTGATAAATGTGAGATAAAAAATAATATTAAGCGTGGGTCAGAGTGATCTCAATACAAAATATTATGAATGTGGGAAAGTTACTTATAATTTGTTCTACAATCGTTTATTTTTCTTGTTTTTCGTAAATAACTCGTAAACGGTAGCCCACAGCAAAAAAATATCTTTTACGTAAATAATCTGTTTCAGATTTCTTATAAAATAAGTACTACTGTTTTTCGGTACCATCAATATTAAAAAAAATATTGAAGGGAGAAAATAAATACTTAGGTCCCCTTTTTTAGTCATTCGTAAATAACTCGTAAACGAAGGCCAATAGTAAAAAAATTTTTAGTACATGAATAATTTACATAAAATTTCCTACAAAAAAGGTCATTCGAACTTTTTCGCTAGGATCAATATTAAAAACGATATTAAAGAGAGAAAATAAATTCTAAGGTCCCCTTTTTAAATATTGATCCTAGCGAAAAAGTTTGAATAACCTTTTTTGTAGGAAATTTTATACTAATTATTCTTGTGTTAAAATATTTTTTGCTATTGGACATCCTTTACGAGTTATTTACGAATGACTAAAAAAGAGGACCTTAGTATTTATTTTCTCCCTTCAATATTTTTTTTAATATTGACCTTAGCGAAAAAAAGGAGCACTTATTTTATAAGAAATTTGAAACAGATTATTTACGTAACAGATATTTTTTTGCTGTGGGCTACCGTTTACGAGTTATTTACGAAAAACTAAAAAATAAACGATTGTAGAACAAATTATAAGTAACTTTCCCACATTCATAATATTTTGTATTGAGATCACTCTGACCCACGCTTAATATTATTTTTATCTCCCATTTATCAACAAATTTGTATAATAAACTATATATTTTCTTAAACGTAATAAGTGTAGCTTTACAACTATATTTTTTGTTTTCAGATTCCTACTACACTTAAAAAAAAATTGGTAATTATTAAAAAATCCAAGATACGTTTTTTTGTCTTTTCTACTTTATGTTTTTTTTTTGTTAGAAAGTGCATTGTTTTGGTTCCAAAAAAAATTCCTCATCCTTAATTTAATCGAAAATGATATATCACATGCCCTAATAGGTACAGTTTTAGAGAAATGTTGCTCCAAGTGAAGCGCGGCGGCGTCGAACTTCTCCCCCTCCCCCCCACTAAATGAGACGTGGCTCTCGAGGTCTCCCGGTCTGTATCTGCTCATGACCAGCTAAGAATCAACTGTGCCAAGTTTCAGCGCATAGTCACAAAGTGCAAGGTGTCGTGCACTAACAAACTAGCTATAAAGTATGAGCCATTATGCACTAACACTACTTTAAAATCAATCTGAAATCGAGATTTGTTAAAGGAGCATTCCTTCCTACAGTTTACAGGTCATGTGGGGAAAGAGAAACGTAAGTTTCTTTTGCTCGGGACAAGAGAAACAGAATAAGTTTACCTACATGATTGTCTTGCCCCAGTGGTCTTCTTGTCCCATCTGACCTTACTCGTATTTAAAATGAGTCGCAGGGCGTTGAAACCTGTTGCCTTCCTATGGGTACTAGTACATATATCGGTTAAGGCAAAATGGAATATTCTAAAATAACTTCTGAATAAAATATTGAGGCCACAATTATTTTTCTATAGTCATATATTACCGTGTGAGTACACATACATACACATACACAAGAGCCCTGACCTCCTGATCGATGTATATACGTATTTAACGACAGCCGGAAAATTCATTTCAATTTATTTGTTGCTCATATACATTAGTTTCGTGTCATTAAAAGGAAGGACTATTTACACACTTAGACAAACTTGCCGTCGTGCGTTTACATTGTAAGTAAATATTTAAACACGACACATGGGACAGGCAGAACAATAAATAAATAAATAAATGAAAAAAAAATAGGTATATATAATATGCTTTTGCAATGACTGATGACTAAATAATGACAACGAATAACTGTAAAATAGTTTTATTTATTTGTGTGATGACTTGATGAGTAGGTATGGATATTTATTCCCGTGATATGGAAGACACATTTGTTCAAATATATATCCATATTTCTGTTATAATTACATTAATTACTTATTTTAAGGTCTCTTTTTTATGCACAACTCACAATTTAGCATAGGTACTGTGAGACTATTAAATTGACTGGCATAAGATAGTGTCCAGAGTATTTGATTCCTTCTGTCTTTCGCTAACCTAAAAACAAAAAATATGTCTAAACTCAAATATTGTTAATAGGCAGTAATACCTACTTTTATTGCCCTTACTACGTTTTCAGGATTATAAATCCCACCAAAAACATTTCATGTAAAGTGTTGCCAAGACTAGGCGCATAAAGCTTTTACACTAAAAAGATATCAGATCCCGTAGTAGGTACCAAGACTTTTACTCTGTCAGTCCTAACTTTATAAGCTCTAACTGTATAAAGCCAACATCTTGGTCAAACAGAACGACTTGGCCATTTCGTTGCTGTCATATGAACAATCCCGTAATGACACTTTCAGAATTTGAAAGATCTGTGTTACTACTTTGCACAACAAGTCCACCGAGGGAGTGTTTATGTGACTGCAACGAAACGGCCAAGCCGTACTGTTTGACCAAGATGTTGGCTTTATACAGTTAGAGCTTATAAAGTTAGGACTGACAGAGTAAAAGTCTTGGTACCTACTACGGGATCTGATATCTTTTTAGTGTAAAAGCTTTATGCGCCTAGTCTTGGCAACACTTTACATGAAATGTTTTTGGTGGGATTTCATTCATTTTTGTAAGAGTTGATATACCAGCTAGAAATAGGCTAAAAATGACATATTCGTTTATAGAAAATACGATAATACAAGGTCATATAAACACAGGCATAATTTTAAAACATTGTCCTTACTACGTTTTCAGGATTATAAATAAAATTCCACGAGATAGTTTTTCTCGGGCGCTCAGTACTACAAACCTCAAGAAGAAGGATATTTTTCACGCTTCCAGCTTTCATACAAGCATCATTCTAATATTTAAAAAATCTTAACTGACGAAAACCGCCAACCAAAAAGCGTCATACATTCTAACAGCATCGTTCTGAGGTAAATTGTGGGGAAAAGGGTCTCACGTAGTCACTCACCGAGATTGCCGAGCGTCCGCGTAGGAACCGTGTTGCTTTCATTTATCAGCAAGTTCAAAATATATGTGGAAGCTGTCCTTTGTGCTCGCGTGGGCTCAGAAAAGCAATGGATGTAGGACTTATACTGAATGAAAGTGTCGATAATAATGCATAGTAATTGCTAAATTTAACATAATTAAAAAAAGTGGTTATGTTTAGGTTCAACTGAATTATACTCGTATTTCTTTAGAAGCTTCAAACTATTTAACTAAATACTAAAGGAAAAGACATTTTTTGTATGAAAAACACTTGGACGTTAAGAGCTCCTAACACATCCCGTTTTTGTGAGTAGTTTTAGCCAGTACACTGGCGAACTGTAAAAAGAGGAAGACCTGTGAAGGCTGTGCTGTTGGATATTTCGTAGCAATACTTAGATATGGGACAAAGAATAGAGTCTTAATTGCAAAAAAAATACATGTGATAAAGTGCAATTATAAAGGTAGGTACTTATGCTTATCTCAATAAATGAATATTTTCTACACAAATATACAACTACACAATACATAACCCATTAAAACTTTGTCGTTAGCAACCCAACACAACATAATACTTCTCTTTGTGAACTCTGATGAAAACAGTCGTCTAACAAAACGGTGTCACGCGTATTACCCCGAAATTGTTCCGCGCGGGAAAATTGAACGAAAGATAGAACTTGTAGACCCGATGTTCAGAAAAACGGCCGTCGCCAACACGCCCACCAAATTGGAACACCTTCTAATCAAAAGTTACACCACAAAATTGCAACAATATCGGGTTATGACTTATTTGAAACGTATTACTTTTTTTAGGGATCCGTATTCCGTGTCAGGAGTCAATGGAACACTTAACCGATTAAAGTGATCGAACCATTTTTATGCAGGCAGTAGCACGTGCGGTTTTACTTAACAATAGACAAAGGATTAGCCGTTCGGGGCCAGCTACAAATCGAACGACTATATCTACTTAGTTCGTCTGTTTCACTTTTAATAGGTAAGACTCTGGAAGAGGGTATATACCCGTTTTACATTTTATAACATTTTCTGATAATTCTTATAACAAGAGGAGACAATTTGCGTGTTAAAAATGAAAGTGAAAATTAAAATTTTTACATTATTTGTATTGTATGTACTAATATAATATCGAAATTAACGAATAATGAAGTATGAGTCTGACTAAAAGAACAAGACCTTGGTATTAATAATTAATAAATTTAATAATAAGTACAGTACATTGTCGCAAACAATATTCTGGCTTCCGCTCAAAATGGATGTAGGGTTGGGTCCCGTGGTACTAAAGAGCTCCTCCTCATAGACATGACCATCTGCCAACAAATCCGGCGGAACAAGGGGGCCCTCTCAGCCGCTTGGATTGACTACAAGAAGGCCTATGATTCGGTGCCTCATTCATGGTTGGGGAGGGTCTTAGAGCTGTATAAAGTTGATGCAGCTTTGAGAGCCTTCCTAAGCGCGTGTATGAGGCAGTGGACCACAGTCCTTCGTCAACCAGGAGGCGGGGATGACCCCCCTGACCCGCAGGATTTTATAAGGATTGAGCGAGGAATATTTCAGGGCGACAGTCTGAGTTCCCTATGGTTCTGCCTAGCTCTCAATCCCCTCAGTACCTTGCTGAAGGATTTGGGACTAGGTTGCCGGCTTCGGAGAGAGGGTGAAGTCATTTCTCACCTTCTGTACATGGATGACCTCAAATTATTTGCACCAAATAGCCAAGACTTGTTGGAGCTACTGAAAACCACCGAAGTCTTCAGTAGTGCCATCCACATGGAGTTTGGTGTCGATAAATGTGCGGTTATGCATGTACAGCGGGGGAGGGTTGTAAATTCAACAAATTTACAACTTTCTGAGACAATGTCTTTCAGATCTACCTCTGAATCAGAAACCTATAAATACCTTGGTATGTCACAGTCGTTGGGTATTGAGGACGAGGGTATTAGACGGTCGGTGAAGGAGCGCTTTTTCAGTCGGCTCACAAAAGTCCTTAACAGTCTTTTGTCAGGAGGCAACAAAGTGCGCGCCTTCAACGCCTGGGTAATGCCCCTACTCACATACTCCTTTGGCATACTAAGGTGGACTCAGACCGAGCTGGACGCCCTGGATCGGAGGGTCCGGTCACTGCTCACCACACATCGCATGCTACACCCACGCTCGTCAGTTATGAGATTGTACATCCCACGGAAGTGTGGAGGCCGAGGCTTACTAAACGACAAGGATCTCCACAACCGCGAGGTGTACAATCTCAGGAATTATTTCCTTAACAACGAGTGTGGGATGCATCGTGATGTGGTGGCAGTAGACAGGAACCTCACGCCGCTCTCCTTGGCAAACGAGAACTGGCGCAAACCTGTGGTACTAAGTACTGCGGATCGCAAGGCGGCATGGGAGAGTAAGATGCTACACGGGCGGTTCTACAAGGCCCTCACGGGACCCGATGTGGACCTGCTCGCGTCGGTGAACTGGTTACGATTCGGGGACCTCTTCGGAGAAACCGAGGGTTTTGCCTGTGCAATTGCGGACGAAGTGATGATGACGAACAACTATCGGAAATATATCCTGAAGGACGGTACGGTCGACATTTGTCGGACATGCCGCCGTCCCGGAGAGTCACTCAGGCATATCATTTCCGGTTGTTCTCATCTTGCTAACGGCGAGTATCGGCGATCTATCATCACAGACAGGACTATTGTAGCCAATAAGCCTGACATTGTGATAATAGATCGATCGCAACGTCGGGCCGTGCTCGTTGACATCACCATCCCCCATGATGAGAATCTCGTGAAGGCCGAGAAGGACAAGTCCAGTAAGTACCTAGACTTGGCTCACGAGATAACCGCCATGTGGGATGTTGATTCGACGATCATTGTCCCGATAGTCGTTTCAGTGAACGGTCTAATAGCGAAGAGTCTCGACCAACATCTTGAGAGACTCTCGCTAGGTGGTTGGATCAAGGGTCAGATGCAGAAGGCGGTGATCTTGGACACGGCGCGGATAGTCCGCCGGTTCCTCTCTCTGCAGCCCTGACCACCGGTAGCTTGGGCCTTGCCCCGCTGCTGGCGGCACCCTAGGTTAGGTTTTTTATAATGTGTTTATATGTATTTTTTATCGTTTTGTAAGTGTTTTTATATTTTACTTTTATATTCATATTATAAAAACCCTAACTTAAGACGAAAAATAAATAAAGAGAGTACATAATATAAATGTAAGTATAGTTACATAAATAACAACAAAACGTGTAATGACACAGAACCCTCAGCACACGAGGCCCACTACACTAGGTATCTAAGTACAATTGACTTTTTACATAAAAGCTGATTGAACCACTTTTTAAGGTTATCTAGAAATAACAGGGATTATGTCACGGAATCAACCGCCATAATTCCAAGTTTATGTCTTCGAGGCCATAAGGTTTGATTGGTTCCTTGTATCTTTAGAAAAAGACACTTATTTTTTATTGGTATCCATATGTCGTTTCGTATTTAGAGTGGCTATATCGGGTTATGCAGGGCATATTTTTATGGTTATCCCGAGTCTATTTATTTTTTGTTATGCCACTGAGCACAGAGGTATAAAAGTCCCCACGTAGGTATAAAATAAACCCTTATTTTCTCTTTCCAGTACGTGTACAATTGCCACGTAAAATAGTTAACCTTAGATGGGATACCTAAATATAGTAAAGTGCGGTAGGAGCTAATATATACATATGTAGCTAAAAATACATTTTTAATACGGTAAAACATCGGCAAGCATTATTATTTGCTCGATTTTACAAATCCCGAAGCTATCAACAACAGGTACAAAAACAACCATGGTGCAAGGATATCACTGTACGCAAACTGCATGGACTCACTCCTCGATTGCTTTTTAATAGACCAAGCCGTATATTCTTGTTACTTGCGTGAGCGTCGGCGAAGCAAGCTCTCGGGCTTACCAGTGTAGCGTGATCGTGATAAGATATTTAATCGATAAACAAATTAAATTATAGTGTAACTGGTGACCGAAGAGCTGGCGGCTACCTCGCACAACGTATCAGCATTGCGATACAGCGAGGAAATGCCGCCAGCATCCTTGGTACAATGCCTCAGGGGCCTATTTTAGATTTAAGCTACTTATTAATTTCGTTTAGTAGTACCACTGTATATATATTGAATGCAAATAAATGATTTATTACATTATAGTGTTGTTATAAGTCTCCAACTACAAAGTAAGTTTTTATTTTTGTACACAAAAACCGTTAAGAGTCACGCTTCAAAAAGCTTCGAAAAATTCGCTACAGAAAAGATGCCAAAATGGCTTAAACAAGACTCAAAATATATATGAAAACGGATTAGATTGTATTTCTTACTAATGTTTTATACTAGTGCATCTCAACTCTCAACTTGCCAGCAGGTAGGGACTTCGGGAGAATTACTCAGGTGGCAGACTAGAACCATTAAAAAGGTGCCATAATCAAAATACTTATTTTATCAGCACTCCAATATCACCTACTCGTACTTATTCGGGCATGACTCAGACGCTAAAAAAAAATATTTACCTACAAAAAAAAAGGGTTTACTTGGTTTATATAAAATGGTCCAAGTCTCCCACATAGGCAAGTATCCCGGACTTTCTCTATTCGGTAAGCGTGTGTAATGTAATGGCACTGTGCCGATATAGCCCGGGCGCCGGCGTTGATTTGTTCTACGTGGCCAGGTTTCCTATTAGCAGTCTTAGTTTGTTTTGGAACGAACCGATACATTCTAATTACCTATACACTATGATGTATGTCTGTGGACTTTAGAAGCTTTGATGTTGTGTTTTAAACTCTGATTTTTAGTTCCGTAGAATTCTGACGTTTCCTGGTACTGCCAGGCGAAAAACTACTCCATAAAGTTGTGGTGAGAATAACAAGCGAATATTTTATATCTGTGGACTAATTGTACCTAATTGTTAATTTGTTACTTAAGATGATCCTCGTAAATAATTCGAATGACATATCAAACTGTGCTGATGTCCGTCCGTCCATCTTTTGAAACATGTATATTAGGGCTCGGCTTCCTTTTGAGCGCTAATCGTGGTAACTCGTAGTAGGAAGGCTGAGGTCTTCGTTGTAGAAAAGAAACTTCGTTGTAAAATACTCATATTTATCGTTTATTTATAACTTTACACAGCACACTTTTTAAGCTATCAGCACTTTAGCTATTTACAGTAATATTAGTAGCACCATCGTACAATAAATGACAATAATACACTTTTAGGACACTTTTTGTCATCATAGGCTGTTAAGGTCTTACTCCTAAGGTTGCTCAGATAATAATGGTCGCTTTAATGAGGTGCAAGGCCTTTTATTAGACCATCGCCCCTCCAATCTCGACCACTTCCACCTGTTCGTCAGGTGAGGTGGGCTGACCGGTAGTGACGTCACAATTGTTTAATTATTTTAACTAAAGTAAAATTGGGAAGTTCAATCACCTTACTTTTTATAAATGAACACAAGTAAATAAGAATGCGGTATTATTACTCTTATTTTTGGAAAGCCGCTAACACGGCCATACTGACCAGTGGCTCGTGCTCAGAGACACTTAGTGTTCGTATTAATTAAGTTGTAACTAGTAAAAGTACAGATTGATTTAAAACAATTACAACGGCTCATTGAGTTTACTGCTTGATTTGTATGTCAGATACAGCAGGTATCATATTGTTATTTTTTTTTTTTTTATGAATTATCGATTATTTTAACTTATGTTAACAAAGATTCAACATAATTAATGTTTCTGTCTTATGTACGATCATGATTTTTTTCTTATGATTTTAGATTAATGTTACATTTAACTGTAAATGAATTACACTTGGAAATAAAAATTAAATGTATTTTAAACAGTGTAATAAAATTATTGTTTAGTTCCCGCTAACACGGCTATTTATGACTTTTGCTTCGGTCATTCTGACATCAAGTGATAATTCAATAATAGAATTGATCCTAGGGGTTTGAATGTTTTAATTATTTTCAATCCATTTTAATTCACAAGTACTTTAAAAAAGAAATTTACTTGCTTGTACCTTTAAATTAATGTTGGTTTTTTATTTTTAATATTTTTTTGTATGTTTTTATTTTTGCCAAAGGAAAAATGAGTTTACCGACGCTTCGGAAAGGCTCTGGTGGAAAAGAAGCGCCAAGAAAAACCTCCCGGTTGCCTTCTTTTATAATGCATTTAGTTAAGTTTTTATGTACCTAAGTGTAGTTTTTTTTGACATCTTTTGTCGGTTAATACCGATTATTACGATTGATTAAATTTGCTGAATTGTAAATCTTGGGTTTAGTTATATTTAGTGACACTACGCAGTATACTTCCTATTTACTAAAGGTAAGTGAAATTCTATTAAAATTAGTTCTTTGGTATCTAAAGTGATTAAATGATCATAATTTGTTTATGGAATTTATTGATTCAATATAACTCATTAATATATGAGAACCAACCATGAAGTTTAACGCTTCTAAACAAAGACTAAGTAAGCATCATAAGCTTTACATAAGATGAGAATACTAAAAAAAACTGTGGTTTAAAGTCTCCACCTCATCCAAAAAGCGTTAATGATCAATTTAAAAAATAAGAAGAGAAACACAACACTACACAATGGATTTGCACGATGGGGTAGTTTAAGTGCTTTTAATTTAATATTATATTATCATAAAAGCTATTTTAAATATTTTCTAATAGAAGCTGTTATAAATTTGTTTAAGTTCAAATTAAAGCTATAGTATTTCTTTGATGTTTGGAATGATAAATTGTTTGTATTATTGTTTATACTATTTAAATTTCTGTACTTTATTTCTTAACTCATATTACACATGAAGACCAAACACGAAGTTGAACCTGTCTTGAACGTTGCTAAACAAAGATTAACTTGAATTTAGGATGAGAAGGATCAATTGATGAGCCGAAACTCGTGCTCGAGTAATCGGTTTAAAAATAAGGAATGCTCAGTTAATTTACCAGCCCAGTTGTTGTACTAAATCTGTATGACCGATCCAAACAAGTGGCAGATAAAATAAAGTCTGAGCTTAGGGAACCAGTTAGTTGGACGGCCCAGTCACTGAAGCCCTTCAGATTCGTTACAGCAAGTGGCCGGCAGACTATGGTTCCCATTTATTGAACGGCCCAGTTATTGGATTAATCCCTCTGAACCATCCATATAAGTGGCAACTGTTTATACTTTCAAATCTTTCAATAGCCCAGTTACTAGACTAGATCCTTCTGATGAATCTAAGTAAGTGGCACACACATTACTTAACGTGGTTGTTTTTATAGATAGTTGTTCACGTATGATCTTAAATTGAATTTGCAAAAATTATACAATAGTAAAAGTTCAAAAAGCGATATTCACTCAATCACTCTGTTCGGATTTTTATCTTGTGTGGAATTTTCATATTTTCATTCATGACTGAATATTACCTATGGCATGCTAAAGGGTTTTTCCAAAAAAAAAAATCATTATGTGGTTGGATTGGTAATAAACGGTATTCTTCATTAAATGGTCTCTACATTTTTTTTTGTAATAAGTATCATTATAGCAAAATATTGGCTGTTTTAAAGAGATGACAATATTGTGGTTTTGTACTTTGTCCTTAATGAATCGATTTATGATTTGTCATTTTGTGTTACCATGTAAAGGACATCTGTCAGATTTGGATTGGCTTCATGATAATTTGTAACTTGATAAGTAACTAGTACCTAGTGTAGTTGACTAATACGAGATAAGTAATCATAAATCACAAGTACCTACAACATATCATTATGTCTCCTCTGATCACTTGAATAATTGCTACTTAAATACGTACTTACATAACGTTAAGTTTAAACACTCGTAAATTAATGTCTCTTTTGCATCTTTGTATTTAAATCGGTTTCCTCCTGTTGTAAATCCTGATGTGTGTTAGAATCCAAAAGCAGGGCGGCGCCACAACAACACGTACTTCTACAACAAAACACAGAAATCTGAGGCTACTATTTATCACACATGTTATTTCTATTAATAAAATATTAATTATTTGCTTAACGTACAACTAATGTTATTACAGTACATACAAATAAAGTATGATTAATACTGATCACATGTACCTATATATATATTTTTTAATTTTGTTTATATATATGAATGTAATGCATAATGATATTCATAACATTGCCATATATTAAAGTAAATGTATTTGGAGGTGATATCTTTTAACAACAGTACAGCTACTTACACCGTGAAATGGATCGTAGTTGAGCAAAATAAAATAAGCAGAATTTTGACATTTCTACGTACGTTTTGGTTGTACCGTTTTATTTAAACGTTTGACTCTCAAGCTGTATTCTGATGGATTTTACTGAGAGATATTGATTTACGCGGTATACTAAATGTGCATCAGTTATGTAATTTGATATTATGTTACTTATTGTGGATTAATATTCAAAATTCATACTTAATAAATTGATTCGAAAATATGCGATAAAAATTTGATAATTATGCAACGATTTCGCTCGTAAAGTATGGCGAATTACTAATAAACGTAATATATTAATTCACGTAGAATAAATATTTTGTTAGCGTTGTATAGAATAAATGATATTTATTAACAAGAAAATATGTTTAATTTCTTCATCACCCTCATCATAATATCAGCCCTTTATCGCCCACATAAAAATAGTAGAAATAAATGTTTAAAAGTTGTCCGTTAAATTATCTTAATGTCATTCATAAAAAAAAAATCAAAAAGCTTGTAATCACGGTTACAAATAAGATTGAATAGGTATTACTTTACTATTATCATTCAAGTTAGCAATTCTAGGATTATGTGGGTAGATAACTTGTTTGAGCTATGTGCCTTCATAATTCCATGTTAAATGTTTACTTAAATGTGAGTGGCTGGCGATGTAGTGATATAAAGTTACATTATCTCTTTTTATCATTAGTTTTTGCTTTGCTGTGAAAGATTTTGATTGCTTTTATTACTCGATTACTGTGTGACTTATTGTGTTTATACGGAATTTAGAATGCATTACAAGAATAACAACCACTGGCGATGATTTTAGTAAGTTTTCTTTGTATAGATAAGTATTAAGATGTCCCAGTACCATTTTTGTGGTTACTTTAAGTATATTTAATCACAACGCTCATCGCACATGCATTATTTTTACGTATGACCCCTCATCTGTTTCGTCTGTCCACCCTATTCATAAAAAAATCAGCTTAAAATGCAGTTGCGTGATGCAGGGTCGCGTGCCCCTAAATGTTTTATAATGACAACCTCGGCACAATGTCCTTTTGTGTGTGTTTTTTATTGTCCACTAATGGTCCTTTTGTGATAAAAGATAGCCTAGTGCTTTAACCGATTTACGTGATTAACGATGGTGATAGTATGTTCGATCGTTTGATGATCTGGTAAATCGCCACATGATATTTCCTACTTACTAAATTAGACATGTTTAGAGTATTGTAAATTTAAAGTGTGCCAGATAAATTTGTAACTGATTTAATTTAATTTAAAGGTCCTTTTACATGTCCAAATTTATATATTTACGGCGTGGGGGTACATTGAATCCTGTACGGATATGATGGTCGTTCTTGTCTACTATTTTTACTGGCGATAAAATGTCTTAGAACAGAAAAATACCACTTTGCTCCCTCCGAGCAGGGAAAAAAGGCCTTTTTCGAATAGGTGATGTGAAAATACTATATACTTAATAAAATTAATAAATAAATCATTTATTCAAGCGAAATAACCCAATTTATATCTACAACTTTTTTCTTCTGCCAAACTGCAAGACAGTTTGTTGGCACTGTTGGCAGAAGGAACTCCCTTAAAACGTAGATGGGTAGACTCAGCTAATTGCCTAGTTAATTTGTTAAGTATAATATATCCCGTGCCAGTACCTATGTGCACTGAAGAAGTAGATAAGTTCGCGAGCCCTTACAGCAGCGAGCCGCAAATGCAGTGGTTGTCAGTGCGGGGAAATATTAATACCGCCGGTCACGCGAGCACTTGCGGTTAAAGTTTCCGAACGCCCCGAATGTTTGAGTTGGCGGCTGCGGTTAACAGTCAACTGTGAACAGATACATCAGTGCGTCTTTTTAACCAGTAATATGGCAAAAAGAAACTTATGCTTAAAAGTTACTCAAAGGTTAGTTGGAAGGGATCCCTTAAAGAGAAACCTTATCTCAGGTTGTCAGAGGGCGGGGAAATATTAATATGTACCGCCAGTCACGCGAGAGCCCGCGGTTAAAGCGGTTGCCTCGAATATCCATTTCCTCGAATGTCCAGTCCCTGTACGTCCAATACCCCAAACGTCCAATCCCTTTACGTCCAAAATCCATCCTGGTTGCAAACTGATTCAGCTGCTCGGTCGGCTATTCAATCTTACATGATGAAATCGTCTTCGATTCGAATTGCAAAGGCTTTTGACTGACTGTTTCTTCGTCTATAATATAGTAGTAGGAAATTACTGCAGTACTGGCCAACTTGGCATGCAGGCAGGCATCATTACTTATAGCCTGTCCGATTTCCAAGATCAAGTACGCCATAGATTTACTATGGCGCACTTGATCTTAGAAAAGCGGACAGACTATACCAGTAAGTGCAGTCAGCAGCAGAAGTTGCTATGCGGGCGAGGTATTCAAAATTACCTTGACACGCTCTTATTCTCTTAACAATGAAGTCGCGTCAAGATCATTATTTAAACGCCTCGCCCGCTTAGCAACTTCTGCTGCGACTGTTCTTTCTGGTGCATCATTTTTTGAGACAGCAATATTATAAGTAGGTAATAGCATACTTACCTAAACCTGGGTGTTAAAAATAAACTCTTCTTTGAGTAAGTACGCCTCAAAAACTTTTTGACGTAGCACGGAAAAAATAAAAACACTCCGACAAATTGAGGACCTCCTTCTTTTTTAAAGTCGGTTAAAAACTGTAGACTACCAGTACTATGCAGTGTGAATTAGCGCCTAAGTAATATCATTACATTTATTTAATGACAGCGCATAAAGCCGCACCAAAATGGAACGCAGCCATCGGACCGTCAAGCGACAATGCCGGTGAGTCGTATTTTCTGACGTCCGTGATAAATGGAACGCGCCCGACTGAAGACGGTTCACACGCCGAACGGGCCACTTCTTTCAGAGGGCCTACTGCGCTGCGAGTTACTTCGTTCGTTCCTCTTTGCCTCTCTATCGTTCGAATATGCAAGGACGATAGAGAGGCAGATAACGAAATTTGGATTTTCGATTATTGCGGTAGGCCTTCAGAGCACAGAATAGAACAAACAGTCACCGCATTATTGAGTTGAGATCCTACACCATAATTTAAGGTTCGACTCGCATAATTTATGTTAAATCTTAAGATTTTTTATTTCTAATTATTCTAATTCCATAACATGTCGCCGTGTGCCTGCTACACTGCCACATCTCAAAAAACCGTTTTTTCGAGAAATCGCGTCTCAAAGTTGTAAGAGTATATATAGTTCAGGGTGTTTAATAGGATCTTACTCCTTTAGTTTTAGGTCTATGAATTTAAAATTTAGCTTTTTTTACTCGGAATGATATAACCCTCCTTATGACCACGCCACTTTTTAAAAGAAATGTATACTTTTTAAGACACAAGGCCCGAAAGGCAGCTATTTAGAGTTGTGGCCGTATTGCAGACACGTTTTTTAAAGATTTTGGGATGCGGCCAAATTTAAACACAAAATTATTGGATAAAGGTTACCATGCAAATATAAATAAAAACACCAAAATAGTTAAAATCCCTTTATTTTATCAACTTTGATAGGAACAAGATCACTGTACGCGATAATATGTGTAACTAGCTTAATAATCAGCAACATTATCTAATTATTATTTTCTAGGACGCAACTCAAAAGCTTCATTTAAAACGTGTGCTATATAGCCACAACTCAAAAGGGCCGTCAGGTTCACGTGCGAACGCCGCGGGAGCAGGCGGCAGACTGGCAAGTGGCTGTATTGCAGGGAATCATCTGAAAATTTATGGTCAAATCCATAAGGCCACTTGTGAGAAAAAGGCTCTTAAAGACCTTTTATGCTATGGCTCTCGAAATAAGGTCGTAAATTGAACCATTTTGAATACGAATCTGCAATAATCCAGAAAATTAAAAATTTTGAATTGTGGCCGTATAGCAGGCACACGGCGATGTATTTCTTTAATCTTAAAGTAAAACCAAAGCTGAAAGATTCAGACTGATTGTTTAAGACGTGTAGGTCAGGTACCTAAGATAAATTCGTACCTTGAAATTGACAGGTGATATATTTAGATGGCGGATAACGTTACGGCTAACTACATAATAAAAGTAACTATGGATGTTAAAAGTTGATGTTTTCCAATTCAATTAGTAGGTATTATTTATAGGTAGGTACCACAATACTTTGACTGGAAAACTAGGTATTAGCACGTTTTTTTCCTTAGACTTTACCTCTCTGTTACAGTCAAGAACCATGTCACAGTCTATATACACTGTAACTGTGACCATGTGGTAAAAATCTGTGAATCATATAAAATGAAGGTAACTAAAAGCAAAGCGTGTTTTAAGTAAAAAGTATTCAAATCTGTTTCAGTAGTAAACAATGGAGCGACCAGATTTACCCTACCTGCTACCTGTCCGTTTGCCGAGCACTTTAACACTCCAGGTTGGTTCGATAAACACATTTTCCGAAGGCTTACCGCGAACCACGTTCGACGTATTACCTCCCTGTCACACTGTACATAACGAATTTACAAGTGCGACAGAGAGGCAACACGTCGAACGTGGTTCGCGGTAGACCCTCAGGAGCTAACTGTTACCAGGAGGCCAATTCTGTTTTGAGAAATAGGTTTCCATCTTGTTTTAATACGACCTTTGTGGCTACCACCAGTTTGGCACCGACATAAACGCTATCGAGAACATAACTTACTTTCTATGCATCTCGCTCGTAATCGTATATTAATGCGAGCGAGATGTACAAAAAGTAAATTACGTAGAACGTTACTTTGACACTGTCAGTGTCTCATATGATAGTACATTTAAAAAAAATCCAAAAACTGTATCGACCGAAACCAATTTACCTATCAAATTTTTGTTTGCTATTTCACGAGAATCGGTTGAGAATTGCGAACAGAAATGTACAAACTTTTTGAGAATTGCTCGTTTCATGTCTATTATATTTACCTATTTTTTGTAAGCCTGTTGTGTCCCACTGCTGTCCCATTTTCATGTCTAATAAATAAATAAAACAAAACATAAAAAGTTATGTTGGGAAATACAAGCGCGAGTTATGTCGAATAGATATCAAATTAACATCAATTTGTAAGCTCGAATCGGCCTGAACTATATATTTTCAACGAATTCTCGCGTTTATATTTTTCTCCGAAACACTCGTCGAGCTTTCAATAAACATTTATAGTATTTTATGCAACCGTTAAAGCCGTTTAAAGGGGCCCACTGATTAACAGTCCGCCGGACGGTATCGGCCTGTCAGTTGTTCGAAACTGACAAAATTTTGTTCTAACTGACAGGCCGATACCGTCCAGCGGACTGTTAATCAGTGGGCCCCATAAGAGAGGTCAAAAAAGGCGAGTGGCGTGAGTAACAATTTGAGGCGAAGCCGAAGCCGTTAATGAAGACGCCACGAGTATTTTTTGACTCAGTTAAACAACGTTGCATACTAGTAGTTTATGTGACTGCTACATAATGAGAGGCATTAAAATACGTTTAAGAAACGAACGTTAGTGAGTTTCTTAATAGGATCACACGAGTGTTTTAATGCCTAATTATGTACAGTTACATACACTACTTTATCTAAACACATACTTAAAACTAACTAAAAGATAAACTGTACGTCAAATGGCGGTAAATGAAAACTTTTTTCACGCATGTCACACATCCGTAGTTTTTTTTTATTCCTAGACAAAAGAATGAAGTCCCTATTCTCATGTCACTCGAGATCAAATATCGTGCGGTTTATATTTAAAAAACATACTAAATTGACGTTTCGTATCGATAACTGTTTTAATATCTATGGATACTAGAATAGGGACCTACTTGAGTTTTGACTGCTGTTCCAAATTTAAACTCATAACCTACAAAAATCTATAACGTTATGTACATTAAAGTACAAATGTTCCTACTACCACAGATAAGAAAGTTCTCATAGTAAAATTGGTTGTAATAAAGCTTGTCATTTCCTACGGTTTCTGAACGCATTATAGAGCACTAAATTAGTGCTCTATAATGCGTTCAGAAACCGTAGTCATATGTCATTAAATGACATGTGTGTAGATAAAATACTATTTTAGGTTGTATAGTAGAAACAATTGCTTCATAAGTCAGAAACGCGCATGTGACACCCTTAATCCACAACATCCATAGACTACGAAAACCACTTAGCGTTGCTTGTTAGTCCCCATAGGCTACGGTGGCCGAAATCTAGAAAACAACTGTCTAAAAATTGAATTTAGCGCGGAGCAAGTACCAGGGCCTCATGAGTTACGAGCTTACGAGAAGGTGTCGTTTACCAGCCCGCCGGGCTGCGTACCAGTATTATGAAGGTATCGCGGCTGTTTGCGTATCTTAGCTTTTGGTTTGGTTTGTTTGTATGATTCTACTAGTTTAAAGTATTATTTTTGTTGACGCGTAGAAAAAGTATTGTATACAATAGTGATATGATCAAGCTTTTAAATCTCGTACCTTACTTAGACAACTCAGCAAGCTTCGTTGTCTAAACACGGTACTCGACTGAAAAGCTCTCTATTATATCACGATTGTATAAAATACTATTTTCTACGACAAATCACTTACATTGAAATAAAATTGTAAATTTAACGAATATTTTTCATTCAAGAAGTAGCAAAGAATGAAGGGTACGGGCGGGAAAAGAATGAATGGAATAAACAGGTTCACTCATCTGTCAGAGGTCAGAGATGACAATTAAAATTAGGTTGGCAACAATGTATTTCATACAATATTTTTTAAGTGGTGATTACACGAAGTATCGTAAAAGTGCAAAAAAGAAACTGCGTGTATGCACAAATACTTTTTTGGGGAATAGACTAAAGACTTGTCTTGACAACTATAAGATAGGGGTTTAAAGGTGTGTGCACAACCCTTTAAATGACAAATAAAAGTACGGGAGTAGAAAAAAATATTTACGTACTCAGTTTTAGTCCTTTCAAATATCAAATATCAACATTTATTCAGCAAATAGGCCACAAGGGCACTTTTACACGTCAACATTGAATTTACATACAAGCAAAAATAATAACAAGACATTAACAATTTTATAAAATCCAACTAACAATTCAAACTAACGTATTACAATTACTTAGAGATGTATATGGTCTCTTAATGTCGAATTACATAAAAATACAGATACAAAACACAAAAAAAAATCTATAATATTTAGAGGTGTAAATGTCTCTAGGTGTCAGAACTATAAGATTATATAGTTTATCAAATTATCCTTAGAGATGTATAGGGTCTCCAAGAGTCAATATCCTGTATAATTAACACATTCATTAAGAGAAAAGAAACATACGAGAGCACAATGAGGCGTCTCACTGTAATTAATTAATAAAAATAAAGTTACTAAGTATAATAGCTCGTGTAAGCTTAAACAGACCAGTCTCCACAAACCGCACCCGTTCACGAGTATAACGCGTATCTCAGCCATCGCCTCCCTCAACCTCCATTCGGGAAAGTGGCGACCCGATCAACGACGCCACCGTAAGCAAAGACTTTTAAGCGAGCATGACATGTTCAAGCTACCGGCCTATATTAATATTAAAATAGTAATAACATGTAGCTGTAAGACACAGCATTTTGTGCTCGTGTGTTACATAAAAAGACAGTATAGCATCACATAATTACTAGCCTAAATTGACTTAGAGATGTAAAGGTCTCTAAGTGTCAAAAACATTAAAAATATAGGTATGTACAATCAAAAATAAAATAAATAAATACTTAGAGATGTACCTATAAGGTCTCCAAATGTCCAAAACTAAAATTAAATTAAACAATATAATCAAGCGAGAACATGATTGTCTCATGAGTCAATTCTACTGAAAACTAGCATATTTAATTCACAATGTAAAAAAAAACAATATTTATGATTTAACTCTTATTATACTAATGAAATCAAGCTACCGGCTTAAAGGCATCTCTATCATTTATAAAATCTTTTATACTGTAGTACGCCTTACTTAACAAGGAGCGCTTAATGTGCGACTTAAATTTATGAAGTGGTAAATTCACTATATCAGTGGGGACTTTGTTATAAAAACGTGTACAGTTCCCGACGAAAGACGTACTAACCTTACGGAGGCGGTGGGCGGGCAGTCAAGCGTGAGTCGGACTTAAGAATAGAAATTGCGGGTAGGCTGTTTCAGGGCCTCAAGTCACAACCGCAATTGTTTACGTGAAACGTGGTGTGGATAGCTAGTGCGAAGGTCGAAGCCCAAGCTTTGTGTGGGGCCGAAGGCCTGAAGCATCCGAGAGAGGTGCGCCTCCACGCAAGGTCGAATGATGAGCTGTAGGAGGTTAGTGCTCAAACTTATAACAAATAATTGGTTTAAGTAGCTAACTGAGAAGGCAGAGTTCGGCCTTCTCTTCGTTCGATCTTGAAATAACAGAGATACGCCTAACCAACGCAAAAATACTGTAGGCACTATATTTAACTTAATAAAAAAAATGGTTAGTTTAGAACAAATTTACTAAAGTTATTGCGTAACTAGTCTGATAGATCAGTTAAAAAACATGGAAATGGGGCGTGGTGCCCCTAGCCAGCCGTGTGTTCCAAGTTGTACTTAAGAACTTCGCTTTGCGCGCTCGTTCGGAAATGTGTGCAGTACGGAACCCTTGGGACGCGAGTTTGACTCGCACTTGACCGGTTTTTTCAAGTAGACACACTACTACCTATTTAACACACACCGACACGACACTGAAGACACTGAAGGACACTGGAGGCTTTAGTCATTTTTCCCTTCTTATATAACATTTATTTCGGTTTTCATAAATAATTCACAAGTAAAAACCAAGCAAGACAATTTCCGAATCTTCCCGCCATGTTCAAATGTCCGAATGAGCCGCAATCAGCCGCAGGGAAAACCGCTTTGCCGTTTTTTTAATCATTACAAGGCTGCAGCTCCTTTGCCACGGATTGTTGCCGTTCTTTTGTTCGTGATGCTGCCGGAAAGGAGTAACATTGCGGCTCTTACCCCTTTTTAGGGTTCCGTACCCAAAGGGTAAAACGGGACCCTATTACTAAGACTTCGCTGTCCGTCCGTCCGTCCGTCCGTCTGTCCGTCCGTCTGTCTGTCACCAGGCTGTATCTCACGAACCGTGATAGCTAGACAGTTGAAATTTTCACAGATGATGTATTTCTGTTGCCGCTATAACAACAAATACTAAAATAAAGATTTAAATGGGGCTCCCATACAACAAACGTGATTTTTGACCAAAGTTAAGCAACGTCGGGAGTGGTCAGTACTTGGATGGGTGACCGTTTTTTTTTGCTTTTTTTTTCGTTTTTTTTGCATTATGGTACGGAACCCTTCGTGCGCGAGTCCGACTCGCACTTGCCCGGTTTTGAATTTTTTGTAGTCTTATCATATAGTGCTTAGTTGTATGAAGTAAATACATCAGTGAATTAGTTTAATGCAATACTAGATAAATTCTAAGTCTTACAAACATGTTATTAAATAAGCCGTACATCATATTATACTTAATAGGTCAAATTGAAGTAATATTTATTTGTGATTTTTGTTCTGATCTCAATTTAGTTTAACCAATATTACCCAACTAGCAAAATAGTCGTATAAGAATTGATTTACTCAGCCTGTAATCGTATAACAGCCGAGTTACGGTTGTTGAAACACCAATATATCGTATAATAGCGGTTAACTCGACTATTTAGCAATTTTCGCTAATTAGTGCTATAATCATGTCGTATAAACGTTTATAGCACTATCTTTTAGCACTTTTATTCCACCTTTTAATAAATGCTGAGTTAGCGCTACTAAATCACTTTTATTCAGCATAATTGTAACAGCTATCCTACCATACAAGTGACATTCTATTTTTCGATGAGGTAAATTGTAGCTCACTTGGTACCACAAATTCGGTCGGACACAGGAACCAGCCAACACAGGATGTAGCTGACCACTTTTGATTTTTGATGAATATTTGTACCACTTTTTTGCCACTTGCGCAAAATTTGCCAAGTTAAGCCACGGCCGTCCAAGAGCAGTTGAAGCTGCTAAAAGTCAGCTACCCCTACAGAGTAGGATTTTTCTATTTTTTTATCAGGTAGGGTTTCATGCAGTCGGCCACCGGACTATAAATCCATAAACATGGCGACATCATGTGCTATAAGTGTAGCAGTAAACGCAGTTACTCGACTTATAGTCGAATTAATGAGATATAAGAGAAACTAGATCGTGTAAGCAAATTTTTACTTATTTTAATTAATATTTTTTTATTGAAATTTAAGAAAATAGACGGCCCATGAATATATATGAACCAGTGCCTTTGGTTTTATCGATAAAGTATTTTTCGCGCTAGGTTTTACTGTATTACGTGTACTTACAGACAGTAAAAACTTATGTACACAATCACGGTAAAAATAAATGTCATGGATGACAGCAGTAAAAAAATACTTAAGTACCTTTTTGTTTTATTAGACACGTGAAGACGATTAGGCCTCAAACATAATAAAATAATTGTAATATAATCGCTTACCTGAGATCGTTTTTAGCACATATTAGTTGAATAAAAGCATTTACTGCACTCTTACACATTTAAAATGCCGAGTAAAAGCAATTCGGCTACTTTTACGAAACATTTTTGCTGAGAAAAAGCAGTGCGGCTGCTTTTATAGAACACTTTCACTGAGTAATAGTAAATTGCTAATGTTTATAGAACAAATAGTCGAATAAAAGCACTATCGTTGCTATTAAAACACTAGAAGCGCTTTTATCCACTTTTACTCAACTCTTGCAGCATCGATTTGCTTCTTATACAGCGCTTACTCGATTTTTATAACACTTTTAGTCTGTATAAGTGCGCCTTTTCGCGTTGAGTAAACGCTTACAGGACTTTTATTCGACTGTTTTTACACCTTTTATAGCACCAAAAAGCGAAAATAAAAACGTGCTCTCAACTTTTATAGCACATAGATTTGCTAGTTGGGTAGTTACGTTTACGTGCTGACGTGATCGCTTGGACAGGTCTCCACGGAAGACCAGCGTCAAGATACCTGAAAGGTAACTTGTCATCAAGCTGAGGGGAGACCTATTCAGTGACGTTTATGTTTTTACTTATAAAAGTGTTGTATTAATTTTAAGCAATACTGTAAGCGTCCTGAATATTTTTTTTTTCTTTCTTTTCTAATAATAATAGACGATAAGTTATTAGTTAGGAACACGATACGCGGCAAAGCACAGCCGTCGGTGTAATAAATTACGGCAAAACTTTATTTTTCCCATAACCATGGATACGAGTAGGTACCTATAGAGATCGATTCACATGATCTGATAATGCTTAATGTTCTTTTTTTACGAATTGTACATAAATAATAAAACTGGTCGTGTGCTGCCCTTATCCAAATAATCCCATTGACCCGAGTGCGAAATAGTAAAGCGTCGAGTTACAAACAGGTAATCATTACTAAAACTGATATTACACTTCATTATAATTAATTAATTGTACTAGACTGCCCGCTACTTCGTCCGCGTTGAAGTTGTAAATCTATTCGAAGAAGTGCAGTAGGTACACATATTATAGGACTGTGACATAGTCCCACCAATATCGCTGTGAGCAGTACCTAAATCTTAAAATGGGTTCCGCTTAGGGTTGCAAATAGAAAAAAAAAACAAATGTTTTTTTTTCAAATTTATGAAAAAAAACCTGGCACCATGGTTTTTTTTCTAAATTCGTTTTTTTTCAGATAAACAAAAATATGCCACAATAACGGTTTTTCGTGATTTATTTATATAAGTAACTTAAAACTAAGTAATTTTTGGGGAATCCCTGAATTCCCCGATGCGGCGACGAGAGGCGTTGGTGTTGCCAACAGTAAATTGCGATAACTACCACTACAGATTTCATTTATGTTGTTATTAATCAAAGTTGTTAAATTAAATTGGTTTAATGGTTAACATAAAGTCTAAAACAAGTAAAACAACCGTATAAAAGTATTAACTGCCTTGCAAATTTTGAGTTTTCATACTTTTGAAAAAAAACGTACTCCAGAAAAAAAAAATTTCATGTTTTTTTTTTCAAGTAAAAAAATCCGTTTTTTTACAACCCTAGTTCCGCTAACTTTACCTCTTAACTGCAAATAGCACTACAGAAAGTTCTTTTCCGTTATTTATCTGCCGACGGCACCTAACGACCGTTCGACGTGTCACGTACGACATAAATCTCCGCGAGTTCTTTGTCGCGGCGCTGACAACTTAACAAGGTTGTCGGATCGTGATGTGTTCCTGAGTATCAGGTAGATGATTACTGTATCTATTAAACCACGTGCGGTGTGTAACAGGAGCAAATGAGCGGTATCCAGACGGGATGATAAAATCGGTCGGTCGAAATAAGAAATGAAATTGGCGTCAGTCTCCAATTTAATCACCAATTTTAGATTTATGGTGATATTAGAGCTCTCTAAATTTAAAAAAATGCCCCAGAACGAAAATACTGGCGTCACAAATTGGTATTCTTGCGTCCGCACCTCATTTTATCGGTAATATCGGTCATTATCGGCGGTTGAATTCGGCGAGCCAAATTGGCGTTTGCGTCCGCTCGTCCTGATTCGATTGGGCAATTTAATCAGATTGGCGAAAAATTGTAGTCTGGATACGCCTTAAATTTCAAGAATGAATTCTATTTAACGTTCGCATGGGGGCCAAGTGCGGCGGCTGTGCAAAGACTTGTCGGCGCGCCTATAGAGGCTTCTGGTGACCAGAGCGCCACTATTTCGCACAGCGTATTAGTATCCATACAGCGAGGAAATACGGCCAGCCTTCTCGGCACCTTGCCCGTTGACGGCGATCTGGGCCAAATTTTTTATCGGTTGGTTTTTTGTACTTAAATAGTATTATTACGTATATTATGTTTGTTTATTTTTTCTTGTTTTTCAGTATTAAATAAACATTCGCATTGTTGTTTAGAACGGCCTGCATTGAAGCTTACGTGTCGGTTAAACCAAGAAACCAGGATCTACGGGCTAAAAAACAACGCTTTATTACCTACGACCATGCTGCATGCTGGCAGCCAATACACAGTCACGCGGCGCAATAGGGAATATTACGCAAAACTCGGCGTAGGGGGCACCACTACCACTATCCATCACAATCTGGGGGTCTACCGCAAAACAAGAAAATCGAAATTTCGTTATCTAACCTCTCTATCACTCTTGCATATTCGAGCGATAAAGAGGCAGATAACTAAATTTAGATTTTCGCGTTTCCCGGTAGGCCCTTGTTAACAAACCGCCTTGATGCATCAATGTCATATTTTACTGTCTGTAAAAACTTGTCAAAAACAGTTTAAGGTGCAGAATGTATAAGTTACTCTAGGTTTACTAGCTAGCTTAGTGCTGCACTCTGGCGGCAGAATATTGCAGTAATATTTACCCCCTATTAGTTGTGTGTTGTGTAAAGGCCTGATTGTCATTCAGTTTATATAACGTGACTATTACCCCTTCGAGTTAATCATTACAGTTGAGGTAATTCCATTAAAATATCATCGATTACCTATCGAAATGAAAAGTAGGCAGCTCCCGTGACTTATTTGAGTTATGAGAGCGTATTCAGAACAAAAAATTGAATACCAGTATAATTCCAATTCAATATGGCTACAAATATAATGACCACCAAAAAATACTTTGGTAGGGAGACCGAGGTGAGTTGTGACAGAGGAGAGTTGTGACATTGTCGGTTTTTGGGAATCTATTAACTAAAACCTAGGTCACAATAGCGCGCGTTTGTTAGTTCAAGTTGCGAGCTAACAAACGCGCGCTATTGCGACCTAGTTTTTAGTTAATGGATTCCAAAAAATCGACAATGTCACAACTCTCCTCTGTCACAACTCACCTCGGTCTCCCTACCCTAAATAAAAAAATCATGATTTCCAAAAAAAAATTACTGAACACCAAAAAAATAAGGCCTAAAAATACAAAAGTACCACCGTTTTAATTACGTCTGCACTTCAAATTGTATTCAAATACCAAATATATTGAATGATCACCAAAAATCATTAACGATCACCAAATCTTGAACACCAAATTAATGCGATATTTTCACCTAAATAAACCACTATGATTACCAAAAACCGGCCAAGTGCGAGTCGGACTCGCAAACGAAGGGTTCCGTACCATTATCTATAAAAACGGTCACCCATCCAAGTACTGACCCCGCCCGACGTTGCTTAACTTCGGTCAAAAATCACGTTTGTTGTATGGGAGCCCCACTTAAACCTTTATTTTATTCCGTTTTTATTATTTGTTGTTATAGCGGCAACAGAAATACATCATCTGTGAAAATTTCAACTGTCTAGCTATCACGGTTCGTGAGATACAGCCTGGTGACAGACAGACGGACGGACGGACGGACGGACGGACAGCGGAGTCTTAGTAATAGTGTCCCGTTTTACCCTTTGGGTACGGAACCCTAAAAAAACGTATACATATTACCAAATAAAGTAAACTGATGCCAAAATTACTAGCCCCTCCCGCTCAACCCCCCGTACCCCGCACCGCATACCTACCTAACCTACTTTTCTAGTAGCATTTCGTTATGCTACTAGAAAAGTAGGTTAAGCTGCTATCAGTTAAGTGGGTTAGGTTAGGTTAGCACTGCGACCCTTACAGAAACGAAATGGTACTAGAAAAGTAGGTTAGGTTAGGTAGGTTTGAACAGCGACCTTTACAGAAACGAAATGCTACTATAAAAGTGGATTAGGTTAGGTTAGAACTGCGATCCTCACAGAACCGAAATGCTATGCGAATTTTATATTTTTGGGTTTACAATGATTATTTTGGAGTAATTTGCTTTAATAGGATAGAAAGATTAAAAAATTTGGTTATAATTTTACATTAAAATGGAGTTCAAATTTTGGTGGTCATTTACTATTTTTGGGTTTACAATGATTATTTTGGTGTCATTTTCTTTAATAGGATAGCAAGATGTAAAAATTTGGTTATCATTTCACATTAAAATGGGGTTTGAAATTTGGTAATCATTTACTATTTTTGGGTTAATAATGATTAGTTTGGTGTCATTTCCTTTAACAGGATAATAAAATGTAATACAATTGGTAATCATTTCACATTAAAATTGTGTTATAATTTTGGTGATCATTTATTATTTTAGGGTGGTAAAATAGATTTTTTTGGTATTAAATTTTACTAAATCTGGTGATCAGTTAAATAGCAGCCATTCAATATGCTTTAAACATCGGTATAATAATATTAAAATGGCCGTGTTCGTGAGCGAGCAAGCGGACTCTATTAACACGTTTTCGATCTCATTCTAATATGTCATTGCACGTTTGAAAATAAGGCCCACGCTATCGGGAACGAGGGTACTTTATCAAGTGGCTTGTTTATACGTTCGATATTCGGTGTTCGATGTGCTTCGGGTTTACTCGACTGATGAAAAATGTTCTGATGCGTGTAGCGATTTTGTACTGAATCAGATAACATGCGGATATGCAATAATAGGTCTTCAGTCTATGGACTGAAGACCTATTACCTGTTCCTACGGGAAAAGGTTTTAGAATCAATTCACAAACCTTTAGAAACACTTAGTGTCGAAATTACCAGGAAATTACGAGTAAGTAGATCTGATTAAGATGTCATAAAATGTGTAGGTACCAATCTGCTTTATTGTTTTCCTGTGTCACAATTGTTATATAATTGGTAAAACCAATTTGTCAGTCAGTGAGAACCAGGAAAACTATACTCATCATTTTCTTTTGGGTGCTACTACTAATGTAAGACAAAGATAGTATGATTCTCTCTGTCTATGATTGAAATGAGACAGTCCTTTGACAAACTATAGTTGTAACAAACGACAACGATATTCATTGGCAAAAATGCGTCTGTGTTTTTTTACATATTCCATAAATCATTTTTTTAACATGCAGATACGTCTGCGAGCGGTATTCCAAATTTTATATTAAAGGAATAATGGAAAAATTACGCTTCCGGCAGGACTTGGGAGAGCTAGCGCACGGATTGCGGAGGTTGCGGGTTCAAGTCCTGCCGGAAGCGTAATTTTTCCATTTTTTCCTTTAATATAAAATTTGGGACATATTCCATAGTTTTGGGAATTACCTATCTCAAAGTAGTGGAGCTATTAAATTTATTCAGTCTAGGTACCTACTCATATAACTCACAAATCCAATTGTTGTACCAAAATAAATTGGAGTAGTGACTTTCTTTTAAATATACTCATTAAATCCTCTGTGGCCACCGTGACCTCGGATAAGTATGTCATATTATTTAAAACAGTGTTTTTCAAACTTTATGGTGTCACGGCCCTTTATGATCACTAAAGTTTTTTCGCGACCCCCAAACCCCGTTTCTACGTTTTTCTATCTAGTTCCAGTACCTATAACAAATTTGGAACCACAGTGCACAGACCAGTGTTTGGAACGCACCTTTCTATCATTCACTCAGTTACATATGCGTTTTGGAACGCACCTTTCTATCATTCACTCAGTTACATATGCGTATTCAGTGAATAGGCATACGAGTATGTAACTGAGTTAAATTTTAAAACAATGCCTTGGCTTGAAGTCTCACATCGAGCTAAAGTCACTTTAGTCATTAAATATAAGTTCTGTCTAATTAAGCGATTCCAGTGCTAAATATTACACTATAGGCTCAATTTGAAATATTACATTAAACGCAGACCATTAGCAGTCGAAATTTCCGATCCGCAGGATTTACTAAATGCGAACTAATGTTCATTGTCCGGAACTATTGCGCGGTGTAGTCGTAGTTTTAATTGCAGTATTTAGTGCATTAATGGTTTGAATTTACTAGATTTCTATTTTCTTGCAGGAAACTGACACTACATTAATAGTACCAACACTCTCAAAATTCCACTTAGGTACCTACCTAACCGTACCACAAATGTTTTAAAGGAAGTTATTGTCGTTATTAGGAGCCCATTGTATAGTTATATGGTTTATAAGGAGGCAATAAGCAAGCGAAGCCAATGCTAACAAAATATCACGAGAATTAGTTGAGAAATGCCACTTGTAGAGGCGAACAGCAGCCGGACAATCATTTTTTCCAAGCTGTAACGGAAACGATTCACTCTCGCTCGATCAAAAAACTCCATAAAATCTGCGACAAGTCTATAAAGCGTTTATTACAGCCGTGTACCATAGAGTAATATAAGTAAAGAAAGAGTGGTAACTCCTTACATCAGTTTTCTTACCAAAACGCGAGTTATATCGTAGTCGACATCTAACGTATGGAAGTACCATTATCGCTACTTGACACCAGATGTCACGAGTGTCGCTGCTGACGAAAAATGTACTACTAAAACAATTTACCTACAGCTAATATTATAAGCAGAAGGGATTGCAAATACACAGTTAATCCTGTTATAATATTAGCTGAAAATTGTTGAGCATTACAGTTTTCGTTAGCCGCGAAATCTATTATCAACTAGCAGTACTGATAAATTCCGCTACTTGACGCTAGATGTTGACTACGAAATAACGCGCGTTTTGGTAAGAAAACGAATATATGGAGTTACCATGTATTCTTTCTTTACATATATATTACTCTATGCATGTACTCAAGTGAACAGCTCTGTAAACGCCAGCGTATATTGCGCTAATGCTGCGATTTGTAACGTGTCCTCCTGCTTCCTGCAATTTCTCGAATCATTGGCTCTAAAAGCATTACGGACATTACGGTACATAAATGGTTGAATGTAAATAGCTGTATTGTTGTCTGAATTACGCAATCGCAATGCTGTATGCATGTACAACATTTAGTTCTATAATTATAGCCTGTATCTTTAGGTACCGTAGACCGGGGTGACTTTGGAAAATTTGGGGTTACTTTGATTGATTTAAAACGGCCATAGAATTACCATTATTCATTATTTACTGAAAATGTTCCTGTAACTAGTTAGATTACTATATATTCATTAACCTACTGTAAAAAATCTCGCATAAATATATATTATGGCTTAAAAACTAGAATTTTAAAGTCGCCCCTGCATTTGAAAGTCACCCCGGTCAATGGTATTTAAATAAAATTAAACAAACAATTTGTACATTTTCGGGTAGTTATAACATTTATTGGTTAACCGACCAATTACTAAACCGCCTGGATCAGTTACTTAACGACCAGACTTTAACCTACATTATTTGATCGTGTAATGTTTTCATCTACCCTCCGACTCCTTAAACCATTTGAGGGTAGATTTTGTTTACTTTTATTTAAATACCTAAAGAATACAGTGCATAGAGTACTTATTTCAAAGTGATCGTTACATTGGAATCAGCTGTTCCATACTAAACGCAGCGTGTGTCAAACCGGCATGATGAAGCTAGTTTAATTAAACAACCAATTAAAACACAACTTAAAAATGAAAAAAAAAACCGAGTTGTCTTGCCCAATTCTTTAGGGACATAAAGGAACCACTTTCTTACAAAATAGTTACATTATAATTACGTTTTAAAACGCCTTCCCCAGGTCCTAAAGATAGATTGCTTTTAGAAAGTGACATCAACGCGACATCTGCTTCCATTACCCGTAAACAAAGACTGAAACAATATGCAGAAAAAGATCCTAATAGTCAGGAGATTCTTTCTATATCATCGTTGACTTTTTCATTGTGATTGACATCTGTATTTACAATTTATAGAAAATAGTTACAGTTAGGGTTTTTCATAATAAAGGAATTTTCAATTATCTAATAATTATAATACAATTTATAGAAAATAGTTACAGTTAGGGTTTTTCATAATAAAGGAATTTTCAATTATCTAATAATTATAATACAATTTATAGAAAATAGTTACAGTTAGGGTTTTTCATAATAAAGTAATTTTCAATTATCTAATAATTATAATACAATTTATAGAAAATAGTTACAGTTAGGGTTTTTCATAATAAAGGAATTTTCAATTATTAGATAATTGACATCTGTATTTACATAATAAAGGAATTTTCAATTATTAGATAATTATCTAATAATTGAAAATTCCTTTATTATGAAAAACCCTAACTGTAACTATTTTCTATAAATTGTAAATACAGATGTCAATCACAATGAAAAAGTCAACGATGATATAGAAAGAATCTCCTGACTATTAGGACGTACGCTTGTCTGCCAACGTGGTGTAAAAATTTTGTTATCGTCAGGCATTTGAGCTGCAACTTTACTCACAATATAGTATTCTCCGTTAAAAGGCGCTGTGCAATTTCTCTTCAAGATGAAAATTGCAGCCGCTCCTTCATTGTTTAATGGCTTATCCTGGAAAGAATCTCCTGACTATTAGGATCTTTTGCTGCATATTGTTGCGGTCTTTGTCTACGGGTAATGGAAGCAGATGTCGCGTTGATGTGAAAGCCACAAATAAGCCATAAACTATCTTTAGGGCCAAGGAAGGCATTTTAATATTCAATATCTGGGAGACCGAACTTTGCTGGGAAAACATATAAAAATTCAAAAATGCGCGTTTTCACAGAGGTAAGACCTAACTAGATTGATGTTTCGCCCCCGAAATCCCTGCAAAATTCATGGAAATCGTTAGAGCCGTTTCAGAAATCCCCGAAATATATAAATAAATAAATATAAATACAAGTATTACTCGTTTAAAGGTATAAGATTTGACTTGCCGTGAGTGTCGTGACAGACAAATTATGATATTCAAAATGATAAAAAAATGCATTAACACTTGAAAAATGCCCTAGATGGGTTCGACTGACTGATAACTTGCTTGCTAAATGTTCTTTTATCTATTTTAGGTTAGAAAATAATCAAACTCACATAACATGTCAACGACATGCTGAGCATATTATGTCGACATATCATTTTACTTCAAGAAGTCCGGAAATTGAGTTGCCGATAGGTATAAGATGGCGTGGATTTCATATATGAGAATTTTGACGATTCTGCATTAATCTCACGCCAGTAGGCCCAGCCGGGCTAGGACATGATTGGCGCGACAATATCTCGCTCCGTCCCTCTTTAATTAACATAGTTAGAAATACTATCGCGCCAAATCATGTGCTAGGCCTACAGCACAGGGGGGTGGAGCGACAGTATCTCGCCCAAGAGATAGACTAGAGTTAGACCAAGAAAAGTCTGCAGCGATTTTGATAGCCCACGCATTGCAAGTGTTATTTATACGACATAATTTCATAGAAGTCTGACGTTTAAAATTACACTTGCACTGCGTGGGCTATCAAAATCGCTGCAGACTTTTCTTGGTCTAACTCTACCATTCTTCGTGTAACTGTATTCATTAGAGAGGAACGGCTAGTCTATCTCGCGGGCGAGATACTGTGGCGCCGCTCCTATATGCCCTAGCACACAGCTTATTATGAATCTACCTTTAACTATTGATTTAGTAGAGAATAATAACAACGCAGTAAAATTCCTGATTAAAAAACGCCATTAAATCGCCGGGGTATTTTGTGTTAATATTTAATACTTTAACATGTTATCCAAACTCGAGCACTCGCTAACAAGCTCGCTACCTCATGCCTAACTCCTATTTTCGTTTTAATTTTACGCATCGCTAACTCTGTTCTTCACAAAAGGAATGAAAATATGAACGGAGCATAAAATTCAAATTCTGTTTACCCGCGAAACGTATTATGGTAATAATAGTTTAGTTCGCTAGTCTTAAATCCTACTTTGCCATCGTATTAAAACAATAAAGTACTATCCTGTTATAGGAGTCGTCATTTGGCGTTTCACTAATAATTACCAAACGCAGGAAATACTTTTTAATATGACAAATAAGAAGCATAGCTCACCTATGGTCAGCGTAACCCTTGCGATGAGAATTATGTATAAAATTAAATTAATTAAAATTTTAAAAAGACGACTGCATGCCGTTTAAATGCGGAGTGAAAAGATAAAAATATTTTTAGTTTATTTATTTCACAGATAGTTGATATATCTAGTTAGTAAAATGCTAAGGTTATACATATTCTAAAGATATCAAACAGCGGTGTTTAATTCCAGCAGCATCCCGTTATTTCTGCTTTTTCTAGCCGCGCCATATGTCCAATGAGTTCAAAGCGTTCAATCCACCCGACCGGTAAATTGTATCGAGCAATCCAAAGGAATACTCATCCGGATGATCTTATCACATTATAATCTACAATTGAATACCAACCTTATTCCAAACGGATACAATTTAAACTCGTGTGAATTCAAAGGCGCAATACGAGGTGGTTAGCGTTAAAGCCTGACAATGCATTGCCTCTAAGAAAATGGATGCAGCTAGGAAGAAAATTAGAACAATTTGAGAAAGGTACGTGATACAATGGCGAAGGTAAGCGGGTTCATTGCAACAATAGATTTCGCTGGGAAAATAGTGGGTACAAGATTTATCGAGGTATTACAGCAAGGTAAAGGTAAGTATGCTATTGTAGTTCAGTGTAACAGTTTGTCATCAGAAGATATATGATTTAATACGTATAGGGCACAAGGTCTATTTTTTAATTGAATATATGTTGTATGCGTTTGAGAGTATTTTATTAAATATCTTACTTTCAACTGTTTGCACTAAACTAAAGATTAACCTAAAATATCCTTTTTAATGCCAATACCGGCTGTTGTTCTAGAATAGTCCTATACTGTATTTTTTGTGTTACTTTATTCTGCTTATTGATACATATCCTTGTGAATATTCATTTCAGTTTTTGATTTTCATTTTATTTGGAGCGCACCAAGTTTTTACCGTTCGCAAACTGGGTATTTTTTTAATTGTGCGAGTAAATACATATGTACAAATGAGCAATGAAAATTGAACTGTGATCATCTTTGGTCAACGGTGGATTTAAACTAAACTTGTAAAATTACACTAGCTGATCTACTCGACAATGAATTTTGTCATTGCTAGCGTGACACGTCACCTGGCGACATCTGTTGTATACTTTGATTAAAAGTTTTACCATCAAAGAACAACGGTTTAACAACACGGAAAATTAAATTTACATGGAGTACCTACATGGAGCTGTCATGTCGCTCCGTCGTATTTACTAACACTTTGCAAATGAGACGTCGTGCGTCCAATAGCCCCCGGCGAGACATAATTCAAGGCTAATATTACCAGTGCCTTCCGAGCTCTCGCTTCAGGCGAAATATAGTAATACGATCGAACTAGGACACAGGTCGAAATCTCTAGAACGGTGCTGAAATTTGGTTTGGTGTGTGGTGGCCTTCACAAACTCGCGCCACGCCTTCTCCATCTTCAGCGATCCTTCTGGCCTTGCTCCAGGTTGCGTAGCCAACGTGCATTCGTTAACGCTACGTAGCAAACGAAACGCAACTGGCACTAGTGGGGAATAGTGATGATACGATACGCTACGGAGCGTTAACGATTCGCACCTTGGCTACGCGCCCAGTTCAGTCCGATCGCTTGTAGCTCGCCCTCGACGGACCGTCGCCGTCGCCAAGAGTGCACAGGACGCCTGAAGCCACGACTTCCGTCCGTCGGTTTCCAACGATGGTTGCATTACCTAATACTTGCATAATTTGCACCCACTCTCCGTATAGTATATCCTATCCATAGATCCATTTCCGTGTCGCAATTTCTAACGTCAATGGCTGTTGTCAGCATATATGTACTCCACAGGTACCTACTAGTTTCGTATGATTTTTGGTCAGAACACGCGAAATATACTCGTAAGTATTATATTGTTTTATAGGCATGTGACAATGTGTAGGGGTGAGAGAAAGGCAAAGGGATGGTACTCACAGCTAGTCCTTTAAATAGTCCAGATTACAGTGCACTGTTCACTCCGTTCACTCGCGTTTCGGGGGCCTTTGGTTTCGGAAGGCACACGCGACACTGAGGGTGCAGAACTTCACCCTTTCGAGTTCTTTTTGAAGAGTCCGGGACGCACACGCGCGATGTGTGTCTAGCTCACTAGCGTTTGAATGCTATTAAACTGTACTATATCTTGGTTCTCTTCGTTTTTTAACAATGGAATTTTATAATGCGGCATAAAGTCAAATATCACGTAACCGTAAAACGGGTATGGGACTAGTTTTGTTTTGTTAATAAAATCGCATCCTAATATAACGGGTGCAATTAAACTCGGTGCTACTGTAAATTCAAATTTCCAGGTAAACTTATCAATTGAAATCAATACGGTTATAACTTCGGTAGCCGTAAAAACTTGTCGCCTAGCGGTAGTACATTGAATATTGCACCGTGACGTAAACACCTTACGATGACCCTTGAGTTTCTCCGCTAAGTCCTGAGTAATAAATGACCGAAACGCGCCCGTGTCCACTAACGCGGTAAGAACATAGTTACAAATAACTACTTGTAAGCGCGGTTTATTGGTTTTCTTATATTAACGGTCCTTGGTTAAATAAGACAGCATCCTTTTAAAAACAGTGATTTGTATTTCCATTATACTGATACATTAATTTTTCTTTAAAATGTCAACCGTATCGACTCATGAGTTCAGCTCCGATCGTCTAATGGCCGCCTCCGCACCCTACCGCCATTTTCTGGTAAAAACTCAACTACTACCCTTTTAATTTTACAATTTGATTTTATGAGTTTTGGGAGGATGCTAACAGTCGGCCATTCTGCAGTCGGAATGTCCTCATTCCGATATGTCTCGGCCATTCTAAATAATTAGGGTATGGCCCCCATACCCAAATTAATCGAATTCACATCACATTTATAACAAAACAATGAAAGGAAAAAAATATTATGGTAGGTATATAACGTTACTTCTTTGTTTGATTTATGTTTTAGTAATACATTATTTTCAAGATATAGGTAGGTATACGATAAATACACATTAAAACAATAAACTAATATTCACTCAAAATTCGAAGTAGCATAGTAACATAACAATTAACTTCCTTATATACCTACTCTTTCTTTACTTATATATTTTTATTCTTCAAGGTATAGGTTAAGGTACACTAGGTATTTTAGTCACCGTATCACTGTTCTAATTAATCAAATATGTATTTATTTATTTAGAAATTTAAGTCAGGCAACAAGGCCCATATTACCAATACCTTACAGACTAACATATATGCATTTTATAAACTTAAAAATGGAACACTATTTAGGCGACAAAACGGCGTGGCTCCGATGAATCGTCTGGTCTTGTGTCGGATTCGGCAGTTTGCTCCGGAACCTCCGAAACACGACAATTTTCGGCCAGAAGTCGGCGAACTCGATGGTCCCCTGCAGCAGTCGCGGCACGCGCACCACTAGAAAAATAAAATAATATAAGTAAACGTAATTTCCGACTACCCAGTAACGTTCATGATTTCTTGTGGGTCCTGGGTAACATCCAATTACCCAGCAACGTCCACAGTTCAAACCAACCACACACAAATGGCTTATTAGTAGAGTCTTCTACAGCATGAAAGAGTTTGACGTTTATGATAATAGTGTCTGCATGTATTTATTTTGTTATTTAATTATAGGTTAGTCATAATTATATTGTACGTCCGTAATGGATAAACTGTTGGTTCTTAATAACATCTTTGTACACAGTTAAACAATAAATCGTATCTTATCTTATCTTATCCTTGCGCGTCCTGGGTAATTTCCGACTACCCAGCGACGGCCACAGTTCCTTGCTCGTCCTGGGTAATTTCCGATTACCCAGCGACGGCCACAGTTCCTTGCTCGTCCTGGGTAATTTCCGATTACCCAGCGACGGCCACAGTTCCTTGCTCGTCCTGGGTAATTTCCGATTACCCAGCGACGGCCACAGTTCCTTGTACGTCCTGGATAATTTCCGACTACCCAGCGACGTTCACAATTCCTTGCGAGTCCTGAGCAATTGCCGATTACTCAGCGACACCCGCGGTCTCATGTGCGTCCCGAGAACTTTCCGCTTTCCCGGGGACGGCCACTGTCTCTTGTATCTGCAACTGTTAAAATAAGCATGAACATCTGTTACTTATACTTATGCCAGATTTTTGCATCAATCAATTCTTAATAATAATAGTCAACAAGAGCATAACATAAAGACGAGCAAGCCGTAAGTTGGTCCGGCTATGGCTGTCGTAGAAAGAAACCCGAAAACTTCAAAGAGCATATGCTCATCATTAAATAGGCCATAAGTGGCAAATAAAAACATTAAAATACATGCACCGCCAATAGCCTGCGGTCCCGCACCATCGTAACGCAGTCCAATGATCAAACTGCTCCTGAAACTTGGCGGACTTCATTAAATTCAATAAATCTCACTCCAGTGACAAACTGAACAACGGCACGCACACATTGAATTTATAAAGAAAACAGCAATACAATTGTGTAACCGTACACCTGTCAAATGCAAATCTTGAACATCTCACGCTGCAGCCCGACTTACAGCGAAGGACCAGCACCACAAATACGTTTGGACTCGCAACGAACGCTTCTTACGCGTCGCGGACATGTACTTTAGGAAAGGCGATAATTCGGACTATAATTGGACTCGGGACACTCAAACTTTAAATCATCTGAATTTATTTTAAAATTATGTTCAACCATTTTCCACGTCTTATTTTATTTCCTGTATACTTAACATTAAAATCTTTACAAATTTCAAATCACATGTTGTCATAAAACGTCATTTTGTAGGAATGTATGTAGTTATTGTTATTATGACATCATTGTAGGTAGATACTTACAGAGATATGATTACATGAAGAAGTGTTCAGTAGTGTGTTCTTAGATGATTTGGGGATAACTTTAGACTTGCCAGGAACTTGCCAGCGTCCTTACCTTAACAACTTCAAGCAACATAATTATAATTAAGTTTCCAATAAGCAAAATAAAATCCTTGATTTAGTACTCACTAGGCACTACTTCAGACTTTGAAGTCAGTCCAGCTGAGGGTATAAGTACCAAGTAAAATTGATCTCTATTAGCCACACATTAGGTATTACAAATTGGATTCCAAACAAATAAGTCATCTCAATCCTCGTAAAACAATCTTGACCCACTTTCATGCAACTGATTACAACAATATCATAATTTGTGTCTTTAATAAATCGAGTAAGAGAAAGTATCTCATCATATGATGGTTCACCAAAGATTGGATTGGGATACTTAAAGAAATACAGGAAATCAATGTTAGAATTCCTTACAAAAGTATAACTCTTTAGAAGAAATATCCACCAGCGTATTTTTTTTTTAAAGGTAACTAGGTAGTGACAAATTGATTGTGCACTGTTATGATTCATATAATTATTAACATGCTTGAAAACTAATTGCAAGTTAGTTCCAGATATTTGGTGCTTTGATACGAATATACGTAGTTGCTCAGGGACATATCCGATTTCGATGGCAAATGGAATGCCTATTGCATCTAATCAGCCTCAGATATGTAATTTATTTGCTGCACAGTTTTCATTTCAGAGGATGTAATGTGTGAACTACCTAAGTGACACGAATCCAGAATGATTTTAGGATCTGTATTTATTGACTGTGATTCCATACTTAAAAAACATTGGACATCCTTTCGAGGATCTGGATCGAATCTGAAACTGTTACTGTCTAAGGTGTATCTAGCTTAATTACGCCATTGCAGATTATTTATTTATAAGTAATGACTCATTAAATTCTGGCCAATTTCCAAAAGTTGCCAACTTTTACAAAGTTGTTCCAATTCATAAATATTATGATAATACACTAGTTTCCAATTACAAATCAATTTCAATCCTGTCAAAAGTGTTTGAGTCTCTGGTATCATTCATTGAGTTACACTTTAGGCAAATTATAACTGATCACCAGCACAAGGTTGCCAGAGCTGGGCTATCGATGATCAGACGTATAAAACACCGTTTATAGCAAGGCTCATACCATAGGTACTTTACTAATCACAAAATTGACTCATTAAGATATTTATGGTCTCTTCTCCAGTGGTTAAAATCATTTTGAGATGGAGAAAATCTTCTTTTTTGTAGGTAAATGCCATAGTTGATAAATGCGAGACATTAGTTCCGGAGTTCTGCAGGGATCTCACATTGGTGCAATCGTATTTAATATTTTTATTATTAATATTCCAAATAGTTTTGTATATTTCTGCCCGCGTCTATACGCCGACGATTTATATTTAGTTTGCTAGACAAATTCCTACACCTGGTTACGTGGAACTTTAGTAAAGCGGCCTATACAGAGTAAATCAATAGTATACCTACGCTGAGAACTCCACGCAGTCGAATATCATAAAATGTTTACATATGAAATTTACAACAAATTCGAACTGTATACATTCGTTCTACAACAGCGCTAGAGAGTACTTTAGTGTATTTGACCACATCAAAAACCTTGGAGTTATATTTGACAAAAAGATGAGCTTTTCTACCATGCATTGAGGTTGTGGCAATTTTTAAAAATATTTCTATATATAATACTAAATTACAGGCCTTTTGATAGCATAAGGCCTTAAGGCCTGGTAAACAATTTCTAACAACAAGTAGGATTATATCCTTTTCTTATAACTGTTTCGTTTGTAACATCTTAGAACACTGTCGCACGGCCTAGCGGCCTCACTATTCATCGCATTGCAAAGAGAAAGAGAGGGAGAGAGTGCAGAGGAGATTTATTTGGTATATGAATGAATGAAATCAATCCACTCCAGAGATGTCCATTCCATATAAGTACATTTAAAATAAAATAACATAATAAAAACATGAAATTCAAATCAATTTCAATACTAAGTTTTTTTAAACATGTAAATTAATTAATATACATATCTAGTCCCACACAACTAGCTAGCCATTACACATCTTATTCAGTGAGAGTACGACACTTCCAAATAAATAGTCTCGATAAACAAAGAGACTTGCTAAGTCTCCAATGTTTTTTTTGTTTTATATTAACTTTTTAATGATTACTTACACATAGCCATATTCATAAAAGTAAGAGCATAGAATAATGATTGCTGATAACAGTGATAACCGGATGCCAAAAACTTTACACAAACCAAACCATCAACCAAAATTAGATTTAGTGTCCCATGTTACTTAGCCTAGAAAGATAATAGACCCTCTGTCTTCAATACTTAGTAAAACCTTTCTAGGCGCTACTAATTCTCCCTGTAACTCCCTGTTCAGACTGTGTAGATTACTCAACAATCACAGCCACTGCTGTGGTATTCTTTTTGACTCATCGCCCAGTTCCAAAAAACATTAAATTTGAACCTACCTATAATATTCACTAGCGACCCGCCCCGGCCAACGCACCTCCACGGCCGGCCTCGCACGGGCCAACAAACTATACATACACAAACCTTCTTCAAGAACCACTCCATCGACAAGCGAAAACCACACGAAAATACGCACAGCAGTTCCCGAGTTCATCGCGAACACACAAACACAGAAACAGACAGAAGCGGAGGGGAACTCCGCTTAACTTAGTGATAGTCGTCCATTTAGCTTTGTAATTTCAAGTTTGCTGGTTTTTTTTTTTATTAGTTATGCATCACTGAATGTTTCCACTGAGTGTTGGTAGACCTAAATAAATAAAATGCAACTGCTTGTATAGTCAACGGCGTTTTGAGTTTAAAAACTTACATATTTTCACTAGAATCGCTTTGCGTGGAAATACTCTTCCAGTGAGTCGTCAATTTTAGATTTTCTAAACAGAACTTCGTTAAAACGTTCTGCATAACTGTCGTCAACTGTTTAAATCTGATGGTGTTTGGTAAATGCTAGACTATGATATGAAGTATGTCATAATGATAAATATTAAAGTGCACCTGTGAACGGGTTCCAGTAGGTGTTCGACATGACATGAAAGCTCTCCAAAGAGCCTTCACGTGTTGGATCCATGTCCCCACGCAAGCCCATCACAAGGCGGGACTTATAGGCCCGTGAAATTCAAAATGGAGATACAAATAATATATCTAAATATGTAATAATAATTAATGTTACAATTAGATGACATGTAAAATTATTTAAGCATACGTACTTACACTATTGACTTGTAAAATTACTGTATTTTATCAATAGATTAAGTACTTCTAATATGTATGTGTCTGTACGTCGTGTTGATACTTTAGGGGAGAGTGGGGGAATTGCGAACACTTAACTTATAACGGTAAAAAATAATAGAAATAGGTCAAAAGATAAATCAACTTTTATTTAAACTTAAACTTTATTTATCTATCTATTCAGGTATCATTAAAAAAAACTCAATAATCAACGTTCTGTTAAAAATATAAGCAAGAAACAAAAAACTTGCCGTTCCATTTTACCCGAGCCCCTATGGGGTAATTGAGATCAGGCCACGGGGAAAATAGGAACAGGGGGGGTAAATAGGAATGGCACGTTTATCAGACTTAATAATAACTAACATTTCTTGTTATGGCACATATCACACACATAACCTTTACTAGTCTCACCAGAAGTACATTGTTCATGTGCCCAGAGCTTACAAATGGCGCACATGATCCAATCTTCCGTTGGTGGGGTTACATATTTTTCGTTACACATAATGCAATAAAACTCTTCTTCGTTTTCAGTTCTCTTGCTCTTTCCTTTCTTAGTTTTTGTCTTATTTTGTGCTGTTTTTGAAGTGTTTGATTTTTTTATTGGAGATTTTCCACTTTTAGATGGAGCTTTTGCAGTTTTAGTGGAACTTTTTTCTTTTTTCATCTGTAATAAAACCCGTATTTTCTGTTTTTCTTCTAACTGAGTTTTTATTGGAGTGCTGGATAAAATCTCAGAATGTTTCTTGTTGGACCTGGTGGTTCTTGTTGTAGGAATTACTGGCACAGTAACAATCGCATCAAGAGGCACAGGGGTGCTTTTTATTTGTGTAGCTGGAGTGGATGGTGGTAATATGGTCACGTTTTGGTTATTTTCAGGAGTAATCTGCCCGGATTCAAGATCATGTCGTGGCGGTGTTTGATTTTGCTCGAAAGTTCCAGGAACATTTCGTGGTGGTGTTTGATCTGGACAAACAGTATTTACAGTTTCAGGAATATTCCTTATCGGCGCTTGACTCTGGCTGACAGTATTAGAACTTACAGAAATATTTCGTATGGGTGTTGAAGTCTGAGCAACAGTGTTTTGAGACTCGTCCAAACTTTCCTCAACTGCAGTTTCATGAACAATTGATTCTGGATTCAGGTTATTCTGAGCTTGCTGGAACACCAAATTTTCAAAGTTATCTTTAAATTTGTCGGGATCAAGAGGATAAATTCCAGCGGCTCTAAATCCATTAATAGCCTTGCTTATGTTTGCCGTTTTATTGAACGCTTTTGTAAAAAGTTCACCAACCTCGTACTGACTTATGCGTTTACCAGGATTGTTAACCATGTAAAGCTCACATTCTTTGTTATACGCCATCTTCAGTGAACTGAAAATCGTCAGGTCCAATGGCTGCATTTTGTGAGATACATGGGGTGGCAAGGAGAGCACTTGCATGTTATGTTTACGGAAAAGCTCGTAGGCTCCCAGGCTGATGTGGCTTTCATGATTGTCGAGTATTAATAATACTGGTTCTTCTTTGGTGGGTTTGACAAAGGATATGAAGTGTCGCATGTAATCAATAAAAATAGACTCATTAATCCAACCGGAATCAGATACTGTGGCAACCATGTCATTATTACAGCCCCTTATTAATTGTTCATTCAGCCTTTTTCTTTTGAATATGAACATTGGAGGCACATATATGCCACTGGCGCTGACAGCACAAACTACTGTTGTTGTGACACCACGTTCTCCACTTGTCGCTTTTGCTATTTGTTTTAGTCCTTTTGGAGCCAAGATCTTGTAATTTTTTTGAACGGTGCTAATACCGGTCTCATCAATGTTAAAAATACGATGGCCAGGTATGTTGTGTTTTGTTTGGATCGATGTTAACTGATCAAAAAATCGATTTACTTCCGTAGCGTTAAAAGCTGTAATTCTGTTGAGTGAAGTAGCCTCTGGAACGCGCAAGCTGATATTCGGATGTCGATCCAAAAAGCCATAGTACCAATCTTTGCCTGCCAGCTGAGTTTTTTTGTTAAAATTGTGTTTGATTCCGTTTGCTTCGGCAAACCTAAAAGCAATTTGGCGTAACGAAATCGGTGTTACACCATAAAAGGATTTGCAGCAGTCGAGCACATATTTTTCCAGCTGACTTTCTTGTTCTGTATTAAAAACCGCGCGCCGACCTTTTTTGGGTGGCTTGGGCTCTTTTTGTTTTATTCGATTATATATCGTTGTTTTTGGTACAGAATATTGCAAGGCAGCCTTGCCTAATGAAAGTTTTTTATTTTTTACATCTTCAACTGCACGCTTAAGATCTTCAAAGTCGTACTTTGTTTCAGTCTTTCTTTTGTAATTACGAGGCATCTAAAACAATTTTATAAAGTTAAACAATGCTATATGATTAACCAGCAGCAAGAAGGGGTAAATAAGAACGCAAGGGGTAATTGAGAACGGTCGCAAATACCCGCCACAAGCCGTTCCCAATTACCCGCCATGGTCATTTCAAAACAAACCGGCCGCCATCTTTAACAGTATTTTTTGTGAACTACGAACGATGCGAAATTTAAAATCAGATACCACGTGCAAGATATTATTAAAACAAGATGTCATTGAATGCAAAAATGTGATCATAACATACATTTTAACACACTACAAAAATTACATCAAAAATGCAAAAAATAATGTTCGACTTACGGTGACGTCGCGCGCGCAGCCTTCCGCTCCCACTTTCACTCACGCACTGAGGGCGCTAGAAGCGTCCTTAGGATAGGTGTGGGACAGGGTCGTGCGGGGGGAAGTACTACTTATTTAGTTGTTCCCAATTACCCGCCGTTCTCAATTCCCCCACTCTCCCCTACTGGTCGAACTCTCGTCGCCATTGGTGTTATAATCGCTTTTACGTAAGACTGTACTGTTGGTATACGAAGGCGTAAGTATATCGCGTCTCATTACCCGAGGACATTAATATAATATCTTCATATAATAAGTAAACTTTATTGATTGTCGATTCGTGAATAAAAATCGGTTCGGTGAAAACTACAGAAACGAGTAGTAACTGTAAATATATATCAGTACTTATACAGCAACGGTATATATATTATTTTATTTATTTCGACCCAATATACATAAGAAATCATGTCTCCAGTTATTAAACTAAACAAGCTTAAATCAATAATACATAATGATTTACAAAAAAAATTACTTACACCCACATATTTTATTTATTTGATGTGATGTAATAATCAGTAGTGATTGTCAGACACTCATTAAGTAACTAATATTGTAAATAATAATGTAATCCCCCACGTTTAAATGGTCTAATACTGCTTTTCTTTTTTTGTTAAAATAGTTTCCCCCATAAACAAATCTCCAGTTGCAAACATACTCGTCATTATTTTTTTTTTTTATTCAAGTCCCCGCTCGCTCGTTGTACTATTTTGAATCAATGAATCATTTTACTGTCTGTCATACTAAATATTAGTGTGTACCCCACAGTGCAGCTAAACGCCGGTAAAACGTCGATCAAGTTAATTACAAGAAAATGTCCATTCTTACACAATGTATAAATATACTTACACAATAAACACGCTATAATAGTGTACGATTAAATACTATGGTGAACATACAAACGAACCCTTGGCAAATTTTCCCCATTCCGATATGTTATTAAACACAACGGCCGCTATTAACTCGAATAAATTGGTATAAACAAAAAAACTACCTCAAATGATCCAAATTATCCATTGAAATAATTAATTATGTGATCAAATGCATTTCAAAACTAGCGAAAAACATCTATTGTGCGGTAGCAACAATATAGCTCAGTATATCCCCGAATGGTGTCAAACTACATAAATAATGCCGTACTTACACCTAATTGGCTATTTGAACATAGTCGTTTTAAATTATTCCCATGTGTGCTTAAAGATTAGGATTTTACCGTTCTGTCATCAGATTCTATCAAGTACTTACCTATGTAAGTGCGAAAATGAGAAACAAATCACACAATACGACGATATAACGATCAGTTGTAATAGCGGCTTTAGTACTACTAAAGCTAGCAGATCCAAGATCAGCTACAGTCCTTAATGATGATCGGTTAATGGGTATTCGTAATCGTCATCAGCTTTTAAACATAATACGTACCTAGTTTAAAAATATTCACCTGGCCGTTCAGTAAATGAACAATCAATCAAATAGGAATTTTGTTACTATATAAAACTTGACTTTACTGTTCTATCAGTAAATGGTATACTTTAAATAATGTATGACTTGCAGTGTGACATACTTCGATGTTATTTTAATGTTCATAGTTGATAATAAGTGCTTACAAATATACATTTAGGTATTTTCATTCCATCGAAATAAACATAAACTTAATTTTCAACTGCCTATGTGTTAGATCAAATGCGTAATTGATTTTACTTTATTCTAAAGTTTCTTTTGTTATCCACGTACCTGTATTTTTCGTAGATAGAACATCACCATTTCAATTAATTGTAGTGATGCAACCTTTTTCACTTGTAATGGTGTCCGGTATTTAAATAAAAGAAATCATCATACCTGTGGGTTTTCCAACGTTCTTACCACTTCTGACTATTAACGGTCCTTGGTTAAATAAGACAGCATCCTTTTAAAAACAGTGATTTGTATTTCCATTATACTGATACATTAATTTTTCTTTAAAATGTCAACCGTATCGACTCATGAGTTCAGCTCCGATCGTCTAATGGCCGCCTCCGCACCCTACCGCCATTTTCTGGTAAAAACTCAACTACTACCCTTTTAATTTTACAATTTGATTTTATGAGTTTTGGGAGGATGCTAACACTTATAACTAATTATTTTGCCACCCTCTTTGATTACTGCGAGAGGAAGCTGACGGTGGATATCGTTGCTTACTCCCTGTTCGCGTTTCCCGCGTAATTTGACTGTGTCTGTAAACGTCTACGACGCTGTTCACAATCACGCCCGAAATGACCATAAGAATTGCATTCATAACAACGTGGACCGCGCTGCGTTGTTTGATTCTGATTTGCAACCGATGTATTTGCGTTAGGCAAACCCGATCCGCCGGCGGTGACCTCTCGCTCGCTCCCATGCGCTAACCGGTTCCCGCGCGAAAACGATGCATTCGACTCCCGCGCCGGTCGACCATAATGCCGATACGTATTACTACCAACATTTACCTGATTCCTTTGATAAAAGGTATGCGAGTTTTGTGAATGTAATTTGTCTCGTAGAAGAGCGCCCTCGACCTCACTACTTATTTGCGCTAATTGCGACATATCCTTTATGTCCATAGGATTGCATTTAATGTAATAATATATTCTTGGAGAAATTCTACTTAATATAGTTTGCATTAACATTTCCTCGGACCAGCCCAGATTTAGCGCCTTCGCCACCGCAACTACTGAGTGTGCAAACTCTAATAATGTTTCGGACTCGTATTGATAACGCAAGCACATTTCATTTTTTAATGTTTCAATATGTATCGGAGATAAAACCTCGTTTAAAATCAGTATTTTAATATCCTGCCAATTATGTAACGCGGCCGCCCGACGGAACCACCAATCCGCTAGAAACCCAGTTGTCCTGGTCATTATCCAGGTCACATACTCTGACTGGGGAACTAGCTCGAGTTGAGTAATTTTATCGACACTGATAATAAATTTAATGAGTTGCTTGGCCACTTTGCCATCACAAATTGGTAACTCCGCGAGCATCTTTTGCAACACTTTTAACTTATTTTTATCTGCTCGATTTTGTTCGCCTACCGCGTTCGCGAGTGACTCGACCTTTTGACCGTCTAGGCCCGTCGATGGAGTATGCGACATTTTCCCTGTTTCAATCGTATTAATTCGTTTCTTTAACTCTGATATTTGATTATTTTGCGACTCGATCTTTTCCTGTAATTGTCTGATAGCCGGATTCAAATTTTCCAAATTCAACGACTTAAAATATTTAAACATGTCCGACACCCGGGTAACGGTTTTTTCACCTTCTGTGTCGGACATTTTGTTACCAATAAGTACTAACTAATGCCAAAACAAGAATATATTAGACCTAATTCGGGGTTTCGCACCTCCACCAATTGTGACAATGTGTAGGGGTGAGAGAAAGGCAAAGGGATGGTACTCACAGCTAGTCCTTTAAATAGTCCAGATTACAGTGCACTGTTCACTCCGTTCACTCGCGTTTCGGGGGCCTTTGGTTTCGGAAGGCACACGCGACACTGAGGGTGCAGAACTTCACCCTTTCGAGTTCTTTTTGAAGAGTCCGGGACGCACACGCGCGATGTGTGTCTAGCTCGGAGGCAGATCGCATTCTGCCGAGCGTTCCCGAATGATCGCCGTGAGTTATGATTTTGGGAAGGGGAGGGTAGTTGGAAACTGCACATTGTCACAGGCAAATCAAAATAAAATTTTTGCCTGTTTTCTCAGAAACAAACAATACCGTAAAATGGGATGAGTAGGGTCAAAACTGAAATTCAAACCTCGATAACATTTTATTTTTACATATGAAAACTGAATGGTATATATAGGTAATAAGTGTTCCGGACGTTTGTATTTTAGTTTTTATTTTATTTTGGGTAGTTCCATTTCATAACTTTTACGATAAAGAGGAAAACCCACCTCACCCCGTAGTGCCTCGTATGGGGGTGATTTTGGAAGATTGTTGGATCGATTTTTTTTTTATTATGCGTATTACTATAGCTCCATTTTAAATTGGAATACATTATTTTTGTAGCAGTAGCCTTAAAATCCCTTCTCACCCCCCTCTCAAACCTTCTCTCCCCCACCTCTCCCCGCGAAACCTACTCACCCCGTTTTACGGTATTCGGTTTAACATTTTCCAAACGTTTTCTTAGTTTAAGATCTGAAGGACACATTGGTTTTGCCTGAGCTAATACTAAATATCAATTTGAATAACAGCTCGACTGTTAATTTAACCAGAAGCAACGCGATGTGACAGCTTGCTCGAGCGAGTTGAGCTGGCCTGACAGCGTGATTTCCTTTATATTTATCGCCTATTCCACCTATCCCTACCGCGATATCCCCCCCAGTGGGGATATGTGGAATATTTTTCCATCTATTTCTACTAGTAGGGATACTTTTCCATCTATCCCTACTAATTGATGCCAAATGGATTTTTTTCCGCATATCCTTACCATTTTCCCCCTGGTAGGGATAAATGGATTTTTATCCTCCCGTCCCTACTGTTTCCCCCCCTGGGGGGGACAGGTGGAATTATTTCTATGTATACCCATTGGTTTCCCCCCCGGTGGGGATAGGTGGATTTTTTTTCACTTATCCCTACAACCTCGCTATTTGGTAGGGATACATGGAAACTTTTCCAATCATCTTAACCTGATTATATTTTGATAGGGATACATGGAAACTTTTCCAATCATCTTAACCTGATTGTATTTTGGTTGAAATACATGGAAACTTTTCCAATCATCTTAACCTGATTGTATTTTGGTTGAAATACATGGAAACTTTTCCAATCATCTTAACCTGATTGTATTTTGGTAGGGATACATGGAAACTTTTCCAATCATCTTAACCTGATTGTATTTTGGTTGAAATACATGGAAACTTTTCCAATCATCTTAACCTGATTGTATTTTGGTTGAAATACATGGAAACTTTTCCAATCATCTTAACCTGATTGTATTTTGGTAGGGATACATGGAAACTTTTCCAATCATCTTAACCTGATTGTATTTTGGTTGAAATACATGGAAACTTTTCCAATCATCTTAACCTGATTGTATTTTGATAGGGATACATGGAAGTTTTCTCCAATCATCTTTACCTAATTACATTGGAAAGACTGGCCAAAAAAATTGTGACGAGGCTATCTGAACATATATATGAAAAGGTGCAGGGGCGGGTGGAATAAGTCCATATTATATATCTACTAAACGCCTGTGCAAACCGGCGGAGCGCAGCGCAGATCACTTTAAATTTATCAATGTGTATTCTTCCCTATTTCAATTTCATTCAGGTATAAATTTGAATGCTCTGAGACATGGAGCATCTCGGAGCATCACGGAGGATTGTTACTCCGCGGCATCGAGGAGCACGTTAATCCTCCTGGGTGATCTGCGCTGCGGTCCGCCGGTTTGCGCAGGCCTTAAACAGCTAGGTAGCAGGGCGAGTGGATGAAATTCCATATATATCCCTACTAGGTAGCAGGGACGGGATGACTGGAAGAATTTCCATATATCCCTACTAAACAGCAAGGTAGCAGGGACGAATGGAAGAAATTCCATATATCCCTACCAAACAGCAAGGTGGCAGGGACGACTGGAAAAAATTCCATATATCCCTACCAAACAGCAAGGTAGCAGGGCCGAGTGGAAGAGATTCCATATATCCCTACCAAACAAAAAGGCAGTAGGGATAGGTAACATAAAATCCACCTGTCCCCACCTGGGGAGGAAAAAAGAGGTTAAAGTGGAAAAAAAGTTACTTATCCCCACCAGGGGGGAAATCAACAGGTACACGTGGAAAAAAATCCACCTATTTCTACCAGGGGGGAAAGTAGTTGGGAAAAGCGTAATAAATTCCATCTGGCCCTACCATTCAAAAATAGGGGGGATAGATGGACGACTTGATTCCATGTATCACTACCAGTAGAAATAGATGGAAAAATATTCCACATATCCCCACTGGGGGGGATATCGCGGTAGGGATAGGTGGAATAGGCGATATTTATAGCTTACTTTATACCGTTACTTTATATAAAATTTTACGTTACTTATTCATATACATATATTTACCAGTTATCTTGTAATATTCAGCCATACCTGAAACAATAACGTAAATGGTTACGGTCTGTGAGATTCTCAAGATAAGATAAACTTTAAATAATAACGATTCGAATTAAATATACATGATAGAACAGAACGAAGGACTTTTATGCAAACGGGGAATTGTTTAGGCTGCGTAGGTACTTTATTTTTCATATATTAATCACGTTAATATTTCTAACAGTTTTATTACCATTTTACAATTTAATCCAGCTGTACGATTATAATAACTCGATTGTAGATCACTTAGATAACACTATCCTTTTCGCTCAGTCTCTAGAAATGTTCCAAACTGTATATAATAGCAAGCCAATCCAAACGTATAAATGTATCGGTATATGACAGATGCGTCTTAAACCGAAACCATTCCTGACGATGATGCGAAAAGTCACATGATCATTTCCATACCTATTGTTCCAATCAAAAATGAATAAATACGTTACTAATAATAAAAATGTAAGAGGTGGATTTTTTTGATGTTTGATACCTATTCAAATACACAAAAACGTTTTTATACTTTTGGGCCTACCGAGTGTATTTTTTATTTATTTGCCGGTCCTATCCTATAACCATCAATCACACAGATAATATATGAATGATCTTGTAATCCGATTTTCGAACTGTTCAGTCTCGGCTAAAAGTATTAGCACCCATGCGCTCTTCATACAAATCTCGATATTTTCAACGAGCATTTCGACTTTTCTTAAAGTATTTTTATTGTGTTATTTATTTAAATTGTGTTTCAAAAGGAATTAAAGTGTCATTATATGGAACCCGCTAACTATGTAAACAAACCGCCATACTGAAATCACTATTCAGTGACAGTTACAATATGGAGGATTGTTTACATAGTTAGCAAGTTCTATAGAATGACAGCGTACACCCTCAGATTTCACATTTAATAGGTATTTTGTAGTTTTTATTTCATATAAAATTAGTCAACGGTTTTCTAAATACATGTTTTAAAATAACACTTTGTTTTCTATATAATCGTTATAGCTGCAATACATATTTTATCGGTCAACATTTTATCGCCCAAGACCAAATTAATTTCTACCAGCAAAACCGGACTAACAATACTCTATTGTTCTAAACTTATGCCGTTTATTATACGATCTCCTAGATTATGAAGCTATTTGTCTTTTATAAAATCAAGTTTATTTTATATGCTTTTAACTCTTTAGGGCCATTGGACTTATCTAGACTACTTTAATCATGTTGATTTAAATACCCGTGCTTGACACTCTGAAACAAAGATCATCAGATTATGTACCTTGCTAAGACATTTTAGTATCTACTTTCAAGCAGTTACGATCGGAAATGGAATGTGGGTTGGGCGTAAAGATGCCGGTTGCCTTTTGTTTTTGGGTGAGATATTTGTAAATGCCGAGGGGTGCTATTATTATCTTTTCAGACGGGGAAATTCTTCTCAGAGATATTTTCAAGTAGATTAATAACGTTAGTAAGGTGGTGGTACTGGTACTCGACGCGGTCCCAGTAATGAAACTCAAATCATTGTCAATAGAGGTGACAGCAGGGTGTCATCTATTAGGCATTAGTATGTCGAGCACTAGTACCACCACCTTAAGTGTATATTGAGTATGTATTTGTAATTTGACACAATTTATTAAATGTTTGTGTCTACTTTGACTTTTTGAGGTGAAACTTTTTAAGTGTTAAGTAAATGAGAATAAAAATATAAATTTTAACTAACATATTATTATTGTTATAAAAGGGTTTTATTTAATGAAAAGAGAAGCAAATTCTCTAGCTTTAAAGTTTCTGTTTCTACTTATGTTGATAAAAATGATAAATGTTTGTCATCTTGGTTACTGTGTCAGAGCAGAAAATACTTACCTTGTTATCCTCGAATAAATACGTCCATGGTTCACCACCTGGTTCAGCCGTTCTTTTATCTTTATTTACTCGCACGGCGTATTTGCTGGTACAAAGTGGAACAAAGACTTTAAACCAGTACTTTTACAGTAATGGAAAATGGATAGACATACCGTAAAATGGGGTGAGTAGGATCAAAACTGAAATTCAAACCTCGATAACATTTTATTTTTACATATGAAAACTGAATGGTGTATATAATAAAGTGTTCCGGACGTTTGTATTTTAGTTTTTATTTTATTTTGGGTAGTTCCATTTCATAACTTTGACGATAAAGAGGAAAACCCACCTCACCCCGTAGTGCCTCGTATTTGGGGCGAGAGGGGTTTTCATACAAAGGTGATTTTGGAAGGTTGTTGGATCGATTTTTTTTTTATTATGCGTATTACTATAACTCCATTTTAAATTGGAATACATTATTTTTGTAACAGTAGCCTTAAAATCCCTTCTCACCCCCCTCTCAAACCTTCTCTCCCCATTCATAACCCACCTCTCCCCGCGAAACCTACTCACCCCGTTTTACGGTACATTAACAAATCTAATGCATTATAGGATTAACTTCAATAGATATTTTTAGGTAGGTACACTACTGAAACAGTATACTACTAGTTCTACCGTATTTTTTTATCGAACTCTTCCATAATGACATAATTCTCGACTGAAAAACGTCAATGCCACGCATAAGATCAATAAAAACCACATCTTTACCGTTAAATTTACAACCTTGCACCGTTTTGCTAACCGTATAGGGTTTAGATTCCGCTGCTTTAGCAAATGCAGACGCAGAGGTATGTTTGTAAGGAGTTGCGTGCCCTCATACAGTAAGCCCCCATTCGCACGGGAGCTTTTTCAACGCGCGTTAAAAAAGCGTTTGAGTGACACAAATGGATAACCATGTATGTATTCACACGACAGGTGCACGACAGCGATGGCGCTTTTTATCAAGCGTTGTTGGATTTTCCACTTTAAGCCTTGGTCGTTAAGTCGAATTTAGAGTGTGGACAAATTAAAGCGCTTTTTTAACGCGCGTTGAAAAAGCTGTCGTGCGAATGGGGGCTAAAGGTACCAGTTAGAATGTAACTGTAGGGTTGGAATAAGTCGGCACGGACCGGTACCGTGTGACACTTTTGTTCGGAATGATACGCCAAATAAGCCTGCTTTACATGTAGGAATAGACGATAAGTCAGTCACGCATGGAGGTTAAATTAAAAGTCGACTGATAGAACAGTTTAAAATGGTAATAGGTACATAATATTACGAGTACTACGACATTTATTTGTGCAACAAGATTTTTTTTAAGTTCTGGATATGATTCCATAATACCCGTATTCGTCCCAGTTTGTTTAAAATGTCATGATTTTTAAACAAATTACGATGTTAATTTAATCCGAATCTCATTCAAATTAAACTTTACATTTCAGTAGTGTTAATGTTACAGCGTTCCTACTTCAGCAAATGCAAAAACATTGCAGGTTTCATAACATTAGAAATTAGTATTTTATAATAGATTCATTTGAATAATAGCCAATTAGGGCAAAAAGTATTTATGCTGAACACTACAGAATGGTTGTTTTACAAAGCTTTCAAAAACATTTATACCTATGCGATTTAATTTACTGGTATAACTTATTTAGTTCAATATATTAGATCCTAAAAAGTTATTTGTTTACTGATTTTTGAAGTGAAAACTTCTTTAGCGGCGCTGTGCACTTTTTGTGATGGGGAAAAAATGTTAAACTCGCAACAGGTGTCACGTGACCGTAAGATTCGTAAGACGTAAGACAGACACGTGACCTGATCGAAAAACTGTTACAATGTCATTGAGTTTTTCTTTATTGATTTAAAGTGCCATCTAGTGAGTATCCCTCTAACTGGTACTAATATAACTCGAGTACTAACAGTGATGTGCTTAGGGGTTTCAAGTAATGCGACGAAATAACGCTAGATGGCGTTAACCTCAATTATACATGGTGCTGCTGACATTTTGCACTAGATGGCGCTGTTATTAATATTTTGACGTAAGACGTAAGACGCTTCGTAAGACGGACACGTGACCTGATCGAAAAACTGTTACAATGTCATTGAGTTTTCACTTCTGCCGGCACTCCCGGAGTGCAACCCGTTGTTTTTTTATTTCTGTAGTCAATTGGCAACATTTTATATAGGTATTCGAGAGATCTTAATTCTAAAACCATTTCGACAAAATGTTATGAGCTCAAAAAAAATATTTTGATTGTTTTCTGTAGGCAATGTTTTGGCTGCGTTTTTCGTTTTTCATCACACTTGTCAATACATTTCCTTACAATAAAATATGTATGTCGGAAGAATGTGCTCTCGGTCAAAGTAATTAAAGCCGTGATTATTCAACGATGTCATAAATCCGTGCATAATGATGTCCTTCTGGTTCGTGCATAATGGTCTCACAGAGCACAAACGGTTTTATAATAACTGTATATTACGTCTACAGAAAGGGGTAAAAGAGGAAAGATATCCTTTTATGTTTGGATGTTTCTCTCTTGCAGTAATGACGCGCACTTATGAAGATTCCATTTGTTTCGATTCTAATGAGATTTATTTTCTGAACAACTCTACGATGTTATGCTCATAGGTCATAGACACGAGAAGTGCGCTTTCACCTGTAGGTAGGTACTTCAAATTCATATGTTATCTCATCAAAACGAATTATATTTTATGCCACATTAACTTGTTTATATTTCAAATTGTCTTGAAATTATTTAGGTAAGTCTTCGACGAAAACCAAACCATAATACATTAACTTGACTTTTTTTATATATTTATTCCAGGAAAGTAGACCATCATCGTTTCTCCGCACAAACGTAGTTCCCACCAGTTCACATTATATAAAAAATAAGACAGACAAAGGAGCATAATAGCTGTGGTTAACAAACATCAAACTGTGTATAAATATTTTCTATAATGTCAATATCCAAAAAATGGGAGCTAAGTTTATATGGGGAAGCGGTCATCCAGACTATCCTTTTAAATACAATTTAAGATTTTAATATGAGCCATTTTATTATTAAATGTTTATATTCTATTTCCCATATCAAATACCTAAAATAGTTAATTTCACGCACAAACATCAACTAAAAAACAAGAAATTACAGCTACCTCTGAAACTTGCCTTAAATTCCTTTGTAACGCAATACCGACATTCACGTAATCGTAATAAACATGAAATATATTATCCGGATTTGAAAGACGTCTCGTTTCATTACGAAGGCATTAATTTTAAACAAAAGAAGCTCACAAAAATATCAACGACAGTCACAGGATGGCACGCGACGGACGGAATGCTGGCACGACACAAAATCTGTTCCTTCGAGATGTGGGATAATGGAAAACCGGATAGCGATTAGGGTAGGTAATTTTTTCCTAGTCGAATCCTCATGTCTGAGGGTCGTGACCACCATAAGTCGCGCTGCGCTGTAGTGCTCTCCATCCTGGCCGATTCATTGCCTTCCTTAAGGAACCCTGTAACCCCTCGCGTGCAACCTCTTGAATGGCAATTGGTAGGGTAATTTAGCTAAGGGTGTCCCGTTCAGTATGAATCAAACGATAGGGTCCCGGAGGGGGGGTCGATTTAACCCCCAGAGAAAATTGTTTCGGAGAAATCATTGAAGTTTTGTTCCATGTATTTAAAATCCGGTTTTCATTCACATCTTTTTAACATGTTATATTCCTGTACATGTCGACCATGTCGTAGTACATTTTCATAGTTTTTAAAATAATCAAGTGCAGTAGGTACATAAATTAAATTAACGCGGGCATTTTCATTTTAAAGTGTGCCGATAGCCTACATAGCGAGGAAGCGAGGTCATGCTCAGAAATTGATTTACATTAATGAAGTATTTTTAATGATTTTTATTATTTTTTTCACTTCTCATGCTCAAAAAGTGCACCTTTATGTCGTGCGTAGACGACATAAAATCGCGTTTTATGCTCTAGAGCATAAAAGTAAAATTTTCTTCTAAGACTAAGGTAATCGGTCTCAACAGCCAAACAGTTAAAACATATTGCACAATTTTACTGAGCAATAAAATTGTGTAGATGACAAAACTTGTTATATTATTTTATTTTTGCTACAATTTATTAGAAATCCGTATTTTCTGTCATTAAATTTAGTAAATCACATAAAATAGGAGTCGATTATCGTTCAAAAATGCTCCGAAATGTTTGACTTGGCAGAAAACCAAGCGTCTGAAACTCTGATCACATGTTGAAAATTTTAAAAAATAATTAAAAAGTTAGTTGGCGGGAATTGGTTATGTATTATGTTCTTTCGCTTTACGACAATTTCGTGGTGTAAATTGCCGTGAAAAATATAATTTTATTTTATTTTCCTCGCAGTCGAAGTAGAAGAAGAAAAGCAGAGTGTACAACAAGGGCATAAATGTCCATTTTTACCCTCGTCTACTATTTTGGTTTTCGCCTCGCTCAGACCAAAAAATTGCCTCGGGTAAAAATGGATCACTTTATGGCCTTGTTGTACAATCTACTATTATGTTATAAATTAAAATATTTATACACTTAAAATTATTAACACTTGCAATAAAATGTACTATTAGTATAGTAACTAGTCTGGCTACGTTGTCATATAAAGGCATTCAGTATGTTTACCTACTGAACTTGCCCTTAGGTTAGGTACGGTTAACCCATTCAGCGTTCATCAAGACACATTGTCGTTTTGCCTTTACGAAGCATTTTCGCAACATACCGGGAAGCCCATGTTATCAGCCACGACGTAGCGCTTCGACCGTAGCTCAGCGGCGAATGTGTGAAGGATGACACGCTAGACCGGGCCAGGGCCAGGCCGGAGCTTCCAGCGCTTCGATTTCTATGAAAAGCACCACGTGATCACCGATCAGCCGTCACAGAAAATGACGTGTCGGACGCCTCGGCTCGGGCCCGGCCCGGTTTAGCGTGAGTCATCCTTTAACCGCCACTCGCTTATGGCTTACACCAAGAAATTCAAATAAAAACCGTTTGCGTGTCTTCTTCCATTAACTCTGTGCGTGAAAGGAGATGCGTACAGCTATGAATGATGACGGCGTACGGAGCTTGCAGACCGACTTAATAATTTCAAACTTTCCACGCACACGTTGACATGGAGGCAATTCTTATTTAACAAATTTGTTATGGTTTTGTTTCGACCTTGACAATCTTTTATGCGTATTAGCGGTAGTATTTAATGCGTATTTATAGACGGGCCGGGACGGGACGGGGTTAGCCGCGACCACGACCAGTGAAACCTATGTCGAAACTCGCATGCGATTTTAGTTACATTGCGGACCGTGGTTACGTCCAATTCAACCGACCAATCAAAACCCGCAATGGTATGAAACTCGTATGCGAGTTCTCGCATCGTCTAAATCAGCCCTATATAAAGGTACTAAAATAAATTCGCGATAGACCCGTCTATAAATGTGACTTGATATGTGTTCAAAACGCGAAACTTTAAATAATATAATCTTTTATGTGACTGGTACGCGTCACATCCACGATTCATTCCATTTCGCATACACCAATCAGCGGTAGCGATCTTCAGTCGCATCAAAACAATATCATAATCGTAACCAATTGTTAAATCAGAACCAGCCCCAAGATTTCCTTTGACATAACCGGACCCGGAGAAATAAAATGTATATATTAAATAAAGGTATACCTAGTTAGATTATTACTGTTTTAATTAAACAGAGCAACTAAGTAGGTAATCTATATTAATTAATAATTACACTCCAGTTACTTTTACGTAACACTTCAATTTATCTGTCTATCTATTCAGCCTGTATCCACCCACTGCTAAGTATAGGCTACTTCTTTATTACGTCACTCTACGTAATTTATAAGTAATTATCATATTTAAACGATTGCCTCTATTAATACGTACAGTCACAGAATGATCCACATCGCAATCGAATCGAACGATCAATTTTACATATTTTATTGTTTAAGTGTTTTATGGCTAAGTACCTATACTTTTATGGTGAATAACTAAGTACATCTGGTGCTACATTACGATACTGGTGCTATAATAATCACATTACGTAACTAAGTCGAAAATTTAAAGGGCCGTATGTACTGTAGAACGTTGTATCATACACGTGCGAATAGGTAATTTCCTATTTCTCGCACTATTTCTCGTAAATAACTAAGTATTCGTTATTTTGTGTGTATTCTACATTAATAATAAGCTTTATTCGGAGCTTTAATCAACATATTATGTATTTCTAAAGAACCATATATCACGCAAGCTCATTCCTTTTATGGGCCAACATTTATTTGGTAGGTAATTATTATGACTAAATACACTCGGTACCGGCGTGTGCCAGGTTATTCTGAATACAAATACATAAGTCATGCCAACTTAGTTGCTGGAAGCGTTAAATATATCTTTTATACTTACTACAGGACAAATATGTTTATTTAAATTGTATTTATAATTATGTGGTCATAGTATTAAGGACAGGCGTATGTAGTAAGAAGGTTTTAAAACATTAATAAATAATTGAACGAAAACAATGAACAAAAAGTAATAAATATCAAATCAAATTGAGATTTGTAAAGTTCGATTGCAGCTATAGCTATACTATCTAATCTACATATTATCACAATGATTTGCTGCTGATGTATTGTGTAAACTTTTAAATAGAAGAAAAATATATATTTTTTGTAATCCAAAAAAGAAGTGGGCCCAATACAAAATCTTTTAAATTTTATTTTATTGATCTGATTACGTTGTATCGTTAAGATATTAATCAAAAATTGTCTGTTTTTTCTTAACCACAAAGTACTATGCCATACATTTTCTACGCAAGAAACAAATGAGCGTTCCATTACATTTCCTACGGGCCGTATTTCACTGTTATAAAAAATTACTATAAAGGATTACTAAAAATCCTTATTGACCCGTAAGCTTTGGCGGAAAATGCTTGCACAGCATGCGCTTGCTAGAGTTAGTACGATTGTGAACAGAAGCCAAAGCCGGATTACTGAATAATCCAATTACCTATTCTTAAAACTCGTACTTGTTATATTTGTCGTTATAAATAAGTTTACTTAATTATGTCTCTTTCTAACAAACACAAAAATCAATAAGACAAACGGGGACAATCGATTATCGACGGCATATTTGATTTGACAGTGTTTTATGGCACATCATATATTTTTACTAACCGCATATATTTTATCTAAGATCCGTTTCGACCGCTTCCAGCCGTGTCGAGGCATAAATAAGTCTATTCTGCTGCCAAAATTCTGAACACCTAATTGGCCGCAGCCACGCCAGTGAGCTTCGCTCAATGGTGGAATTCCAAAAGCTTTACGCGAGCAAGTCTAAGGCCAACCGAACAATGGAACAGACTACATACTCGTATGTCGTGTGTAACCTACATATATTACACAGGACATAATTATGTAGTACGGAAATCGTTTTAGTGTCAATGTGCGTACGGCATGTCTGTAGAGTGTATATGCACCACTCTCACGAGTGTGTGTATAAGTTAGAGCAGTCTGGTGAATATTTTGACGTTACCAAGACATCGTAGTACAAAAAAAGATTTTATTAGACAAGCACTCATACATGACACACTGCATTTTTAACTTCCCGTCGTCGCGTTGCTAACCAAACTGAAATTTTGTGAATGTGTAAACAATCTGCCGCCACGTGGTGAGGTAATTCCATTCGGGGCGGATTGGAGCCCGTTCTGTATAAAATACTATTACTTATTCTGTGGTAAGTGGTCTGATCGGCCTTAATTGGTAAAACGCTCACCGCTGGCCTCAAACGTTCATCCGCTTGTAAGCCTTTGATAGGAATTACAAACGATTATGCCTTAGGGATGGGTAAATTGGGTAAGTTTCAGTTTCAAAGTAGCGGGTAGGTACCTCATTGGTACAATGAGAGAATCTAAGGCAAGAAAATAATTAATACAAAGACAAGAAAATAAATAAGTAGGTACATATTATTTATATGCAGACAAAATTTTATAGCATTTTCGGTACAGCTAAATGGTGTTAAAGGAAGGGCTTTTATAAACAATTTCATCCCTAATGATTAATTAGCGTTAATTAAATCAACATTAACGTTAACCCAGTTGGAATTATCTATACCAATTCCGTTAACACCACTCCGCTGCACCAAAAATGCTATAAAATTTACAATGACTGTTTATATGTATACAGCCACCGAAAATAATCTGTGGTACTTAAATTAAGTAAATACTAATTTATATGTTGGGTTTCCTTGCCACTGCCAGTAAGTATTAGTTCAAGGATACAAACATTTTTGACGAAATTCGGACTTTAGTTAAATAGAGATGTTAAAATGAGCTAAAATTTTTAGATTTACATATTTGTTACGTTCTGATTTCATTATATTAACAAGTTCTTGCGATGTCACACTGGTACGACAGTTACCGACAGAGCAGTAAAAGATAAGTTGCTGAATTTAAATGAGGTGCAAAGTTTCAAAGTTCTCTACCTCATTTTATCACCCAAAACTAAAGGTAGTAAGCGTCATAGTCATAGTAATACAGGGATTCGCTTATACAGTTTTTGTCTGTGCATTTTATTGCGCAATTTTAAACACAGATCTAAGACGTAATGTCGCAACAATAAGGCAGTTGCCAGCTGCCGTTGCTATCTGAACGTCACCTTTGGTTTCAAAGCTATCAGCCAGCCTACATTAAATATTTACTGGCCTATTTCACTGTTATTTAAAACGGTAGTCCCTGATATGAAAACATACATTTGCATTTCACTGACGATTACTGTGAAAACTGTTAAGCGTAAAACAATGGTTAAAAGTACAAGGGTTACATATTTAACACCGCGATCCGCGAACATATAAATTAAATATCCTCTTTATCTCCATTGCTCTTTTTTTAGGGTTCCGTACATCAAAAGGAAAACACGAAACCCTTATAGGATCACTCGTGCGTCTGTCTGTATATCTGTCTGTCTGTCTGTTCGATCCCCCCCCCCCCCGTCCTCGCCCTTTACATGACAGGAAAACCTATTAGAAATGTGCAGTCAAGCGTGAGTCGGACTTAATTACTAAGTTTTTGATTCGATCCCTACGGGCTTTTAAAAACATTTCATTCACGTCCACATTAAAAAAATACATTATTAAAAATTGACAAATGTACGGAACCCTTAACGCGAATCCGACTGCACTTGACCGCTTGTTGTTTTCTCTCCCATCCCCCGAGCTTATCGCAAGGGCAAAGTAGCCCTAGACGTCAATCTAGCAGAGCTTAAGCTTTTGATACTACTAAACAAACTATGTCAGTTTCAGCCGCAGCTGCAGTTTCAACTGCAGTCGGTCTAACAATTTGGTATTAGAAAGTAACATACAGACTGACATACAAACATAGTCACAGTTACAATCAAGGCATGTCGAACGGTCGGACCAGCCAATATGAGTCGTTGACAATGTCAAAACTGACAGCGTATATGACGTCTCCGTCTACGTAATTTACTAATATTGAGTACGAGCGAGGTATATAAAAATCGGGCAAGTGCGAGTCGGACTCGCGCACGAAGGGTTCCGTACCATAATGCAAAAAACGGCAAAAAAAAAACGGTCACCCATCCAAGTACTGACCCCGCCCGACGTTGCTTAACTTCAGTCAAAAATCACGTTTGTTGTAAGGGAGCCCCACTTAAATCTTTATTTTATTCTGTTTTTAGTATTTGTTGTTATAGCGGCAACAGAAATACATCATCTGTGAAAATTTCAACTGTCTAGCTATCACGGTTCGTGAGATACAGCCTGGTGACAGACGGACGGACGGACGGACGGACGGACGGACGGACAGCGGAGTCTTAGTAATAGGGTCCCGTTTTACCCTTTGGGTACGGAACGCTAAAAACAAACAATGTGAACGCACGATCGCTGCATCTTACATAAATTAGAGAGGGTTTACCTTGGCAGTAAAAGCCAAGGGAGACGCGAATGTATGACCAACATAAAGGATAAAGCTGTACCCATTGTGGGATCTGCGGCGCAAGTTAGGATCTTTAGCGGACACGTAAAATATTATGCTGGGTAGAACCAACATAGATAAGATAATTTACCCTTTAAGGATGACTCACGTTTGACCAGGCTGTGCCCGGACCGAGGCGTCCGACATGTCATTTTCTATGACAGCTGATCGGTTATCACGTGGTTTTTCGGTGAAACGGAGCGCCGGAAGCTCAAGCCCGGCCCCGGCCCGGTCTAGCGTGAGTCATTCTTTAGACAGAATATTTGTGTGTTTGTTCGCGATAAACTCAAATACTACTGAACGGATTTTCATGCGGTTTTCACCAATCAATAGAGTGATTCTTGAGGAAGGTTTAGGTGTAAAGTTTGTTAACCCGTGCAAAGCCGGGGCGGGTCGCTAGTAAAACAATAAAACTAACAAAACCGCACGCACGCTCTAACATTACCCGTCAACAAAACGGGCCAAGATCGCAAAACACTTAGGTATATAATATTTTTATTATAATCCCGACCCCGCTGAGAAAGCAAAGGGGACCTACAGTATAAAAAATATGTATTTCCCAGCGACGTTTATATTATTGCAAGGTTTAGATACCATAAAAGGTCTCCGAATCTTGTAATGCCGTAATGGTTTTTGTCATATTTTTGTACAAATGTTTGTGTGTATTTGTAAACAAGTTATTTTTGGGTTGAAAGATTAAATAATGTTGTTGGTAGGTAGATTTACTTAGTAATACGATATTTTATATTCATCTGCTTTCATTAGTAATATAAACTATGTTTTAAAGTGTTTTTCAAACAACAAAAAAAATCTTTTTCCTTTTTTTTTTCAATGTTAAAAATACAACATGATTTCATTGAGACTGTCGTGATCATATTTCATCAAATAAACTAAAGAGTACATTAGAGATAAAACTTCAAAGAGGCTGAACATGAGTTAACATCAAAGCAATCTCTATGATTAGGTATTAGTGAATTCAGATCGGTCTTTACGCTCATTACCTGCCTTCACTAACGAACTGTATGCTGCTATTAATTGTATTAAGTATTACCTGTAAGTATATTAGTTGTGATAACGCCCTGCCACGCAGTAGGTTATTATGAACTTAATACCTAGCAATAATTAAGCTTTGATATAATATGTAAACAAGATTCCCACAAAATGAGCCTACGCTCCTAGGCTCATTTTGAATCTAGTCACAGATCTAATCACAGTTTTAGACAAATTTTAACGTCATCCAATTTTGTAACACCGACCGTGTTATTATTAAATCCATTATGATTCACAGTATGAAAAATTGCCCTTATTTACCAATTCCAATTCGAATCGTTCAAAAACATAATTATTATTAAATATTCCAAATTCAAAGAAACATAAAACACATACTCCTACCAGTTGGAACCAACCAATAGGTATATGAGTTTTAAACCGCGTCTTCGGGGTTGGTCCCATAGTAAAAGTTGCTCAATATAATCCCAAAACCTCCCAGGCAATGAGAATGCACTTATTTTTTTGGCCAACGTGTATAAAAGAACTAGTGAAAATCGGACAAAACCATATTTTTCTAAAACGTACATTTCAGAGCGCACAGCAAACACTTTATTGCAACGAAGTCGAATGATAAACGATCCTGCCGCGGTCAAATTAAGCGTCGGACGGTATAAATTGCTGATATTAATCTGTGTCACTTAATACCTACTCCATGATGCTCGAGCCGAGCGAGACGAATTACAAACGTCTTGATAATTGCACCCTGGGGAATGCGAAATTGAGGCACGTGATGTACTGTTTGTTCAGATAAAACGTGGCAACACAAGTATTGCACATGCCAGCTAGGGATCAGCGGAATGATATAGGTGCCCGTATGCGCCATAGTACAAAAATCGTTTTTAAATGTATGTACGCTCTACATAACATATATTATCTGTACCTATAAGTATCAATATGTGTGTAAGTTCTTTAGGGCAATCTGTTGAAAATATTAGGCTTATACCTACACGTCAACGTGGTAGAAGAAAGGGCTATTTTGTACTAAAATTTACAACAACACACACAAATTATTATTTACACGGAATTTAATCGCGTAAAACTTTTTAAATTATTAATAGGTAATGATGAGTAAAAAAGTCTAAATCAGTATTTTGCACATACAAATGAAAATACACTGACTTTTCAAACTTTCCGTCACAGCGTGCAGCGCTGCTAATCGAACTGAGATTTTGTTTATATGTATTAATATTAGACAATCTGTGTGGAGAGAGGTAATTTCATTCGGGATGAGGCATGCCCATTCTGTATGAAATAAATACTATTAGGTACTTATTCTGTACTTATTCAAAAACTAAAACAATTTCAATGCACTAGTCGCATATTATGACTATATCAACCAATGTACCAAATTTCAGAATAAATGCCCGTGCTCATAATTCGTAATCATGACTGCGTTTTCTCTTATAAAAGAGGTCGAGGCTATAATAATATTTCCACGAGACAAATTAAACCGCTTATAAGCCTGATACCTAGTAATAAAATGTCACAAGTAATAGTTTTTGCAGTAAACTAGCAGTAATACTTTACAGCATGACATGGTTTATAGTTACGGTTGCAATACTAAGATACTTAACTACAATAATTTAAACGCACGCAGCAGGGTCACTTTTTACATTTTGGAGTACTTCCAAGTAAATATAGAGAACAGCATAGATAGAGTTAGACCAAGACAAGTCTGCAACGATTTTGATAGCGCACGAAGTACAAGTGTTACTTATTTTAAACGTCAAACTTCTATGATATGAAATTATGACGTATGAATAATACTTGCACTGCGGGTGCTATCAAAATCGTTGCAGACTGGTCTTAACTCTAGGCCCTGTTAATTAACTTCAATAAACCTTTAGTAATTAGATATCCTCCTAATGGTCTGTTCACACAATAGACGCATGCGGTAGATAAGGTCGGTTACTACTCGTAACTCCCCGTCGGGGCGGTGGTCAGCGGGGTGTGATATTGGCCTTACAATTACTAATAGGTCATTAGTATAGACGTAGTTTGCGTGTGCATTGTGCAGCTGTCAGATCAGTTACCTACTGTAAAACTACCTAACCATAGTCCAAAAATTGAATACATAATATTATCTAGCAATTAAGTGTCTATTTATCTGAGGTATTTCCTCTTAATATATTTAACTCTTAGTTATATAAACAGTAATAAACAAAAAACCAACCGGAACAGAAATCAAACCGGGGCTGGAACCTCAGGTGGCATGAGCTTTCATATCTGCCAAAAATGTGGGAGGTCGTGCCGCTCATCACGCATCGGCCTCCACAGTCACCAAATCCGTTGTCTAAATAGCAATGCATAAATCGTCTGCAATAGACGCAAAGGCCTGTGGTGATATAAACAGTGTAGGTACGCGCCGCTTAACAGTCAAATTGACTCGCTATTGTCCCAAAGATAGTGTGCACTGCAACGGATATTCCTCATATTCCGCGTTGACATTCGAGCGAGTCGTGACGCGATCCCGCTTTGTTCGCTATCCAACGTGCGTTTCAACTTTGGACTTCAATGAGTGGCGTAGGCATGCAACTGATGGACGTGTTTTAAAGCGAAATGTCGAAAGAGGACGGGTTAACTTGTCCCGAGACTGTCACATCGTTCGTCGTCGTCGAATTTCGGTGTAACTACGGACTGTGTTGATTGTCAATCAATCAAAATGCAGTTTGAGAGTGCGGTGAATGAGGCACTGCTGTAAAAATGTAACGAAATTAGTTTCATTATACCATGTCGGTGGCAAACAAGCATACGGCCTGCCTGATAGTAAGCGAGTACCGTAGCCTATCGACCCTTAAAAACCCTGTACCGTAAAACGGGGTGAGTAGGTTTCGCGGGGAGCTATGGGTTATGAATGGGGAGAGAAGGATTGAGAGGGGGGTGAGGTGGGTTTTTAAGGCTACTGCTACAAAAATAATGTATTCCAATTTAAGATGGAGCTATAGTAATATTCATAATTAAAAAAAATCGATCCAACAATCTTCCAAAATCACCTTTGTATGTAAAACTCTCTCACCCCAAATACGAGGCAATACGGGATGAGGTGGGTTTTCCTCTTTATCGTCAAAGTTATGGAATGGAACTACCCAAAATAAAATACAAACGTCCGAACCACTTATTATATACACCATTAAGTTTTCACATGTAAAAATAAAATTTTATCGAGGTTTGAAAGTGAAATTTCACCCAACTCACCCCATTTTACGGTACACTCCTTTTTTTCTTTTTTGTAGTCTCTCATTCCACAGTATTTAATATTTGTATCAAAATATATAGACCTCTCCGTTTAATATAGGTACGTTTTTCTTACTTTTATCAAATCTTTTAGTTTAAAATTCGTGAACACGGAGAACATAACTAAAACAAACACGAAACACTGTCCCTGTCTTCAGATACCACCACAGCCTACAAAGACAAACATACTCGTATTGTTGTCAATTTGTTCTAAATATATTGAGGGTAGAAGAGAACAAATAGCTTAGCTATTGACAAATCGTGGGTCTAAAGTGTCCAAATACTCTAGTGACATATGTTCCAGCCTGCGGACTAGACTAAGGAAAATTGCTCGACCGAAAAATAAAGTTTAGAAAAGAAAAAGATATTAGGAAAGTGCGGTAGAGTGTAACTAGGGAAAACATGTTGTTATTAAAAACTGGTTTTTATGGTATATATTACCAACTTCGATTTTGATACATTTTGTCCTAAATAACGGCAATCCCTTTATTATCTTCATTAATTAGCAACAGTTCAACTTGTGCATAACGGTCATCTCGAATACGGAAGCAAGCGGGCTCAGCACGGTTCCATTTTTATCGACTATCACTATGCGCGTCCCTTTCGCACTTACATACTTGTTAGAACGTGACAGGCATGGTGACAAGGGATAAAAACGCGACCGTGCTAAGCCGCAAGGTCGACGAATGATATTTAAAGTTTTTGATTACGCCTCTAGGTAAAAACAGAAATAGAAATATTGTAGGTAAACTTACCTGAACGACAGCGAAGTCAGAGGCCTGTAGCTCTTATGACTGTTGACATCACCCATCGGCGTACCCCAGAAGTCATTGTCGAACACTTGTCGCAGCGAATTCGTCCCAATCACGTCCGGGTTCGTCACTATCGCGGGGATGTCGTCATGCACGAATTCGCCATTAAGGCTGTTGAAGTAGCTGAGGACGGCGGCGGCGGTGACAATGCCATATAAGACCAGGTCGCTGTTGAGGCGTGGCGGCTCCTCCCGGACCGTGGGCAGAGCCCGTCGCTTCATCTTCAGTGTTCGCATACGGAGTGTCACATTTCGGGACTTGCACATTTAGGTAACTGTAACAAAACAAATTTTGATTTAATACCCACATTATATTCTGAAGACTGAGGAGTCAACAATGGGATGTTAGAAACAAGGTTATGATCAGTCAATAAGTAATACAAAAGGTATAAACATTTATTATAGAAATTCCATTATTTGTCATGGTTCAAACTTTATAGTTAAAACGCGCAAGTAATAGAAAAGGCTTAGGCCCTACCTATTCATAATGCTCTTTTGAGAAAAGCATTTCGGCTGGAATGGTATTTCCTAACTTCGTATTAAATTCGAACCAAAGGTCGTCCGTTCAAACTAAATGCTCAGTCTGGAAATCGCTCATTCCCCGCCTATTTTCAACAATGTACTATTAACGCTATGTTAGATTGATAATTTAGATGTTACCTGTACAGTCGCCGTCAGATATATCGAAGCGGTCAAGGCGCTCACAAATATCTGAACACGCCTCTATTATCAATGCGTTAGAGTGCGTGTTCAGATATTGTGAACACCTTGGCCGCTCCGATATATCTGATGACGACTATACATTGTAAATGTCATTTTATATGAAGAAAACCAGAGCAGAATTTAGTGTACAAAAGCAGAATGCCAGATTAGATATTTCGAGCACGTCCCGCCCGAGCACTCGTAGGCCGGGAAATTCATAACGGCGGTATTGCTGCGTTATTGAAAAATAGTTATTCAGATTAGTTTGCTGGCATGATGGACTTGTCTAGTATTATTTATTATCGTATGTAAAACTTGGGAGTATAATTCGGTGAATATTTGTTAAAGGCGGTCAAAAAAGGGTTGACAACTAATTAAAATATTTCCTGCAAACACTTACTTTCTACCTAAGATTAATATTTTCCATATTCTTAATTTTCCTTTCTTGTCTTCTTCTTGACAATGACAAGCCGAGTACACACGCAAATTTATATACTTATTGGGCTTGAGCCATTCAGCGTTCTGACTTCGAGTTGTAGTTAAATCTGTCCGTGTGACGCCTTTTAAACACGAGAAAATTGGCGGGTTATGAGCAGACATCGTAAATTTTATAGCATTTTTGGTGAAGCGGAGTAGTGTTAACGGAATTCGTACAGATAATGCCAACTGAAATGGTAAATTAAGGTTAATATTAACGTAATTAACGCTAATTAATCATTAGGGTTGAAATTGTTTATACCAATTCCGTTAACACCACTCCGCTGCACCGAAAATGCTATAAAATTTACGTTGTCTGGTTATGAGATCATAGTTTTTTATGACAGCCTTATCTTCGACCTTCGCATCCATCCGATTAAGTACCATATTTGAAGCTATGTAAGTAAATATGTAGGTATTAATTGTAAAAAAATGTGTGTCTAGACACAGTCTGATACACTAATCGATAGTCAATTTAATTACTTAGACGGTTTTTAATTACTATACGCAGTAGGTATATAGGTAGGTACCGAAATAACGTTTCAGGGGGCGTAGCCGAATTACATTCGCTCCGTATCGATTCGATCTCTACGATCGCAAGCGACTGGTCGATAATGTTTACAATAACCTAGCCAAGAGGCAATCTTTTTAGTTAACGCTTTTTCTACGCGCCAAGTCGATAAAAATTAGTTTTAGTCTGTGGTTCTCGTTCAAAACCGTCAAGAAACGTCATCTGTCAGCTGTCAAGAGTGTCAAGTGAACAGCGAATCTAATTTTGGAGAAAATAATTGTTTTATCAGTAAGTAAATGAAATATTTTGGTATTTTTTTAACTTAGTTAATCACAATTTCGTGATAAAATAACTCTATATAGTGTAATTTTTGAAGAGTGCGTTATAATTGCATATAATTTTGACCTAAAGTTTAACAATTTCAGACAGCCGTCGTCCGTGCCGGTGAAGGCTCCGAGCTCCGCGGGCTATTCTTCCACGCTGAGAAGTCCTTACCAAGTTGGCACGTACAGTCAGAGCTGCCGCTGCAATCACGCCTTCATGGCAGTTACCAGTGCTAAGGACGTGCACTGCTGGCTTACTTGACCAGAAGAGACAATACTTTAAGCGTTAGTAATGATTCAAACCGTGAAGTGAAAGTGTGGCTAGGTTTGCCCGAATCAGTTTAACCTCAGTGAACTCATTTACTTCATAGACTTCAAACATTTTCGAAATTAACAAAAGTCAAGCGGACATTGAATACATAGATGTTATGCATTAGATAAAAGCTGCCTGTGAAACCAAAACTAATAAATCATATTGTTACTTAATATTATTTTTTAATTACCTACTGTCTCTGCTTTTTGTTTACTCAGTAATAGAAGTACCTAAGTGAGTGAGGTGTTAAAAATGAATTAAACACATCTTTATTATTTAGTCAATGGAAATTTGGGAAGGTAATCTCACCCGCTAAGTTACTGGCTGTTCATATTTAACCTTTCGTGTGCTCCTGTCAAAAATTTGTCATTTATATATCAATCATAATTAATGCATTTTTAAGTTGAATATAGGTAAGTACATGGGAGCAGATCTGCTCCTAAGCATACCAAAGGTTAAGGTGGTAACCACCATAACCACTCACATAAATGAAACAATGATTGGGTCAAAAAGTAAATTTATTTTACTGAATATCTATTAATGAAAGATGCAGCAGGTATTTTTTGCCGGCAACATAAAATCAGTAGCCAAGCATTCTTTTCTTGTTTGTACATATGTACAGTGTTTTAAAATAGTAAAACAACACTCAATACATTTTTGTGGTTGTACATGTGTCATAGTTTCTTCCCTTGACCCTGGCTTTGGAGCACCATAAAGTATTGGTTCATATGCCAAGGCTGCAATGAATATCCAAGTCACCTGAAACAAAATTAATGCCTAGTTTTTCAACAAACTCGGTAACATTTGTTTATAATACTTATTCTCTACCAGTCATTATTAAGAAATAAATAAAATTATATTATAGGCATGTTGACAAAAAAAAACTAAATGTTTTTGTGTATAACACATGTTAAGATAATTTTTATATAGTGTGTAGGTACAGTCAGCTGCAGAGAAAAGGTACCACCACCACATAGAAGTTGGTATGCAGGGGTGGTACCTTTTCTCTGCAGCTGACTGTACCTGCCTGCCAAAGGAAGTCATATACTTAATACAATAATATGTTTCATAATATGAAAAAAGTTTCATTAATATGGATTGGATATGTATGACAACAGCCGGTCTGGCCTAGTGGGTAGTGACTAGTGACCTTGCCGGTTAAGCTGATATTAATCCTGAGTTTGAATCCCCGGTAAGAAAATTTGTTTGTGTAATGAGCACAGATACCTGATGATGTACCTGAGTAATGGGTGTTGTCTATGTATTTAAGTATAGTTTGTCAAAGGACTGTCTCATTTCAAACAAAGACAGAGAGAATCATACTAGCTTTGTCTTATTCTAGTACTAGCACCCAAAAGATAAGTATGAGTATAGTTTTCCTGGTTCTTACTGACTGACAAATTGGTTTGACCATCTATAAATAGTTATCTAAGTACCCACAATACAAGGCTTTTTGAGCTTACTGTACAGTCCGACAAGAAATTGTAGAAATTAAAAAGTGGCAACACTGTAGTCTCGTCCCTTTCAAATCAATTTAAGAAAATGGGATGACACTACAATATTGCTAGTCGGTAGTGACCTTGCCTATGAAGGTGATGGTTCTGCATCCAGGGAAGGGCATTTATTTGTGTGAAGAACATTTGTTCCCGAGTCTTTATCCATATTTGTAAAGCCTTTACCTATATACCTTTGCCTTTACACATTCAATTCACTTTCCTATTTAAGAACAAGTGCTTGCCAGTGTGCATATGGGTACCAAATTTAATCTACACCGTTCATCGGTTTATATTTGAAGACGTAACAGGAACACATAAGAAGTTATTTTAGCATCAGTAACATATTTTATATACTTATTAGTAGGTATAGTAGGGATAAGTTATTGACTCACTCTTACCTTGTAGGGACGTTGTTTCATGTTGCATTTGTGGGTGCATAATCCATTTTTCCATGACACTGTAACTATAGGTACCTAGGTATTCAGCGCCTCGGTCACATTGGATCCTTTGGGTAAAATGCTGCGTACGGCCCACAATCCTTTGATCTGACCCCGTAGCATAAATGCTAAGAGCAGTCCTTTCCTAAGCAGTTTCAATAGAGGCGATTTTTCAGACGGTGCCTGCGTCTACGCGAGACTTTGTCTAGACGTTGTTCGCCGCCCACAATAATGTTAAAGTGTGCTTTTTACTACAAAATTTAATTTACAAACACTATTATACGGCATTTTCTTGTGCTTCGATAAGTTATCTGCAACGGGATAGCTCTCGCTACGCGTCGACACATAGGAGGCGATAACGAATCCATTTCGCTTGTCAAAAGTGTTACTTGGCTAGACAATGTATGGCAGATATCGAATTCCGGTAACGAATGTTTTGCGTTTCGTTACAACATTGCAACTTGGCTAACATTTTTGTATTCGTTAATATTTTTCGACAGACTCATCTACGGTACCTGTCATTCCCATACATTTTTTATCGATTCGTTAGCGATATCTTTTTTCGAAATGCGTTTCGGCTAGGCCCCCAGATCCATAATTACCTAAAATATTATACATAAATGCTAAGCGAAATTAATTCTGTATGTCAGTTTGTCCATTACCTTTTCGCGCGTTAACCGCTGGACTGATTTAGACGAAATTTAGTATGAATATAGTTTGAGTCCCGGGAAAGGACAATGGATATGTGTGAAAGTCGTGAAAGGTCGGAAGGTCGAGAACAATTTATTGAAATTGGTATTTAATAAATAAATATTATTTTTCTTTCATATCCAATTAGCGCGTCCTGTTTTTAAATCCAAATCATTTGTCCTCGGGCGACCCGGCCGAGAACCACTGCCATCCAAGTCTAATAAAACATGGTCTCTTCCCAGAGTGACACAAGCCTACGTCACAATAACATTGCCACTTTATATAGCGCTATCGCATATTATCATATAGCACTGTCGCATGATGACGTAGGCTTGTGTCAGTCACGTGGTCGGAAGAGAGTACCAGGCGGAGTATATTATTATACCATGCTGCCATCTTAGAAAATATCCTCCATTCTCGAGAAGCTCAATAACTACCTAAGGTAAACGGCCCCAAGTTCGTGTTAGTACGTTATTTCGTTAGTTTTGTTTCTGGCGCAAATAATAAGGAATTCAATTATTTTTTTATTCTAATTATACATATGAAAAAAATCTGTATTATTTAATCTCTTCAATAAAATAATAACCAATATTTTAGTAATTAAACTGAGAGTAATACGATGGTCGAAACTGTCAGAGGACCGCGAACAGCTGTGTTGTATGCGTGCACTTTTTTTAGGCGTAAGGTGCGCGCTCTCACTTGTTAAGCTTATAGGAAGGAAAAGCTAAACCCATTCGAATAAAAGTTTTTGGGAGTGTCTCTGTGGGTTCCTTAGTAATTGATTTGATAAGAAAAAAGATTGAATATATGCATAGAAATAACTTAAAATTGCAATAAATCGACTCACGAAATAGCGGTCATTTTATTTTTCGTGTGTCTCCTATTTCGTGCCACTAACGAATCAAGGATTTTCTAGATACATTTTGAGTGCTTGTTTTTAAATATAACAACGAAGATAATTAAAAAAATAAATTAGTAAACAATTAATGTATTTCATGAAGTTTCGTATGAGCGAAATTCGGTATATGTTTTTTTTCACTAGAATTCTCATAAAACGAGTTTGAATGTGACCCGGGTTAAAAATTTTAAGGTATATTCCACGTATATTCTCATATTAAGGCGCTCTTATACTCGAGTTTTACGTTTTCAAGGGGGTGAAGCAGACGCGTGGTAGAACGAGCAGGCGGGCGCCCCGCGCGGCGCACCGCACCATTCCCGCGCAGCACGTCTACGTCCTTATTCTGACGACATCGGTATTCTGAATTGTCAGTTCCGGGATTTTTTCCGGCAATTAATATTGAATAAGATTTATTAGCAAATTCGAATTTTGATGAGTACTTAATGAAATTAAAAATGGTAGGTAAGACGGTGAGTGTAAATAATTATTAATTATATACAATATAAGTGTATACCGCGACAAACTGAGAATCTAATCAAATGATACCAAATTATTATGAGACAAAAAATAGTACTTATACTAATAGACATTAAAAATGTAATAGAGCTAGACCAAGAAAAGTCTGCAACGATTTTGATTGCACACGCAGTGCAAGTGTTATTTTAAACGTCAATCTTCTATGAAATTATGAATAACACTTGCACTGCCTATGCTATCAAAACCGTTGCAGACTTGGTCTAACTCTAGCAGTCAATTTCGGGCAAGTAGGTAGTGAAAATAAGGAAGAATACTAGCAAAGCTAAGATAATTTGTGGGACTATTGAGTTATGCATAGCTCCAATAAGTACATAAAATTAGCTGTCTTCACAAGAAAGAATTATGTATAACAATTTATAACTCTAACTGTAATACTTACTATTTTTCTAATTTTGAATTGACGAGTAAAAGTCAAGCATTTAAAGATTGTAATGACAAAAAACACTTCTACTTCGACATTCGAGTTTGTTAATAGCTCAAGAAAATAAAAAAAATCTGCGGAAATAATTCGTATAATTTTGAAAATTGGCACAGTTATACCTTGTGGTGTCCAGATAACCATACTTAATGTCCTCGAGCTTAGCGGGTGTGCTGAGGGTGTAGGGGTGAGGGGGGTTGGGGGGGGGGGGTGAAGGTCCCTTTTTTAGTTTTTCGTCAATAACTCGTAAATGGTGGCCAATATTAAAAAAACTTGTTAAACGTTAATAATCTACACAAAATTTTGTACAAAAAAGATTCAGTACACTTTTAGCAGGGATAAATATTTAAAAAGATAATAAAGAGAGAAAGTTAATTATATTAAATTCTAAGGTTCCTTGTTTTTATTTTTTCGTTAATAATTTGAAAAGTATGACTCATAGCAAAAAAAATCTTATACATAAATAATAAACATAAAATTTCCTACAAGAAACATGTAGGACACTTTTCGCTAGAATCAATATTAAAAAAAACCGGGCAAGTGCGAGTCGGACTCGCGCACGAAGGGTTCCGTACCATAATGCAAAAAAAAAACGGAAAAAAATGCAAAAAGAAAACGGTCACCCATCCAAGTACTGACCACGCCCGACGTTGCTTAACTTTGGTCAAAAATCACGTTTGCTGTATGGGAGCCCCACTTAAATCTTTATTTTATTCTGTTTTTAGTATTTGTTGTTATAGCGGCAACAGAAATACATCATCTGTGAAAATTTCAACTGTGTAGCTATCACGGTTCGTGAGATACAGCCTGGTGACAGACGGACGGACGGACGGACGGACGGACGGACAGCGAAGTCTTAGTAATAGGGTCCCGTTTTACCCTTTGGGTACGGAACCTTAAAAAGACAAAGCAGCGGGTAAGTTGTTATTTATGTATAAGATTTTTTTTGCAATGAGTCATACTTTTCAAATTATTAACGAAAAATACAAACAAGGAACCTTTGAATTTATTATAATTAACTTTCCTTCTTTATTATCTTTTTAAATATTGATCCCTGCGAAAAGTATACTAAATCTTTTTTGTACAAAATTTTGTGTAAATTATTAACGTTTTATAACATTTTTTGATATTGGCCACCGTTTACGAGTTATTTACGAAAAACTAAAAAAAGGGACCTTAGAAGTGATTATAATTGAATTTCCCTCGTTAATATCTCTTTGAATACTGATCCTAGCAAAAAATTGTACTAAATCTTTCTTGTAGGCAATTTTATGCAGATTACTTATGTAATAGAATATGTTTTGCTATGCGCCACCGTTTAAGAGTTATTTACGAAAAACTAAAAAAAGGGTCCTTTAATATCAAATATCTCACTTCCGGTCAAGAATTCGATCAAGCAACCGGCAAATTCTGATTCAGCGGGGTCTAATTAGGTTAAAAAACCCGGTTGCTAAAAAGGAATACGATTTGCCAGTCGAAATCGATATTATGAAAAATATGACCAGTCTAAAATATTTGAATCTTGTATATCTATGTTTAAAAATTATTCAATTTGATTAATTTTATAGCCTTTTAAAATATGTTTACACAATTTATCAATCGTGACTGAATTCCGGATTGGTTAGATGGGTGTGTGCCTTTGCTGCCCAACTTGTTATAAAATGACAATATGACGGACGAATGTCTGAAATGTCACCGTATTTAAGAATTATTTTGCTTTTCTTCGTAAGCATGTTGAAAAACATTGTGTGTATAACATATTTGCATATTTATACTGTGATTACCCATTTTATGAAACGTCCGCTAAACTAGCATAGGTCCGACGCCGACAGTGGTCACGGGCGTACTGGCGTGAGGAATGGGCGCAAGGTATTGCCGCGTAGGGTGTAATTTAGTAAGCAAAATATTGAATTCATCAAATGATGAATGAAAACATTAACGTTTCGATTAAAGGACAAGCAATAATGAAGATTTACTTAAAAGCTATCGACTGAAGTAAGTTTCATATACATTTTCGTCGTAGTACTTCTAACATAAGGAAATAAAGACAGTGTTAGGCATGTTTTCAACTTAAGATTCTATCGAGAAAATTATGAGCCGTCGTGTTTCTGACAAGCAATAACGTAGTTCAAGGACTGAAGTTATACATACTAGAAAATAATGCATGAAATCCTTGTAAAAGTCTGTAAATATGGTGACAAAAAAGCGCATTTTACTACACACCGCGCCTTAAATACTAGCACAATTTTATTTATTATTCAATTTATTTGATTTATTTTTGTGTATGTTTATATTTAACGTATAAGATAGTAAATTATTTTTTGTAAATAATTTTTAATTTTAATATTTTATAAATTTTAATTTTAATTTTATTTATTTAAATAGTTTGGCTCTTAATCACGTATTAAAGTACCCATATGGTTTACAAAGTCTTAATTCAACCATTAAAGACGACGAGTACAAAAAACTTTAAGCTAGCTCTCAATTTAATTTTTTTTAAATATTATTTTTAATTTGACCATACAATTATTCGTAAGTAGGTAAGACCGTTAAATATAAATGATTATCAGCAAATTATCACCAATTACTCTAAGAAAACTTTATGCCGAAACAGGGGACACGAATTCACGAACTTAGGAGCTGACCTAAATTTGTATCACGAAATGGGAGCCAAATAAGAGGTTCACGACAAAATTCATATAAAAAAAAGTTTCAACTCAAACCCTACAGTTTATACATTAAATTATCAACAAAGAACTAATATAACTTATTCAAAAGCTTTCAAGGTAATGATATGCTTAGTAATATTTAAAAAAATATACAAACTCTCAACTCACTCTCAAGAGCCTTAACCTGCCGAAACAGGGGCCCTTTACCTTACGCACCTTAAACTAATAACGCATAGACAGATAGTCCCCATACGGCTAACCTGCCAAAAGTGAAGCCGAAACACGATCGATGTGTGCGTGGGAGGCTCGTGTTTTACGCTCAACAACACACACACATATACAGAAACTTGTTGCCAGTATATAGATATTTCCCTCAAAATGGGGGATTTAACAACAACCTTAACACTTGGTTATTAATAATTTGTGTTTAGATTTAATAGCAAAAGCTTTTTGTTTATTTAAGGAATTTTGCATTTCTGTCCTTTGTGAAATAAGGTTTAAATAAAAAAAAATGATACAATTTTTCAATGTTTTATTTAAAATGTGCATAAAATTACTACATAATTTGAAATAATATAATGAAATATTTAAAAATATATATTTTTTATATAATTATACCAGGCACTTCAATTAAGCGTATTCATTTTGGAATGTAAACGTCATGTCCCATTTTGAGGAAAAAATATTCACCACACTGGCAACATTTATAAGAAATGGCGGCTGACGAAACATTGGATTTTTGTAGTTACGATTACGTAAAAATATCACATTAAACTCTACTTACGCGTGAAATGTAATGTAAGTCGGTTTGTTTTTATGATATGATGCGTTGTGACACCCATTCAATGCACAAACAACCATTTTTCCTGTGTTTTTGATTTTTAAACGGGAGGTGTACACAAACCGACGTGACCTTGAGTACTGCCAGGCAGTGGCGTGCACTTCATAAAGGCAAAAAGGCACTGCCTACCCTACTATAATTCCGATGTCTATCCTCTTAAACTACTTAATTTAATGTATACTTGATCGTACTATCAGTAATCGATATAACTTAAAACATTCTAAAAATTAATAAGCGCTCCATCTACCGGTTAAGCTTTGTCATCAAGTCATCATTATATAATTCTACGCGACGAAGTTTACACCACGCGGCACTAGCGCCGCTACGTGCCTTGCACGGCAAAGACAGAAAACATTTCCGTCTAAATCTTTCTATGTGTGCCTCTCCGTGAGTCGTCGTTACGCGGTTACAGTGTAGTGGGCCTTCCTATAAGTACGAGCACACAATTATACAAGTAACGCACACATTTAGACGCAATAGGCAGTGTCTTTCGTACCAAACCTAAACGAATGACGCCCGAAAGTTTCCGAATAGTTCCCATGTTTACGTGACTATTTTAAAAAGTAGCATTTGCTATGGTAATTTAGTGCAAATACGAGACTATTTTTTTATTCGTTTACAGTATTTGGTTAAGTTTATTTACATTTTTTATTCGGTCGCCATTGTTTGTTTGTTTTGGTGAGTTTATGAGATAACAGTTAACAGTTGCCGTTAATTATAAAGTGCGATTAGTGAAAAAATGGATAATTTTAACTGTGAAAGTTGTACGGTGGGTGTGTGTGTGCAAACTATTAAAAATGATGCGTTTTCAAAGCGTTCGTTTAGCCAAAAAAAAGAAGTAATTGAAAAGACTTGACAACAAAATGAAAACCATCACGCAATTTTTTTGGAGTTAGTAGCTCTCATTTTTTAGGGTTCCGTACCCAAAGGGTAAAACGGGACTCTATTACTAAGACTCTGCTGTCCGTCCGTGCGTCCGTCCGTCCGTCTGTCATCAGGCTGTATCTCACGAACCATGATAGCTAGACAGTTGAAATTTTCACAATTGTATTTCTGTTGCCGCTATAACAACAAACACTAAAAACAGAATAAAATAAAGATTTAAGTGGGGCTCCCATACAACAAACGTGATTTTTGACCGAAGTTAAGCAACGTCGGGCGGGGTCAGTACTTGGATGGGTGACCGTTTTTTTTTTGCCTTTTTTTGCATTATGGTACGGAACCCTTCGTGCGCGAGTCCGACTCGCACTTGCCCGGTTTTCTGATATAATTTTGCCTACCTAGTCTCAAATCTCTGTGCACGCCACTGCTGCCAGGGCCGATCGAATACAGTGACACGAGTGCGACGTGACGTCGCACTTGAAATGGCTTCACTAGGGATGTACGAACACTCGATCTATGCCTTATAAATCTATGCTACGCACTATATTGAAATATCATCGAAGACAACATCAAAGTTAAATATAGGTAAAAAAATTTCCTATTTATTTATCTTCATTTGATTAAATTCATATTAAGTACATATATCACTAAAATAGTTCCGTGTTTTTATTATATTAAGTACCTACTCTGTCATCAACCCATTACCTACCTATAAATAATTATAAAGCCGAACCGGCTTTCATTTTGGTGTAAATTTACTGACAGCAATAATTAATTACTAGTTTCGTGTTCGGTAGCGGCTGTATTGTACAGTCAACTTTGATAAACATAAATGTTTCAGAGACGCGATATTGTGTAGCGTTTACGATTTAGCGTAGGTACAGAACAAACACAAGATCACTTTTAACCACAGATAGGTATAATAGATACACAGAGCATCTACATATATCTGTGCTTTTAAATTGTAGAATTCCATGATGGAATTCCAACGTGGTTGGTGAATGTCTGTGCAGCTAGCATAGGTACGATCAAAATCTAGCAGATCAAGTTTTAATAGGTTATTTTAATACCATCGCGTCCTTCCTCTAGTTACTTGTAAACTTGTTATCCGTTTAAAAACCGCCCTGCTCTAAAACGCTAGTGCGTACAGTCCATAATATATAAAACTAGCTGAAACAACTAAGCAACATTACGTACCCGTGCAAACTTGAAAGTGCTCGCTTGGCACTCTTTGCTGAACTTGCTTGCTCAAGCAGCACATGAATTTTGCGCCACAAGTACTTTTAGTTCACCCACTTGTTTGAGTTGAGATTATTGCGAAATTCAATTTTCCGAGATTTTCTTTCTTCGTATAAATCTACCAATATTTTTTTAAGATTCCTCAGGCAGTCAACATCGTGCCTCATACCTACTGCGAACATACCGGTAGGGGTATGTTCGCCAGGGTTTTAGCTCACCTTTAGTACTAAGCTTTAATTTGGCATCGTACATACGAGTAAACACATCAATCACGCCAACAAAGTAGTATAGTAGATTGTTAACCAAGGGTTGAAAGGCACCCATTCCTGTCGAGGTAATTTGGCGCTCGAACGCAGTGAGAGCGCCAATAGTCCGAGACAGAAACGGTGCCTTTCACCCGAGTTAAACACTCTACTTTTCATATCGAATGCGAGGAAACCAAACAAGACAAGGCAATTTCGCAAAATCAGTAATAGGCCTGATGACAAATTTTGAAATCCCTTTTATTATTGTCGGTACACTTGTATTGGTTCCGAAAAACACAATATTTCAGCTATACTCATAAGATTTAACATAGATAATTGCATTTTATTATAGCTAGTTTAAACTTCGCGCGAAAACGCCTCGCATGCCATTTGTGACGTCATCATTTAGTTGGTGGTAGGGTGGTAGACATTGTTTACATACTTACAGTTACGAATTTCCCTTGAATCCGAATGATATTGTTAATTCAGCACCATATATTACGATTAGGGATGATATAGTACATTGTGTATTAAGGGCGGGAAATAAGAAATTACGAACGAGTGTCAATTTTAAGCCCGACGCGAAGCGAGGGCTTAAAATGTTCACGAGTTCGGAATTTCTTTACCGCCCGTGGCACACACAATGTTTTTCATCACACTTGTAAGGAAAAAAAGGAGAATTAATAAAAACAAACTTCTGTATAAAACACTTTTCCGCCCTAGGGCGGAAATTTCAATTTCCCGCCCGCAAGCCCTACGTGTAAATAAGTGTTTTTCATCACACTTGCTCGGAAAAGATTTTTTCCGCCCTAGGGCGAAAAATTCAATTTCCCGCCCGCAAGCCCTACGTGTAAATACATCTTTTCCGAGCAAGTGTGATGAAAAATACATTACAACAATTTATCACAATAACTCATTTTACACAAAAACTCTCACACGGTTGCAGTTTAAGATGAATTATTTAGATACATGTAAATTTTGAGTGAAAATCACCGAGCGCCGGTTTTACTTTTTAATTTTTCATTTTTTCTAATTACGACAGCCAACATGGCAATGATAGTTCCATTCAGCCAAATAAATAAAAAAGTTTGTTGTTGAAATATCGTATTATTTAGCATTTTATTTAAATAATAACAAATAGATATCTATTTTATATCGTGTAATAATATTTATTGTACGTAATAAATGTTTAGTGGCGAAATAATATTTTTTTTGCACCTTTCGAACTCTTTGGTGAGGACGTATAGATTTCGGTCAATGAGGTTGTCTATGTTGCTCTAAGAAATATGTTATGGATTGATGACGTCACTGTTTGGAACGCTTCTGATTGGCGTTTCAGTAATAATGGCCGATTGGAGAATATTGCACTTTTATTTTATTGAATATCTTAATAATCCTTCAGTTTATACTGAGATTGGGCCATTTTTTAGAATCATATTAACATATATGTTTCTTTGAAACCATTATTTCCATGATTCTTTGTTACTTGCAACAGGCCTATTGAAGTACATAACAAACCTACGGCCATGATTTTTTCCTTAGGACTTACTTGCAATCGGAGACTTTACATGCGTGAAGATTAATCACCCCTAACGAAAATCATTTAGATTGCAATATTTACGAAAACACACATTTTTTTACAAACTACAACAATTTTATTATATTAATTTAAAATTTTATAATATTACAATTTTAAAATAATTTGTTCATTATAGTATGAAAATCAGCGGGATTGCCTCGTACTTTTTTAATTTTATACTTTTTCGTTCTAAAAGCCGCAACAGACTACCGGACCGCACCGCGACCATGGTGCGCCGCACCACGTCATAATATAATAAAAGTATTTTTAATATTAAATAACAATTTAATTAATAATATAAGAAACTTTTATCTTGTATTTTATTTTATTTTAATGAACGTTTAACTGTGGCTGTATAAGATTCTGCCTTTGCTCATTTACGCAAGCGTAAGGTTTAAAAAAATATTTTTGGTGTATTCCTTTTGGTTTCCGCTTTATGAAATCGAGTAAATAGAATTCAACGAAAGAAATCAAGAATAATTTGTTTTTAACAAATTACTTACATCATTTTTTATAAAAAAAGGATCAACGTGGGATTTGTAAAATTAAAGAATTACCAATTGTTCCAGACGAGGAAATAAAGACACTATTTTTCCATTTTGTTTCCACCCAGTTGTTCATGGGACGGGGACGCAGAGGAGTACACCACTTTTCTGCGCTAGAGCATAAACGTATCACTTTCTGCGCACCTTTTAGAACAACAACGACCCACTTTCAGAGCATGAGATATGAAAAAATATTATTTTAACAGACAGCACTCTCAGAAAATTTTAAGTGAAAATATGTGTTAGAATAAAGTTACTCTACCCCCTACAAATTAAGTATAGATTAGATAACAATTAATCCGTGATTCTGCTCCTTAGGCTTTGCAAAATAGCTACATGTTCCTTTTTGTGTTAGCAACGTTTGGTACGTTGTGTTCGTTCCAAAACGCTTTGCACCAATACAGTACAGTGATAACTAAGCTAACGTAACGTGTAACGAATACCTGTGCCTTTGATACGCACTATTTGAGGTTTTGCAGACGTGAGGCCGAGATGTGAGGTGCCTATCAAAAGTGACTTTGACATCACGGACTTCGACGCAGATATTCATTCGGGCTTTACCAGAATAGCAGAGGAGAGTTGGAGGGAGTCTAAGGGGCATAATCAGTGGGCATCGTTGGTGAACAGTAGAGAGGTAGCGATTTTAACGACCTCAGAAATAGGAATCCTAGAACTTCTAGACTAATTCCATAACTTGCATAGTACGGTTTAGATTGATACAGTCTATATTTCAAGAAACCGTCTGATCTGCCCTTGAGGTAGTTAGCAAAAAGTTCTAAGAGGTGGGGGCACCAAATCCATTTTGCCTAGCTTTAGCAACATAATGTCGCTATCGACTCGGTCAAAGGCATTATGGGTATCCAGGAATACAATGTGATTTTGTTATGTCAGACCATCGCGAAAAAGTCATTCCTCGGAAATCGCATAAATGGCTATAGGTACCTATTAGCATTTCCCAGGAAATTTCGCTAAGCAGTTTTGGTTGTAGATGGAAATTAGCACGGCTCACAGTCACTAAAAATGAGATGCTAATAAATTTTCGAATATGTATGGCCAGGGGAATGAGATTTTTAAGAATGACCCAGGTGCACTAGGTAAAATAATATGAAACTAAGCGACATTGCATGATGCCCATTAACATAATATGGCAACTACATACGAGCACTCATTAGCCCACCAGGCATGTCGCGTCGGTCTCGCTCGGCCTTTCATAACATATTTATAAAGGCACATAACAGAGCTTCGGGTTTACTCTGTATTCCAAATATTTTCGACAATAGCCTCAGCTAAAACTGGACATCTGATATTTATATTATATATTTCAAGAAAAATCTGTCTAATCAGTTCTTTATTTGCAAATATAGACATAAGCCATGTAAATACATAATAATAATAATAATAACCCCGCGGGGGCAGCTTGTGGCGAGCTGACGGTGAGTGGCGACACCGCGGACCCCTATTCCAGAGGGCACTTTCATCTGGCCCTCGCCTCTGTGCTTGCCTTGACTGGCCGGCCAGAGTGGAGTCGCAAGAGCGGAACCTATGCTCCATGTTGGAAGTGTAAAATGTCATAACGCCGGCGGCCTGCTGAACGGATTACCGGGATCTGGCTACCGCAGACTCACCTCTCGACAACCTTACAGCCACTCCAAAGTGTTGCCCTGTTGTCGCACCGCGTGCGGCCATTGCGGGGCCCACTCAATGAGTTGGCGAGTCACCACCTGTCTTTAACAATATTGAGACTGATTGTCACGGCAGGTGTCCGCTAGTCTCCTCCCATAGCCCGATATCCAGTCCATCCAACATTCAAATCAATAGCCTATGCATGACCTTTAGTTCCCATCGCAGCACAAAAGTGCTGCACTACAATAGTCTTTGCACCTGGCGGGGACCATCTCCGGATGTATCACATTGTGCGTTCGGGGATGGTATCCGCCACGTGTATCCCTTGCTTTTAGATTAAAGTGTCTTAAAGGGTCTCTGCGCTGTTGGCTTTGGCTCCACGTACGCCTCTCAAAGGTCCGGGACCCCATGGTCCCGAGATATGGAAAAGACATACAAATAATAATAATAATAATAAAAACTAGTTACACAGAATTACTATAGTATTTTTTACATAACTTGGGTACGGTGACCGCTGTCCTATTAATTAATACATTAGAAGTTGCGTTGACGCATAAACGCGCCGATGCTTCGTCACCAACGGCCCGATTAGATAGATATTACAGTGTCAAAAGTGACGTTTTTGTTTGAAGAAAATCACGTACATATTTAAAATGTCCTAATGCCGCTCCTAGTTCAGTTAGCTAGACTAGTTGCGTCATTGTCGTATAAAATCTCAGGACTGGCAATAAGAATGGGGCCAGTACAGCGGTGTGACACCGCTACAACGCGATTGGTTGATGAGTTCGCATCACGCGCGCGATTGGTCGCAACTAGCTGCGTTAGGCTGCGCGATTGGCTCGAATTGGTGAGTCACACCGCTGAACTAGTACCATTTTTAGTGCCCGTAAGGCCAGTCCATAGATATAATACGTCAATGAGTTGTATATCGGATACGCTATCTTACTCGTAGATAACCGGGCGGTCCTTCGGTCCAGTATGGCCCTCACGTCGTCAATAAAGCGACCGCTAAATTAAATTCATGGCTGCTGTCCACTCGATACAACAATGTGTGGTATGTTAAAAGTTTACCCGCTGGCTTAGCTGCTTAGGCATTATTTACTGAACTTTCGTTTAGGACTATCTTATAGGATTATCTAGATAAGCTGCATTCCACGTACTTTCCTCTACTTAACGCATTTTATTTCGTATATTAGAACTTTTTTTCGGCGTTTAATGCCGGCGATTATTTTTCTGTAGGTACATATTTTTGACCATTTGTTACAGAAGAAGTAACTCCTATGCCTGCAAATCTTCAGAAAACTCGCATTTGTACGGGACAGCGGTAGACAATTTCATGGAATGCTCCATAATCGGTTTTCCTTGCTTAATTATTTTGGTAATACTTTATTTCACGTTAAAAGTTTTAATTTCAAGATTTTTTTCTCGTTGGAGACGCCTCTTAGTTACTAAATCTATTTCTATCTCATCGTCATCATTATTATACAAACCACAACGTGTTATAAAATGTGTTTGAAAAATATTTAAAATAGACATTACCTATGTAAAAATATAATATTACAGGCTACTTTCTCCATCGTATTGTATGTGCTATTGTGCTCATTGTTTTGTTTCTCCTTCAATTTACCGAAGCGATAAATGCATTTACAGTCAACTGAAACAATACTGACATGTTAGTTATTCAAAAGTTATAAAAAATCATAAGTCCTTTAATTTTGTGTCCGCACCATACGTGACCCGTGTGTTATAGCCTCTCCGCTTTTCTAAAGAGGCCCACTGATTACCAATCCGCCGGACGATATCGGTTTGTCAGTTAAACGCAAAATTTGACAGCTCCGAACAACAGGCTGATATCGTCCGGCGAACTGGTAATCTGTGGGCCCCTTAAGATCAAGTACGCCATAGATTTACTATGGATAACTTGATCTTAGAAATCGAATAGACGCAGTTAAAAAAATTCCTCCGGAAACATTGCCTGATGTGCAAAATACCTAGATCTCGAAAATCTCGGGTATATTGACAACCGTACACAAGTAAACAAGTACCCCTCATGGCATAAAGCAGTGAAAAGCCATTTCGTCTATAGAAGGCCCTGGTTTTAGGAATAACGGAAATTAAAGGATGTAACCCCTCAGGAAATAAAATACTAAAATATAATGCGAGTGACATAGATGCGGTGAAAATCCTTATGGATCCCGTTCGTGTGTCAAATACTGAATGTTTAGCAAAAATATACAGTGAGAATTGATACAAAATAAGCAAAATACATTGTAAGTCATTGAATGAAGTCAATAATACACATACAAGTACCTATATATTATTGTTGTACATATTTTTTTTTACATAATACTCCGCACCAACTATTCTTCTCTGTTTGGTTTAAAGGTTGACTGTTAGAGAATGCCGCATAGCATTAAGTGCGCCTTTTGTAACTGTAAATTTTTAACTGTGTTAAGTTTAAATAATACAGACATAATGTTTTGTGTACCAAGATATAATAATAAAAGAAATATTTAAAATAAAACGTTTAGGAACGATAAATGCTAACAAAATATTTACTATTACCACCATCACAAAACATTGATTTAAACTTTCACGATATTTACACATTAACTAAAACTTAATTTTAAGAGAGACAGGCTAAAGTTGACATAGTGTAATTATATTTCGTCACTTCATTTTTCAGATATAAATTTATATTAACCATGTAGTTTCCCTATTGTACAGGTAGCATCGCACACATTTAAGAGTAAGTATTTTGATTTAAAACTGACAAATAGCAACTTCCGCCCACTTCCGGTTATCCCTCCCCAGCGTGGGGCGGCCGCTCAGCTCCTCATTCCTTATTTGTGCGCGGTAGCGAGCACACGCTAAGCACGATGCCGAAACGTAGTGCGCGCATCAAATATTATAAAAATAAAATAAGAAAACTAGAAGAATCTCGTAGAAGAATAGTTTACTCTTCATCGGATTCTTCCGATGGTGACGGTAAGTATCGTAAATCAACGTTAGTCTCGAAAATCTTTCTGCCCGTTTCGTACACTACCTACTCTGGCCGAGAGCCAACTTTTATCTTTTTTATGACGTGCAATAAAAAAAAAAAAAAAAAAAAATAATAATAATTAAAAAATATATATATCCTGGGGGTTAGTCGAGAACTAACACGAAGGAATAAATCATCCTGGGGGTTGGTCGTGAACCAACACGAAGGAAAGTACGTTCGTATTTCGAACATTGATTTCGCCCGGGGGTTGGTCGTGAACCAACACGAAGGCAAAAGATCGAATAACGCACGAAACGAAACAAAAGGGCCTAGATATTTCCATTCCTTGCGAATTTTTACTTTGAGCATTAGAGCCGATTGAGGCTGTCGTTTTGTTCTATTTTACAAATAGATATCTTATAAGATTACATATTGCAGATACACATGGAAATACACCTGAGGAGGTTATGTTGCACACGGGCGCCGAGGCCGAATTACAATTACATCCGGTGCCTGAGCTCCAACCAAATCCTGACCCTAAGTTGCAACCAAACCCTGAACCCGAGTTACAACCAAATCCTGAACCCGAGTCACAACCAAACCCTGAACCCGAGTTACAACCAAATCATGAGCCTGAATTACAATTAGAACCGTTAGTAGCGGATCCTTTGAAGGCCACGGACGCAGATCAAATCGCGTCAGAGCTAAATCCTGATATTTTAGTGGCACTGGGTGCCAAAACTGGTGATGATGCGGTGTACGGCAACAAAATACACGAAAACCTAGCACAACTTTGGACGCCTTTATTAAAAAAAGGCATGTCAAAGGACGACAAGGACAAACTTCTTAAGGAATACTTAGTTCCTCAAAACTGTAGTTTGTTGCAGTCACCGAAACTAAATCCAGAGATATCTGCCGCCGTTCCAGAAACAGCTCGAGGTAGGGATAAGAAAATAAGTTTCAATCAGCAACAACTGGGCGCAGGCATCACGGCGATCAACAGAGCTATGGACGTCTTGATCAACGGCAACGAAGATAATTTAAAAGCAATTAGGTTCTTAAGTGACGCCTGCCGCATTTTAAGCGATCTACATCATGTTAATACACAAGCCAGAATCAAGCTATTAACACCCGGTTTAGAAAAACAGTTTCTAAATGTAATTCAAGACGCAAGCCGTGACGAAACATTATTCGGAAACAATTTATCCGAAAAAATTAAAGCTTGTAAAGCTATAGAGAAGCAAGGCCTTCAAATAAAGAAAAATCCTACTAACCTAATCCCGGCCCCATCCTACCCACCATATCCATCTACATCAACCGCTCGTCCTCCCCAACATCGGGGAAACTGGTCGTGGCCTCCCCGTTACCCGCTGATCAAGATGACGCGGGGAGCGCCCAGGAGGACGTCATCTTACAGACCGAGCTCTGCCTCGTCGGCTCAGACGAGGCCGGCCAGCAAGGCGACAACGCGTGCCCAATTAGCGCGCCGTTAACACAGGTACCACATGCGGGTAGAATACATTACTTTTTTGATTGTTGGCAAAACATTACTGGTAATTTGTTAATATTAAAATGGATCCGGGAAGGATATAGTATCCCCTTTGACACTGATGTTGTTCAAAATGTAGTACCCAATAATTCGATATGGTCAAATCAGGAAAAACATGAAATGTCTGAAGCTATTCAAAACCTTTTGAACTTAGGTGCAGTTTCAGAATGTCTCCCATTACCGGATCAATTTATATCTAGAATATTCTTGGCATCTAAGTCAAATGGAGGTAAAAGATTCATACTTAACCTCAAACCACTTAATAAATTTATAAAAACCGAACATTTCCAGATGGAAGACTACAGAACTGCATCTAAGCTTATCCCTAAAAACGGTTTTTTAGCAACAATTGACCTAAAAGAAGCTTATCTTCTTATACCTATCCACAGTTCATGTAGAAAGTTTTTACGCTTCCAATTTGAAGATAATCAATCACGTTTACTAACATATGAATTCACCTCCTTGCCGTATGGACTCTCAGTAGCCCCTAGAGTGTTTAGTAAAATAATGAGAGAAGTTGTAACATTTCTCAGGTCACGCGGCTTTAAATCTGTCGTATATCTTGACGACATTCTATGTATCGGCAATTCTTATACAGAATGTGTTAAAAATGTCAACGAAACACTAAACCTACTCGTTTGCCTAGGGTTTGTGATTAATTACGAAAAAAGTTCATTAAAACCTAAACAAATCTGTAAATTTCTTGGCTTTATGTATAATACGGCTAACTTGACAGTGTCATTACCTATAGATAAACAAAACAAAATTGCACAGTTAGTCCATAAATTTATGTCCTTGCCAAGATGTACAATTCGAGAATTCGCCCAACTTATTGGTGTTCTAGTCGCCGCTTGCCCAGCTGTACGATATGGCTGGCTATACACTAAAATCTTGGAACGGGAAAAATACCTGTTTCTACAAAAAACTGACGACTATGAAACTAAGGTCACCCCTCCAAAAACAATTATTAACGATCTGGTTTGGTGGGCTCAACACATATATAGCGCAACGAGCCCTATGAGAACATTAAATTTTAACAAAGTTATTTTTACTGATGCATCCTCCACTGGCTGGGGAGCAGTCAGTGACAATGATCGCGTTAATGGTTATTGGAGGGACGACGAGCGAAACCACCATATAAATTATCTCGAATTATTAGCTATTTTCTTAGGATTAAAATGTTTGGCACAAAATTGTTTTAACTGCGCAATATTATTGAGGGTAGATAACACAACTGCGTTAAGTTATATCAATAGGATGGGCGGTATTCAATACCCACATTTAACAAACCTTACTAGACAAATCTGGCAGTGGTGCGAGACACGAAATATCTGGTTATTTGCATCATACATAAATACAACGGAGAATTTTGAAGCTGACGAAGAATCAAGAAAAATTAATCCAGATACGGAATGGGAGCTCTCTCAGACGGTTTATGAGACTATAGTAAGTAAATTCGGACAACCGCAAATTGATTTGTTTGCGTCTCGCACCAACGCTAAATGTCACGATTACATATCGTGGAAAAGAGACCCAGAGGCCCTAACAATTGATGCCTTTACAGTGAGTTGGAACGAATATTATTTCTATGCATTTCCTCCATTCTCGTTGATGTTGAAATGCGTACAAAAAATATTCGAAGACAATGCAACTGGCGTTGTCGTATTTCCACATTGGCCATCACAGCCGTGGTACCCTCTTTTAAAAAGTATGTTAGTTTCTGAAATAATGTATTTTGGACCGCATAAAGACCTGTTACATTCTCCTTTCAGGAGTCATCACCCCCTGTTCAGAAAACTTACCCTGGGTGTCGCGAAGCTTTGCGGGAAGCCTACGCACGGCAGGGACACACGGCTGTCGCTATAAAGCTGATGGTGGCCTCGCTCGCTGACAATACGATAAGTCAATATAACTCATCCCTCAAGCTTTGGTGGGACTTTTGTTTAATTAATCAAGTTGATTTCTTTGAAGGTTCTATTAAATCGGTAATTACATTCCTATCTGAGCAGTTTTCTAAAGGCGCGTCTTATGGTACTATCAATTCTCATCGCTCAGCTTTATCTTTGCTATTAGGCCCTAAGAACATTGGATCGGACCCATTAGTAAGACGATTATTGAAAGGCGTGTATAGACTTAAACCTACTGCCCCTAAATACAACAGTACATGGGACCCAAAAAAAGTGTTACACTATATTTCGCAATGGACGCCTCATAAAGACATCCCTTTCGAAAATTTAACTAAAAAATTAGCTGTGTTATTCGCATTATGTACGGCCCACCGTGTTCAAACGCTGTCGTTAATTAAAGTAAATAATATACAGTTTACACCCAATGGTGCTCAAATATTCATCACTGATATTATTAAAACTTCTGGGCCTAATAGAGAGCAGCCAGTACTAATTCTTCCTTATTTTAAGGAAGACCCCACAATTTGCCCTGCGAAAGCGTTAAATGATTACTTAGATATAACAAAGGATATGAGAACTGATACGATAAATAATCTTTTCTTAACCTGCAGACGTCCCTATAAAGCTGCTTCATCGCAAACCATTAGTAAATGGATCAAAAAAGTATTATCAGCGAGCGGAGTAGATGTGATGTACGGCGCACACAGCGCACGACATGCGTCAACGTCAGCTGCGAACGCGGCTGGTGTTAGTGTTGACGTTATTAGGAAAACAGCGGGCTGGTCCAGCTCGTCACTGACGTTTGCCAAATTCTATAATAGACCCATTATAGATCACTCTGAATTTGCCAGGTCTGTTTGTTTACCAAATAACTCAACATAGGTACAATTAAGATCAATTAGAAGATTGTCAAGGTTATAATAAATATGATAAAATAAAACATGCATTCTTGGTTCTGTTATTAAAATATATTTAATACATACACTGGTTTCCTTTTTAATATCACCAAAACTTATATCTCTAAACATCTACATGGTTAATATAAATTTATATCTGAAAAATGAAGTGACGAAATATAATTGATGATCAAACGAACTTCTTGAAGTGAAGTTCGATCGAAATTATATGAGTCACTTCATTTGAAGATATAATATAAGGTCCCTCCCGCCCTAGAACCCTGATATAAGTTTTGGTTCCTGACTTCTCTAAAAATAATGAGGAGCTGAGCGGCCGCCCCACGCTGGGGAGGGATAACCGGAAGTGGGCGGAAGTTGCTATTTGTCAGTTTTAAATCAAAATACTTACTCTTAAATGTGTGCGATGCTACCTGTACAATAGGGAAACTACATGGTTAATATAAATTTATATCTTCAAATGAAGTGACTCATATAATTTCGATCGAACTTCACTTCAAGAAGTTCGTTTGATCATCAAATAAGTGCTAAAATCTTATTTTATCAACACTCCAATACCACCCGGTTCTTCTATAACGATACCTATTTCGAGCATGAAACACGCATGACAAAAAAGTTTTTTTTGGCACTTTTTAAAATGAATGTTAAATGATAATAATAAAACCGGGCAAGTGCGAGTCGGATTCGCGCACGAAGGGTTCCGTACCATAATGCAAAAAAAAAACAAAAAAAAAAAGCAAAAAAAAAACGGTCACCCATCCAAATACTGACCACTCCCGACGTTGCTTAACTTTGGTCAAAAATCACGTTTGTTCTATGGGAGCCCCATTTAAATCTTTATTTTATTCTGTTTTTAGTATTTGTTGTTATAGCGGCAACAGAAATACATCATCTGTGAAAATTTCAACTGTCTAGCTATCACGGTTCGTGAGATACAGCCTGGTGACAGACGGACGGACGGACGGACGGACGGACGGACGGACGGACGGACGGACGGACAGCGAAGTCTTAGTAATAGGGTCCCGTTTTACCCTTTGGGTACGGAACCCTAAAAATGGTTCATGTCAGGAGCCTTGTGACTCCAGGCCGCGTAGCCAAAATGCCAATCGCTTGCGCTCCGTAGCGATCGAAACGCAATTGTCACTGTCGCACTAATATGGAAGAGACACAAAGCGTTTTGTTGTCGTAGCGATAGCGATTGCCACCTTGGCTAGGCTGGCAGGACTGCTCTTACTTTTTTAGGATTCCGTACCCAAAGGGTAAAACGGGACCGTATTACTAAGACTCCGCTGTCCGTCCGTCCGTCCATCCGTCCATCCGTCCATCCGTCCGTCCGTCCGTCCGTCTTCCCGTCCGTCTGTCACCAGGCTGTATCTCACGAACCGTGATAGCTACAGTTGAAATTTTCACAGATGATGTATTTCCGTTGCCGCTATAACAACAAATACTAAAAAGTACGGAACCCTCGGTGGGCGAGTCAGACTCGCACTTGTCCGGTTTTTTATGACTTTTGAAGAAGAAACATGTCACTATTGTTTCCGTTGGCTGTAAATGCGTTTATCGCTTCGGTAAATTGAGGCGGAACCAAATAAAACAACGAGCACATACAATAAATTCTCCGATACCGAGGATAGGGCTGTCAGCCGGGCGGGACACTTCGAGCCCAGGCTATCTTTATACTAGACATGTGCGCCGCGCCGCCGCGCCGCCGCCGCCGACGATTTTTCCACGCCGCCGCCGCCGATAAATTTGACCGGCGTATAATCGGCGTGGGAAATTTTGATACCTATCGTGTCTTATTCCATGTTGCGTAGTGAATAGATAGTATCAGACGTATAATTTAAAGATCCTTATGCTTTTTCGCTTATTATTTGATGGTGAACCAAATTAGCATCATTATTGTCGTTGCGGTGTTAGCTGTGATAACGATTTAGTGTTAATTTAAACAAGATCTAGTTTCTGGATCTCAGGTTATTATTTGATATTTTTTCGCACAGCTTTTTTGTAAAACGTAAATGAAATTGTATATTATGTGATAAATAAATAAATCATATTTATTAATTTATATAATATACAATTTCATTTAAAATTACACATGATCAATTCTTAGTCATTTTATGGTGATTATCAGCTTCTTGTACTTAACAATATACAGCGTGACCTTAGCCATTAGACAAACCCTGAAATCCCACGTAGGGTTACTTCTAAGAAATGCTCTAACGGTAATAATTTTTTAATTAGAACAAAAGATAGAAAAATATATTATCAAACAAAAGTTATTTCCAATAATCGACAGCAAAAATAAACATACTGTATTAATCATTGGCAGTGCTTTTGACAATTTGTTTGAAAATGTGCAGCAATGATGACATTTATCAAAAGTCAGAATCTTATTAATGTCATCAATAAAAAAGATAATCAAAACGGTCGAAGAAGGTTTCATACTATTTATTACCTCAGGAACTACTAACACATACAGGTTGCTCCAAAGTAAAAAAATTGTAATTTGTTAATTTCTTCGTAACCGCTACACAGATTGTTATGATACTTTGTATTTCGGCTTTGTCCAATGGCTAGGGACACCCTGTATATTTTAATCAAAATTATAAAAATCAGTCTAAAACTTCGCAATAAGCTATTTAAACAATTACTTATTAATACCTAGGTACTTATAGGAACTTAAATCACCAACTATCATCACTAAGCTAGCAGTAAAGAAAACAAAGTAGACCTTAGTATTCCGTAAAACGGGACACTTCAAAGACATTCTGTTGAGCGAATCTACCTGCCAGAGACGTTTTCTTTCGAAAACGATGACATCTTTAATCTAACATTACATTTCTGTTAAACTTCAGTTCAGACAAATGTAAGTATGTAGTTCATCATTATTTCGTAACAAATCCTAGGTGAGGCGACAGCGGCTGGGAAAAGTCAATATACATAGATTTAAGACTTAACTTATAAATAAATCTTTTTGTGTTTTATTTGTATTCCACTTACAAAGTAAAAAAAAATACTGCCTAAAATGTAGCGTTTTAAAGTATCCTTTTTATTTTTATATTTAAACATACCGTTGGTAACCGTTAGGTTGGTATTGGTTGCCAAGTGTCATGATGGGATATAATTTTCGGCAATCATCATATATATAAAATTGAAAAACCAGAACGGGATAAAAAACGATTTATGGGCGGTGGTCGTCCATATTCGTCTTAAGGCGGAAATTAATCTAATGAACGTTTTTGCAATTAGGCTTATAAAAATAAATAATAATTTTATGTTGAAACGAGTTTTAAATGAATAACTACGTAGAAGTATAATTTTGCCTTTTATCAAATCACATAATTTTTTTCAGATATTTTGCGTATTAAGTTATCCAAATAACGAGTACAAATAAGAAATCCCTATCACCGTTATGAACCCTGGCCGGGTTGACACACTCTTTATTTCATTTACGCGAGCGGAGCTGCGGGCCCGTCTAGTATAATATGTTTTGGATAGCCTAGTAAATACTCGGAAGGCTTTAATATAGAGTTTCTACAGCCACGTTCTCATGCAGTATCAAAAAATATGCCACGCCGATTTCACGCCGATCACGCCGCCGCCGCCGGTCAAAAAATCATCGGACGCCGCCGCCGATGATTTTGCCATCGGCGCACATCTCTACTTTATACGTATACGGTTTAAATACTTGCTGGTAAAGAAAATTCTCTGAGAACAATAACTTTAAAAAAATTGGAGTAGTTTAGATTCTAATTTAAATAAGTAATAAGATTCTACGATTGCTCATTTTTCTACCTTTTAGACTTTAGTTTATCAACAAAAAAAGTATTAACAGAATAATTAAACTAAACATTAAAATATCCCATCCTTTTAGACTATTATTGTTCATAAATCGTACCTATAAATAAAAAAGTGGAAAAAAACTAATATTCATTATTTCTCTTAAAAGGTAGCTGTTAAATATTTTTATAGTGTGTTTGACATAAGTCTTAGTTCGTTGACATACAACAAACAAAGTTTCGTTAACAAAGTTTGTAAGTATAGCTTTTAATGAGACTTGAAATTATTTATTAACGGAATATGAAAATTATAGAACAGACAAGCTTTTGTTCGGTTTTTTGACATCTAGAACCGTGTGGCAACCCTGAAGAAAATAAAGAAAACGGCATACAAGAGGCAACTGATTGTATGAGAGCACAAAGGCATGGCAGACGCATCCTAGTTTCACGCTATCGCGGGTAAAGACAGATCGATATGACACTTCGAATCGAACAAACGGCTTTTAATTGATTCGATGCTCATACATCTAGTTTTGTTATTTAATTAAAAGTACTTAATTTGGCGATTCTAGATACTCTTACCCCTTTTTTAATTTGTTGTTATAAAATTGAGGAACGCTGTAACGCTGGGCCAATCTAGCCACAGAGTGCAGTGGATAACAGGGATATAGGGGCAGAGGAAGACCAAAACTAACATGGCGGGACGACCTAGATACATAGGTACATATAGGTACTTATTGTATGGAGGTCTGCACAGCTTACAGCCTGTAAAAAACAAGATACGTAAACGTCAAAAATAACTTACTCGTAAAAACAAATTGTAGGTGACCTTTTATGAAATATCAATAGAGTTGTCTCGACTACGACAGTAGGTACAGTCACCTGCAATAATATGTTACGCAACGAAGGCCGCAAATATATCTGACAAGATCTTATTTGTAGAGCCATAAAAGCGTGTCACATATTTTTGCGGCCTTCGAAGAGTAACATATTATTGCAGGTGACTGTACATACTTATTTATAGTGCTTTGACAGCTTCAAATTAGTTCAAATATGTCCAATATATGTACAGAAGGTATACTTTGGAGATAAAGCCATCATTAAATTTCCTTTATAGATACAAAATGTGCGAAATAAAGATAATTTATTCACAGGGCTTTTTTGATACGGAACAACATACATATATTATGCGTAAATAATATGAAAGCTTCATAACTCATAAAGTACAAGATTCAGATTCGCTCAAACAAAATTTATGGCGCTAAGTTCTTTTATAATGAAACCCCAAGAAAAGTCGTAAAAACCCCTAGTGCTATAATCACCCCATAGTCGGTAGCCCTGAGATGTTATCCCTATTACTTGCAGTGTACGGGTGAGACGATAACTCAGGCGTCCAGTTTGACTGCGCTCCCTGATTACGCATGGATGTTACGGATCTCTAGCTCATCTTACACTGGTTTATTCGAGACTCCTGACGTAAGGCATGTCCTGTCTCGAATACATGCCCTGTTAACGTCGTCCATTTATCGGGCATAAAAGGCGTAAAAATGGCGGTAGTTCTCTCGTACATCGTACTGATCTGGGACCTTTCTTGCAAAAGGACTTTATTTTATTAAAAGACTAAGCGAGTTACGACTTCTTGGAGTTAAGGTGGTTTGGTGAAGGAAGCTCACAGGAGATTAACCGGTACTGTAAAGATGAGATAAAAAGGGTGATTTTAATTAAATGAATATAAGGATTTTTTGAGGAATCAACAGAGGGTTTGTATCTTAATAAGTAGGAAAGCATTATCATTAATAAATGAGACGAGGACAACTTGTAATTTTATTAGAATAAAGAAAACAATACTCCAGCTTCGGCAAAATTTATTTCGTATGTCTGTCTGTCTAGTTTTTCTCCTCTATAAGTCGGATTTCTCAACCGATTCTCGTAATTTTTTTTAAGTTTCAATAATAATATGGCCTTTTTTGGCGCTTCTGTACTTAGATTTGTTTCAGGCATGGCAGAGCCATACTTTCTTTTTCAGTTACATCTCACAGAGCAACTAGTATGTAATACGTAGGTAACTAACTATGTTTGTTATTTTAGACCAAACAAGCATTTTCAATTATCTATTAATTTTCTCATAAGGTGTTACACTTATAATTTCAATCAGAGTGTTTTATAAATTCCGTAATAAGATTATTCGGGCTGATGAAGTGGAGGGATAATGAATTCTCGTTGAATGGTGGAATCACTGAGAGCATGTGGCAATTAGTAGCGCGCCTCTATCAAGCAAACCAACGCGATAATGAGTAATTTCGTTAACGCTACAATCAGAATGTTGACTCATGTTGATTTTTATGAATTATGGTAACATTCCATTTCTAACCGCAGCTGCACTACTGGTACTGAACACGTCGCTGTCATTGTCAATTTCCATAGTAAAATTGCTGTATTGCAGCTGCAGTTAGAAATGGAATGTCACCATTAATCTGGTTTGATGAATGGCGGCCCAATTCGAACTTTAAGATACGTCAGTTAATAGATCTAGAAACGATATGGATTAGATGTGTCAGTGTCAAATGTGACGTTTCTTCAAACAAAAACGTCACTTTTGACACTGACACATCTAATCCATATCGTTTCTAGATCTATTAATTGACGTAAGGTCACTGTGGGCAAGTCCGTCTATAAGGCAAGTCCGTCAACACGTTATAACTTTTGAATTTGAAGGCGTATGCGACTTTGGAGTCCAGTCGATTAACCAGTTTTTCGCGCTAGTTCCGTCACTGTAAAACAGATGGCGCTGTGACAACCAACTTCAGAGCAATTCGCCTCAACAAGTCATTTCGTGTTTTGAACTCGAAGTCATAGTGCGACAGCCGTTCGAAAAAAAATTGTTAAAAATAGTTTTTGAAAAGATTGTGCATCAGAAAGTAACTACGTAGGTAGCATAAGAACCAGTTGTCTTTATTCTATTTTTAAAATATCAGAAATTAGCTTAGTTTTGTAATTATACGTTCCACAATTTATCATATTAAAATTTGACTAAGTTGGAAAGTCCGTCTATTATGTTCAAGGCAAGTCCGTCATATGCCGGACTTTCGTTAAATCAGAGATTACCAACTGTTTTTGCGACTTTAATATTATAACGATTTGATAAGGTATCAAAAAATCCTCCTGACTTTGCGCATGATGTTACTTTATTAAATTTTGATCTCAGTAAATTAAAAGAAACGATTAAAATTCATTTTAAAATTACTATTGATCTTTTATTTCGGAAATCAAAAAAATAATTATGTTTAATTATTTGCCAAAAAAGGTTTACCACCCCATTTTGGTAGTATATGCCGGACTTGCCTTTGTTTTAGAAAAATGGTGTTTATTTGGAATCTAAACCGTATATTAACAAGTTTAAAATACACTTTTCATTGTCTTGATCCGTTCTTTTTAGGAATTTGACTACGAACACATACGCACCCATAGATTGGCTGATATCATAACTAGACGGACTTCCCTTAAACTGCACGGGAAGTCCGTCTACTCGCCGAATTTTAAAAAATGCCATTGGTTTTGCTTAATTTGTGCTTGAAATGATCTGTCACTAAGGCTAAACTATTAATTATTAAATTCTTCATCGTATGCGATTACAAGCAGTAACATAGGTGAATAATTAACGGAACTAGATCAATCCAAAGTAAAAAAAAAATAAAGTATGCCGGACTTCGCCACAGTGACCTTATCTTAAAGTTCGAATAGGGCAGTGGAAATGAAGCCATCTATCAAAATCAAGTACTTACCTTCATTATAAAAAAAAATATTAAATTTACACGACATTAAAGTTTCGACATTTTATTTTACTTTATTACCTAATGAAAAATTGATGTCATGCCATTCCTCACATTATATTACACGATTTTTTTCGTAGCGATTATTTCCGAAAATATACACTTTATCGAAAAATGGCTGTGAAAGACCCGTACGACCCGATTCGAGTTTTAAGGTTCGTTAAATATTACGTCTAGATACGATATAGATTAGATATATCAGTACCAAAAGTGACGTTTCTTCAAACAAAAACGATAAACGATATCGTATCTAGACGTACCTACCTAATATTTGACGTATCTTAAAGTTCGAATCGGACCGGTATTCATTTTGAAATATGTACCTAAGTACCTATAAAACGACACTCCGCACGATATACAACAATAGTTAAAGCGGTAAGTCTCGGTATTCCATCTCGTAAGTCAAAGCAAAGATATTAAACGTCAATGGTAAACATGAATTTATTTTGACAATTTAGCACACATTTTTTTTATAGGTATTCCTTAAAAATGCCGATTTTTGTGCAGTTTGATTGGCCAAGTAAACTTGCATATCTCCTTTTTAGGGTTCCGTACCTCAAAAGGAAAAAACGGAACCCTTATAGGATCACTCGTGCGTCTGTCTGTCCGTCTGTCACAGCCGATTTTCTCCGGAACTACTGGACCAATCAAGTTGTAATTTGGTACACATATGTAAGTTTGTGACCCGAATACGGACATGTAACGTAAACAAATGAATTTTAAACATGGGGGCCACTTTTGGGGGTTAATGAAAAAATAAAAATAAAAAATTTTCAAACTATATCATGTTACAAATCAAATGAAAGAGCTTATTGTAAGGATTTTAAATATTTTTTTTTTATAATTTTCGAATCAACAGTTTAGAAGTTATTCAAGAAAATAGGCAAAAAATGACCATTCCCCCCCTTATCTCCGAAACTACTAGGTCTAAAATTTTGAAAAAAATACATAAAATAGGTCTATACCTATAGATGACAGGAAAACCTATTAGAAATGTACAGTCAAGCGTGAGTCGGACTTAATTACAGTTTTTAATCCGACCCCTACGGATTTTTGAAAGAGATTTCACTCACGTTTCACATAAAAAATACATTGTTAACAGTGCCGGATTACTTAGAGTAGTAGTTTTCTTAGAGTAATTGGTGATAATTTTCTGATAAGATAATCATTTTAAATATTTAACGGTCTTACCTACTTACGAGTAATTGTAAGGTCAAATTAAAAATAATGTTTTAAAAAAATGTTAAATTGAGAGCTAGCTTAAAGTTTTTTATACTCGTCGACTTTAATAGTTGAATTAATAAAGACTTTGTAACCAATAAGCAAAACAAGCACGTGCTTAGGGCACCACGTTCAGGAGGGGCACCAAAATGCCAGGTTGAAAAAGGTGAACAAATTTTAAAATTAGGGACAGACACATCGTTTTTACCACACGATTTTTTTTTAGCTGTCCAAAAGCTAATTTGCAAAAATAATGGCGCGTAATTCTTTGGGAAACAATCGGTAGCAGTAGAAGAGTCGTGATTACATGCATAGATTCGATTTCAACCCACTCTTTTGCGGTTCGGCGTTAGGTCTTATGCGAAACCTTCTGCCTTAATTACACTTGGGCGTGGATCCAAATCCAAGCTTTCCTCTTTCGCAGCTAGGCCTACTGCCTTTCTCACACTTCGCCTATTCAATTCCAAGCTCTGCTTTCTTGCATATTTTATGCATGGATACAACCTCGAATATCGAAGCCTAAGAAATATCGAGCCCTATGCGAAGCTAGGCTGATAGAAAACTGTCCCATCCCTTCTCTGTATGAAATCCTGGATTCGCGCCTGGTTGGGACTAAAAGTAAAATTGCGTTTGTATATCGAAAAATTTTCGCACTCGCTTCGCTCGCGTTTTCAATAACTTTATAAGGTATGATAAAGGTGACATTCGGGTGGCGACTGCAGCAACATTACTCTGTTGCAACGTTACTGCTGCAGTACTGTCAACTTCCGTGATAAAATGATGTGACTGATTTCCATACTAAAAGTAAAAATTTACAACTGTCTATCATATTGCGTTTTTATATCGAAAAATTTCCGCGCTCGCTTCGCTCGCGTTTCTATTACTTTCTAAGCTATGATAAAGGTGACATTCGGGTGGCGACTGCAACAGCATTAGGTACTCTGTTGCAACATTACTGCTGCGGCACTGTCAATTTTCGTGATAAAATGATGTGACTGATTTCCATTCTCAGCTGTAACGCGGCAATGAACTTCTCTCAATTTACCAAAAAATCAATGTAATCTTGATGACCCGAGGGAGAGGGGGCACCTAGAAATCCTTAGGGCATCAACATATCTTAATCCGGCACTGATTGTTAAAAATTGTGTAATATACGGAACCCTTGGAACGCGAGTCCGACTCGCACTTGGCCGGTTTTTTGTATTAAACCTAAAAATGTCTACAGATGTAGTGCATAATTGTTTTCCATCGTATTTTCTCGGAAACGTTCGTATTTGTCATGCTACTTCAGTCAACCTCAGTACTTTTTGTACCGAGACTGACTAAATAGCAAGACACTTTCGTACGTTTCCGTGAAAATACGATGGAAAACAATTATGCATTACATCTGTAGTTATATTTGACGTCGACGGACTGTACAGTCGCCATCAGATATATCGGAGCGGCCAAGGTGCTCACAAATATCTGAACACGCCTCTATTGTCAAGGCGTTAGAGTGTGTGTTCAGGTATTGTGAACACCTTGGCCGCTTCGATATATCTAATGGCGACTGTAGTAAAGTGCTCCGAAGCCAGCCAACGACGTGATAATGAGTAATTGTATCAACGCTACATTCAGCTGTTTACACGTCTTGTTTCGTTAGGATAATACTATTAACAAGGGCACTAACTGAGCTTAATTCAATTGCGAAAAAAACGGTCAGTTAACTTTACTAACGTGTACGAATTGTATGAGTAGATCAAGGTTTTAACTAATATGGCTCAGCGATCCAAAGAGGGTCTTGGCCTCCGAAACGAGTGCACGCCACTTTTCCCGATCCTGCGCCATTTCCTGCCAGTTATCGGCTTGAAGCTGACGCTGATCCGTTCCACAGGGTTTCCCCAGCGGTATCTGGGCCGACCTACCGGGCGGCCACCAGTCGGCCTTCCCAGCTACGCCCTCGTGGCAGCCCGATCCTCTCCCATTCTTAATAGGTGACCGAACCAGCGAAGTCTGTGGGATTTCGTTTCGCCGATGATATTGGGTCTAGCCACCAACTCCTCGATTTCGGCAGATCAATGTTTTAGAGGAGAAAAATTGGCTATCTCATTCACTCCCGCTGATGTGATGCCGCCTGGTTTCTATAGGGCAGTCAATTTTTTTTCGCGATTTCGGCATTGGTCCCATAATAAAAGATGTTCAGTATGACCTGTAAAGGAAAGTCACTACCCAACCCTATGGCTGGCGGTTAAAATTTCACCCTGTACAAATTTGTTGAAATATGTATTAATAAAAATATTTTGTATGTTTTAAGTGTGGTTGTACTTCAAGCTTACATCCGATATGCGTAGTAAGTATCGATTACAAAGTAAGTACCTACTTACTTATTTAAAACCAATCATCATCATCATCATCATCATCTCAGCCATAAGACGTCCACTGCTGAACATAGGCCTCCCCCTTGGACCTCCATACGTGCCGGTTGGAAGCGACCCGCATCCAGCGTCTTCCGGCGACCTTAACAAGCCAGTCCACCAATGTTAAACCAATGTTATTATACAATTCGACACATTGCATCACTGTATACGACATCAATTAAAACCGAATTACACCGCCCAAGCTGTTTCAATTACTGAATAATACCACCCATTAGTAACGAGTATTGTCAGCTGACCTCAATCCCGCTGCCGAACGATTGGAAAACAATGCGGTAAACATGACATTCCTGACCGCTACTAAATATACCCGTACCCAGTACCATGAGTCTGAAAGTGTCAACACTTACATATACGCTAACGTATACGTAACTAATTACTTTCTATGCATCTCGCTCGTGCTGACTGAATAGTGCGAGCGAGATGTATAGAAAGACGTTAGCGAATATGTCAGTGTTGACACTGTCAGTAATAATAATAACTCCACGGCCGACTTCGGCCACGGCGACTGCTGTCAACTCCGTTGCTGTCGCTGGTGTGCTCGCAAGTGGCTGATGTAGCCGATCTTGTTAGTAAAAGTTCGCGAACATTGCAGGCATGTGAGCACACCGTTTACTCCTACTATGTACTAAACGAATCCTAACACTAGTACCCGTACCACGAGTAAGTACTATACTGTGTATCTTTAGGTACTTAAATAAAAGTAAACAAATAATTTGTACATTTTTGGGTAGTTATAATATTTATTGATTAACCAACCAAATACAAAATCACCTGGATCTGTCACTGAACGACCTGACTTTAACCGACATTATTTGATCATGTAATGTTTTCATCTACCCTCATCCGGCATAAGAAGCGGAGGGTAAATTTTTTTTACTCTTTTTTAAATACCTAAAGATACAGACTATAGTGTTAGGATTCGTTTATAACGGTATTCATTAATGATGGGCATTGTTACAAAGACATTCATTCAACATGCGTTTATGAAACAGGGTGGATAGCACGACGTTCCTGATCGTTTAATATTATAAGGAATTGTTCACAACGATTGACATTTCCTAAACAAAATACATATAACTTGTTAAAAGTAGGTAATGTATTTATAGTCTGTCAAGCTAAGGCATGTCCGTCAGTAAAAAAAAGCGGCAATTTTAAAAATAGTAGGCGCGTAGGGTTATCTTCCCATAGAAAATATAAATTTCGCGCCTTTTTCTACTGACAAAGTTGTTTGACTGGCTATAACTACTAACTTTTCAATGATAATTTTATACCAAATTGATGAATAGTAAATAAGAAATAAAAAGGAGTACGGGGTAGGGAAGAAGACGGCAAGTCGCGGTTAGCAAGAAGTTGCGCGGTATTTTTTTTGTCTAATAGAAGGCAGTTGAGCTATGGGACTAAAACTTAGTTGAAATATTTATGTTTTATATGTTTGCTATGTATACCTAATACAAATTAGCTTCACGCAGCCAAGCCTTCAAATAGCTGACCATAATAACTTCTTACCCATGCACCGCCTCAGTTAAACGGTAGACCTATAAATGAGTTACGATATTTTCCTCTTCCAAACTGTCCTTGTGAACTAGCCCTTACGGCCGGTAGTTTGCACCCTTCGGTAATTTGCGCGCACAGGCCGGGAAATGGGCAGATTACAGCCGCACTGGCCACTTGACTCGACCGCGGAGCGGCCGGGAAACGGTCGCTTTCTGATTTATAAAGTGCTCCGATTGTCCAAGCGGTAAGTCGTTTGATGATGTTTACATGTGAAATGGTTTTGAGATGTAGATGGGATCAGGAGGTTGATTCTGTTTTAAAATATGGTTCTATTTCATTTTGATACGACTTTAAGTCCTGTTATAAGGTACCCTCACACGCTCCAATAAGTGGGAGCGAAGAGACGACTCCTTGCACTTCTTCAGCACCAATCGGAGCCGCTAAAGGGTCTATGTATTTTAAAGCGGAGTTAATAGGCTACTTTTATGGGTGTAATTTATATGAAAATTTGTTTAGAAAAGTATTAATAGAAGTATTGATGATGTCAATTTAAAATAAGGTTTTAATTTCATTTAGATACGACTTTGAGTCGTGTTATCAGGTATCTCACACGCTTCAGTAAGTGAGAGAGAAGAGACGACCCCTTGCACTTCGTCAGCATTCGATCAGCGTGAGCCGCTAAAGGGTCAATGTATTTTAAAGCGGAGTTATGCTTTTTGGGTGTAATTTATTTGAAAACTTTGTTTAGAAAAGTATTAATAGAAGATGATGATGTCAACTAAGCCAGTCTTTCTTCTCGACCACGGGGACAATGCCGTCCTCGAAATCTCGGAGGATAATCCCGTTTCCGTAAATAATAATGTGTGAAAATTTTCGAAGTTTAAATCAGCGTAAGTTGTGTGTGTGTAAAGGGGTCCACTGATTACCAGTTCGCCGGACGATATCAGCCTGTCAGTTAAATCCAAAATTTGACACCTCCGAACAACTGACAGGCTGATATCGTCCGGCGAACTGGTAATCAGTGGGCCCCTTAAAATTGGCTTGTCATGATGTCACACGATCGTACCTCTGACTGATTTTCTTAAATTTATGTGTAGTACCTACCTACAGCTAGAAAATAATTAATGTACTTAAATATTTCACTCTGAATAATAATGCGTCAAACCATCGTAATGTTATATTCACTTTTAGCCGTTAACATCATTGTTCACACATAATAGTACAAAATATCAAATGTCAACCACCGAACATATCAGCAGAAATGAAACATTTAATATTAATGAAAAGGGATAAACAATAAATCAGTGTAATTTATGGTCGAAACCAACGAATCGTGTTTTGTATATTCCTTCATAAATAATCAAATAGGTATTTGAAAGCGCTTCCTACGCTTTGAAGGAAAAATAATTTGAATTAAGATGGCGCAATCGCTAATCGCCATCAATTCTTGCTAACCGACTTCGATTCCAAAAAGAAGAAGGATCTGGGGAGAAATTTTTGAATTTCAATCGCTCGATTTCGTCACTTGAAAATCGGTGGAAAAGGGCGAAATGCTAATTTTTGAAATACGAGTGATAGAAATTTGGAATCGAGTGGTATTGACCACTCGTTTTCAATTCTAGTAGTAGTAGTAGTAGTAGTAGTAGTAAAATACTTTATTGTACAAAAAGAAACATAAAACATGAAAGAACACACATCATTAGTACAAAGGCGAACTTATCCCTTTCAGGGATCTCTTCCAGTTAACCCTTGAGCAGTTGAGGGAAAATTGGAGAACGGTAGACATAAAAGCTGTACTAAACGGCATAAAGATAAAATATTTAAGATAAAATATTTAATATCCTACAAGATAGGTAAACCTATATCCTACTATAATTATGTACCTATATACAAAGTATGGGATATGAAATATAACAAATATGTAAACAACTATATATATTTAAAATATATAATACATATAATACATTGTATATGATACAATACATATATACTAAAACTACCTAACCGCATACATCTTTTAGATTTCAAGTTCCGTCAGAAAGCCATAACTTTTTTAAATTCGCCTTTAGCGATGCGACCGATTGACACTTACGAAGAGAAGACGGTAAGGAATTCCATAATTTGACAGAGTACACAGTAAAAGACTTGTCATAGGATCGGTGTTTGTGTGGCGGGATAGCCAGAGAGAGATCTGCACTGGAACGGAGCCGGTGCCCGCTGCCGTCTGCTAAAAATTTAAACCTCTCCGAGAGATAAGGGGGAGAAGAGGGAGAGAAAAGGACGTTAAATAGAAGGGAAAGTACATGAATGTCTCTACGACGCCGAATGGGCAGCCATTTGAGTTGGGAGCGGAAAGATGAAATGTGATCAAATTTGCGTAAGCCAAAAATGTATCTGATGCAAACATTTTGCAAACGTTCAAGCTTGTCAAGTAGTTCCTCCGTGAGATCCAGAACAGCAATGTCCGCATAATCAAGAAGGGGAATTAGCAGAGAACGTGCAAGCATGACTTTCGTGTGGACAGGGAGGAAACTCTGCAGCCGACGAAGCGAGTGCAGGGAAGCAAAAAGCCTCCTACTGGTTTCAGTCACGTGGGATGACCAAGAAAGAGTCTGATCCATGACAATGCCTAAATTTCTTACAGTGGCTGAGAAAGGAATGTGTGTTCCATCGAAGAGAATTTTAGGCATTGTCACTTCAGACAACTTAGAGATAAAGTGAGGACTCCCAATGAGAATTGCCTGCGACTTTTTCGCGTTAACCATGAGGCCAAAAGATGTTGCCCAGTCGCGAATAGAGTCAAGATCCCCGTTAATTTGGCTTATTAGTGGTCCTAAATTATCTATACTAGCCGCCGAGTAAATTTGCAAGTCATCTGCATAAAGGTGGTAGGAAGAAACAAGTGACTTCGTGATCCCGTTAATAAATAGAGAAAAAAGTAGAGGCGACAGGACCCCACCCTGAGGGACCCCCGCGGTCAATTCACACCACGAAGAAACAGTGTCCTCGACCATGACCCGCTGGCGCCTTCCAAATAGGTAATCGCGGAACCAAGAAAGTGCTAAGGGGGACAGATTGTAATTACGTAAAATACCTAGAAGTACGTCAAAATCCACGGTGTTGAAAGCACTGCTGAAATCTAAAAGAACCAAAGCCGTTAGCTCTTTTTTCTCTATATTGAGCCGAATGTCGTCGGTAACCTTGACCAAAGCCGAGACAGTACTGTGTCCGGGGCGAAAACCAGACTGTAGGGGATTCAAGAGGTTATAGTTATTTAGAAAGGAGGAGAGAAGTTTGTGTACAAAGTGTTCGATTACTTTTGAGAGGATTGGAAGAATAGAAATGGGACGGTACTGGGAAAGGGATGAAGGATTAGATACTTTTGGCAAAGGAATTACATGTGCAAGTTTCCAAGAAGAGGGGAAGGAGCCAGACGAGAAAGAGAAATTAATGATTTGGGCCAGAACGGGTGCGATAATTTCCGCCACGAGCACAATCATGCCCAAGCTCAGGGCATCTTCACCAACGGCATTAGTTTTAATTGTTTTAAGAATTGCAAGGACCTCCTGCGGTGAGATAGAGCGAAAGTGGAACAAGGACGTATCGGGCCGAGGAGTATTGGCTAGAATGGATAACGTACGTTGCTTTACAGAAGGGTCAAGCTCAACCGGGGAAGAACTAAAGTGCCGATTGATAGCTTCTAAATCGAGTACACCCGTGTGACCTTGATGACTCTTGCCCACCCCAAGAGATTTAAGAAATTTCCACAGCTTTGCGGGAGGACAATCGTTAATGGACTGGTGAATATAATTACGCCTTGCATTTCGACACGCTTTGTTGCACCGGTTGCGCAAAGAAGTAAAAGCACGCAGGTTTTCATCGGTAGGGTCTTTACGGAGTTTGACGCGAGCACGATTCCGCTTAGCCATGAGTGACTTAATCTCAGGTGTAAGCCATGGCGCGGGGTAGTGCTTGACTCGAGTAGGTTTCAATGGAGCATGCTTATCAAAAGCCGCGAGCAAAACGTCATTGAAGGTCCCCAGCTTAACTTCAATATCATCTGTCAACTCCAAGGATGACCAGTCAGCATTCCGCAAATCATCTTGGAGAGCCTGTAGATCAACGTCATGTAGGTTTCGGCGCAAAACTATCTTATGACGCCTTTTGGGGGCTCGAATTTTGAATGAGGCGAAAATAAGGTCGTGATTTGAAAAGGCTGCTGCATTAAATTGGCCATGACAGGCCACGATTTCCGGGGAAGACGTTAGAATTAAATCTAGAAGAGAGGGAGGACCATTATGTGGAAAGTGAGTGGGGCCGAGGGGTAAGACTTCAAGATTTACGGAAGATGCTAGGGAATTAAGTTTGCGCGAACGGTGGTCGTTTTTTAAAAGGCACGTATTGAAGTCCCCCATAATAATGCGATGATCGTAACGTGGAGACAAATCGACTAAAGCATTTTCAAGGATGTCGAAATAATTGACCATAGAAGAGGGGCTGTAAAAAACTCCTAAAAGAACACTTCTATGATGCAACTTCACATCAAGAAAAAGGTATTCTGGTGCGTTCGAGTAGACCGCGGGGGACTGAGAAACCACTTGACATGCCAGATCGCTTTTAATATATATGGCAACACCGCCTCCCCTAACTATGCTACCGCCATTACCGTCTCTAGTGCCAGTTCGGTCATTTCGAAATAAACGGTAACCCGGCAATGGGTAGAGAGTAGACGGCAATGAGGGCTTGAGCCACGATTCGGAAATAAGGATTGCGTGTATGTTTTTAACGTCAAAAGTTGCTAACAAATCAGGAAAGTGTGCCGGAATACTTTGAGCGTTAATGTGTACAATGTTAAAGCGCTTACCCGCTGAATCGAAGGTAACGTGCAAACGCTCATTTAAATCCGGCAAATCAGACGCATCGCTAAAAGAATCGTAAAGGCTAGACGAAGATAAGGAGAAGAATTCGCTGTCCAGGCTTATATCCAGAACATCAGACATTTGCGGTAAGTAAAACAAACTAATATAAAATATATAAATAAAACAATATTCCTAAACTAACGATATATAACTATACTTAAAATGTAAATATTTAGTTGCATGCGAAAATACTACGCCTAAACTCCACAATTCACCTCAAATACTCGCCAGCAGCTGGTTTACATAACGAATAAAATAATTAAAGCTACTAAATATACTGAATATGCGTTCTGAGTATGAGTGTTAATTAAGTAGTTGAATACAGTCACACAAAAATTTTAACACAATAGAACAGATACGTAAATTGAAAAACGACATACAAAACAAAACAATAGTGAGAAACGGAACGTAACTTGTCAAAATGACACTAGTGAAGTGACAATGACGTTAGTGACACTTACAAACTCCCCGCAAACAAAATAACAAAATTTATCGCCCAACCTTCAATATAATTATGTTACAATGCAAATTAAAATAAATGTGACGTATTATCCGGTACAAGTTGAACTTTGCAAGTATTTGCTGAGTAAAGGTGCTCACATGGCAGAGTGAAAGTTGATAACAGAGCAAATCAGCTATAACAATGAGGAACCGCAAATATCACTGTACTACCAGCGTTGAGGCTTCATTTCCGCGTGCCTCGATTTGGAAGAACCCTGCGTGCTGCAGCTGCGGAAGTTGCGTTGGCAGCGTTAGGCAGCACGGGTTCACCGCTGGCCTCTGCACCAACACTCGCAGTGGACTTTAGGGCGGCCCCATTGGCATCAGAGGGCAAGGGCAGTGCACGAAGCTCGTCCATAGTTGTTATTTTATGTCGTGAACCATCTGGGCATACTACAACAATCCGGCCATCGCTGGTCCAACTACCTTTGACTCCGTAGATACGCCTGGCCTCAAGAAACACAGCATGCCGGGTATTTGTTAGAAACTCTGATAAAGTGAAGCCAGACCCTTTAAGGAGCTTCTTGGCAGCCCACACAACATCCCGGGTTCTGGAGCAGGAAAATTTGATTAATATTGCCCTAGGTTTGGAAGCTGCTTTGTTCTTACCAAGTCGGTGGCAACTAACAAATGAGTTAGTTGTGATGTCACTCAGCTGAAGCCTATTTTGACAAATGTCTGTCACTTTAGATGGGGCTATCTCACCCTCAGCCTCCGGGACTCCGTGTAGCAATAATATTCCAGCCCGAGAGCGCGTCTCCATCTCCTCCAAAGTCTTCAAGACTATATCCATTTGATTCTGCAGGCCCGAGACCATTTTTCCTATAAAATCTTTGAAGCTGTTGAAGTCGTCCCGGACAGCTGGAGGTGCTGGTGCCTGAGTGGAAATGGAGTTCTCAAAAGTAGCCATCCGTGAATTGAAAAGTTCCTTCATACTGTTCATTTCCTTTTGGAGTTTTGACAGGAGATCCATTATTGTTTGTGTTGTGCTTGACAGTGACTTGCAGTTATGTGCTTATGTGTGAGAATATTGTAGAGAAAACAGCTGCTGACTGCACTGAGGTGAGGTATTAACACATTTGAAACTTTTTGTGTTCAAAACTGTAGTCTAATAATTTTAATAAAATAAAATTCGCCAGCAAAATTCAAATACGTGTCTCTACTTCGCCTACCCGTTTTTTTTTTTCCAATTCTATTAGTAGAATTTAAATGCCTAGTAGTGGACATATTATTGAACGAAATACACGAATTCGAGCGGTAGAAATTCTAAAATCGGCCCCCAGTATTTGTATGTGGCTAAGTTTTTTTTATGTACATACCTATGTTCACCGATTATTGTTCCGAGCTCTGTAGTCGTATTTGAGCAATTATTTTTTGTTTGAAAAGAGTCACCTCCAAGGTGGTAGCATATAAATTTGGTTCTGATTTGATGATGGGATGCAAGAGGAATTGAGGGAACTCCTCTATTATTAAAGGCATGACTCAAACATCGAAAACCGATGATTTTTGATTTACAGTCTGATCAACAAAATGCAGTCTGACGCATTATTGAAGTTGCATCGTGTAAGTAATAATGCTTCCTCCAATACCCATATACGAATTTCCATGTATATCCATTTACGAGTAGTCATGGTAGAATTATATTTTACATCGCACAGTACGGTGCAAAGCGGACCCAAGCACTTTTTCACAAACGAACGGTACCTACCCGGAGCGCCCAATTCCAGCAATTGATCGACTCCTATTTGCAGTATGCAAATATTTGAATCAATTTAATTTAACAGCGTTCCGCAAGTAGCGGCAGCTGAACAGATGCAAACAGTGTTCCAGAAAGTTGGATACAACTATCTGATCCCAATTGAAACTGCTGCATTGTGCCGCGTTCACGCCGACACAAGTCGCTAGCACTAAATTACGCGGTGTGTAAACACATGTCGCAAACGCAAACTGTTGCTTTACCTACAACTACGCAGAGAACAAGTATTTGAGATTACGAAACGCTGAGCGTTCTGTAATCTTTGAATGTTACAAAGTGTACCTACAGTACCTACAGGCACCCAATTGCTAAGTCGTAAGCCTCCAAAATTCCATAATGACAGTTCAGGAAGTCTTTATTGTATCAATGGAAAACACACAAATTTATTCTCAACTCATCAACTATGTAGGTACACTGACTGACACAATATAGGTTGTAAGTTGTTATTATTAACTCAGTATTTCATTTCATACGTTTATCATAAAAATACAGAAAATAGTTCTATAGGTAACTAATATTGATTAAAACCTATAGGTTTTCCTATCTTTAACCTTGTGCCTACATTTGTCCTACGCAAAGGACATAGAACACCTCTAGGTAGTAGGGGTAGGCAGGAGGATAAGTAAATAAAGCAATAGTCTGTCTATTGAACAATTTTTAGGTATATTTGGTAAATTCCGACTACTTCAAGATATCCGCTAATACCGAAAATCACTCATAATACCTATACTTTAAAGTCCCATTTAGGAATAAGGCGGTTATCATACTGGATGCGATTCCCACGTCGCTCCGCTGTGCGAACAGGATAATTATAATAAGCGCATAGCGTTGTCTCGCTGAAACATCGGAGTGACGTGCGAATCGGATCCAGTGTGAACCCTGCACCTTATAAAACAAAGTCCCCCGCCGCGTCTGTCTGTTTGTTCGCGATAAACTGAAAAACTACTGATCGAATTTTCATGCGGTTTTCACCTATCAATAGATTGATTCTTAAGGAAGGTTTAGGTGTATAATTTGTAAACCCGTGCGAAGCCGGGTCGAGTCGCTGGTCTACAATATTGCTAGTCGCTGTCAACAAAACACCTACGTTGACGTATACGCGATTACGCGAGTCTAGACTGTCTACGCCGACAACTTGTTGATCCGCCGTAACGAACGAGGTGTTTGCGTGGCTGTCTTCACTTTGATCATACTCGATATGCAAGTCTGATGACTTAGCAAATCGATAGTAAATCTTTATGTAATAATAATCCTTGACTTCAGAGTCCGTAAAGGAACTGATGTTTAATGTCAAACGGCATGTTATTGCAATTTAAACCTCATTATTCCTTACTTTATCTTACTTACGTATAATACTCGTAATTTTAACTATGATTAAGTGATATGTATTAACACACGGATCCCTTTGTTTGAAATAATTATTGAAAGTCATAATGTAATGATTGTCAGATTATCGTTAGTCATAATTCCGAAAGTTAATTTTTCAGGATTTTCGTAAGGTTATCCTATAAATATGTTAGGTTAGGGTTGGTTTGTTTTATGGCTAAACCCCGCTATCGGAGGTGCAAATTGGTAGCTGTCAAGTTCTTAGGGATGGGTAAACATTATTTTGAAATACTAGCTATATATCCACAGCTAGCTATGTGCCTCATTCCACAAAGTAGATCAGGCACGCGGTTTCACTGCGCGTTTTTATGTCAAGTATCACTCGGCCTTCGTTTTAACAGCGACTAGGTACTTTTTAACCCTCGCCCTGCCCTCTAAAGGGCAGTCACGAGTTTCGGCCCTGCGGCCTGCATCTTCAGTCTGCTTCCTTATTACTGAGGGTAATTTTTACGGAACTTCTTTTCTTTAAGGTTTTTATAATGAGAAAAAATAATGCTACAAGTTAGGTATCTTTATCAACCCTATAACTGGGGCCAAATTCGACACGTACAACTGTCAGATTTCGCATCCACGTCAAATCAAAAGTTGATTTTATTGCATGTTAATTATATCAACTGTTGATTAAGTATATCAACTGTTGATTCGATCAACTGTGAATAATATCGTTTGGTACAACCAAAACTAAACTCTGAACTCGGGGTGGTTCGGTTTGGTTTGGTTGTCACCTAAATGTGGATTGCTAATGTCAAATTTTGACATTGTAGGTATACAATGTCAAAATTTGACGTATTCGATAACTTATGATTTTTCCCACATCAACGGGAAATCAACACGATACGTCAAACAACGCTTGTCGAATGGCCAAACAGTATGTATGCGTAATATCCATTAGAATTGTGACAGCAATGTACTTGCAGTCGCGGAATACGGTAGCGATACAATACCTAATTTGTCTCAAACAGAATCTCATTTCAATAACAAATCCGAATCTAATTCATAACCCGTTAAATCAAATTAGTTGAACTATCAGAAGAAAAATAAATTTCTAAATAGTATTTCCTAAACTAAATGTAGGTCGTTCTATTTCAAGTCGTTTGTTTTATACGAGTAGAAGCTCTGCACCGCTTTGAAACAAGCTTTAATTTCAGTACGACGCTTTAATAATTAAATGTCTAAAATCCAGCTAAAATGCTGCTTTAAATCCAAGCTCCTCTCTATTTTAACAAATTATTCTTTTGATGGTCCAATATGGCGCCGATAAGGCCAGTGATCTTGAATATAATAGAGCCTTTAATCCCCGTCGCAGCGAAGTAATTTAAAGAAAAATAACATTAGCAATTCAGATTGAGTTCGGAGGCATTATTACGAGTAAGTGTCAAAGTGGAAAAAATGTGGCAAATTGACTTTGGCATCTTGATTTATCTGGTCAAGGGTTTATTGAGGACTTTGTTGGACTATTGTATGTACGTAATATGTATATACAATTCTACAGAACCCCTAGTGTAACTTTCATTCGATAGCGTGACGTACGTACGCTTCTTCTTCTTCTTACTTGTTTTGAACAGCACGCCAAGTGGAACGTTTTGGACACTCAAATTCCCATACAAAATGACACTTAACGCAAAAGCGTACGTGTCACGCTATCGATTGAAATTTACACTAATGGTACAGGGATTCTTGCAACACGAGTACTAATACTCATTTAAGTACTTTTATAGGTTGAATTGTACCAATGTATACTTATAGGTAGGTACAATTGATAAAATAACTAACATAAATAACATCTTATGTAGGTACCTATTTATTGTTTTCTGTTTCCGTTGTCTCCACCACCCAAAGGCTATCTGGAAGATGTCGCTTCTTAGCGATAAGACCAACTTTTGTGTACCAATTTTTATTGTAGAAGCTTAAATTAAAGCTGTATGAGAAACGTAACGGTTTAATTTAAACATTTGATTTGTTGTATTAGAGATGATGCAGAAAAGCGTGTACATACAAGGATAAACATCATTTCGAATTTCAAACCGACAAATATTCTGCTCATTACTCAAAATCATATGTCACTGAAATATTCGAAAAGCAACTCTATGTATGTCAAAATAGACATTAAAATTGAAATCATCGTCAATCAAACATAATGCGTTTTAGACTGAGAGTGCCGAGACAGAGTTTCACCTTACATATATGCTATGATATGAATCCACATTACACGCAAATTAGCTGGGGTGCTTTATGCCGTCAATCACAAGCCGTGTCTTACATATAAAGGTCTTAAATACCGCCGTGATTTCCTTTAATTGTGTGAATGCAAGCGAGTAAAGTTTTTTAGGTGTATCAGTTAACATGTTAGAGTTAGACCAAGAAAAGTCTGCAGCGATTTTAATAGCCGTGCAAGTGTCATTTTAAACGTCAAACTTCTATGATATTATGACGTATAAATAACACTTGCACTGCGTGGGCTATCAAAGCCGAAGCAGACTTTTCTTGGTGTAACTCTATGCTTCTAGCGACACTACGTGATCCGAGAAATAGCAATTCAATTTTTTGCCGCAAATACCTGACACATCCCGAAGCCACTTCTGGGGGCTGTACACACACGTCGAGAGACCCCGAGACAGGCCGAGAACGACTGTGTATATGCTGCTCCCTTTTTTATTGTAATTACATTTAGAATATAGACCAGAATAATTTTAAGTACCTATTAATCTGTCATATGTTAACCAAATTTTTTTTTAATTATATATTAATTATTATTATATTATTTTAATTATATATGTTAAGTCAAATATTTTCAACATTGTAAACCTTTAATTGTTTAAACCGTAATTTATCTTTAATCAACTTATTAAAATGATCCGTTACATTACTTTAGTTAACATATAACATAGATACCTTATTAAAATTATATTCTATTTAATATTTTAAATAACCATGTATGTTTTTTTTAAAGCTAGTTTTTGTGTTTTTGTTTGTATAACTATTATATGCATATACGTTTTGTTTTAAATTGTAAGATTAACATATATTGGAATAGTTAGAAATTAATGTCTAAGATTAAGTTATTGTTTACATTGTAATTACGACAAAAATATATTGTAACCTATTTTTGTCTCAAAAAAAAACGGGGAAGGTGTACGGTAAGTAGGCACATGACGTGTTGAGTATTAGGGTCAACACGTCATGTGACATTTAAGAAATAGAAAATATATTTATTAAAATGAACAATAATTCTAATTACATTTATGTAAAGGTCACCTAAATGCCACTCACGTAGGCCACTAGTATATAAGCCCGAATTTACTTAATAAAGATGTTCAGTATTCAGCAGACTTTAATAGTGTTCATTACTACCCGAACGCCCCACATTACATCTCGCTCTTCCTTGTCTGATCTACCTTGAGCGGTGACGAGACTCTAGGCGAGAGGCTCTCGAAGAATGTGTACACCCGACATCATACGCCTCGACCGTTTCGTTCTAGAGTGACGTGAGCCATCTTATATGGGCTCACGCAACGATCTCTATATTTGCTAGATGTGTCATGTACCTAAACATGGTGCACATCGTAGTGTCACCTTGTTGTATCGCGTCGCGTTTCTATAAAGCCGGATTCATTTTCTATCGTGTCGTATTGTGACAGGATGGAAAGATTGTTGATTTTTCTAGGGCACCCCGGAGGTGCATAGGCATCATCATCATCATCATATCAGCCCTTTATCGCCCACTTCTGAGCATAGGCCTCTCTCCTAGTACGTCACTTGTGTCGGTGCTGAGCTAATCTCATCCAGAAGTGACCCGCAATTTTCCGGATGTCGTCCACCCAACGAGCCAACGGACGCCAGGCGCTTCTTTTATTTGAAAGCGGCCACCATTCTGTTAACATTTTAGTCCACCTGCCATCACTCTGCCTAGCAACATGTCCCGCCCAATTCCATTTTAGTTTGGTAATGACGAAACCCACGTCATGCACCTTGGTGCGGCGACGGATCTCGACATTCCTTACTCGATCTTGATACCGAGCATGGCACGCTCCATAGCTCTCTACGCGGATTTTATGCACAGCCCCCTTAGTGAGCGTCTATGTCTCGGCACCATAGGTCATGGTGGGCAGGACACATTGGTTAAAGAGGCGAGTCTTCAGGCATTGTGGAATGTTAGCAGGTTTCAGAGAGATCTCCTTCTGCTGGTGTGTTTTGTCAAATGATAGAATATGTCCAAGATACAAGTATTGCTCGACCACCTCCAGTCTTTCGTTCCCAACCATAATGGTTGGAATCGATTTACTAGAGATGTTCGTCATAACCTTAGTCTTGGGCATATTCATCTTAAGACCTATTTTCAAAGAAGCATGGTATAGGCTTTCAATCATGCTTGGAGATCTTCCAGGGTCTCGGCAAACAAAACAATGTCGTCGGCAAATCTCAGATGCGACAAGAAGACACAAAGATTAAATTTTAATTAATCTGTAGCGCTAATGTCGTGGCGTCTATTTCACAATAGAAGTCAGATACGATTTCCAGTCGCGTCATAAGCGCTAACGCGCAAGGAACGGGAGAGCAGCCGCTACACAATAGATCAGACGTGCGTGCATGCACCATTGTTCTGACGCTACAGATAATTAGGTATCAAATATCGTGCTAAGACTAAAGCCACAATAGGTCTAAAGTAAAAAGATGCCAGACGCGGTCACTACACAACATACAGATGTGAATACTAGCCATCAAGGTAATCGTCTGTAATGATTAATAAGGAGCAACTAAAACGACATTGCATGTTTAGAAAATGAAGTTTGCTCCTATCACTCAGTCTGTCAGCTGAGGAGCTACCGCGAAAATCGAAATTCGCAAATTGCGGGGATCTTTCTCTTTTACTCCAATGAAGGCGTAATTACAGTGACAGAGAAAGATGCCCGCAATTTGCGAACTTCGGTTATTATAGCCCTGACACCCACACCGTCTAACAAGGCATCGATATCAAGCCCCTAATGGAGTACAATCGAATAGCCGAATCAATATTTGGTGTTTCCGGTCACTCGAATCCGCCGCGCCTGTAGCATAAATAGTTTCTTCATTATCTAATGGGTCAATACTGGTTCTGAAAATGCGACAAGTGTAACAAAACGGGTTACCGTCAAAAATATTTTTTTGACACTTTTATTGCCGACTGTACTTTCTCTTCTTTGCATGTATCTCAAAGTACTGCTCGAGATCTTTCAAATGAGCCTAAACACCATGTGTTTACGTTTTTTTATCGAAAAGGTCCTTTAGCTACCTTCCGACTCCATCATCTGATCAGCTCCATGTTAGCATATTATTGCATAGTCATGTCAGTGGAAATACAGAAGTATGCCAAATTTCAGCTCAATCAGACACCGGGAAGTGGTTCTAAGTAACAAGATTTGAATATATTAAGAACTGGAAGAATTCACTCACGTATTTTAATATGTCTGTGTCTCACGGAAGTTTTGTTATTATAACAAGATTTAAAGCACATGTACCTACCTAGTTACAAAGAAATTTACGCGGTGAAGATAAATAAAAGTAAACCGAAAAGTTAACGGTAAGAAATATTACTTACCTACACGCATCTCTAGGGGACACAGAACTTTGCGCGACACGCCACCACAACTAATTACTTAATTAGACAGGGATATCAAGTATCAAGCTAACTTGGTTATTTTTATTATTATTATAAAGATTTTTTCCATAAAGATGGCACGTACAGTAAAGAAAGAAATATCTATATTTCTTATAAGAATATAGGGAACTCACAAACACAAAGTTACCTGTGGCATATACCCCGTTATTTTGAGACAGTAGGTGATTTCCCTTGTTTATTTTATCAACTGCATATGGGTATTTTCAATTACAAGTCAACCATTTAATTTTTTTCGATAAACTATCAATTTTGATTAACCCTTTGGGTTATTTCTACTCCGAATTACGAGGACTATCGATTTAAAAAGGAAAAAAAGTGTCAGATAAAAAAAAACCGTTTTGTGACGCATTTTCTCATTCATTTTGTATGGACCGTGACAAAACTGACACTCACAATTTGCATGATAAACTGCGAACCCCCTTTTTCTTAGTTTCCATCAATAGTCGAAATAACCCAAAAGTTGTTATTTAAAAACGTAAATGGCACTGCATGGTAATGGCAATGGCGCAGCAAACATCGACTTGGTTAGACAATGGACATTACGATTTATTCATTATATTTCTGCAATTATGTCACACAATTTTCAAATCATTACGCATTATTAACAAATATTATAAGGAATATAATATGATATAAGACCAGACGCACGTACCACGGCTTAGGGCGATTACAGTCCTCGCGCACGTCTCCGTTTTACAGCTGCCACGTGTGCGGCGGGGCTATATTATTCATACAACCTTCTATAGTTCAGCACGCAACAGAGAATCATGTTGCTTAAAACTAAAGAGTTTTAAGTTTATGTTTATTTTATTTATTTCGTAATTTAATACTGCACGCTCTTTATAGGTGGAAAGCGCCTAGCGTTTTAAAGATTACATATACTCGAGAAATTGGGACGCCTACCTGTTCCGCCATGACCGGTGGTAAGGGTACTGGTGGCCTGAAGGTCATGGCGTTAGGCGCGTAAGCTAAAAAAGACACTGGTGGGTTGCCGGCTTCGGCCACGGGGCGGCTTGGTCACTGTGTCTTTAGTAAGTAGGTATATGGCATCTATTACAGCTTAGAATTTAGAAATAAATACAAAAAATACATTTACCAAGATAATCAGCTTGTGCCGTTATTCAAACAAAGTATACCTGGAACAAATGACAGCATTAGTAATATCAGTATCTAACAAAATTAAAATTTGATAAAAGGGGTAATGGAGTCCCGTGACGATCAAGTGATCAAGCGATCAAAGATTGACCGTTTACAACCCCGATTGAAGCGATGATGTCAAGCACAACAGAAGGCCTACCGCGAACCACGTTCGACGTGTTACCTCCCTCTCACCCTTACGTACGAATTCACAAGTGCGACAGAGAGGCAACGCGTCGAACGTGGTTCGCGGTAGGCCTTCAGGCCCCGTAGACAACATGCCAATCGCTAACGCTCCATTGCGAACGAAACGCAACTGTCACTGTCACACTAATATGGAAGAGTGATAGAGAGACACAAAGTGATGCTATGGCGAAGCGCAGGCGATCGTCACTTTGGCTAGGCCGCCAGGCTAGATGACAGGGCGCGTAGCCAATGTGCCAATCGTTAACGCTCCGTAGCGTATCGTAGTCATCTCTCTATCACTCTTTCACACGAGTGCGACAGTGACATTTGCGTATCGTTCGCTACAAAGCGTTAACGGTTGCACGTTGGCTACGCACCCAGGTTTATTTAATGGTATCAGTCTATCCGGTCTCTTTGGAGGATCAAATATATGGGACCCGTTGCATTAAACCAATATAAAATTCAGAAACGACATTCAAAATCTGATAGTTTAATTTAAGTTATTGTATTGTTACTTACCTATGGACTAACGTTCGAAATAAATAAATAAATTAAGAAAAAATAATCAAAGCACCTAACGCCCGCCTCATACTATAAACGGTAGGTACGTGAACGTGACGTCACGATCACAGACACGAAGTATGGAAGACAAGAAAATTGCTATTTTGACGGTGAAATATTGCGTTTATGGATATGTACATAATTATTACATATTGCTGTGACATTTAATTTTCAATAGGTAAAATGTAAGGAATCGAACGATACCATTTTTTCATGTTGGAAGTTAAAAAAGTATGAAAAGTATTAAAGTAAAGTACTTTAATTTGAAACTTTTACGAAGCTTTGATTTTATTTTGACGAAGCATGTTGTGGATACTATTTTTGTGCGTAACAGCTATGACGAAGCCTGCGCTGTGGATTCTTATTGTATTTCATTTGGATTATTTGTATTTTCTAATAACATTTTTTTACCTTGAATTTTGAAACTTTAAGTCCAATCACATACAAAACCAGTAGGTACCTCAGCATTAATAATTATGTTTAGTCTTTGAAATGGAACAATGTGTATTTTAACAAAGACAAAACAAAAGAAGCCCACCAGGCCATTTGTTACGGCGACGTTTTAGTAACCCCCAAGAAGAAACCTTTCAAATAAGATTGTTTGAAAAATAAGTAAATGATTCTTTATTTGTGAGAGGTAATTTTCCTTGCACGTGTTTGGATTTCGGAGATTATTTTATTATACTCGTATAAACTACAAATCAAACCACAAATAATAAAAAAAACACATTCTTAGAGTTATACGGCGTTGAGCGCGGCGCGCCAACAAACTGGTTACTCCAGTTTGGCGCATTTATTGTACTTACAGACATATGTAACGTTGCAATTGTTTTTATATGAATAAATGAATTAATAATAATAATACCAAGAAAAGTCTGCAACGATCTTGATAGCACGCGCAGTGCAAATATTATGTAGGTATAGGTAAGTACGTCATAATTTGATAGAAATTTGACGTTTAAAATTATGATGATGCTTTCCTGACCGATTTCGGCCCCAGCGACTGTGTGCTCTGGACTAGGCAATTTTTAGCTCGTGTTATTAGAGTGTAGCTGATCCACTCTGATGCGCTCTTAGGTGGCTCACGTACCCTATCTTCTTGCTAAATACTCGAGCGCATTTTGGGCACGTCAGCACACCACCTACATAGTTGTAGGAAATTGAGGTTGGCGGCCGAGCCTTAAGCTCATCACGTTTTTTGTCGAGCTCACTGCGGCGTTCCGTCTCAAAAATGTTAACTCTATCATTAATGAGGCGCCGCCATTCGGGCCGCTGCGCTGCCTTCCGCTCCCAGTCAGAGGGCTCTAGTTGGCATCTCTTCATATGTCTTTTCAGAACATCCTTATATCGTAAGTACTGGCCACCGCTTTTACGCTTACCATTCTGGAGTTCTGAAAAGAAGATACGCTTCGCCACTCTGTCTTCTGACATCCGAGACACGTGCCCACACCACCGCAGCTGCCGCCTCATCAGATACACCTCAATGCCTCCGACATTTGCGCGCCTCAGGACGTTTGTGTTTCTGACCCGGTCCGTCCATTTGATATTCATAATATCTCGGAGGCATTTAAGGTGGAATCTGTCAAGTGTACGTATATGCTTACGGTAAAGGACCCATGTCTCAGATGCGTACAGCAGGTTCGGCAGCACCGCTGCCATGTATACACTAATTTTAGTGGAGAGCTTCAGGTCATGGGAGCGAAATACCTTTATACCTTACCTACGTTTAAAATAACACTTGCACTGCGGGTGCTCTGAAAATCGTTGCAGACTTTTCTTGGTCTAACTCTACTATAATTATTTTAAATAATAATTCTAAGTACCTACTAAACCACTTTTATGATTTAACTCACGTGTTTTTAGTCACTCACGCGACATGTTTCGGGTAGCCTAGTTCTCCATTTCCTAACATTAAACCCACCTTTTTCTGGTGGGTTTCTGGTTTCTTGTGCTTTAAAATGGAGACCCAGACATCGAGATGACTCAACACGTGAATTAAACGACAAAATGTAATTTTATCAATAGTACATATTAATATAAGTACATTGACTACACCAAACTTACAATAAAAAGTAACCTAAAATTAAAACTACCTACAAAACTAAAACTATACCTAAAAAAAAAAATACCTAAAAATCTATATCTAAAGAGGGTCCCTGGGGCATAGTGCCAAGAATTATTGCCAACGACAAAATTAGTTTAATATTAATATGACTCACGAAGGTTTAAATTCAATGAAAGCTAGGAAAGAGGGCTATTCGAGCAATATACAAAATGAACCATAGAGACTCACTTAGAGATAAATTTAAGGAAATTGACATAATGACAGTGCACTGTCAATACATTTATGAGAATATTCTGTATGTACATAAAATATTGTAAATTTTAGGAAAAATTGTGAAATTCATAATATTAATACTAGAAATAAACATAAGCTCGCAGTGCCCTTCACTCGGCTCCATAAAATTAAAAAATCATTCATGGGTAATTGTGTAAGATTTTATAATAAACTTCCAAACCATATTACTGAATTAAGTATCTATTAATAAATTTAAGAATTATTTCTAGAGCTTATTATACCACACAAGACTACATGAATGATATTACAACGTGGGATTAATTGTTATTCGAAATGATTATTTATTTATTAGGTATATTTGATTATTGATGAGGAAATGGATATTCCGATGTAATACTATCTACTTCTTTTGTTACTTATGCTTTTTTTTGACATTTAGATTTTATTCTAGAAATTCTAGACTAAATAGTATTTTTTTATACAATCTTTTTAATGTTTGACGATACTTTTGTGAAATTCTTAGTGTTAAATTTGATATGTATAATAATCCAATTTTATTATGGAATAATATTAACATCAATAAATTGCTCTGATAATTAGATTAAGATTAATTACGATTCATAAGAGCTTGTTGCTAGGCCTACATGAATAAAGTATATTTTTGTTTGTTTGTTTGAAATAAGATATGTTTTGGGGGTTGTGTGGTTACTTTTTATGTATGTTCATACAAAATAACTTGCCTTCATTGTTCTTGAGTGTATTCAGGTCAATATCGCTTGATCTTAATATTATTTCTCATCACCATTAGACACATTCACAGAAAGAACGCGACAATACCACTAAGCCGTGGAATGGGACAGTCACAAATTATCCGAATATTTATGGACGCATTGCACAGAAACTTAAAACTAACGAGTAATATTAAAGCAAACACTAAAAAAACTTTCAGACAATGAACCTAATGGGAAACTAACAAACTCATCGCTCAAAAACGAAATCTAAGCTTACACGAATGAGTGAATTATAATTCAAAACCTAATCAGGCCAAATGCCATTGCGGGAACAGGTAATTAAAAATGCCACGGCAAAAATTAACAGCTGCATTGCGCTTAATGCCCCGCTATTGCTCGACACCGATGGCTAAAGGTCAAAAGCGAAAAGCGGATTATTTATACTTATTAAAACCGGGCAAGTGCGAGTCGGACTCGCGCACGAAGGGTTCCGTACCATAATTCAAAAAAACAAAAACAAAAAAAAAAACAAAAAAAACGGTCACCCATCCAAGTACTGACCACTCCCGACGTTGCTTAACTTTGGTCAAAAATCACGTTTGTTGTATGGGAGCCCCATTTAAATCTTTATTTTATTCTGTTTTTAGTATTTGTTGTTATAGCGGCAACAGAAATACATCATCTGTGAAAATTTCAACTGTCTAGCTATCACGGTTCGTGAGATACAGCCTGGTGACAGACGGACGGACGGACGGACGGACGGACGGACGGACGGACGGACGGACAGCGAAGTCTTAGTAATAGGGTCCCGTTTTACCCTTTGGGTACGGAACCCTAAAAAGATGGCCATGTACTTATTTACATTTGTACTAACAAATAGTTACGAAGCCAGGAACATTTTGTACATCTACACGCACGAAATTTGTACATCAAACGGACTTTGAGAAATAGGACTGTGAGTTGTGACAGACGAAAGACGAGGGAACAGACTGACAGACAAGTGAGTGATGTTTACGTTCACTTTGTTTTCCAGCCATCTTAACGTTGCGGTAATATGCGGTAGATTAATAGTAAATAAGTACTAAGTTTTTCGTTTATCTTTTAATTGGCCCTAAAAATACATATTTATTATTTAAAACAATCGTCTATTGTTTGTATCATAATGCAGTTAATATTCTAAGTAATTTTAAGACAAAGACCATTTCAGTACGTTTTTTTAGTGTTCCGTACCTCAAAAGGAAAAAACGGAACCCTTATAGGATCACTTTGTTGTCCGTCCATCCGTCTGTCTGTCAAGATCCTTTATCTCGGGAACGCGTGGAGAATCGAGTTAAAATTAAAACCATATACTTAGGTCTATAGTCCCCTAACTTCTAAATTAACGTAAAAAAAGATACCATTTATGTCGCAAAAAAAACGTATATTTTGACACACTCAAGGTAATCAAAATGTATAGGGTACTTCCCGTTAACCTTTGAAATTTGGCAAGTAATATCGCCTTACACTACAAGTACAGGAAAAAATCTGAAAACAGTAAATTAAAAAAAAAGTACGTTAAATTTTTACAGAACCCCATAACCGGATTTTATAAGATTCGATAGAGCTTCGCAGAATTACATTAGTGAGATGAGTTTCTAAATCACTTTTTGCAGTAAAATATTGAAGTAAGTAATTAACGAGTATTAATCGTGCTACTTTAGATTATTTTGTTAATTATCTACTATTCCGTATAAAGTGCCCGATACAAATCTCATGAGCGCGGATTTGAAAAAGAATTCTACGGACTTCATTTTCAACTCCGGGAAACTTTTATTTAGAGATGCCACGAATTCGGCAACTATTCGGTATCCGGCCGAATGTTGCCTACTATTCGGCCCAATACCGAATATCTGTTGCACCTACCTAAAAAGAAACATTACACAATAAAAGTAACAAAAAACTAGGTACATATATTTAATATTTAAAATGTATTCTTGGAAAGTTATTAAATACGAAGACCCTTTTTTTAACATTTTTGTGGATTACAAATATTTTATTTTATCATGGGCCTGATTTCATTGACTAACTACATTAATTAATTCTGTTCAACAAAAAATATAATATATCTTAGTAAACATTGTGCTTTGATGGCGAACAGTTTTCTTAATGTGATTTGTTATTAGATTTGGGCTATTAATTGAAAGGCACATAGCGATTTATAAGAGTTGGAATTTATTATCGCAATATTGTAAGGCAAGGTGTGCTCCTATTCATAGCTACCAAGGTACTAAAGCACAAGCGAAGTCCTTAAGATTAGGAACTATGGGCTGTTGTTTTGTATTCAATAGTTTACATGTTGGAAAGAGAAAGTATAACAATATACTTGTATGAGTAAGATAGATTTAGTTTTGTTAATTCCAACATTTGTGACTCAAAATGTACGCATGTCATGCCAAATAATGCGAGAGAAGGGCCGAATATTCGGTATTCGGCCAAAACACTATTCGGAGCATCTCTACTTTTAGCGGCACATTCAATTGAATCTAGAAACCTTAACTCGTATGTAGTTAACTCTCCTAACATTGTAAGTCAGCAAAAAGAGCCTCTAAAACTTCTAGAACTTTCAAACTTTTCTTACAACTGGAACACGGAACCCCTTACAATGTGGTACCCATTACGAGGTTCATATAACTGAAATAAAATGTGGTCGCATACCTAACTGTGACATGGTTCCCGTAACGAGGTCGCGGTCGGGTGTTGGGACTTTTTTACGATGACCGTATATCAAATAATAAACCGCGTTCGCAGTTGTCACTCTTGTAGATCCATATTCGACTTTAATTAAGTTTGTGTACAGTCGCCATCAGATATATCCGAGCGGCCGAGGTGCTCAAAAATATCTGAACACGCACTCTAGTGCCTTTGCAATAGAAACGTGTTCAGATATTTGTGAGCATAGATACTAAGTGTAATTTTTATCCTCGAATTATATTATGTTGTATGAAACACTATTTCTTTTGGGATAGAGGCACAGTTTTTACCATAGCTGTGCATAGGTAAATTTCTTTTACCGAGTGGGGCCTAACACGAGCAAGTAATTAAAACATAGATTGTACTCCTCAAACGGTGACACATTTGTTCAAGAACTTTTAGAAATTATGAAGTCTTTAGACTTCCTTCATACAAATACAAATTCATTCATTTTTTCATACAAATTAAATATTATCTTCAATGTACGCCATCATCATTGTAACTGACGTGCTGGTCACGCCGCAGTGTATTGTAAATTTTGGTATATTTAACCAAAATTCGCAATACATTGCGTCTTAGTATAAACTTTAAAGTGTGCTAAAAATTAAAACTCAAGTTATTTTTAAAAGTCGCTGAATAAATGTTGGTCAGTTCGAGGAGTAAAACCTGCAGTTAATTTTTTTGCTCCTGTTAAAAGCCCCATCCGATATAATAATATATTAACCTTTTGGACGCCAGTGACCGATATATCCGCACCGCAGGTTCAACGCCAAATTAATCGGTCACAGACCACAGAGCAACATAGACCTACGTGCATATGCATAAAGTTCAATTTCAGTTTTGACACTTCGGTGACGTGGCGTCCGAGTGATTGCTTTTGTGTTTGACACGGCGTCGAAAAGTTTAACCTAAGTTTAATTTTTACCGAAAATAATACTTACCGACTAGTCTAGGAAGGGTTCATTTCAAAGCAGTCGGAGACTGAACCGGTTCCTTCCTCCGGTAACACGATTTCTATCCGATTTCCCGAGACGTGAGTCGAGATACAATAGGAGGTTCCGTCACAGAGTTAGAATCATTATCTTTTTAGCGTTTTAATTATATATAGACTTACACCAAACAAGATAGCATGTGAACTAACTCTTCTTACGCTAATTTAAATTTATTTACATTATTAGTGTCAATTAAAAACATGATTATTATTAGTGTCAATTATAAAGACATGAATAATTGACACTGAATGAAATCGCATTTTGAAAAATTGTATCGGCATGCATCAATCATGTTTGAATATTAAATAATTCATTGCAAACTTTATTCAAAAGAATAAATTATAAATACGTGCTTTCACATCATTTGCGAATGTGAAGGTGTATTAAAAATACGTTTTATTTTCCGCTAATGATAAATCGGACGTAGTTTAGGGTAAAAGATCCAATCCACAAAAATCTGTTAGTAAAATTTGAATTTTCTGTCAAACGGAAAAGTCATTCATTTAAATGACAAATTTTAGAGGATGGATCCTTTACCCTAAACTACGTCCAATTTATCTATATGTATACCTCTATATTGTAGGTATATATTCAACAACCTGTATATATGTGACTGCTAAAAAGTAGAACAAAACTATTCACGGGCAAGGAAGTATCTCTGAAAGGTCCCTCCGCCTCGGGCTATAAAGTAACTTAACAGTACGAAAACTTTATCTACATTTATTTATATAGAATAGTTCCGACAAGGGAGCGCTGCAATTTGTCACGATTTTGTTTCTGCGTGCGTGTTCTTTGAGTAATATCTATGCATTGACGTATATCTCAGGACTGACATGTAAAATATATTTTTTACCAATAAACGCTATCTATCTATATCTATCTAACTACTGGCCTTACGGGCAATAAGAATGGGGCATCAATGGGGCCAGTACAGCGGTGTGACACCGCTACAAAGCCATTGGTTGATGTGTTCGCATCACGCGCGCGATTGGTCGCAACTAGTTGCGTTAGACTGCATGATTGGCTCGTATTCGTGAGTGACACCGCTGAACTAGTACCATTTTTGGTGCCCGTAAGGCCCGTTCTGAGATATACGTCAATGTATCTGGGATTTTGTGACTAAGGTTAAGATACGTTGATTAGCATATAGCTGTTAAGATAATAATATAAAATACACAACCGTAGAAAGGCCGTAAATATATAACTAATAATTCGATTACAATACATAAATAAAATAAATTAGACGCGGAACATTTTATTTTCGTACAGTTTTGTCGTAGGAAACAATTAAGGGGCCCACTGATTAACAGTCCGCCGGACGGTATCGGCCTGTCAGTTAGAACAAAATTTTGACAGTTCCGAACAACTGACAGGCCGATACCGTCCGGCGGACTGTTAATCAGTGGGCCCCTTTAGGCATTAAATCCGCCATTTGTACTTTATTCTTATAGCCCCAAAATCAAATCTGATGTTCCATAGAAAACTTGACATAATATGATTCGCTAAAATTTATGAGACAATAGGTATATATTTTTTTCGTTTTCGAGGTTTGTAAAAGTTGTTCAGTATGACCTACATTGGTGAATGACCTCAGATTATGGTCAGACATACCAAAATGAAGTTCAATATTTACAAGTAGGTAAGTATAAAATAAGAATGTTTTTTTTTTCTTTTTTAATTTGTATATAGGTAATGTGTATGTTGGCATGGTGGCTGAAGGACGGGGTACTGGACATCCACCAACCCGCTGGGTGAACACTGTAAAGAAGGCCTGCCAAGGATCCACACAGGCGCCTATTATCAGGAAGGCGGAAAATCGTGCAGAATGGAATGGAGAGCCTTGGTGCACAAAATAACGACCTCATGTGGTCGCGACCCTCAGTCATGAGGAATCGAGGAAGAAGAAGAAGATATAGGTAAGTTCCCTGTCGTGTCTTCCCGGTTCATGGCAATTGTAGGTACCTACACCACATAATTAATAAACAACAAATGCACATTCTAGATGATTTGATTGTTCGCTTCAGATTAATCATAATAAATAAATATGATCTTGAAATTTGTGTCCTCTATGTATGAAACGCTTTGTCCCTTTATCACTCTTCCATTGCGACTGTGACAGTTGCGTTCCCTTCGCTACAGAGCGTAAATGATTGGCATGTTGGCTACACAGCCAGGCATCTAGTAGTTCACTTCGAGTAGACATGCTTAAGAAACGCCAATGCGGGAATATAGCCCAAACTTGTAACATATTGTATCAATCAATCTTGCCAGGCGTGGCGATAGCATCGGGGCGCGGCGACATACTTAATGTCTCTTTGTACCACGTAATGGCTGCCAAATAACAAATTGATATATAATTATGTTTTCGTGACCCTAGTAGTTAACCGGGCTTTCATCATTTACCGTAAAAGGATGGTTTTAGGAAGCTGACCCTAAACGTTTTCTCTCGCGTAAAATCTGCCTTTCATCACGGTTTAAAAGATACTCATAGACTATAGCCTGTATCTTGAGGTACCTATTTAAATAAAAGTAAACAAACAATTTGTACATTTTCGGGTAGTTATAACATTTATTGGTTAACCAACGAAATACAAAACCGCCTGGATCTGCCACCGAACGACCTGACTTTAACCTACATTATTTGATCGTGTAATGTTTTCATCTACCCTCAACTGGCTTGAGGAGCAATTTGAGGGTAGATTTTGTTTACTTTTATTTAAATACCTAAAGATACAGAGTATAAGTCTTTTATTTTTGAGTCACAATCTTCTAATCTCTAAACATATTTAACCCTTTTAAATTGTATGATACCCTAGTAATCTCCGCCACGACAATTTAAAACGGCCAAATATGAAGGCGAAAATCCCCGACTTTACGACGATAATGCCTCTCTTTAAGCTTAAGTACTTTACATTCCCATAGCTTACAAGAACCAGTGTAAGTATGATCCCCGATCACCCATAATTGTTACAAACCTGGGTATCTAGATATACTGGATTACTGATTCGTTTGGTAAGCGAGGGATACAGGGCATATAAATTGTCCCGCTCGGTTAGTTCCATGAATTAATTAGGGCAGTGGAGGAATCTTAAGATTAAGTTAAGAGTGATTTATTTACTAACGAAAATAATGGAATTCATTAATAGGTACCTACGATTTTGTACAATGGGGTCTGTAGCAATATTTAGATATAATACTATAAAATAATAATACAGGCTAATAATATATATTAAGACTCACAGTTCCACAAACTATTCGACACCTTCGACACCCCGTACCTTACGAAACGGCAATGGTTAAGACATTTTTATATGGATACAGGTTAATATTATTATTAAACCACATTTTTAAGGTAAATACTGAATCCGCAGACAGTATAGGTACAGGGAGTAAAAGAACTGAAGACAGTGAAGAAAACACCCCTACTCTAAATCGTTTTCCAATTACTATTTACGAACCGACACAATAAGCCCGACTTTAGTCCCCTAGTCCGTAAAATTAGGTTGTTTTTTCTTTGCCGGCCCGGTTTCGGGTGCTGAAAGAGTCCATTTAAGGTTAACGATGTCTTATTAGCGATAACGGCACGATTGTTATTCATGTTCTTTTGTCAACGAAATGCAATAGAAATGAATTAAGAGCTTTTTTAATTGGATAAAACGCTTTTTGAGGAAACTTCGGCCCTTTGTGGTTTTTTTTTTGTTTATTTTATCGCGCTCACAAATGGAGGTTCTCAATTGCTTCTTTGTGAAATTTCTGACAGAATAAATTGTGCGCTTCATGTTTTTTTTTAATGCTGCCACGTTATAATTATCCATTTTTACGATCAAGTTATAATCGTTTACTGTATTTACAGTTGTTGCGCTTTATGAGTAAGAACTTATTTTTTCGTACTAGTGCTCGACATGCTAATGCCCAATAGATGACACCTTGCTGCAGTGGCGGCGCGTCGAACATATCCATAGGCAAGCCGGGGCTAATTTGGCTTACATATTTCCTTTAAAACTCTGCTCAAACGTCCAAAAACAGGCAAGCCGGTGGGAATGTACTGGGACCGCGTCGAGCACCAGTACGTTTATCTTATGTAAGTATTAAACATAAAATAGTTGAACAATTATGTGTAGTGGTAAGTATTTCATAAAAACCACCTATTGAACATTTTCAAAACCAAACTAACTTCTATTAATCTGGTTTCCCAACACCTGAAAAGACGAATTTCAGGTACTAAATAGGTAAATATCAAGGGAACTTTTGATTCAAACATTCACCGCGTGAAATGTAAATGAAGGGTTCGGTACATTGTACTAAGACTGGGTTTATCAAAATGTTCAACCCTAGCAGAGCTTACTTCAGCTTCCATTGTAATCCACCCCAGGGCTGGCACTGACTGAGTCAACAAGATAAAGCAGACCCCATTCGAAGGTAAGTAAACATGTAACTCATACAAGGCTGTGACAACCCTACCCTCGTTTAGGTAATTGTTAGGGTTTGGCTATTTCAGTTATTTTTGGAGTTTAAAGTTTAAACTGTGAAAGGGTAAAAAATATAAAACAGATTTAAAATATTAAACTAGAGATGCCACGAATATTCGGCAACTATTCGGTATTCGGCCGAGAGAGGGGCCGAATATTCGGTATTCGGCCAAAACCACTATTCGGGGCATCTCTATATTAAACTGTGCTTTTAGCATCAAATCATTCAATTCCTTCAGTCTTTCTTTACCCAACTACGGAAAGGGTTTTGATTTTAGCAGTCTATGTACGTATGTATATACCTACACGTAAGTTATTGTGTGTAGGTATGTATTTTTGTGTCGTACCTACAACCACCACCACCATAGCGTCAACACTACTTAAGCTACATTTGAGTCGAAATCGAAAGGAGAGAGGGGTTTTTTGTGACTAAAAACGTAGTGGGTACAACTTTTACTTTTAGGGTATTAGACACTAACCCCCTTATTCATAAACGTTTACTAAAGTTGACAAGCCGATAGTAATCGTTTGTCCCTTTCGATCATACCAATACGTCGGAAAGGGACAAACGATTATTATCGGCTTGTCAACTTTAGTAAACGTTAAACGTTATGGGGTAAGTGTACAGTAGGTAAAAACCCACGTAAAAATACCGTTCCTTCATTCCTATAAATCCGTTTAAAAATTTCCGAAAAAATACGAGTACCTAGATTGTTCAAGCCTTGCTCTTTCATACCACTTCACTTTTATTTAACTAGATTGCGCACCAAGCACTCTCAGTACCTACAGACCTTTATGCTTTGATCGGAACTAGATTTATGAAACTGCAATTTTTCCCGGTCTAATTCTTATTTTTTGGATTAACTATGCACAGAATTTGTAATGATGAAGCGTGGAAAAATCAGGATTAACGTCTTTCTACGAAAATATTAAGTTTTTGTATTTATGGAAAACTTGGTCGAATACCTGCCTACTCTACATATTTTTAAAAGGTTATTATTATTAGGTAAGTCTTTTTAGATCGCTCTTTAAGTCTTTAGCGAAAAAACCGCCTGTTATCTACGATAGTTTAAGTTATTATCTTATTAAGCTTAATATGTAGGTACCTATACCTATGTACTGTTTCAATTATCATTAATTAAATTTGTATTGTATTGTAGCAAGCAATAAATTAAATTTGTATTGTATTGTATTATAAGTTATTATTTCCCCGATTGTATATTTGACGTGTAATGTATGTGTACATTATTAATAATTATTAATATAAATATGAATATGAATATCACTGACGGTCAAAGTCAAGACTGACAAAAGGGTACGACTTAAGGTGACAGTCCATTTCCAACCGCAGCTGCACTACTGTCAATTTTACTATGGAAATTGACAGTAACAGCGACGCGTTCAGTACCAGTAGTGCAGCTGCGGTCAGAAACGGAATGTTACCCTTACGATATATATGCGCACTTTGGCCGTCACTGTCTATTCCATGCTGACAGTACCATATTTATGTTATGATAGGATAGGCCTTATTTAAATTTCCGCAGCCAGTTTGTTATGGAACTAGCACAATGTCTCGGATAGAAATGGATTAACTTAATGGAATCTCTAACAATAACATGCATTAGCACGCTTTCACAAAGGGAGAGACCCGACCTGAACAATTGTTTACTTTCTATATAATGGCTTGAAATTTTCCACTTCATAATATTTTCTCGCCTGATTTATAAAGTTACGTGTAATGCTCTGAATTGTGTTTTGAATAGTACCTAGATTAAGATAAAGATAGTCTATTATTCAAGTAGGTATATTACAATGCGCTTATGACCGTCTAATAAAGCTACACCGGCTCCAACCCTACACCTCTGCCTCGAGAAGATTTAAGTCCCCTCTCAATTGGAAGAGAGTATCCCTGTGGAGTGTAGACTGTAGCTTTTCGTGATGGGGGTTCGTTGGGAGAAGCGTAGAATCTCAGCAAACTGGATCGCTTCTGGCCGCTGTTGTCTCGAAGTCCGCTATACCTCCATTTACCGGTATATGTGTTGTGTGAAATGAAAACACATATATTTGTTTATTTACTGGAGAGTGTTCAGGCTGGTATGAGTGAAGCTCTCTTGATGTCTCTGATATCTCTGAATAAGCCACGAAACGGCTCTGGCTTTTATAGTAAAACACAAGGCCGTTTGGTACCTTCTTCAACTAGTGGGTGTATCATGCAGAGTCAGTAATGTATATTTTTGCCAATCTCGTTAATTATAAGCACGTATGAAAGGAGCACGAATCCTAGACTTATAAATAGGTACAATATTAAGCACGTATGAAAGGAGCATGAATCCTAGACTTATAACTAGATATAAAACATTCCACGCAATTCATTTGACATAATATACGAGCACAAAGTAAAACATGATATACAAAAGTAAAAATAGCAACCTAAACGTAGAGACTAATTAAACACATACATGAACCCTAATAGCTATTTACGACAATCCCAATATGGGACCGGCAACAAACTCGGCAGGACACATCTTTTAAAAACATTACATCTTATAACTAACATGTATTACGAGAAATACGAAAAAATACAATTTAAATTACTACAGAATTCATGCAATTACATACCTACAGTAGGTATTTTTCTTTATAGAAGTTTGATTTAAAAATATATATGTGTATCAAATCATCCAAATAAATTAGTGCAGATTATAAATAAATTAAATATTGGATATGGGAGCGCCTTTTTGGCGGAGGGTTCGTGAGTCTCCTTAAGAGGGCGCGTAATTAAAGCAAGGAAGCGCGACGCGCGGAAGATTTGGCAATCGTGCGGGTTTTAACGTTTTACCTCAATATCTCTGAAAGTATACGAGCAAAAATTGCTAGTCAAATCCCTCGACTACCTATATCATTAGCTATTTTATACTAAAATTATACCGCAGTGGTAATGGAAGTGGCTGCAATTATACCACCAGAGATGCTAGGGCTGGCTCATTCCTTGGCCAAAGAATCGGAATTGCCATTTAGCGGGGAAATGTAGAAAAAATGTACGAAGCGGGGAAATCTGGGGGACTATTTTTAGGGTTCCGTACCCAAAGGGTAAAACGGGACCCTATTACTAAGACTTCGCTGTCCGTCCGTCCGTCCGTCCGTCCGTCTGTCTGTCACCAGGCTGTATCTCACGAACCGTTGACTAGACAGTTGAAATTTTCACGGATGATGTATTTCTGTTGCCGCTATAACAACAAATACATAAAACAGAATAAAATAAAGATTTAAATGGGGCTCCCATACAACAAACGTGATTTTTGAACAAAGTTAAGCAACATCGGGAGTGGTCAGTACTTGGATGGGTGACCGTTTTTTTTTGCTTCTTTTTTCGTTTTTTTTGCATTATGGTACGGAACCCTTCGTGCGCGAGTCCGACTCGCACTTGCCCGGTTTTTGTTAGTTATAATTTAGTTTGTATTTAAGTGTAATTTATTTTATTGGAGCATTTCTCAAAAAGTTTGTACCTACATTTCGATCACCTTTTAGATTTCTATAAAAATTGGTAAGCTGGTAAAGTACATGAAGCTGAACAACTTCCACCATATTTCCCAAAATGTCCCAGAAAGTTTCTATGAAGCATTCCTGTTTTGTTACCAGATTTCCTTACTTTACCAGCATACTAATTTTTATAGAAATCTAAGAGGTGATCGAAATGTACAAACTTTTTGAGAAATGCTCATTGAAACAAAATGAAAAATAGACATGTTTTTGATTTTTTTCTATCAGCACAGCTATCAGCCAACTTTAATTAGGTAAGGTTTTGCTGAAGTCTGCCCTCGCAAATATACCTATACCTAGTCTAGTTTCCTTATATACCTATACCTAGTTAGTTAGCCTTTGCCCTTGACTAAAACGTGTAAAAATTCAATATAAGAACTACTATTTTGCGTTAATCTCCTCTTAATAGATGAGACTTTTAAACGCGAATTGTGCAATAAGTATAATCTTTATTTGCAAAGTTAGATAGAGTGCGCCAGATACTTTCGGCACTTTGTTCTAACTTTTTGACACTATCCGCTATTAACGTATTGCCTTCTATACGTGTTACTCGGAAAAAGAAAACTCTTACACTTTCTTATTACGAATTCAGCTTTTTATTATTACCTACACTACAAATAACACTTGCACTTGCACAAACTTCTATGAAATATGACGTATAAATAACACTTGCACTGCGTGTGCTATCAAAATAGTTGCAGACTTGTCTTGGTCTAACTCTGTCTATATAAAATCGATTGGAGTACGTTAGTATTTATTTGCATTACAACCGATACCATCTAGTAAAAATTAGGTCAAAGATGTTTAACAAAAGAGACAGCAGGTGGTCTGTATGATTATTAAACGATGATTTAATCTTATAAATTACGACACTTATACATAACAACGCGCGTAATAGCATTGAGGTAATTATTGTGTGGTTGATAAATGAATAACTTACCTTATTGATAAATGATAATTCCCTTAACCTCTATCACCTCAATTATTCAGGGTGGAACATTTCTAGAGACTGAGCTGAAGGATTCCTAGTAGTGTTAAATTAAATTTAGTATATTATGTAGGTATGTATATATGTTTGTCGTTGCTTATGTATGTTAAATTTCAGATTAGCTTTAGTGATTAGTAGCACCGCCCACAATCTCTCTGCTTTGCCTTAAGGTTGACTGGTAGAGAATGCTTTTGGCATTAAATCCGCCTTTTGTACGATAAGTTTTCTTTTGTGCAAAGTTTAAATAATAAATAAAGGATAGTGTTATCTAAGTGATACAATCGAGTTATTATAATCGTAAAGCTGGATTAAAACGTAAAACAAAATCATTGAAATGAAATATTTTTATATCAGTGACAACCCTGCCACAAAGTTTTAAATTGACACATGTCATTAACTTGACTTTACATTCGATGCTCGGATCTATTGCTAGGGTTAAAATATACAGACTTTGCACTAATGTTAAACAAACGGTTAGAAATATTAACGTGATTTATAAGTGAGAAATAAAGTACGTAGCCTAAACAATTCCCCGTTTGCATAAAAGTCCCTCATTCTGTTCCACCCGATATGAGTTAAATTATTAAAAATAAATGGTTGATAAACACAACTACAACAATCATTTACTTACAATTTTCAGTTCATATCCTTATAGTTTTAAGGCGCGATTAGCAGGGTTTAGGAAAATAGGAAAATTTACCTAAAGATGAATTGGTAAATAAACTTCATGATTAGACGCAAAAAGAAAACTGAATCAAAATTGAACAATATTTCCACGAACACACATACGACCGTATATGAGAAGTGCAAGGATATATTAAGTATATTATATTTATATCTTTGCCACTATGCATTGTTAGGTACTATAAGTTCCAGATAATAAATGTTTACTAATAAGTTTTTTTACGCTAAACAGAAACAAACAAAGTTCAGTATAGTTTTCAAAACCACGAAATGTTACATTATAATAATAAGTTTTTGGCAAAAATTTCATATTTGGTACAAGCTTTTATCGCTGACTGTACTTTTCTTAGAACAGACAACTAATACTCATCGAGACAATTCTAAAAACCCCTAACACAATTAGGTTGCGCTGTTCATCACAGAGTTCCTATGGCCACCTCCTGTCTCCATCATCAGATCAGCTCGATGGTACCATAATATTGCATTGTCATCCGATTTATACATGCATGCAAAATTTCAGCTCAATCGGAAACCGGGAAGTGGATCAAATTTAACTTGCAAGATTTGATTACAGACCGACAGACAGACAACGGTCAGGTGAAACTAAATAAAAGCTTGTAAAAAGATACAGACCGGACCGTAAAACTTCAAAAACCGTGATATCTTATAAAAAATTTGAAGAAGTTTCCCAAGACCAACGAAACGTAAAAAATCACACAAGTCAGATTAAAAAGTAGCTAGAACTTTTTAATACCAAGTTCATCAGATGTTAACTTACCTACATTCCTCATTCAACCGCTTGAGATGCCTAACACTCACCACGAAACGATAACAGTCTAGGAAAAATTGTCCAAACAAATCGAGATCGTACTCGTACTACGCGACAGGGGATGTAATAGAAGATCAGCGCGACAACCCCGTTCGGGAACTGGCTATCGACTGCGAACCGGAACGGCCTGCTTCAGGTTCGCCGACAAGCTGCAGTATCAACAGCGCATGCGCCCTGCATCAGCTCCGTTCTACTACCAAAAAGCCATAACTACACTATCGTCTCGACCACACACAAGCCTTTTCGTAGCATCGCCGAGAACGATCTCGTAACATCTTGCAATCAACTTTTGAGTGCTGTAGAATTACGCTAATTTGAATTTTACGGGATTGGGATAAGTGTTTTTTTTATTTGCTTTTTATTCGAGGAAGTAAGTTTGTCACATGTTGAAGTTCGCGGCGTGCTCGTGTTATCAATGAGTATTATTGTGGAGTCGAAGACGTGCGCAACTGAAATGCGGTTAAGGCTTCATTATTTAAAAACCGCGTATTAAAAAAACTCATTTACGTTCGGTCCTTCGCTGTCAGAATCGTTATTACTTACATAATACTTTAATATTCGTACCTATAGTTTTATCAATTTAAATAAAATATAACATAAATAAGGTCAATACAAAAGCCAGGCTTCAAATACATAAATTAATATTATCCTTTTTAATTGCGCTAGCATATGATAAGTTTGAAGTAATCAATCAAGCCAAATCTAAAAAATTACAACACCCTGTCGAACCGAATGTCGACCAAGAACGAGACATATGTATGAGCTCATTATCTCCCTATCCCACTCTATTCTATAGCTTGAAATGATAGGTGTGGATACTGTGGACGCGGCTTTAATAATTGTCTTTTTGTATTGTTTCTTCTTGTTAGTAACATATACAGTAATGAACAAACTATCCGTATGCTAAAAACACTAGCATAATGTTTTTTTTTCTTTTATTTGCGTTTGACATTAATGAAGATCTTTCCGTACGTTATTTTTGCTACAATAAGACATATCCGAGCATATTGGAGAAAAGGTTTTTTAATATGTAACCCTTCATAGTGCATGTTTGCGGCTGGAATTTTTCCCTTGGCCTGATTTTATTTTAAAGAAAACTTGCTTTTGCTTTATGTATGAAACTTTTGAGATAAAATATATTCCACCACTGATCCAGTAACTATCTTAGAGTGCTAGACTCAGGCGAACGTGCCTGCGGTGCTAACTCCCTCATATTTCTAGAAAGTAACTAAGTAACTAAGATAAATAAAAATAAGTATCTGAATAAATCACCTGGTTAAAGTACTATATTTTCCACTCTTTAGTTCACTTTTAATTTAATTTAATATATTATGTATTATGTAGATGTTAAAACGCGGTTTACATATAATTGATTTGTGGAGGTGCGAAGGGAATCTGGTTCTGGCTGAAAAACAGCGCTAAAGTGTCACCCATGTGGGCGGGCATTTTCAGCATCATGCTGACGCCAAAACCGTTTGCCACATTATTTAGAATAATTATAACTTATACTTAATATTATTAGAATAGTTAGTTTAGTTAGTTTAGTTTATATTTTGTACTTCTTTGTGGCAATAAAGCATTAAAAAAAAAAAAAAAAAATGTTCGATGAAAAATGACATGTAACCAATATTTCATGTTATCTCATCTTTGGTAGGCATAAAAATGTACTTGTAATGTTTGACTTTAAATGTGATGAAATTTAATTCAAGTAACAGTGATATTTTAGTTCTTTAGGCCATTTCTCCATCCAAATCGTTTTACGTACGTAAACAGTACAGTACGGTGTTAGTAAATTCAAGGTAAACGTACGGATACAGTAAACTGAAGTTTGCGTGTGTTTAATTAATGATAGTGTCGTGTAATTGTACATTTTAAGAATATAATATAAGTTTAAGATAAATTAACCTACACTCAACGACTGCCGACTGTGCCCTGTTTGTTAGTATCTATAATGGAACTGTTTTATATATTTAAAGTTTCAAAAAGAACTTAAAAGAAATAAAAATACAAATAACAATAAATCTTTGCATAATCAAATGCCGCACAAAATGTTATAAATAAGTTAGTGTCAATTTATTTCTATGCCGTTATGACTCGCATCACACCCCACGTTAAATCGTAGCAGCGTATGAATGATCTAAAGATCCCCCACGGCGTTTATCACCCTAACGGCTGACGCCCTTGCATCGCGCAGTAATGGTGAATACACACTCGCGCATTGCCATAGGTCATAGGACAATGTTCCGCTCCCGTATACCGTTTGTGGCATGTAATAGGAGCAAAAAATTAAACTGTAAGCTGTACTCCTCAAACTGGCCAACATTTGTTCAGCAACTTTTAAAAATAACTTGTTTTGTTTTTTAGTATGTACACTTTAAAATTTATTCTAAGAGGCAATGTATTGCGAATTTGGTTATGTTTAAGGCATGACAAGCAACGTCAATCACAATGATAATGGCGTACTTTGAAGGTAATAGAACTAGACCAAGAATAGTCTGCAGCAATTTTGTCAGCCCACGCAGTGCAAGTGTTATTTTAAACTTCAAACTTCTATGAAATTATGACGTATAAATAACACATGCACTATGTGAGCTATCTAAATCGCTGCAGACTTTTCTTGGTTGCACTCTATTTAATTTATACGAAAAATAGGAAGACTTCATAATAAACAAAAGTGTCACCGTTTGATTATTTGCTCGTGTTACAGGCCACACCCGGTATGTTTGGCCTAATGGCACCCCGTTTCTTGGGCATTTATTTTAATTCGTTTTGGGTTAGCGGAGCGTTAACAATTGGCATCTTGTCTACGAACCCAGTTCCGTGTTAGCATATTGGATACCTATTGGATTGTCATCAGAATTAAGAAAGTGCTCCAAATTACACCTGAATCAGATACTAGGAAGTGGTTCATATTTAAGTTATAAGAATTTGAAACAAACATATAGGTATAAATACAAATATACGCGGTAGTACCTTACTACTTAAAAAAACGTATGGTATTTACGTAGGGGGCTGTCCATAAATTACGTCATCGATTTTTGACGATTTTAGACCCCCCGCCCCCTAAAATCATCCAAAAATCATGCTTCGAATGACCCCATTTCCTCCTACGTCATGCTACCAACATCCGATGTCTAGACCCCCCCCCCCCCTAATTTGAAATGACGTAATTTATGAATAGCCCCTAGGTATGAAAACAAAACAAAAAATATTATTCCTTATTACCTATGGGTGAAAGCACAAATTAATGTCAGTTGTCAATGTGGCGCCAGCATTATTCAATGCAAATCTCTAGTCATAGCATGAATAAATTATTATTGAATTTTATTATCTAAACGACGTTGCGGGGGGATAATAATGGCATTACTTGCGCAAAATGATAAAGAACTTTTCTTCACTACTTTGAAAAAATCCTTTATCTCGCACTGCTACTCAAAGTTAAAACGCAGTTTACGTATTATGCATCCGATACACAATTACCGCATTTTTCACAGGTAACATCAAAATACGAGTTTTTTTTAAGTACTGACGATTTGAGATATAATAATTATATTTAGGTATATTTTTATTCGATTTATGTGAAATTATTTTCTTACTTTCTAACGTTGCTAAATAAATCCTACCGTAACAATAAACACGCATTATACAACAATAATTTGAACAGCAAGTCGCTCAAGTATTCTGGAAAAAATACCTTTTAAAAAGCAATATGAACCTCCAAGACAATATTAGGTATAATATTTATAATCATTTGAAATGACTCGGTATTTTCTGTATAGCGTTTCTCTGGGATCGGTTGTAGCTTATTCTAAAAGTAGCCTAATTTTTAAAAATTCGATATATATATTGTTCAAGTCTATTTTTTAAAGTCTATTGATTTCGAAGTAGTTTCCCATAATAATTGATCGACGCCTAAAGGATGACTCACGCTAGACCGGGCCGGGGCCGGGCCAGAGCTTCCAGTGCTTCGTTTTCTATAGAAAGCACCACGTGATCACTGATCAGCCGTCATAGAAAATTACATATCGGACGCCTCGACCCGGCCCCTGCCCGGTCTAGCGTGAGTCATCCTTTAGGTACAAACTGTTCTAAGAAAACTCGCTTACTTCTCACTTTTCACTGTGATTATCTGCCCAATACAATGAAGTCAAATTTCTTTTTCTGTGGGAAATAAAACAATTCGGCATAATGGAAAGCGATATACTCGTAGTCGAAACACCTGGCCCTGAATACGGGCTTCACAACAAATGGGCTCCAGTAGGACATTGGAAAATTACTGCGTCTTGTGTATGCTACATTAAATTCCCTAGTTAAAACTAGTTTTCCGTAACGCCTTGCGAAACGAGTTTACGTCCAGTCAAATTAGATAAAAAAAGTGTTTTTATTAATTAATTCTCAGCAAGCTGGAAATCATTTTAATAGCTTCATTTGGTCCTAAATGCGTATAATCCGAGTTTGCTCCATCCCCGGAGGTGTGGATAAATTTTGGGAGCCTTGGGAGATACATTTTACCTTCGACTAACAAAACCACTCGATGTACATAGAACGAACCCATCAACAATTACAATGTCACTACCAGCAAGATTGTTGTGAATCAGACACTGGTGAAAAATAATTTCGGATGAACACGATTTTACCAAAAAAAAAATTCAAAGTGGCGTCCATTTTTTACAATCTTTCACTACGGATACATATTAAGGTCCCTTTCGAATCCTCAGATTTCAATTTTTATCATGATTAGAGCAAATTTTCCGTCGGACGTGCCGTTTTTGAGCAAAAAACTGAAAAATTGCCAAATTTTTTTCCACAACTGGAATGTAGCAAACTCTTATTACACTAATTCAAAACCAAATGAAGGTATTAAGACGATTCCAAGCTTGCTGGGAATTAATTCCTAGAAAAAATCTAATTTGACTGGCCTATTTTCAGTAGTTAAGACCTAGTTTATTGAAATGTCATTTTTATTTAACGCTACAGCAGTAAAGGTTACATTCGGATTGCGACTGCTGCAGCGTTGCTGTCGTAAGCAGTCGCAATCCGAATGTAACCTTAAGGAACTCAGCAAGAATTTATTGCCCGCGAATAAAATGACGGAAGTAAGGACGATTTAGTTCAATAGACAAATATTTTCCTTGGATTTATTTTTGCAATAAATTGTGCGTGTTCCTGTCTATGTTGTTTGACTAAAAGGTGCTGAATAAACCGACCACTGATGACTAAAGGGGCCCACAGATTACCAGTTCGCCGGACGATATCAGCCTGTCAGTTAAACGCAAAATTTGACAGCTCCGAACAACTGACAGGCTGATATCGACCGGCGAACTGGCAATCTGTGGGCCCCTTAAAAAAACTTATTAAGGGGCCGGTATCGGCCTGTCAGTTGTTCGGAACTGTCAAAATTTTGTTCTAACTGACAGGCCGATACCGTCCGGCGGACTGTTAATCAGTGGGCCCCTTTAAGTAATTAAGTATACCTAGGTACAAAAGTTACTATAAACATAAGAAGACGTATTAAATTCCCTACCCGTTTCGTTAAAATGTAGTTAGACATTCATTCTTAGGTACTTTATGATCTAGTAAACAGTGGAGAGAGACTCGATCATGCCATTATCGCCGGAATGATCGCGGCACTAGATCCGAGCGTCATTAAAATGTAAAACCGTCGCGAAGTAAATAAATGCTGCCCTTCGAATGGCTCTTTATAGGGTGTACCCAACCAAGGTACGAGTATCCAATAAGTATTTTTAGAGACCTCGAGTTTAGAAGTTAAAAAATATTTAAATTTTATGTAATATTTTACTACAGAAGCTATATATAAAATTACCTTATAATAAAATTCTATCTAAATTAAAATACATCTAAATAAGGCCCCCGCGGCATTGTGCCAATGATGCTGGCAGCATTCCCTCACTGAATGGCAATACTAATGCGCTGCGAGAGAACTCTGGTCACCGGTAGTATCGACGAGCTTAGCTTAGCTTAGCTTATAGACTAAAAATATTTAGCAGGCTCATTGTCACTTCCAGGGTACATGCACTTGCACTTACATGTAGGTAGATAGTAGGTACTATTGTGAAATCAAAACGTAAAGGATACATTACATTGCGCCAGCTTTAGTGTAAGTCCTGAGTGGACGCTCGAGTTGAGCGTGCAGCGGGGCGGGGCGTGCGGCGTGCATGTTAAACAAATGCAAACGTATAGGAGCGGCCTTAGTGCACGCTGCTCAAATCACTTGTGAGCCCGAAGCCACGCTGCACGCCCCGCCGAACGCTCCGCTTCGAGCGTCCACTCAGGCCTTAGACTTAGGTACACCAGTTATTACTGGCTTACCCATATTTAGTACATACAGTCCAACAAGAAATTGCAGAAATTATACAAAATGGAAGTAAAGATAACATATCAGTTACACACTAAGTTGACGTATCACAACAATCACATATTTGTGACATTTTTGTAAAAATGTGTCGCTTAACTTCAAACTCGGGTAAATCCATTCGACCCTCTCAGCAAATATTACCTTTTACCTTTTCTTAATACCAAAATCGCATAATCTGACAAATGGATTTACCCGAGTTTGAAGTTAAGCGACTCACATGGTTTTTATATTTCTTTTAATTCAATGTCAAACTTACTGACTTTACTATTAAACTGACTCAGAATATCACCACTCAGCCACCAAACTTGCCATATTGAGCTCGATCTCGACGAACTTTCCCCACTCTAAAACCTTAAGGACCGGATCTAATTCTTTAATTATAAAATGCAAATTCCTCTGAATCTGCGACGGCAATCAATGTCTCCCCAAAGACGTTTATGGGGTGGAAAGTTGATAGAACCACTAAAATCGTCCGAATAAACCGCTTTAAGAATTTGGTACGGTGTTCCCTACGTGGGCTGGGAGACGATAAGGGCTAATGCTTTCCTGGAGCGTACTCCTTTAAATAGTGATGGTTCATTTCGGCTGTAGCTGCTGAGGTTTTTAATAAGGTGAAGTGGGTGGAACATGGAACGGATTTAACGGTTCTGCTATTTAATTGATTAAATTTTAGAAAAGGCAAGTAGTAGAGATGGATAGTTGTAACTGTTGCTGTTGCTGTGTATACAATATAGATGTTAATGCACCAATAGGAAGCAGGGTGGAACTAATTTTTTTTTCATAAATTGAGTATATTTCCGCCATCAGCAAAAAACGTCACTTTTGACACTGACATATCTAATCCATATCATATCCAGTAACGTCTTTACCATAAGGGCACACTTGATTCATTTCTGTTACGAAAATTAACTATGTAAATTCTATTGTATTGTATTTATTGTAGTTAATTCGTACACATATAAGTCTATAGCACAGGTACGCTAACACACTTTCATGCGTCTAACTTAAATAGAAATGGCTTAACTGTGGTAACACAATGGATTCAATTAACTTTAGACTAATTTCAGGTGGTCAACTGTATTTTTTTTGCAATTCACTCGTAAATTGATTGAAAGTTAGTTACCATTATGTAGGTACAGGTATTTAAGCGAGGCTGTTTTGATTTCGGCTGTTATGTAATTTAATTACAAATTAATTAAAAACCGGGCAAGTGCGAGTCGGACTCGCGCACGAAGGGTTCCGTACCATAATGCATAAAACGGCAAAAAAAACGGCACCTTATCCAAGTACTGACCCCGCCCGACGTTGCTTAACTTCGGTCAAAAATCACGTTTGTTGTATGCTTATACACGTGCTTAGTAATAGGGTCCCGTTTTACCCTTTGGGTACGGAACCCTATAAAGTGAACCAGCAGTTTAAAAGTGAACTGAAAAGCTAAAAATAATATAAATAACACTTACTCGACAGAAATAGGTAGGTATTACTATTATAAATTGAACTTCCTTCTCTTCTCATTTTGTCATGATTATCTTCGTTTTTTGATGTATTTAAAATTCCGGTAATTTATAAGGAAATGTCTAATTTAATACGGATGATGAATTCGGCCCGATGGAGCGAAGATGGCGCGCAGTTATTTATCGTTTTGTGATTTTGGATTATGAAAATATCCCGTGATTGATGTTTTGCGCCGTTTGTTATGTAGGTATGCTTTCTTTTAACTTGGATGCGAGTTATTAGCATTTTACTTTTTGTGGTAAATAAAGTTTATTCGTTATTTAACAAATAACATAATAGGTACGTTAAAATATTTTCCTACATTTTTAAGTTATAACACTTATAACTAACTAACTAACTAACTATTTTGGCTCAGCGATCCAAAGAGAATCTTGGCCTCCGAAACGAGAGCGTGCCACCTGTCCCGATCCTGCGCAACTTCCTGCCAGTTACTGACGCGAAACTGAAGCAGATCCGCCGCCACACTATCTTCCCAGCGATACCTGGGCCGACCCACCGGACGGCTACCAGTCGGTCGTCCCAAGAACGCCCTCTTGACAGCCCGATCCTTGATAACACTTATCAAGTAAAAAAATTACAGATCATAAAATAGATTTATAACTAGGACCAGGACAGGCTAGGCCTAGTGTGGGGGTCAGCATAGATGTAATTTGCCGAGTATCATAATTCATAATGTTACATTTACAACTACCTATGTAGGTACTAATTTAATTTACTTAATTTTTACTTATAATTTTTAATTTTTACTAATAAAGAATTGTAAAATAATTAGGTACATTTTTCATCGGAGTAGGCTTACTCTCTCAGTAGTAAATTATATTTAGTTGTCAAATAACGATTTCTAAATACAATGTAGGTACATGATAACACAAGTAAGTAGTGTAGTCACTACGTACAGGCCAAAAAGCTATAAAACTCTTGGGAATAAATAATGTAACCTTTCACAATGGTCCATTTGAGGACCATGTTAATAATATTTTCAGCCTGTATTTGTGCGCCTTCGATGGCCGCTCATATTTCCCTTGGCCTGGTTTTCATTTGTTTTTATGCCGCCGTAAAATATAACGAACTTTAAAATATTAATAAACCTGCGTGTAGTCATTTACACAGCGCGATTGTGGGGTTTTTACAATGCCCGAGTTTTGTCTGTATTATTTACTTACCTTAAATGCTGTCATGATCATGACTACTAAAGACGTTTAATCTTCATTAATTAGTTGTTGTACGGTGGTCATGGTTGTAGAAAAGTAAATTTTACTTTGATATACTTAACTTTAAAAATGAAAAAAAAAACACTGTTTCACTTAAATACGATGGTGAACGAAAAATTTACTAAGTATAGCAGTCTATAGATCTAGCTCGCGTCTTATGAATCACCGTGTACTTCTCGTTAGATCTACGTTAACTTTAAATTAAAATGAAGCCCCTTTAAAGTTAAAATAAATTAAATAGGGACAAACTCAACTTGAACTAGGATGATTATTTAAGCGTCTTTTTCCGAGTTGGACACGGAATGGTAAAACCTCAACAACATTTTTTCATTTAAGTAGCTTGTCATTATAAATATATTGGCTCTGTGAAAAGTTATTATAAATTAATATTTTTAGTAACTTTATGTTTACTAGGCTATTTAATTTTAATTACGCAAACTACTAAATATACTTTTGTGGCGGTTTGTTATAACAAACAATAGTATTTTTTGTTCGAATAGATAACTAATAATTATAAATAATAAACAAAGTTACTTCAAAATACATGGAGACATTTTATTTATAGGGAATGTGTCCTTTTCCCTGCCTCAACATAAATATTTGATATAATTAGGTTAAATAGTGCCCGTAGAGCAATCTAGAATTGTATATATTTTGGTCGATGTGATGCGATAAGGAAGTTTATTTTTAACTAGTACTGTAACATAATTTATTAATATATATCTTTGTATTATTAATCCTACATACGAGCACATAGGCTGATTTAGACGGCCCGCGAACTCGCATGCGATTTTAGTTACATTGCGGACTGTTGGTTACGTCTAATTCAACCGACCGATCAAAAACCGCTATGTAATGAAAATCGCATGCGAGTTCTCGCATCGTCTAAAATGTCTAAATGAGCCCTTAGGCGCTCGGAAACAGCCGCTGCGTCAGGGATCTGTAGGTGCGCTTACCTTTCCAGAGTTTCGGGTCTGATGGTTGCTTATTGCATTATCTTGCATAAACAAGAATTTGTAATCAGTTTTTATTATTTTGAAGTTATCTCTTACCGATTTGATTTTTAGTAAATAAACATTAGATTATAAGCACTGTTAATATAATAATTATTAGAATCACTGTAACTGCTTTTCGTTATTATTCTATTAGCTGGTTTCAAAATCACCCCATTTTTCTAAATTTGTACACCACGTTTTTTTTTAGAGTTCAGTTATGTTTTACAAAGTTACTGTTATACCTAAACCGTTGTAAAATTAATACCCTGCCCAAAAATGTATCGGAATAACCCCAGTGCATCTTACTGTAAAGTTAACATTTCAGCGTGTTCGCTGCTAAACCCACGCTTCGCTCGGCCCGTTCGGTTGCGGTAATGCACGCGATAAGACACGTACGTTCGTTTGTTTTCCTCGCCTTTCCGAATGGACTGTGTTGTGCTGGGTTTACATGCACTGTGACATGCTGTGTAGGTACTGGCTATTTTCACCATGGTCATAACATGCGGCATATTATGATATGATATGAAAGGAAAACATACAAATATTCAGGTCGGATTCAAATCAGGGTTTAAAGGTCTCTGCCCACTACACCGTATCATACCATGACCGTGCTATGAACGTGTCAGGCAAAAAAATATTCTTTGTATTAAAAAGTATGAGACTATGCCCACTAGCCCGTTCCGTCACCGACCATACCCGTCGCGTGCCATGCACGGACCGTCAAAAATTGTCGGCGAGGATATTTTGCCGGTGCCGAAACGCTCCGTGCATGGCACACAACGTTGCCAGAACGGTGCGTGCAGGCGGCGAAACGGTGGGCATACGGGTTATAATATAACCACGTATGGTGACCGTTCTAAGCCCGTTATAAACGCGTTGCTATATATCTTGCTCGCTCTTACCAGTCTGATAACTATTCGCTAGGTCTTTCTGACGAGTCATGCTCTCACGAATAAAACGCGGGTACTAAAGGCATGAAACGCGGATGCTACGGGGATTATAGGCGGATACTATGGGGATGATGCGCGGTTACTACGGACACTAAACCCGTTATGTACGGATATGAAACAATGTGGACACGGTGTAGTGGGCATAGTAGTCCGTATCGCGTTACATTCCGTGCCTGATACGTTCACAGCACGGTCATAGTATGATACGGTGTAGTGGGCAGAGACCTTTAGAGTTTCGGTAAGGTAAACGTACTAGTGCTCGACATGCTAATGCCCAATAGCAGGGGTGCGAAACTCCTGACTTCGGCCAAACTCGGCTCCGCTCGGCTCAGCATTGCTCCGAGCAATTATTAGGGTTGGCACCACTTGACTTCCTTTTCCGTGCACGACCACAGATAAGATAATCACTTGAATTTTGACAACCCTAAATAGCCGAAAGGGATAGTGCCATATATTAGAAAGGGATAGTATGATTCGACCCTGAACCGCTGTCAAACTTCGGTTTTGTAGGAAGTTTCCTTTCTGTACGGTAGTACTATTATTTATGACACCTCTATTGACAATGACTTAAGTTTCAAGATGACATGTACTGTGACAGCGTCGAGCACCAGTACGTTTACCTTACATTATTTAATAAAAGTATTTTGATATGTTTCATCGTTAGTAACAAATATACCTAGTTACGGTTGTAATATAAAGTGCAGCTTGTTTATAAAGCCTCTCCATACCAAATTTTATCTAAATCGGTTGAGCAGTTTAAGCGTCAAGTACATACTCCACTCCAGACATAATCCACTTTCGCATGTACCTATTCGATTAATTATTTACCTAAGTGCCTGATTATTCTTAACTACCTAGTACTAATGACAACTTTAAATTCATGTAAAACTGCGCGTTAATTTCATCGTTAAAATTAAGGGCTTATTGGCTAAAACGCTTTGGGTGGCGATTTAGATAGGTAATATTTTGGTAATAACAATGTTAGTAAAATATTTGTGGTGGCTGCTTGCTTAACATCGTCATACATAACATAGAAAGATAATGTTTACTTTAAAGCTTTTGCACAATGACACATTAGATTAGACAGTCAACAAACAGAATATTCTTTAGTTGCTAAGGTAACATGTTTCTTTTTCAATAGCAATAAATAATTAAAACTTAAATATTTGGTGGTTTTGGTTTGGTTGTTTGATGTTTGTGGAATTAAGAAGTGTCCGCTGAAAATTGTTATATGCACAAGACACCAAAACGTATGCATGTATATACATAATATGTCTATCATGTTTTTTTTACACACTGTCCTATCTAGGTCATATGGTTTCTGAGAAAAATTTCGCAAGCTCCGTGAATAAAATGTTGTACGGAGCAATAAAAACTATTATATAGGTATTTTTATTAAACCGTAGGTATACGTATTTACTGGGCTACTTGTAGCACTCGATATTACAGTTGGGCCAGTAAAATATGCAAAATGCTGAAATTCTGGGATGTTATAATATCACAAAGGGATTGTCGATGTTCCTATATAAATTAAAATATCCATTTTGTATAGATTTTGTAGCGTCAGTTCAGGATCAAAATACATGCGACACATGCCACATGCTATTGGATGGGTGTATTTTTTTAAATACATGGTTTAATTATTGTAATGTATGCTTTCGTGGTGAATAAAGAACCTTTATAGTTTCGCCATGTCCGTTTGTCTGTGCGTGAGTATCTGTCTATCACCCGTCCATCTGGATGACCGTCTGCCGATAGATCAGTGATTGTTGTTGCTAGCTGTATTGGGATGTTTTGTATACACATACGTAGGTATGCGGACCATTTTGGTGTATTCCCATCTGTGCCCACCCCAGTGACCACCGCCATACAAGAGGCGGGCACAAATGGGAATGATTTGTATGTAGCGCCTATTCCCATCTGTGCCCGGCGGGGACGGATGGGAATACACCGACCATTTTATACGTATAGATGGTCAAGCAAATCTTGTCAGTAGAAAAAGGCGCGAAATTGAATTTTCTATGAGACGATATCCCTTCGCGCCTACATTTTTCAAATTTTCCGCCTTTTTCTACTGACAAGATCTGCTTGACCAACTGGGCCCAACAGCCAGCTAGATCATCTGCGTAAACGTACATACAAAAAGTGATTGTTAAAAATGTTGACTACTAAAATGCGACATCAAAGTGTAAAAGTGAGCATTAAAACCTCCGAACTCCGCCTAACTTAGTTTCGCTGCTCGAGTTGTCGCGGCGCTTATTTAAACCCCTTGGTTCACTCGAGCTGCGCTCAAACTTCCTGTGATATTTGATTATGTTATTTAAAGGTTGGTTGAGGTGCGAACACAATGGTAAAACAGAATTTTTTTTTAAATATGGAGTAATTATATTATAAGTAATACAATATTGAACTTGTTTCTGTTTAATTAGCCTCATGCATGAAGTTTATATTGGAACGAATTTTTTTTTATTCGGGTGTTTGTTGCCGTTATATCATGTCAATGTTACATGTCAAGGTCTGCTCGTTTGCTGACTATAACATAAAAAAAAAAAAAAAAAAAAAACATACAAATGCATTTCCGTTATTAAATTATCATTTAATTGCTTAAAATAATAAATAAAAAGTACAAAAAATTTCCCGCGAAAAGCTAGTGAGCGAAATGTCACGTGACTTGACCCTCGTTTCAACAAATTGTTAAGACCGACCAAGAGTGAAAGAGATGGCATTATGACCTACCCCACCATGGTATAATAATCTGCGATCATATATAACCATGGATACCGCCTTTAGGAACATTACCGTTCAAATTCTCGGGCCAAATTAGCACACATACACAATTACGCCTACATTCAAATAAGACGACGCGTTTACAGAGCCTGTAATCAAAGCTGGTAAACAAAATAAGAGTCATCTTTATTACACTAATGGTACATAGCTAAGTGTAGATGAAATGCATATAATGTCAATAACTACCAATCAGCGACATTAATCCGCTAATAACCTTCTTGCTGTACGTACTGGCCGCTGAGAGTTCGCGGTTCATATTTGATTAGAATATGACTTGGACAGGGATAGGTTTATGCCATACAGTGAAGAACCAGTCAAATAATTCACGTATAATAATTTAATGCAGATTAAAAGATAACTAGTTAAAATGTTGTTATGACATGACAGACTAACTCAACATAAGTAAATATATCATTGTTGTATAAATGTATTCCGCTATAATAAGTATTTTGTATATTTTATTATCAATCTGCATGGCAGTGCGAAGTCACGTTCAGGTATAGTCTGTCCATTTTTCTAAGGTCAAGTACGCCATAGTAAATGTATGGCGAACTTGATCTTAGAAATCGGACTGGCTATACAGTCTGCAAAATTTACATGGGTACACGAATCGGAATGTGAATGGGGAATGTGTGTATTTGTTAAATTAATTCAGTGAAAGCATGATAGGAAAAATGTATCTACATATAGGAGATCGGGTATGATTATCTCACGGGTTATATCTCATGAATAGAACATATTCCAGGCATCCACTCAATTTCATGTCTCTCTAATTGGACAGCTTTTTTCCATAGTTCTCTGCGAATAGCATCTTGTGGGAATCTGAATGGAAAGTAATGTAAAATGACAATACCAAATTTGATTATTAATTTGAAATAACTAGGTAGTTTTTTTATAGCTCCATCTCATGAAATAAAAAAGGAAAATACAAATCTGTAAGAAGGAATTTATTACTACATTTATAATTATATAGAAAATACCTAAACCAAACACAAGTTAATAAAATAGTCTACTTCATTTAGCATAACACCATCCCTATTATCCTCGCAATTTAAAAAGTCGTATGTTGTTATGAAAGTCGTATGCAGTTGTTACGTTTTAGCTTAGCACGGTAGTATTGAAAACAAATCGTCATGTTTTTTCCAATTTCTACTGAAGTTATCTGTTTACTACAAGTGAAAAGTGATTCCACTGTCCTTGGTATGAACTAAAATAACTTCTGCACCACTTCACGACACATGAATATATTTTTAATTACAAAAAAAACGTTGTTTTTGTAAATCAATTTAGCCATTTGTCACTGACTGTCATCTCGGTGGTACTGAGATTGCCAATCGAGCAGTTTGTAAGTACCGCCTATCGCGGGGTAGTTTGCGTTGGGTCATAATTGAGCGGACAGAATACTTCCATGTATAGCATTCCGCTGATAATAATATACTCCGCCTGGTAATCTCTTCCGACCACGTGACTGACACAAGCCTACGTCATCATGCGACACCGCTATATAATAGTATGCAATAGCGCTATAAGTACAAAGTGGCAATGTTATTGTGACGTAGGCTTGTGTCACTCTGGGAAGAGAAGACCATGTTTTATTAGACTATGTACCCCGCTAAGTAACAAACGTCAGTTGCATTCACACCGAGTAACGTTATCTGTCGAATTCGCGTCAAAAATTATGAGCGTTTCAAGGGCTCAAAACTCTTCAACGTTTGAAATATTTTTTTAATAATATTATGGGAAGGTTTATAAAAAATTCCGGTGTTCACACAATATAAATAATGATTTAAAAAAGTCATCTATGAGGCTAATTGCAATATCTAAAGGAAAGCCGATTTCGATCTAAAATTCTTAGTAGAACTTTTTTTCATCCCCGAAATTATCAAATTTAGACCCAAGAAGTATTAATTACTGTCCTATTGATTTGTCATCCTGTTCAAACTCAGAATCATTCTCACCTTTTAGGTTACATTTGAATTTAGACTGCACCAGCGTTCTGCTGCAGTATTGCGGGGTGCAGCATTGCATATATATATTATTATTATACTCTTTGAGCATTGCTTCCGACTGCATTGCTAGATAAAAATGTCGAAACGATTATTTTATCAAGACGTAATTTTTTTTAGTCGAAGTTATTTTAAACTCGCCCTTATCGCCGCTCGAGACGCTGCACTAAATACGTTAGACTAAATTACTGCGGAGTACTGTAAAAATAAACTTTTACTTGTGTTACAACTTAGAGACTTTCTGATGTGATTGTGTTCTGTGACATCCTTTTTACCAATTATTCCTGTATGCCTCCTTATTTACACACACTTATTACTATTTGTACCAATTGTAATAAAATATTGCGTCGTCGTCGTCGTATAAAAGTCGTTTTTAATATAGCCGTATCGATCTGAAATTTCGCAAGTTGATAGTAGATTCACTTCGCTGAGTGTGGCTATAGTTTGTATCTTTAGGTATTTAAATAAAAGTAAACAAACAATTTGTACATTTTCGGGAAGTTATAACATTTAGGTATTGGTTAACGGACCAATTACAAAACCGCGCGGTTCAGTCACTGAACGACCAGACTTTAACCTACATTATTTGATCGTGTAATGTTTTCATCTACCCTCAAATGGCTCCTTATGGCTGATTTTGTTTACTTTTATTTAAATATCTAAAGATACAGAGTATAAGGTTTCAAAAATAAATAATTATTAGCTCATAGCGCCTACAGATAAATCGATAGCGGTATCAAAATTTAATACTCCAAATTGGATAAAGCAGCGAGGATATCGCTGATTAAATTATAAAGCGATTACGCACAGCGACCAGCGTCGTTATTCCAATTGATTGCGAAGCGTGGGTGAGATAGGCAGTTAATCATTCAAGTTTGTACTTATATTAGTCAGTTTGTACCAAATTATACCATTTTCTTAAATTTGGCTAGCTGGCCCATGGACTAATCGGAGCACTTTCTGATTAATTGTTCTAGATTTTAGAATACGAGTTACGTCTCTCCTTGAACGATGAGCTCGCTGTTGATGCTACATAAGGATGACTCACGCTAGACCGGGCCGGAGCTTCCGGCGCTTCGTTTTCTGTGGAAAGCACGACGTGATCCCTGATCAGCCGTTATAGAAAATGACAAGGTCAGACGGACGGCCCGGGCTAGCGTGAGTCATCCTTTACGCGGCCATAAACTTTCATAATTCAACACGATTAGAGTAAATTACTCGAAAATCAACCCCTACTTCAGTCAGATTATCCCACAGATCCAATTAGGGCGAAGTTTCTTGATTGCCTAACACTTAGTCTCTGGTAATTTGTAACGACGATAGAGTGATTAATCATTATGAGTCGATGTATCCATATTATATTTTGTATGTGTTGTATTTGCCAACGCGAGCTACGTTATACATATGTCACATGCCGTTTACAAACGGCGCCGTCAATTTACCGCGGCATTTTGGTCGAATTAGTTCTTTAATTTACCACGCGTAGCGCTGCACGTCAAAACTATATGAAAAACGCCCCCCCAGTGTCCATCAAATCTGGAGTTCTTGAATGGACCCACATTTCCTTCACAACTTAACTAGACGGAGCACCGCGAAGCGGCATATTTCTACAGCCTATATATTATTATTATAATTATAACAATCATAAACCACTAATTTATAAGTAATAATCTAACTAAACATCGAATGGAATATTGTAAAGTCTATTTAGAATTTAATTTCCGTTAGCAACTTCACTGATGTTCTGTTAGGTAGGCTCAAAATCAACCATCAAACCGCTATGTTACTAAAAAGGTGTCAGTGTCCAAGAGGGATATCCCTTTTGAATTTTGAATGTGTCCTCTCGGCGACTTTAAGTCCTAAAATAATTTCATTTTAATGGGCATCCTGTGTCGAAATGAAACAACAAACTCGACCACAAAGCTAATTAGTTTAGTTTATTGAAAACTTGAAGGGATGATGACGGGGTAAAAATGAACTTTCGGACAAAGGTGGACCTTTTCCGAGTTTCAGCGACATAGCAACGTGAATGGTTGGGGTTTTGCATTATAAGCATTACCCTTTGATTATCCTGATCAAAGAGTAAAGTAAGTATAATAATAGGTAAAGAGAGCCCTCTTGAAGCATTTTATGGAAACTTATTTGAAAGCACCGTCTCTGATTTGCACCCGAAACTAACAATATATGTATGTGTGCGTGCACATCTACCTACATATGCATCCGTAAGTGTACTTTCGTCCTACATAACTATAGGTCTACTTGGGAGGTTCACATGTCAATTTTTTGTTTCATTTCTTGTATAACGTTTAAAAGATTTTTGATTACAAGATATCAAACAAAAAAAAACTCACATGTGCAATCACGGTTCATGAGATACAGCCTGGTGACAGACAGACAAACAGACAGACATACGGACAGTGGAGTCTTAGTAATAGAGTCCCGTTTTTACCCTTTAGTCGGAACCTTAATATGTTAATGGTTAATAATACTTTCCCTTTGATTTTTGATGTTCCCTATTTAAAACATGAAACCGCAACTAACAGAGCTTTAGCTTCTAACTTTCAAACCGGATCGAAACAAACCCTCGTCGTTTTAAAGTTAAACCTTTGGCGCCGATTCTAAGCCGCACGTTGAATAATGTAACTGTTTAGCCTTTCAGATGCGACCGTATTCTAATGGTTGTATTGGCAGTCTATTCTGGATCTAAACCTGCACGCTAGTTCGGAGTGTCAGGCTTTTCTTATTTACTAGTAATGCAATTTAATTATAAGATGTAATGTTTTGTAAAGATGTGTCCCGCCGAGTTTGTTGCCGGTCCCATGCATATTGGCATACCCTTCCTCCAATTGAGGGGGGATTTAAATCTTCTCGAAGCAGAGGTGTAGGGTTGAAGCTGATGTAGCTTTTTTTGACGTTCATTGTAATATGCCTACTTGAATAATAAACTATCTTTATCTTTATCTTATATCGGCCTTATTGACCGAATGCGAATAAAGTGTCGCCCGCGGTATTTCCGGAAGGGCACGACCCTCAAACCTTCAATAAAAGATCGTACTCCTATCTTAAAAGCCGGCAACGCACTTGCGACTGGTCTGGTGTTGCAGGTGACAGTAATTTTGCTATAATAAGGCGATTAATCTGCTCATGTACCTCTTATATCATAAAAGAATAAAGAACGCGAAACGTCTCCGTATCTGCTTGGGCAAATACTTATTCTTTCGTAAGTTTGTCCGCCTCTATTGTCAAGGGGTTACGGCTCGGCTATTAGTGCGTGTTCACATATTTTTGAGCACCTCGGGCGCTCCCATATATCTGATGGCGACTGTACATAATGATAAACATCTTCTTCTTCTACCTAGCGTTATCCCGGCCTTTGCCAGGGTCCGCTTTCCTACTTGCTTTCCTCCACTTTGCGCGATAATGATAAACATATCTATCAGAAACAAATCGATGTCGGTGTCGCGTTACCGCGTCGGCGTCTCAATTAGAACAAAGGGTAATTGAGCGGTGGTCAATAATTAGCGGCTCACCGCAGCGTCTCAGGTCTCTCAAGCTTGCCTGGTATTTAGGTGGTGGGTTACCAACTGCTGACTATATCTTTATCTCTGTATCTTTAGGTATTTAAATAAAAGTAAACCAAATCTACCCTCCAATGGCTCCTTAAGCCAGTTGAGGGTAGTTGAAGACATTATGTAATGCTGTGTTACTTATTTGATCAATAAAATAAATAATAAATAAATAAATAAATTACATGATCAAATAATGTAGGTTAAAGTCAGGTCGTGCAGTGACTGATCCAGGCGGTTTTGTAATGGTTGGTTAACCAATAAATGTTGTAACTACCCGAAAATGTACAAATTGTTTATTTACCTAAAGATACCGACTATAGAGTATAGACATGGGCAAGTAGATGGTTCGAAAGCGTGGAATAAAATTTTATATAAATTGGTACGGATTTCGAGGTCAATTTATAAGGTCTCCCTCAAGAACATGAGAATGCATAGCCCAGTAAAAATATAAGGTGCAGGGGGACTATTTAGACTGCGGGGTAATTTAATAAACTAATCCAAATATCGTCCATGTTTTACATTATTAACTAGAGTCACACGTCGTCACACACAACACATCTTTTTCCGCTTTTTCTGGACATATATGGCATGGATATTTCTATTAAGTAGTTTTAATTACCGTAAAATGGGGTGAGTAGGTGCAAAACTGACATGCAAACCTCGATAACATTTTATTTTTACATATGCAAACTGAATGGTGTATATGTCGTAGTCAGATCGTATAATCCGCCGTATTACATTACGGCTAGCCGTTATCAAAAACAGGGGCGTTTTGAAATGCGGCGGTTCGACGATTAGCCGGATTGTCATTGCGATACGTTCTTCAATAAGGCGGCCAACGTTTAGCCGCATCGTACTACTATTTTAGATTGTAGAGTGACCAGTTCTTTCGGTCGCCTACGTAACCGGAGTTTGACAATGTTTGCAATTTAATTTATTTTTACCATGGTCCCACCGCACTACATGTGTTTCTTTTCCAAAACATTTCCTTCACAACTTAAATAGACGGAGCCCCGCAAGCGGGGCTCCTATTTCTGGGCGGTTTGCCCTTCGGGCATCTGAAGCTACCTAACGAACCTAACCTACTTACCTACCTACGCTTTTTTCCCCAAAGTGTAATGTTTTCACGGACGTCTCACTAAATCAATAGGTAGGTAGGTTAGGTTCGTTAGGTAGCTTCAGATGCCCGAAGGGCAAACCGCTCAGAAATAGGAGCCCCGCGAAGCGGGGCTCCGTCTAGTTAAGTTGCGAAAGAAATGTTTTTTGAAAAGAAACAGTCCGACGAACTCCAGATTTGATGGACACCCCAGCGTTTGTCAGGCAGCGCCACGGGTGTTAAAAATGGGAACTAAAAACTGTCAAAGCGGCGGCTAATGACTCGCTGTATTACATTACGGCTAGCCGTGTTGAAGAACGTATGGCGCCGAATACATTCCGGCGGATTCTCATTCAGCCGCATTCAATCCGGCTAATCGTTAAACCGCCGCATTTCAAAACGCCCCTGTTTTTGAAAACGGCTAGCCGTAATGTAATACGGCGGATTATACGATCCGACTGCGACATATATAATAAGTGTTCCGGACGTTTTTATTTTATTTTGGGTAGTTCCATTTCATAACTTTGACGATAAACAGGGTGAGTTGGGTTTTCATACAAAGGTGATTTTGGAAGATTGTTGGATCGATTTTTTTTTATTATGAGTATTACTATAGCTCCATTTTAAATTAGAATACATTATTTTTGTAGCAGTAGCCTTAAAATCCCACCTCACCCCCCTTTCATCCCTTCTCTCCCTATTCATAACCCAACTCTCCCCGCGAACCCTATCTCACCCCATTTTACGGTACCTCGCAGTTTAAATGCAGTATAAGGTTAGTATTTTCCTTGCGTGAAAGTATGTTGTGGTCACACACACAATACGGAACCAATACCTACAGTAAATATTTGTAAGATTATATATTTCCTTGATATTTAAATCAATACAAGTCGTAAGAAAACACGATTGAACGGGGATGTGTAGGTATTTATATGTATTATTTATTAGTCTAGCTGGCATGCCAAGGATGTCCGTTGATCGCAAACAACAGAGGGAGATAGCGAAAGAAAATGTATTAAAAATCAGTGAATCGACACGGGACTAGCCACTGTAGGGTTACTACGAGTATTTATTTGGAAAACATTAATATTAATCCGGTTAAATCCGGTTGGTGCCCTCACTGACCCTCTAAGTCCACTCTTAATTTATGAGCTATTTTCACGAATCACAAATTTTAATTTTTAAGCTTTTTTACATTGCATATTTTTAGAGTCGGATCAAGATAAGTCTGCAGCAGATTTGATAGCCCACCCAGTGTAAGTGTTATTTATACGTCATAATTTCATAGAAGCTTGACGTTTAAAATAACACGTGCACTGCGTGGGCTATCAAATCCGCTGCAGACTTTTCTTGGTCTGACTCTAGTCGGTGACACATTCGTTGACGGGTCGTTTCTTACATTGATTGCGGACATTGCGGTATAATAATATCACATAAGGATGACATAAGGTAAGGTGCCATGTATGGAATCCTCATAACAGTCATAACTGTTCGTCTTGCCCCGAGCAAAATAAACTATGTTAGTCTTACCCCACCGTACCTTACAAAATATAGTCACGCTTATAGATAATATTCGAGTTCTCAGTGACATTGGCCAATAGTAGCACAGGAGGCATAAATCGAACATTTTGGAACTGTGCCCACAGCTTCCGGGCCCTATAATTCTTCTTACATTCGCTCCGCTAATATAATTAATATTATTATAGTCATTATCCGTAACATGATAACATAATAATATGAGTATAAATAGGTGGCTAGGTAAATATGCATGGTAGGTATCATTATTTCCGTGACAACAATATATCGTTGATTAGGGAATAATCCACCAAGGAGGGAAAGTGTGTGCAAAGAATATATACCTACAGTTATTTTATTTTCAGTGCGGAAAATTTTATCAAATTACTCTTAATGTAATGTGTAATGAGGTAGAGTTAGACCAAGAAAAGTCTGCAGCGATTTTGATAGCCCACGCAGTGAAAGTGTTATTTTAAACGTCAAACTTCTATGAAATTATTACGTATAAATAACACTTGCAGTGTTTGGACACTTGTTGCTGTGTGGGCTATCAAAATCGCTGCAGATTTTTCTTGGTCTAACTTTAACTTCGAAAGCGGAGTAATTTTGAAAATCGCTAATAACTACTAAACCAGAAGCACTTCATACGCAAAACTTACGCTACTTCCAACGCTTACCTACTTGCTTCCTTTTGCTACAGTAGAAATTGGTTCTAATTTAGTAAGTATATATTTCAATTTTCAAATTTATCCCGCGTTCGAAGTTACCCCAATGCACCAAACATGTGTAAAAAATGTTCTAAAAGTGAAGGCTAAGCAAATGCCCAGACAAAGAACTATTTAAAAATTGCCAATTACTCATTATACAGATTACGCTGGTGCTGGACCTATCTAACAGGTTTTTGTGTGTAGGGGCTATTCATAAATTACGTCATTTCTAATTAGGGGGGGGGGGGGTCTGGACATCGGATGATGGTAGCATGACGAAGGAGGAAAAGGGGTCATTCGAAGCATGATTTTTGGATGATTTTAGGGGGGGGGGGGGGGGTCAAAAATCGTCAAAAATCGATGACGTAATTTATGGACAGCCCCGTAGTCTATGGTTATTTTCTTTAGGCTTGTTTACTAAATACTAAATTCATCTTCTGTGGATTTTTTTTAATTGATATATTTTTTTATTTCAAACCCAGCATTTGTACCAACTTGAGGCAGTGCCCACGTCTTCGTGATTCGATGCAATTTTAATTTCACCTTTTCGTCGCCATCCAAATGTTACCTTTAAGGTGACATTCGTACTCGTATGGCGACTCGTATACGAGTATTACTGTTGCGGCAGAAAAGCATCGAGTTAACAATATACTGTAAGTACCTAAAATGTAAATTAATTCCTATTGGTAAAGTATTTTTTGTGATTTATACAAAAAATACTTTACCACTTGGAATTAATCTAGAAAACCCATTAGCTAGATTATTTTTACGGAAACCTTAATTTAGACTAGACAACATCGTAAAAAAACTATTAATCAAAGGGAAAAACAATTACCATATCTCCTACTTAGAAACTTTAAAAACTAACGAACAAGCTCGATTAATCAGAAAGATTTATCATTAAAAACAGCCGTTCTGGGGGCACATGTCTAGGGTGTGCATTAAAAAACGATTTGTAATAACCAAGGAACGATTCGTCTTATCTTAATGGTCCAAGTTTTCGTTCCTTGTGTGGCGTAGTTTAGGTCTGTCTCACATGCATAGCTATTACAGCTCCACGCTTCATAGTTCTTTCTAAACCGGGCCGAGTCCTCGCCGGAACTTCCGGCGCATCGTTTTCTATGGAACCCTGTCATGTCATAGAAAAGTAAGCGCCGGAAGCTCCGGCCCGGACGTAGTCCGGTCTAACGTGAGTCATCCTTCATGCGTGTTGGTGTTTTTAGGTGAATCATCTTGTCACTCGTTACGGTTACGTCCCCCCGAAAAACTGTTAAAACCCAGATTTTATAGTTTTAAAATTTCCCATAAGTTACAAATAACTAGGACCAATAATCTTAGCTTTTGCACTGTACTGGTACCTTAATAGTAGTACCTTAGTTCTCATTTATGTAAATCTGTATTGTTTTAAGTTACACGAAATTGTCTCATTCCACGCTATATGTCACAATAGCAGGCAGAATTGGCACAAAGCCTGAAATTTCGTAGAGGTTAATTTAGTATAGAATTTCAGATAGAGACACAGACAGTGGAGATTCTGAGATTTATTCGCTTTGATGCTGTTGATTTACTCGTAACAGCGCGGTTTCCATCTAAGAAAGTAGCTGATCCTTGTAAAATTAGTAGAGATGCCACGAACATTCGGCAACTATTGTCTATTCAGTTTACCCGGCCACTTATTTCAATATTCGGTATTCGACCTACACCTACTAACAAAGAAAAAATATTTAATTACCTACCTAAAAAGTCCTGGAAAACCATTATTATCAATATTTAATTAGAAACTTGTTATAATTGAAGAACTTTTTTGGATCATTGGTCGATTGCAAACTAAGTACCTACTCTATGTTTATCATATGCATGATTATGCTCGCCTCTGTGTTTCAAAATGTGCTGTTTTACATCTTTTTTTATAACTATTTTTAACCGACTTCAATTTCATAGAAGGAGGAGGTTCTGTATTCGGTTGTGGCTATGTTTTTTTTTATGTATGTTCATCGATTACTCCGAGACCCGTGAGCCTATTTGAGTAATTATTTTTTTGTTTGAAAGAAGGCATTTGCAAGGTGGTCCCACATTAATCTGGTGCTGTTCTGATGATGGGATCCATGAGGAATTGAGGGAACTCCTCAATTTTTTTAACCGACTTCAATTTCATAGAAGGAGGAGGTTCTGTATTCGGTTGTGGCTATGTTTTTTTTTATGTATGTTGATCGATTACTCCGAGACCCGTGAGCCTATTTGAGTAATAATTTTTTTGTTTGAAAGAAGGTACTTCCAAGGTGGTCCCACATTAATCTGGTGCTGTTCTGATGATGGGATCCATGAGGAATTGAGGGAACTCCTCAATTTTTAATGCACATGTAAGGTGATTTGGGTGTTTTCTTAAGCAACTCGAGCATTTTCTCTCGAAAACCACCAATTTGATGAAGTAGACCTGATGATGATGATTGTTTTGATGATAATCATGACGATTTCTTAAAATGTACGACGTTTAGCGATTATTCCGAGACCCGTGGTCCGATTTGAGCAATTCTTTTTTTGTTTGAAGGGAACTGCCTCCAAGAGCGTCCCACATTAATCTGGTGCTGTTCTGATCATGGGATCCGTGAAGAATTGAGGGAACTCCTCAATTTTTAAAGGCACATGTATGGTGATTTGGGTATTGTCTTAAGCTAATCAAGCATTTCCTCTTGAAAACCACTAATTTGATGGAGTGGACCTGATGATGATGATTGCTGATGATAAATGATGATGATTTTACAAGTGTAGATTACTCCGGAACCCGTGGTCCGATTTGAGTAATTATTTTTTTGTTTGAACGAAGTTACCTCCAAGGTGTTCCCATAATATGTTTGGTTATAATCTGGCGACGGAATTCATAAGGAAATGAGGGAACTCCTCAATTTTTAAAGGTACGAGTATGGCGACATCGTTGTTTTTTATAGTAACTCAAACATTTCCTCCCGTTAATAACCCATTTGATGAAGTACAACTGTAGCCTTACCACGAGTTTGACACTACATATTCGCTAACGTCTTCGTAACTTACTTTCTATACATCTCGCTCGCACTAATAGGATGCCAGTACGAGCGAGATGCATAGAAAGTAAGTTACGCACACGCTAGCGAATATGCCAGTGTTAGACTTATGGTAAGGCTACTGAGGAGTCGGGAAATGGCGGTTGAACGGTTGGTGGTTCAGGCTTCAGGGTCGAGGGGTTGATGTGCTGTGAGGTTGAGTGATCTGGGGGTTGAGAAATTGGGTCAGTGGCGGGGCGGAGGATGGATTTTGTGTTTGTGCACCAGTGGCGGCGCGTGGAATTTTTCTCTAGACAACTCGGAGCAAAAAAAAAACACCTACATGAAACACCTACATTATGTACTTATTTTTTCATGATAAGCGAAGGTAAAGTAAAGCGCTAGGTGTGTCCTTGAGTTCGTTCTTTTGCAGTTAGTGTATAACCACCTTCGCCATACTTGTCATCACTGACGTCACATAAACAGTGTATGTCGTGTATGACAAAAGCGGATTCCTACTCCTAAATTCCTAACAATCCTAACTAATAAGTTTTTTGCAAAAATTTCATTTTTGGTACAAGCTTTTATCGCTGACTATACTTTTCTTACGACAGACAACTAATACTCATCGAGACAATTCTAAAAACCCCTAACACAATTAGGTTGCGTTGTTCCATCACAGAGTTCTTATGGCGACCTCCTGTCTCCATCATCAGATCAGTTCGACAGTATGATATTATTGTATTGTCAGCAGAACTACATACAGCTGCCAATTTTCATGACGCTACGATCCTTGGAAGGTGTTTAAATTAGTTACCTTAGATTCCATTACATTAGTTACATACAGATCGACCTAATAAAAACAAGGACTGACCTTGAAACACCTGCACGAACAATACGCAACACTAATAACACTCAAAAATTCACTGATTTAGTCTTTATATATAAATATATGCACACAACTAAGTAAAATCTCATTAAAACCTATAAAACTCTAATAACAACAAATCTTGGCAATAAGCGGAACGGAAGTGTTGTCATAATATTATTCCATTTTCACCCACGACCTACGGACTTCCAAAACCTATTACTACAAATTTATAAACAGTACTTTCTTTGAAGAAACCCTCGTTATCAAATTACCTTAACTAAACTTGCGACTCCATAATATTCTTAGATTTTGTAATAAAATTTCTTTTTTTAAAGGTTTTTTGAAAATTTGGTATTAATGATAGCAAAATACAAAAAAAAATTACCCATTAATTCAATTCAATGTTTTGGTACGGCAACATTAACCACACGAGCGGCAAACGCGACTCGATTCAAAATTGTGAAACATTACACTCCAATATAAATCTTACCTATTTGTATTTAAGGTTTAAATTCAAATGAAGCAGCACACCGTTGTGGTACTTGTGGTGCTGAGGGGCTACCGCGAAAACCGAAATTCGCAAATTGCGGGGATCTTACTCTTTTACTCCAATGAAGGCGTAATTAGAGTGACAGAGATGGCGCAATTGACGATTTTCGGTATTGGCGGTAGCCCTACTGAACTTACGCCACTCGCGGACTTTGACTGTGTGCGTGCATTTTTCCAATATAAACCTTATCATGTTACGTTTAAGGTTTTTATTTAAATGAAATGCGTAAATACGCGGACTTTCTTTAGCGAACTTTATGAGCGTGTGCGTGAGTTTTCGTATGTGTGTGGTGGCTCATGAATGAATACTCAAGCTTAAACTTAGTCGCCCGCGCGCCCGCTATGATTAGTTGAAATTTAATCAATAGTGAAGCTTTAGTAAATCGTGTTATCGATTACAAGGTAATACGTAGTGTTTTCGTTATGGATATATATGTAGCAATAAATTTTAGGCAAGCCGGTGGGAATCGGGTTGTATGAAGCCGCCGCTATTGTTGTGCACTGTAGTGACAGGAATGATTACGAATTTAGTGATACGCATCATTATTCTTTTCATTCATGCGTCACGCGTCACTCATAAGCTGTTGACAATGCCTTACAATTAAAAATGGAAAAATAAAAACTTTTACAAAAAAAAAGAAAACCGACTTCAAAAAGAATAAAATAAAATATTATCCGTTTTTAAGTATATGCGTTACCAACTGATATGTTTGAAGTCGGTGCCAAGACAAATAGTAACAATACCGGTCAAAAATAATCAGCTTTATATCTATAAATCACATTACAACTGTATGTACTAATATTATAATAGTGAAAGTAATTCTGTCTGTCTCTTTGTCACCTTTTCGGCTAAACAATTACCATGTAAACTGGTGAAATTTGCCAAGCAAGTAAAAAGTTAAGGCCCTGTAGATGGTCCTTGAATTGTTTTATATTTTGGAATCAAGTTCTCTGGATAAGAGGCGGGAAATTACTCAGTCCAAATCCCACACCAGAGTACTATAGACAGTTCAAAAAATTGTAAGAAATGCGCTAGGGTGTTTCATTTTTCCGAATTTTCGATTTTCATCTGACTTTGCTCGAATTCTTGTTCTAACTGATAAAAAAATATTATACGTTAAAAAAAATTAAAATCGGTCAACGTTTAGAGGTTGCACAACATCAACAAAGATTTTTCAAATAACCAACGAGTCTACATCGGAGGGTAGAAAATGGTTTAAGCGGCTACCATCAAAGCGGAGAGTAGTGTGATACTGAACCTTCTACATATAAATAAATTTTAAAATTAGTAGTAAACTTGGATTTTGGTTACTCGATAAATGTTCTAATTAAGATTTTTCAGTTTTTCCACCTGTTTCCAAAGGAAAAGTGCTTTTATCGTGTTTTAGACGCAAAATTCAGTTTTCTCATTCGATTTTAGTATCAGTTCATTATATTTTGTCATTTTAGAACATAGTTCATTTTCACGCAATGTATGGGGTTCTCACTCTACCTTTTCAACTTGTGCAACCTCTAAACGTTATTCGATTCTTTTGAAAATTGAAATAGATAGTTTTTAGTGTGGGGAGACTCCATTGGTGAGCAAAGTCAGGAAAAATATTACAACTTTTTTTTCTCCATACAAAAGTGAATCACCCTAAAATGCGCTTTAAAAAACATGTCGGCAATCGCATTGGTTTTATACTAGTACCGACAAACATGGTATGTACGGACTGCGCCAAGGTGGATTGATTGTGTATTCTTAGGTATCTACAAATAGTATGATCATTGCTGTCGTGTCGTGTAAGGTAATCCAACGTACATATAGCCACATTCTTATCGAATCGCCCTAAAATCATGGTACCTTTATGCTTCAAATTTGGCTTGGCACCGACTTCAAACATATCAGTTGGTAACGCATATACTTATAAAAACTTTTACAAAAAAAAAGAAAACCGACTTCATAAAGGATAAAATAAAATATAATCCGTTTTTAAGTATATGCGTTACTAACTGATATGTTTGAAGTCGGTGCCAAGCCAAATTTGAAACTTACCATGATTTTAGGGCGATCCGGTAACAATGTTTGCCATAACAAGGATTGCCTTACACGACAGCAATTATCATACTTTCTGTAGATACCTAAGAACCCACTGTCAATCCACCTTGGCGCAGTCCGTACCATGTTTGTCGGTACTAGTATAAAACCAATGCGATTGCCGATATGTTTTTTAAACAGCAATTTTTACTAATTTTCGAACTGTCCATAGCCCATACTCAGGTGTGGGATTGGGACTGAGTTATTTCCCGCCTCTTATCCAGAGAACATGATTTCAAAATATAAAACAATTCAAGAACCATCTACAGGGCTTTAACTTTTTACCTGCATGGCAAATTTCACCAGTTTACATGGCAGTTGTTTAGCTGAAAAGGTGACAAAGAGACAGACAGAATTACTTTCACTATTATAATACCTATTAGTACAGTTGTAATGTGATTTATAGACATAAAGCTGATTATTTTTGACCGGTATTGTTACTATTTGTCTTGGCACCGACTTCAAACATATCAGTTAGTAACGCATATACTTAAAAACGGATTATATTTTATTTTATCCTTTTTGAAGTCGGTTTTCTTTTTTTTTGTAAAAGTTTTTATTTCTCCATTTTTAATTGTAAGGCATTGTTAACAGCTTATGAGTGACGCGCGACGCATGAATGAAAATAATAATGATGCGTATCACTAAATTCGTAATCATTCCTGTCACTACAGTGCACAAACACAAAATCCATCCTCCGCCCCGCCACTGACCCAATCCCTCAACCCCCAGATCACTCAACCTCACAGCACATCAACCCCTGATCACGGAACCCCTCGACCCTGAAGCCTGAACCACCAACCCTTCAACCGCCATTTCCCGACTCCTCAGTAGCCTTACCATAAGTCTAACACTGACATATTAGCTTAGCGAGTGCGTAACTTACTTTCTATGCGTCTCGCTCGTACTGGCATCCTATTAGTGCGAGCGAGATGTATAGAAAGTAAGTTACGAAGACGATAGCGAAGATGTAGTGTCAAACTCGTGGTAAAGCTACAGTTGTACTTCATCAAATGGGTTATTAACGGGAGGAAATGTTTGAGTTACTATAAAAAACAACGATGTCGCCATACTCGTACCTTTAAAAATTGAGGAGTTCCCTCATTTCCTTCTGAATTCCGTCACCAGATTAGAACCAACAACATTATGGGAACACCTTGGAGGTAACTTCGTTCAAACAAAAAAATATATACTCAAATCGGACCACGGGTTCCGGAGTAATCTACACTTATAGAATCATCATCATTTATCATCAACAATCATCATCATCAGGTCCACTCCATCAAATTAGTGGTTTTTAAGAGGAAATGCTTGATTTGCTCAAGACAATACCCAAATCACCATACATGTGCATTTAAAAATTGAGGAGTTCCCTCAATTCTTCACGGATCCCATCATCAGAACAGCACCAGATTAATGTGGGACGCTCTTGGAGGCAGTTCCCTTCAAACAAAAAAATAATTGCTCAAATCGGACCACGGGTCTCGGAATAATCGCTGAACGTCTTACATTTTAAGAAATCGTCATGATTATCATCAAAACAATCATCATCATCAGGTCCACTTCATCAAATTGGTGGTTTTCGAAAGAAAATGCTCGAGTTGCTTAAGAAAACACCCAAATCACCCTACATGTGCATTTAAAAATTGAGGAGTTCCCTCAATTCCTCATGGATCCCATCATCAGAACAGCACCAGATTAATGAGGGACCACCTTGGAAGTACCTCCTTTCGAACAAAAAAAGAATTACTCAAATCGGCCCACGGGTCTCGGAGTAATCGATGAACATACATAAAAAAAAAAAAAAAAAAACAGCCACAACCGAATACAGAACCTCCTCCTTCTATGAAATGGAAGTCGGTTAAAAAACGGATAATATTTTATTTTATCCTTTTTGAAGTCGGTTTTCTTTTTTTTTGGTAAAAGTTTTTATAACTATTATATAAATATCATAACCCTTAATAATTAATACGTAACCCTTATTTACAGACGAAACGACAATGGATAGCTTAAAAGGAAATTGTGTCATCGTCGTATTTAAAACTATCTTGTATCAAAACTAATTTTAAACTACATATTTTACGCTTCTGGTCTGAGACCAGTTAGCATTTGGTGTTTGGAAATGGAGACCGTGGCTCTCTGAAACATGGCGCGCAAGTTAATGTAATTGTGGTACCTATCTAACAAACAATATTTGTATTTATTTTACCTTTGGTCCACATCAGGGATAATCAAAGCTAAAATCACGCGTACCTACGCGACTACGCTTACAAACTCTCCGCCGGCGGTCGCTAATGTAACTATCCAATATTTTGGACAAAATTTCAGTTGTTTAACTTATTATATTAAGCGAGCTCGCTATTATTTACTTTGTTAAAAACATATTTTGGTCAAACTTCACGTCCGAAAATTATAAAGCCGAAGTTACGAGTACAATAATGCTTTTAGTTGTGGTGGTCCGGTGACTCGATACCGCAAACCGCATTTATGGTAAACAGATCGTTAGTTCGTGCACCGGGTAGGGTTTGTTTATCAATAAAATACTTTAGGGAAGGTACTTCTCTTTTAATTGTTTATTTTATAGATAGGTAAGGCGCTTTGAGTTCAAACCGAAAAACATTTTATAATAATCTTGTAAACACGGAGACCGAGGTGAGTTTTGACAGAGGAGAGTTGTGACATTGTCGATTTTTTGGACTCTAATGACTGTTAGCGAGCTCGCAACAGTGTGCGTTTGTTAGCTCGTAACTTGAACTAACAAACGCGGGCTATTGCGACCTTGTTTTTAGTTAATAGATTCCTAAAAATCAACGATGTCACAACGCTCCTCTGTCACAACTCACCTCGGTCTCCCCTACTGTCAATTTTCTCAACATACCCTTAAAAAACGGTAATTCTTTACAAAATAGCTGTCTATATGTAATTACCATTACTATGAATAAAACAAAGATAACATTTTTTTTGTAAAGAATCGCCGATTTCTTAAGCCAGACTATGTTAGTCATGTCATGGTATAGGCAAAGTTGATGGTAGCAAAAAGAATAGATAGTATAGAGGGGTCCTGTCATTGTAAATTTTGTAGTCACTGTAAATTTACTGCCATCTATCGACACACGACTAAAACTCAAAATGAAAACGTATAAAGTTATCAAAAAATGTATATATATGGATAAATCATTTTATAATTTTTATATCATTTTGATCCATGTTCATTCACTGATATCTATGTGTTAAAATTGTTAAATATGAAACGGTGTCCTCACGCCATCTAGCCGAGGATAGGCTAAAGGTGTGTGCGCCACCTATTCGAGAATGACTTTTACTTGAATTCCGAGGCACGTTTTTTCCTTAGACTTTATTCGTCTTATACGAAGTTACATATGTCTTTGATGGTAGTTAATCGCTCCGATCGCAAGATGAGCCGTGAGTTTTTGTGCTAAGTTCTGCTTAAGGTTCCTTTCGGTATTTTGGATTTACATAAATTATAATAACTGTAATACTTAAAGGTATATAAATTCCTTTAGCCTTTATCCTCACAGGTTTAAAAATTTCTCATTAACAGAAAAAAACAGAAAAAATAATTGAAAGCATGTAATATTGACATAGATACTTATTTATAACATTTTTTATCATATTATCAAAAAAGTTTTATTTTCCATACAAGCATAATAAATTATGAACTCCTGAATTTCGGCACTATTCGCGTCCATTTACATTTGTACCCGCAATGTTCATAAAATACCGCAGCACTTTCAATATTATTATTCACGCCTAGTTAGGTATTGATGGAGCCTAATGAACTGTGTGTTAGTTATTTACATTATGTACGTGTATTTTAAATTCATTTTGTTGACCGTTTAAATTATTATGAGGCAGGTTAACCTACCTACTTATATTGATTAAATAGACCAATAGAAATAAATTCATAAAGCAATTATACATGGTGTTTATTTTTATTTACGCTTTATAATCATGTTGGACGTATTTGGCTTAAGTAAAACCTAGCAAAACCACACTTTAGTTACGCTATGGACAATTTTAAATAGCTATAGATAGGTAAGATATATCTGTGTGTTTGTTAGAACGCTGTTTACGCTTCTGAGAGCCAGATACTCTATTAGACATTCCAGGCACGCTCTCATTTCTTATGGTCTCCACCAACCGAAGCAAATTGTCTGCCTCTAGAGTTTTTACAGAGCTGGGTAAACTAGCAAGTGTACTTGAGCTTAACTCGACTTTAGTATTCAAGTAAATCTTTTGAGAAATCTTGTAGAAACCTCAAGACGCGGTATCTGCTGGTGATACCTACTTTGGTTATTTTTTGTTAGCGGGAACCGGTTTGTAGTTTTTTCTAAGTAGAAAAATAACAGATATAAAAACATAGGTAAGTATGGCATATTTGCCCCAGTTGCTAATGATTCGGTCAAATTGTGTTTTTTTAAAACAAATTATAGCCAGCTAACCGAGACATATTTCATGCTAAAAGGGGGGGGGGGTTGCGTCAGGGGAAAGGGATGGGACACTAGTGTGCGTAAAGCATTTTAGTGTAAGTATAGTTTTAGTGTAAGTATAGTATAAGTCTGTTTGTTTAGTTCCGATCACAATGCTATCCTAAAACTATTGTCGTACCTCCTAGTGGGAATTGTCTTAGGATGTAGGCTATACCTAAATTTTTAATTTGCCTGTAAATATTATTGGCCTGTATCTGTTTTTTTCCCCAATAAAGAAAATAAAATAAAATAGTGAATGCTGGCTATAATTTGTTTGTTTTCCCCATACTTTAGAACATAACTTGACCGAATCATAACTACTACACAGGAAGTCAGCAAATGTACTTGAAATTCCCTAAAATATGTTAGCATTCTTTAAAGGGTGGGGCAGAAGTAAGGGAGGCTGGGTACGTTGTAACAGGGTAGGGTTGAAACAGAAATTCTTAGCTTATCGTCAGAGACCAGGGTGGGGCAACCGCCTCACCTTGCCCCAGCGTGGGTACGCCTATGACCTACAATACAATACAAATTAATCCTCTTTATTGCACAACCTCAGAATAAATGTACATAGAAACACAAATAGTACATGAAGACAGAGGTAAACAACAGGCGGCCTTATCGCTAAAGAGCGATCTCTTCTGGACAACCTTTAGACTCGTAAGATACTAAGTAGAATGGTGTAAGATTATTTATACCTACCAAAATATGGCCCACTGCCATACCTTAAAACAGCAGCATCAGTTCAAAACTACCCTTTCTTGGTAGCCTTATCTCAGCCTTTATCCACAGTTATGCGAATATCGCCTCACTGGGCTTGAGTTGTTATTAGAGATGCCACGAATATTCGGCAACTATTCAGTATTCGGCCTATACGGCCACTTTGCCGAATATTCGGTATAATACCGAATATCTTTTGTACATACCTAAAAAAATATTACACAATAAAAATAACCAATGACTAGGTATAATTAATATTTAAAATGTAGGTATTCTTGGAAAGTTGTTAAATACGAAGACCCTTTTTTGAGCAATTGTTGATTACAAAATATTCTATTTTCATCATGGGTCTGATTTGATTGACTCTAACTACATACATTAATTATGTTCAACAAAGATACGATAAGCTAAGATAAAATTTATTTCTTTGAAAAATATCCAAAAATTAAAACAATCATAATACGCTTATATAAACAGTCACTTAAATATTATAAATGTACATCAATAAAAAATATATCTTGTAGCAAACGTGCTTTGTTGGCGAACACAGCAATAATTGTGACTCAAAATGTTCGCATACCATGCTGAATATTCGGTCGCCGATTATTCGGCGCTTCGCCATTATGTGGAGTCCCTGTGACTGATTTCTGAGGTTCCTATGAAATTTGGGACCTTATCCATTAAGTTGAAGTGGCTCTCATAGAAAGCAGAGGTCCATTAATTTATTCAATTCGCTTTCGTTTCTTTAAGGATACTCCTCACGGGTTTTTTTGCAAAGAATGTTCTGGTTATATATTTCGCGTAGGTATTTATTTGCAATGTATGTCTATGTTATTAAAATATTGTTTTATTAATCATGTTAATTAGAGTTAGGAAATGGTGGGTCAATGAACGAAATCTTCGTGCTTAGCGTCCATGCTTTCATCTTAAACTTTTTATAGTGGCATTCAAATCTTTAATATTGCCTTGATTTAATTAATATCACGTATAATACATGTTACAACAGGTGAGGTTAAAAGTAATACAGTCAGCAGCAGAAGTTGCTAAGCGGGCAAGGTGTTCAAAATTACCTTGACACGCTCTTATTCTCTTAACAATAAAGTCGCGTCAAGATCATTTTGAATACCTGGCCCGCTTAGCCACTTCTGCTGCTGACTGTACCTACTACTAATTTTCATATCAATCTGATGTCTCATATTTAGACATCTCATAATGTTAGAATCTCTCCAGACACAATGTTTGGTCTAGGGTGGCATAAATTACAGTATAGATTCCGTATTTCTGTCCACTGTTCTTAGTTTGATTTATCGCGACGCGGCGAAGCTAGGAGTTGTTATAGATAATAATATCGTGAGTTACATTATACAGTGATTATATTAAAATCATGTACTTACTAACCAGTACTTCGTCGTCGTCAAAAAGGTATAGACACGTGTCGCCAAAAGTGCATTAGGTACAATTACACTCTGTTTCAATGGTATTTGAATCTTCCTTAAAACATTCAAAGCATTTTATATTGCCTCGTTATACTTACATATATTCGAAGGCGAGGCGCTTCACAACTATGTATGTATTTAGCCCAATCTCTCATGCGTGAGAAGGGGCCAGTGTCCATCAGGTGGATTGTGAAGGATTCAGGAGGACGTGGATTGCCATCCAATGCTAAATCCAAAACAATGTATCAATAGGTATATGACATGTCTCATAATATCTTCTATTCTTCCACCTACCAACCACCAACCTACCAACACTGCCTTTACAAAATCATCTATATTATCTACTTCTGGCCGCCCTCCCAAACATTCCCGTCCTGAACACCGATTAATCCTTTAATTAAATAAGTTGTATCACCCTTCAGTAGTGGCGACACCAGATCGGCTGTACTAGAAGAAAGGGAGTAACCTATCTAGGCCAGAACGGTCCATGTGCCCTTTTTTAAAAGTGGCCAGAACTATCCCTTGGGCCCATCAATCTACCGAGCGTACTGTCCGAGCCGTCATAACTTCAAAATTGATTAATTCTTGTTACAAAACCTTATAACTTCGGTATTAAGCTGTATAAATTATTGAGCCTACGCGCAGTTGAAGGTAATGGGCAAATAAAGATTAGGTACATTTTTCGTATGCACTAAAACTTTTAACAAACTTAACTAACCTTACTTACTTTTCCTGGACTTTTATACCGGGTGGGGCCTGTGACAGGAGCAAAAGATTAGTACCCGTACCTCAGATTAGGTATAATTATAATTAGGTACGATTGCTCACGCGCTACTCGTACTGAGGGCGAACCACGTTTGACGTATTGCCTCTCTGTTGGACTTGTAAATTCGTACGTAAATGTGACAGGGAGGCAACACGTCGAACGTGGTTGGTAGGCCCTCTGTTCCCAACTTTGATACTGTTGTAACTCTCAACTCGGGAACAATATCGGGAAACATTGTGTGTATTTTTGTTTTAACCACAAAAAACAAGACGTAGTACTATGAAACGATTTTGATAGTTTTTTTTTTATTTAGTAGCCAGCAAGCGAATTATGGATGGCTTTATCTGCGTGATAGGTATATATCGGAAAATCGATAAAACAAGTACCTATATATCCCAATTACAGACGTAGTGTAAGTGACTTTACTTTAGATTAAAATCGTATAAAGTACCTACCTAATTTTTAGTCGGGCTAAGTACTAAAATATAGGTACAAACGAATGTAAAAACAAATTAATGTGTAAGCACTAAATTATTGAGTTGTTGCACTCGTTGCCAAACGGCATTCTTACTCATTCTACCGCCATCAACCAATAAAAGACTAAACATGCATCCAGATAAATGTTAACAACTATTTTCAGAATTGATAAAAATGCATCGTCAGTAACAGTAACAGTGATCGTACATTTTCCAGCATTTTTGGTGCACGAAGTGTTGTTAACGGAATTGGTATAAATAATTTCAACCCTAATGATTAATTAGCGTTTATTACGTTGATATTTACATGAATTTACCATTTCAGTTGAAATTATCTATACCAATTCCGTTAACACCACGCGAATCGATTTGGTGCAGCGGAGTGGTGTTAACGGAATTGGTATAAATAATTTCAACCCTAATGATTAATTAGCGTTAATTACGTTAATATTAACCTTAATTTACCACTTCAGTTGAAATTATCTATACCAATTCCGTTAACACCACTCTGCTGCACCAAAAATGCTGGAAAATGTACGATCACTGTAAATGACATATTCAAAGATTAAAAAAAAATGTTTAGTGAACGAAAATCGATATAGTTGTTTTTACGATATACATCGTTTAACTGTCTGAGGCGCTTGGCAAAAAGTTATTATGATCAGCTACAGAAAATGCCTGGCTGCATGAAGCTGTTTTGTATTATGTGAAAAAAGTAACAATGTAATATTAGGTCATTACCTATGAAATTGGCGTTTTGTTCGGAGAATTTCAACGAAACACGAATTTCCATACAATTAATTTTGCGGATATTTTTTTGATGGCTAATTCAAACCAAACAAAATTTTTCCAGTCTTTTTTGACACCTTTAAGGTATGTTTTCAATATCTCCATTTCTTGAAAATTGGTACCATTAGAAAAATATAAGTAATTTTAATACTCGAACCGACAGCACATGAAAAGACCTATTTTCAAGGCTTAATTCTGAACACTTAACAATAAAAAATAACAATTAATTGTATGTAAAATCGTTGTTTATTGAGTGCACTGTAGTTTTATTGTAATTGTGTATGTACTTTTGTAAAAAAAAAAAAAACTAGGATCAGACTTATATCTATGAACAAAAACGCCAATTTCATAGGTAAGGACCTAATATATACTTCAACTAGTTTTAGTCTCAAAACTCAGCTACCTTGTACTAAAAAATCACCAAGCAACATCTTTGCCAACCGCATGAGATAAGATAAGTGGTAGACCTATAAATAGATTAACAGAGGCCTGCAAACTTTGAGGTACATATTGAATCAATCATGGATTTCATGGCATGGGAGGGTTGACATGCAGGGCAGAGTGCGAGCAAGTTATTGGAGGAATTACCCGAACCGACCCATTCCAAGGTTTAAACCCTTATGAATAATAATTCAGGTCAAGCGCCCTTACCAGAAATTTATTAAGGAATCGCTTCAATTAAAGGGATTTTGTGGGTAATTTATCCAATTATGGAAAACCCTTTTTGATACTAAATGCTATATGTAGTTTACGATGTACAACTTAATTCGCCTCTATTTCCTTTCACGCTGTTGCATTCATAATCCGCATGTAGTCTTTAATTTTTAACCGACTTCCATTTCATAGAAGGAGGAGGTTCTGTATTCGGTTGTGGCTATGTTTTTTTTTATGTATGTTCATCGATTACTCCGAGACCCGTGGGCTGATTTGAGTAATTCTTTTTTGTTCGAAAGGAGGTACTTCCAAGGTGGTCCCACATTAATCTGGTGCTGTTCTGATGATGGGATCCATGAGGAATTGAGGGAACTCCTCAATTTTTAAATGCACATGTAGGGTGATTTGGGTGTTTTCTTAAGCAACTCGAGCATTTTCTCTCGAAAACCACCAATTTGATGAAGTGGACCTGATGATGATGATTGTTTTGATGATAATCATGACGATTTCTTAAAATGTACGACGTTCAGCGATTATTCCGAGACCCGTGGTCCGATTTGAGCAATTCTTTTTTTGTTTGAAGGGAACTGCCTCCAAGAGCGTCCCACATTAATCTGGTGCTGTTCTGATGATGGGATCCGTGAAGAATTGAGGGAACTCCTCAATTTTAAAGGCACATGTATGGTGATTTGGGTATTGTCTTAAGCAAATCAAGCATTTCCTCTTAAAAACCACTAATTTGATGGAGTGGACCTGATGATGATGATTGTTGATGATAAATGATGATGATTTTATAAGTGTAGATTACTCCGGAACCCGTGGTCCGATTTGAGTAATTATTTTTTTATTTGAACGAAGTTACCTCCAAGGTGTTCTCATAATATTGTTGGTTATAATCTGGTGACGGAATTCATAAGGAAATGAGGGAACTCCTCAATTTTTAAAGGTACGAGTATGGCGACATCGTTGTTTTTTATAGTAACTCAAACATTTCCTCCCATTAATAACCCATTTGATGAAGTACAACTGTAGCCTTACCACGAGTTTGACACTACATCTTCGCTATCGTCTTCGTAACTTACTTTCTATACATCTCGCTCACACTAATAGGATGCCAGTACGAGCGAGACGCATAGAAAGTAAGTTACGCACACGCTAGCGAATATGTCAGTGTTAGACTTATGGTAAGGCTACTGAGGAGTCGGGAAATGGCGGTTGAAGGGTTGGTGGTTCAGGCTTCAGGGTCGAGGGGTTCCGTGATCAGGGGTTGATGTGCTGTGAGGTTGAGTGATCTGGGGGTTGAGGGATTGGGTCAGTGGCGGGGCGGAGGATGGATTTTGTGTTTGTGCACTGTAGTGACAGGAATGATTACGAATTTAGTGATACGCATCATTATTATTTTCATTCATGCATCACGCGTCACTCATAAGCTGTTAACAATGCCTTACAATTAAAAATGGAAAAATAAAAACTTTTACAAAAAAAAAGAAAACCGACTTCAAAAAGGATAAAATAAAATATAATCCGTTTTTAAGTATATGCGTTACTAACTGATATGTTTGAAGTCGGTGCCAAGACAAATAGTAACAATACCGGTCAAAAATAATCATCTTTATGTCTATAAATCACATTACAAATAGGTATTATAATAGTGAAAGTAATTCTGTCTGTCTCTTTGTCACCTTTTCAGCTAAACAACTGCCATGTAAACTGGTGAAATTTGCCATGCAGGTAAAAAGTTAAAGCCCTGTAGATGGTTCTTGAATTGTTTTATATTTTGAAATCAAGTTCCCTGGATAAGAGGCGGGAAATAACTCAGTCCCAATCCCACAGCTGAGTACTATGTACAGTTCGAAAAATAGTAAAAATTGCTCTTTAAAAAACATATCAGCAATCGCATTGGTTTTATACTAGTACCGACAAACATGGTACGGACTGCGCCAAGGTGGATTGACAGTGGGTTCTTAGGTATCTACAGAAAGTATGATAATTGCTGTCGTGTAAGGCAATCCTTGTTATGGCAAACAATGTTATCGGATCGCCCTAAAATCATGGTATGCTTCAAATTTGGCTTGGCACCGACTTCAAACATATCAGTTAGTAACGCATATACTTAAAAACGGATTATATTTTATTTTATCCTTTTTGAAGTCGGTTTTCTTTTTTTTTGTAAACCTTTTTATTTTATACGTAGTGGGAATAGACCCTTCTATTCCCACTATGTATTCATAGTAATATGCCCCTGCATTACATGTTACAATGGAATAGAGGACATGGTATAAATGTTCCAAATTAGGATCACACAAAAACATACAAAAAGTAATAACTTTTTAAAATACAACACCCAATACATGCCGGATCTTTGCTACCCGTTGAGGTAGGGTTGCCAACGGTCTCCTCTTAGTCTACTCTACTTATACATATATGAACAAAAATATTTAAATAATTTTCCTAATTAGAATGTAAATTAAAACTTATAAATGCTTATTCGCTCGGCTCTTTAAGGTTGACTCACGCTAGACCGGACCGGGAACGGGTCGGAGCTTCCGGCTCTTCGTTATCATGGAAAGCACCACGTGATCACCGATGACATGTCGGACGCCTCGGCCCGGGCACGGCCTGATCTAACGTGTCATCCTTTATGCCTACTGCAAAAACAAGGTGGAGGCTACCCTCAAATTTCGCACATTTAATTATACGAGCTGAAGTTTCTTTAGTATAATTTCACTAAACAGACTAGATGCATATCCGTGCGTAGCTCAGTTAAGCGTTGAATAGAGAAACTTTTCTGGCAAGTGGCAGCGGGTGCGGTAACACTAGCAAATAACGGGAGCACACATAAGTGACACAAGGTACGATATTGCGTTAAAACGTCGAACAATGTTTTAGGCATGATTAATGTCATTAACGGGTCTAACGCGATTAAATTTCATTATTTTACCTTTTTCCGACGTTTCAGCCAGGTTGCACTAGAGCTAGAGTCGCACCACGAAAAGTCTGCAGCGGATTTGATAGCCCACGCAGTGTAAGTGTTATTTATACGTCATAATTTCATAGAAGTTTGACGTTTAAAATGACACTTGCACAGCGTGGGCTATAACAATAACAAATTGTAAAATCCTAAAACCACTCTTGCTCGGTTAACTTATTCTGGTCTATTCATGGCCTTTTTTTTTCAGTAACTAACTCTGAGGTTTTTCTTAAGCCGCCCAACCGTCGAAGCTTAGGACTGTAAGTATTCTCATATTATACCAACTAGCGACCCGTCCCGCCTTCGCACGGGTTAACAAATTCTACACAAACTTATACCTTCCTCAAGAATCACTCTATCGTAAGGTGAAAACCGCATGAAAATCCGTTCAGCAGTTTTTGAGTTTATCGCTAACAAACAAACACACAAACAGAGAGACGCGGCGGGGACTTTGTTTTATAAGGTGTAGTGATATGCTTATAATGTTCAGCCCTGAACTTGCAACCCTTTGAATTCTTCTTATATGTCTCCTGTTTTTCAGAACCACATCACGTAAGCCGTAATTCTTGTCTGTATGTTTCCAGTATAAAAGCGCAAATTCTCGGCAAATGCATCCCAAGCGTAAACATTGCGAATGCCGCAGATCCGCGCGATATTGGCCACGCATGCTCTTTATCGCTAGAGCTCGTAACTTCAGAGCTTAAGAGGAAAGAGGAAACCGCTTCTCCAAACAAATGTAGTTCCCATTTTCCTCTCAGTATATTTACATTTTAGAAAATATTTTTACGCAGTTTGATGAATATTAACCACAGCTATGCCCACTTCGTTTACTTTGTTTAATCTTTTTAATAGTTGTTAAAAGAAGGAGCTTCTAAAATGGGTATGGGATGGTTTTTTCGCTCCTACTTTCTATTAATAAAATAATCTAAAAATAAATAAATAAATACCTACAATAACTTGTGTACAGAGACCCTACATGGTAAATTTCATTCGATAACGTGACGAGCGTTCGCATTTGCGTTGTCTTTTTTGTATAAGATTTTAAACAGCGCGCCAAGCGGGACGTTTTGGAAACTCAAAATCCTATATAAAATGACACTTAACGCAAACGTGTACGTCACGTCACGATATCGAACGAAATTTACACTAGGGGTACCTACAGACACTACAGAATGTAGTGAACAATCATTTGCAATCTTATTTTCTCGGAAACGTTCATATTTGTCATGCTACTTAAGCCAAGTAAGTAAGCAGGTTGCAAGTAGGTTGTCCATCTTGAATATTTACTAGTTTCTTTAATCATGTAATGAATGAAGGCACTTACGACAAGCACATTACAATTTACAACACACAAAGCTTTATAGAGATAAACCAGTTCAATGCAATTCTCTATTCTACATAATCGTCCGATCGACAAGACCGAGACGACCCATTAAAATCTAGGAACATTCTCGTGCACATGCTCACCGAATAATTGGCTACTAAAGTATGGAGACGAAGAACATTACCTGAGGCGCCGCCCTTTCCATGTCTGTAGAGACCCCATATTTGGAGTCCAACTAAAGATTCGGACCTGTAATGGCTTTTTGTGACATGTCTACGGAAAAGAGGAAGGAATGTAAGAAGACACTACGAATCGCGCTCATTAATTCTTTTATCCGGTTATCCCAATTCACATACATATTTCCTTGCAATACCAGGTACATAATAAGTGAATTAGACACTTCTCACGGCGGAGAAGCCGTGCTTCCGTCAGTCCGTCTGTCCATCCGCGGCTTAGTTCCGGGCTAGAAAGATGAAAATAATCAAGGGCAATATCAATCACACCGACAAAGTGGTAAAACAAAAACTAGAAAAAAAATTGGGTATCTTCCCTACCACGTAAAGTGGGGTATTATTTTTTTCGCTTCAATCTATTATTTGGGTTGTCGGAGAGGACTTTCAAAAAGAATAATAATCCAATGTTTATGGAATAATATTAACATCAATAAATTGCTCTGATAATTAGATTAAGATAATATGTACCTAATAACTATTCGTAAGTGCTTGTTCCTAGGCCTACATGAATAAAGTATATTTTGACTTTTACTTTAACTTTGACTTTGAATAGAGGTTTAAAAAAAGTTTGTGTATGACATCAGTAAATCAAGCTCCACATAACTTACAAAAAATCACATGCGAATTTTGACAATATGTGTAGAATTATCAGCTAAGTAGGTGCAACGAATTCAAATGATAAATCAAAAGCGATTAAATACCGCAGTACGCAAATCTAACGAGGTAATGAGATTATCGACGACGACTGTGGAGGCCTTCAAGTTAACACAGACAATAATACTCGTATTATTTCAAACGGTTTCAACCAAAAATCTATCACACGCTAACACCATCATACATCAGCGAGACATATTCCTTTATCTAATACTGTTCTACAGCAATGCTAAATTGCCTACTTAGAACTATAAATATCTCAAACAGTGTTGGTGCGTGTGATGTAGGGGCCAATTCAGACAGTCGATCTGCCCATCAGTCAGGCATGCTACATTGCACTGAACATTCGAGGTTTCGATTTAGATTTAATGTAGATTCGTGAGTCGTCACGGAATTGCCATTTTTAGGGTTCTGTACTCAAAGGGTAAAAACGGGACCCTATTACTAAGACTCCACTGTCCGTCTGTCTGTCACCAGGCTGTATCTCATGAACCGTGATAACAACAAAAACTAAAAAGTACATAACTCTCGGTGGGCGAGTCCGACTCGCACTTATCCGGTTTTTAAGAATTAGTAGTAATTCAAAAAAACAATAGGATTTTTTTGAGTTTATGTTGGAGTGTCTTGCTTGAATCAGATTACTAAAAATTCTATAAGGAAATAGTATTTATTTATTTATTCAAACTTTATTGCACGATATAAAATTGTACTAATGGCGGATTTAATGCCTTAAGGCATTCTCTACTAGTCAACCATTGGGGCAAACAGAAAGTTGTAGTTAGAACAGGATTGAAGATATTGAGATGAAATATAACTGAAACATCTAATAAAATACTTACTTAGAGTATGTTCCTGTTATATATTATTGATAAGAGAAAGGAGCACGAAAGTTTATTTTTGAAAATATAAAATTAACTTCGAAGAAGCCTCTCGAATGTTTTACGGAGTACAAAGTTAACGGAACCTGAAAGCCGATTCGGTTTATTTTAGTTTGATATAGTTTTCATCTTATTTTGATACGCCCTTGGGTCGTGTCATCAGGCATCTCACGCGCACTTATAAGGGCTGGTTTAGACGGCGCGCGAACTCGTATGCGATTTTAGTTACGTTAAGGACTATTAGTAACATCCAATTCAGCCAACCAATCAAATACCGCAATGTAATAAAACTCGCATGCGAGTTCTCTCACCGCGCACCGTCTAAATGAGCCTTAATTGTGAGCTAAATGCGTTGTAAGACGACTCCCGATTACATTAGTCAGCAGCAGCACCATCGAATCGATCAGTGTGGAGCACTAACGCTGATTGGCGGTGAAGGTCGTATCAAAACAATATGAAAGTCAAATCATTAATACAAAATCGGCCTCCAGTAAACAAGTTAGCCGGTAAAAGGAAATACTTATTGAGAACACCGAACCCACCTTAAGCTTAAAAGTTTGCTTTGAACAAGAAATGTTTCTATATTTTATTTATAAGAGAAAAAGCAATGGTCAAGAATAATGTTTTGCTCGATAACGGGTCAAACAGATCACTGTGTTATGTCTTTTCTGTAGACATACACAAGAGTTAAGGGCTATAAAGGTTAATTTTCTTATTTAACCCTTATCCATGTGAAAAGGTCCTCCTTTTATTTAAAGAACTATGATAAAATCATTACTTACATGCCCACAAGCTGTTAACTATTGCCCACAGGAGAGAAAACTAGTGTGTTATCGCGAACAGCACATTTTTCTCTCCTGTGGGCAATAGTTAACAGCTTGTGGGCATGTAAGCAATGATTTTATCATAGTTCTCTAAATAAAAGGAGGACCTTTTCACGTGGATAAGGGTTAAATAAGAAAATTAACCTTTATAGCCCTTAACTCTTGTGTATGTCTACAGGAAAGACATAACACAGTGATCTGTTTGACCCTAACATACCATTCGAAGCTATTTATTGTTTAAATTTGAAGCAAATTTTAAAGGTGACAAGGTGACAATGGATAGCAGCATTACTGTTGTAACGTCTCTGCTGCAGCGTTAACGCGGGCGATATTCCTTGACAAATTTTAAAAACAACGTAAGATAACATTTTTATCCCGAAATAAGTATTTTCATAAAACACGTGCTTTTTATTTAACTAATTAGCTAATTTGGCCAAAAATTTAACTGACTAAATGTCATGTAATAAAATGATTATTCGTAAAAGAAGTATTATTTCGTTATATTGTGTATAAAACAATCAAAACAATGCATGCCAAAAATGTATAATTAAACGCATTGTTGGACATAATCTTTGTGAAATTATTACCTACTGAGATAAGTTAGGTTAGAACTGCAACCCTCATGAAAACTAGCTCTTACGAGAAAAGTAGGTAACTTAGAACTGCGGCCATCACAGAAACGAACAAACTGGTATCAGAAAAGTAACATAGCAATAGAAATTTCTTTTTGTATTTGGTAATTGTGCTTTTGTTAAATAATTACCTAGTTATTTGATCAGGGATCCCCGAAACTGAAGATAAAATTGGCTGATCCATAGAAACACTGAAATCTGATCAGCCAAAATGTATGAAACAGTAATAATTATGACCTAACCTATATGGACACATAATTTATCTCGAAAAATATGGCTAAAGGTCCAAAACACAGCCCTGAATGTAATGGTCGTGAGTTTTATTCTGTGCGTTAGAAGTTGTACATTCTAACTTAGTATCTATTTAAAAGAACTGCACGGAATGTGCAAAAGTTGTGGAATCACACTGATCCAACAATTTTCATTCGGTCCTCCCGAAATTAGCAAGTGCGGTTTCAATATCAGCGACTATCGACACCAGTTTGCGGTGATAATAAACTCTAACTAGAAATTTAATTAATCGAACACTCCCCAAACGCTACGATCGGAAATTTCGATAATTTTCTTAACAAACCTCGCATGTCTTCGTTCCTTGCCACGCGGAACACAACCTTAAATGCTTTTACGTGTAAGATGAAATTCCAAGAAAGGTGAACGTTCAAAACGAGGTAAAGAAAATTGAGAGAATATTTGCGGAAATAGAACATCCATTTAACGTAATTTTAAACTGTATCCAATGGCGTCTCAAGTAGCGGTGAATGAAAATCGCTTTCGCGGTTGACTTTTGTTGGGGATCATTGATAGGGGAAAAGGGGAGGGAATGGATCTATTTACTATTTGATTGATCTTTGAGTGGTAATAATAGCATGAATTCATTATTTTCATTTCTCGTTTAATTATAGATCTACCGCTTATCTAAGGCGGATGGTAAAGAAGTGGCGCGGTGATTATATTTTTCAATTTATTTTTGAGAGGTATGTATATAAAAGTTCAATAAGATTTCATCGACCGTCCAGTAGTGCCCTTATTGGAGAATTGTGTTTTCTAATAAACCAAATAATTTATGTGTTGGACGCGACTGAAACGCGTGTTAAATACACGAACGGAATCGATTCAGTCGATAAGTAGAGTCAAACTACTACTATTGCACATGAATTCCGCTTTACATAATGAAACTCAACGATATTTAAATTTATCTTTTTATTTTTATATCATACTAATAAACATTTTGCTGATTTGTGTCTATTATAATGAGACAGTAATGAAGATAGAGTTAGACCAAGAAAAGTCTGCAACAATTTTGATAGCACACGTAGTGCAAGTGTTATTTCATAATTTCATAGAAAAGTTTGACGTTTAAAATAACACGTGTGCTATCAAAATCGTTGCAGATTTTTCTTGGTCTCTTACTCTATGTATTTTTTGTCCTTTTTGGACTCTAACAATAAGTTATTTTTGTTAAAAGAGGATTGGTATGAAACGTCAATGGCATGGAAACAAAAAAAAGAATGCCACCCTACCCTTCGCGTTTGAAAAAGACTATTAAGTGGGTTTGCTTTTACACGGTTTAATTTAATTCCTATTCATACATATGTTAATTAATTGAACAAAAAGATCTCCAACAATCATCAATTTATTCATAAGGTGTATTTGACCTTCCAAGTTTATAGAGCCCGTAAAATGGGTGAAACGTTATCGTCTAAGCGAAAAAAGGGTAGCTTTGCATAAGCATAGTAAATACAGACATAAACTAGTGATGTACCGTGATAAAAAATACATAAGGCTATATTTCATACGACAACAGGACAATCGGACAAGAAAGCGACCACACGGTCAATAATTTGAACAAAAGTTTTCGCAAGCACGCTAAATAGGAATTTGGGTAAAATAGCTGAAAAGCTTATGGTAAATATTTGCTGTTTATTTCTTCTTTCCCCGTTTTTCTGTCACTTATAAAGTGCCGACTAATCGGCCATTTTTGCCAACCAGTCGCCGACTAATCGCCGACTACAAATGAGGCCGGATAGTTGGCTTTCCCGACTAGTCGGTGACTAGTCGGTACATCCCTAACATAAACTAAAATAAGTGACTTTCGGCTCCTTTTACGTAAAAAACTAAATTAGAACTTTACGCACTCTATACCCTCCTGAGACCCAGAAGCACTTGTTTTGTTTTTGAATTTGGAACTCTTTTTTTAATCAAAGCAAGTATGTATACCTACCTACCTACTAGGGTGTTGCTTATTTCGTCGAAATTGAAATTTTCTATGTCTCACCCCATTAAATTGTTCTCTTTCACTAAAAAACAAATATGGATTTATTTCAGAATTTTTATTTACGTTTTAGGGGTCGCTACCGAATTTAGAAAATTTGGATCCTTCATACATGATGATTTATTTTTTTCATTTTTCGTTTTTTTTTAGTGAGACAGTAAGGCAAGTATATGGAAGCTATTTATATGTAAGGTATAGTTAGTATATATTTTTAAATAATTATTATTCCTGTTTTAGGAGTGCACACTGCTGTGTCAATATTTAGAACGCCTAAAACACGCATAATAAGCTTTAAAAAAAATAGTGGTACTTATTATTTTATGTTAAACTGCACATTAATGACCCGTTGTCTCAAAAAAAATTAATCTTGTATGGAGGACCAAATTTTATAAATTCGGTAGCAACCCCTAAAACGTAATTGAAAATTCTGAAAAAACTCCATATTTGTTTTTTAGTCAAATATAATAAATTAAGCGGGTGAGACATAGAAAATTTTAACTTCGACGAAATAAGCAACACCCTAATACCTACTGAACCTACTTTAACCCGTTTGACTCTGTGCTGTTGCCTCCTAGGTCCGTACAGATTTATCTTTTGTACCTTGATTTTAGATGAATTCGTACATATAACTTATATCACCTACTGCTACTTTTGCCATTACGCGATTTCGCTATGTAAACTACATCAGTAGTACAGAACATCAATAATACTTATATAGGTAAGTAGGTAGTGTCGCCCGGGCCATAAAGGCATTTTTTGGCTGACATCTTAAAAGGTACAAAAAAATCCTTAGTCGAGTCATAATTCTATTAGTTGCAAGCACATTAGTAGTTTAAAACACACATTGTTTTATTAATATAACAGCATCACAGCTTCACTCGGCACCACAAATGAAAGCCGCCTCGCGAAATAAAATGTAAACTGAAATTGTTATTTCCCCTGTTATAATTAATTATTTTGCACCGTGTCCTTCCATTTTGATGGAGAGAGATAGAGTAATTTAAAATTAATGGGTTCCCGTCTCATTTCGTCAGACGTTAAATAAAACGTGAATGAGATGTCTTAGAGTCTAAGACAAATTAAACTGAAAGAGTTCGGGGCTTTTTATTCTAGCTATAAAAGCCGTATTTAATTACTATCTTGATAAAATTTTACGTGATCTTTTAGAGCTATAATTTTTGAAAAGGTGAAAGCAAGGTGTACTATTGTGACTGTTATACGCCAAGTGGAGTCCCGACTAAAGGATGACTCACGCTAGGCCGCGCCGTGCCCGGACCGAGGCGCCCGACATGACTGTCATTTTCTATGACGGCTGATCGGTGATAACGTGGTGCTTTCCATAGAAAATGAAGCTCCGGAAGCTCCGGCCCGGCCACGGCCCGGTCTAACGTAAGTCATCCTTAAATCTTTACTAACTTCAAACCAAGTTAGTAAAGATTTAATCTAGTTAAATACTACGTATAATAAATTGCCATAAATTGATCATCGAAACTATGCCTTCAGGTACTACCGAAGTCTGTGCTCGATTAAAAATTTAATTACGGAAAACGTTGCCACAATTTTGACAGCTATTTTAGTAAATAAAGTCATAAAACCAATTTGTTGGTTAACAGTTGCTCCCACGGTTTCAGTAGGCAGGTTTAACGGCAAATTTTTAACGATGTATTTTTCCCAGAATCAGTAGGTAAACAATTTACGTGTCTTCTGTAAGTAGCTGATTGAATTTACCACAGGCATACCGTGGATCGTATTTGGTAACGCCGTGGTAAGTAGTTAGGTCCGGGAAGTTCCAATCCCGCGGTTGGGCGGTACACGTAAAAAAAGTTTAGGAGGCAGATTATGATTTAACAATGTGTATAGGTTATTGATATTATTAAGACACTGACGCTGATTGGTGCGTGCGAAATTCACGGGGAGGCTTCTTACTGGTGGACATGAGACACATTGTGAGTCGTGTCAAGGTTGCATAGAACAAGGTCAAAACCGTAAGAAATTAGCCAAACATAATCGGCCTTTAGTGTTATTTGTGGGAAACAAAAGCAAGGTTCTACAGTCCCGCTAATCCTAGGTAAAATCCACATAATCCACAATCCTAAATATTTCTCAGATACATTAACTTGTACATATTTTTAAGCCTGTTAATATTATCTGACAGTTTAAATGTGGTGTCCAGTCAAAGTTGCAAATTGCAGGTAATTGGATTATTTAACTTGCACGGAAATATCTTACTTATATACGGATTGCCATACAATTTTTTTGTACTATCGGTCACTAAGCTAGGTACCCGTAAGCCACGGACGATCAGAAGTGAAGCGATTTTCAAAGTTTGAATTGAATGTAGCTCTATGCATGAATTTCATATGATTCTTGCATAAAATATATACTCGTAATCAAGGACCGGAAAACCCCTCTTTACGCTTAATCCTATCAATTCGGTAACCCAATCGATTCGGTTACCGTATCATTCGGTAACCCTATCATACTGTTACCTGATTGTAATGGTAACCTTATTGAAACGGTAACCCTAACCTTTAACCGAGTTAATCTCAAAACCCCATCGCGATAGGGTTTTTGTTAAGGGTTTTTAACAGGTTTTTATTCAGTTATGGTAACCTTTATTATCGGTTGCTTACTGGTTTGCTACATTAAAGTAGTTTTAGTGATGTGCCGTCAGAACTAAAAAAAATACTAAAAAATTGTTTGTTTTATTTACTTTATTTATATTTTGTTGATTTTATTGACTTTATTTATTAAATTAAATTTATTTATTTAATTGATTTAATTTATTGAATTTATTGAATTTATTTATTTTTTTGAATTTATTTAATTTATTTAATTTATTTAATTTATTTAATTTATTTAATTTATTTAATTTATTTAATTTATTTAATTTATTTAATTTATTTAATTTATTTAATTTATTTAATTTATTTAATTTATTTAATTTATTTAATTTATTTAATTTATTTAATTTATTTAATTTATTTAATTTATTTAATTTATTTAATTTATTTAATTTATTTAATTTATTTAATTTATTTAATTTATTTAATTTATTTAATTTATTTAATTTATTTAATTTATTTAATTTATTTAATTTATTTAATTTATTTAATTTATTTAATTTATTTAATTTATATAATTTATTTAATTTATTTAATTTATTTAATTTATTTAATTTATTTAATTTATTTAATTTATTTAATTTATTTAATTTATTTAATTTATTTAATTTATTTAATTTACTAAATTTATTTAATTTATTTAATTTATTTAATTTATTTAATTTATTTAATTTATTTAATTTATTTAATTTATTTAATTTATTTAATTTATTTAATTTATTTAATTTATTTAATTTTGTTGAGATTTAAAATTGCCGCATAAATGTACATACTCTAAATTAATTACTGAATTGATCGCTAGATGTCTCTTTTTAAAATGCAAACTAGCTAACGGTATGTTTTCTAAAAACAATGGAGTCAAACAGTTTCCATGGTCAAGTCACTAACCAAAAGTAAAGTGACAGTGATACAGTGAAGTATAGTAGTAAAAGTAACAGTGCTTAGTGATAGGAAAGTGAACTTTAAAGTGCAGTGTTTAAGTGCGGATTTACAACAGCCAGGTGCGAACATTTGGTCCTTCGAACCGGATCAGGCTGTGACGCGAGTGATAGTGCAGTGCAAAGTGGACTCTATCGGATTGCACTAAGGACTATAATTGAGTAAGATCGTTCCGTTTATTTGGACTTGTAGAATTTCGCGAAGTGTACTTTGAACTTGTAAAATTTTCCGCGATATTTAGGACTTAGAATATTTCGTAGTGTTCTGAACATAGTCTAATTTTCGAGTATCCGAGACTTAGAAAATTTTCATAGAATTTAGAACATAGAAAAATTCTGTGATTAAAAGACTTTGAATATTTTTCACTAACTTGTGTCTTAGAAGTTTGGAACTTAGAAAATTCTTGGAATTTGGACTCAGTCAAAATGGAAGCCTTATTCGTAGTACAAGCGGATAACTTACATCTTCTTCAGAAAACGGCTACAAACTTCAAGAAGTGTCCCAAGGCGAGACTTACCAAGTCATACTTGCAAGTCAGAGTGGAGAATTTAGACAAACTTTGGGAAGTTTTTCAAAACACTCACCGAGAGATAGTGAAGATAGCGACAACAGAACAACGAAATAGTCACGAATATTTTACGCAAGAGATATACGACAATGGAGAAGAGTTGTATATAGACACCAAAGCGGAGATACTTGCGAAATTAGAAGGAGAGCAAACGAGTCATACATCAGGAACGGAGAAGCAATCCATCAGACCACAGAGCCAGGAAGTTAAGCTACCTAAGATTAATATACCACAGTTCAATGGAAATTACAATGATTGGGGGACTTTCAAGGATCTCTACACATCTCTCATTCATAATCAGAGTTCATTGAGCCCAGTGCAGAAATTGCACTATTTGAAGAGTAGTCTTAGTGGCGAAGCTGAACAACTGCTAAAGCACATTCAAATTACTGAGAAAAATTATGAAGTAGCATGGAATACCTTACACAACAGATACAATAACAAGAGGATTATGGTTAACTCAATCTTGAATAGATTTTTGGGTCAAAAGAAACTGAGCGTTGAATCTGCCAAAGGTGTCAAAGAATTGCTGGATATTTCTACAGAATGTCTGAACAGCTTGAAGAACAATGACATTAGTATCGATAACTGGGATCCAATCATAATACATCTATTGGTGCACAAGTTAGATACGGAGTCACACAAGCACTGGGAAGAGGATCTGAAGTCATTATCTGTGGAAGACTTGCCGACATTGGAACAATTCAGCAAATTTTTGGAGGGAAGATTTAGAGTTTTGGAGATGGTTCAAACTGCGCACCCAAAAGAGAAGCCTCAAGTTAGAGCCAAGACGTTCCATGCAACTGCTACGCCTAGCAGTACCACAGACTCCAACCATCAATGCGGTTTCTGTAATGAAGATCATTTCATCTACAACTGCAAGGAGTTTGCTAAATTGGATCCCGAGCAACGATCCAAGGAGGTTCAAACAAGGAGTCTTTGTTTCAACTGTCTACGGCCTGGACATAGCGTGAGATTTTGCAAGCGTAATACTTTATGCCTGCGTTGTAAGAGAAAGCATCACACACTATTGCACGTTACGAAACCTAACACTGTATCACTCGTAGAAAAACCAGAGAAAGAAAACAAAGAGCAAGCTACACCAACAATCAACATAGTATCTCACTGTGCCTCTCAGAGACGGGTTACTCTTTTAGCTACAGCACTAGTGAATATTATGACAAACAGAGGAGCACAAGTAGTTCGAGCACTCATAGATCCATGTTCGGAAGAGTCATTTATATCAGAGGAAACAGTCAACAAACTACAACTCAAACGAACAAGGGTGGAGGGTCAAGTGACAGGTGTTGCGAAGATGTCGACTCCAATCAAGCACGCGGCGGAGATACAAATTGTGTCGAGAATTAACGAGAGCTACAAGCTAAACTGCACCGCCTACGTGTCAAAAAAAGTTACTGACATAATGCCTGTTACGAAGATCGATAAAGAACAATGGTCTCAACTAAATGGCTTGGAGTTAGCTGATCCTACATACTACAATCCTGGAGAGATAGATTTGTTACTTGGTGTGCATGTCTATACAGACATTTTAATGAGTGGAGTCATCAAGGGCAAACCAGGATCACCGATAGCGCAACAGACGTTATTCGGATGGATAATTTCGGGCGGAGCACCCGCTGAAGAGCACGGGAAGAGTGGAAGAATTGTTAGCATGCATTTGAGTGTGAGTCTAGACAACATGCTGCAAAGAATTTGGGAATCGGAGACGCTAGATAATGAGAGCAAAGACACTCAGACACCTCTAGAGAAAAGAGCTGAAGAGATTTATGAGAAAACACTAGCGAGAGATGAGGATGGAAGATTCATTGTTGGACTACCATTCGTACGAGATACACCGATTGTTCCTGAAAATTCCCGTTCAATTGCTGTCAAAAGACTTGAATGTCTAGAGAGGAAGTTAACACACAACAGCAAATTGAAAACTGAGTACGATAACGTGATTAAAGAGTACCTTACCTTGAAACACATGGAACCGGTAGGCAAGCCTGAGAAAGATGAGAAAACAGTCTACCTTCCACATCATGCATTGGTTTTAGCCTGAATAAAAGGAGATCCTAACAGATGGACACCCTATGTCAAGAATAGAGTGATTGACATAAGGAGCAATTTAGACACACACTGGTTATATGTCAATACCAAGGATAACCCAGCAGATCCAGCTTCCACAGGTCAGTCACCCAGCAAGCTGAAACAAAATCAGTTATGGTTCAATGGTCCGGAATTCTTACATGAACCTGAATTCACCATACCCGTCGACTCCATACCTGAAACAGAATTAGAGAAACGCTTGTTAGTAAAATGTAAGACAACAACCATAGAAACAGACTCTGAAAAGCTTACCTTACTGAAGAAATACTCGTCACTGCAAAAACTTCTGGACGTGATTTCGTATTGTAGAAGATGGCTGAAGATCCTGAAAAGAGAAAAGAATATTAGTAAACATATAACCTGTGAAGAAAAAGATGAAGCACTTACCTTGTGTTTAAAGATGTCCCAAGAGATAGAATTTCCTGAAGAGATTGATCACCTGAAAAGTGGAAAAACTATTAAGAAAAGCAGTCGTCTACTGCAATTCACACCTTATCTGGATGATAAAGGTCTTTTGAGATTAGGAGGAAGACTGAAACACGCAGAGTTGAGTATGGATCAAAAGCATCCTATTATTATAACTAAAAACAACGTATTGTTACCTGTTTTGTTGGAAGATTCTCACAAAAACACTCTTCATGGAGGGCCGCATCTCATGACACCATATTTGAGAAGCAAATACTGGATTATTAAAGGAAGTTCTTCAATAAGGCAGTTTTACAAGAAGTGTATAACGTGTGCAAGATACAATGCGAAAACAAATACTCAGTTGATGGGAAACTTACCGGTAGTTCGAGTGAAGCCTTCCCGCCCTTTCCTTATCAGCGGTGTTGACTTTGCCGGTCCCATCACATGCAGAATGAGTAAAGGTCGAGGAGCTAAGACATACAAGGCATATATTGCTTTATTTGTGTGTATGTCTACCAAAGCCATACATTTGGAACTAGTCAGCGATATGACCACAGAAGCGTTTATCGCTGCCTTCAAAAGATTTGTGTCTAGGCGTGGTCATTGCAAGGAACTCTGGAGTGATCATGGTACAACATTCGTTGCAGCTGAAAAAGAACTATTGAAGATGTGGCAACAAGGTCGCAACGAAATCCCAGAAGACTTACTCAAAAGTTTAGACGACAGAGGAACTCGTTGGAGATATATTCCCCCTGGAGCACCAAACTTTGGAGGACTATGGGAGGCCGGTGTAAAATCGACGAAATATCATCTGAAAAGAATAATGCAAGACGCAACCCTGACGTTCGAAGAATTTTATACGGTCCTTTCGCAAGTTGAAGCGTGTCTTAACTCACGTCCATTGGCTCCATTAGGCGATGATTTAGATTATTTGACACCTGGACATTTTCTGGTCGGCGAACCCTTGATTTGCTTACCAGATCGCAGTAATGAGCAGAGTAACATATCCAGCTTATCGAGATGGCAGTCGACCCAACGAATGCTACGAGATTTTTGGGTTAAATGGCAAAGCGAATACCTTTCTCGTTTGCAATTGCGTCCAAAATGGAATACACCTAAGAAGGATTTAGAAATTGGAGAACTGGTATTGATCAAAGATGGAAGATTTCCACCAGCTAATTGGAGAGTAGGTAGAGTACTTAAGAAGTACCCTGGCACTGATGGATTGACTCGTATGTATGATATTCGCACAGCTTTCGGGATCACACAACGGCCGATTACCAAGCTGTGTCGACTTCCTAACTAGTAATCAAGGAATACTTCCTTGGCGGCGGAGGATGTTGAGATTTAAAATTGCCGCATAAATGTACATACTCTAAATTAATTACTGAATTGATCGCTAGATGTCTCTTTTTAAAATGCAAACTAGCTAACGGTATGTTTTCTAAAAACAATGGAGTCAAACAGTTTCCATGGTCAAGTCAGTAACCAAAAGTAAAGTGACAGTGATACAGTGAAGTATAGTAGTAAAAGTAACAGTGCTTAGTGATAGGAAAGTGAACTTTAAAGTGCAGTGTTTAAGTGCGGATTTACAACAGCCAGGTGCGAACAAATTTATTTAATTTATTTAATTTATTTAATTTATTTAATTTATTTAATTTATTTAATTTATTTAATTTATTTAATTTATTTAATTTATTTAATTTATTTAATTTATTTAATTTATTTAATTTATTTAATTTATTTAATTTATTTAATTTATTTAATTTATTTAATTTATTTAATTTATTTAATTTATTTAATTTATTTAATTTATTTAATTTTTTTATTTTAATTATTTTAGTTATAATATAATAAGAACACACCACACAGGTAGGTATAAAGATAAACAAAGGAAAGGCAAAAAAACTTGTTTGTGCTGGAGGCTTCATAGACCGCCCATGCCAACCTCGGTTATTCAATAATAAGTTGAATTTAAGTGTGCGTAAAGATTACAATCGTTTGAACTGGTCAAAAACCTCATAATGAGGTAACTGAATAGACTGGGTTTTTATTTCGGTTACCGGTAACAGAGGTTAACTCGATCTGATACGGTTACCGAATCAAAGTGTTACCTTATTAAGCGGTTACCGTTATGGTAGGGGTTTTTATAAACACCTCTAAAATAACCCTATGAAAAACCCCGGTTAAGGTAACCGGTTCCTGTCCCTGCTCGTAATATGTAGGTTCATGTTTTTTTGCGGCAGATGCTGCTGCTGGTAATTTCTGCGATTTGTTGTGAAATAATATGAATTTAAATACATATTATTCCCAGGCAACGAATTAATCCTACTTATAGGTCTACGGTATAACGGAAGCAGTTGGTATAACGTGTGATCATGAGTTGCAGCTACGTAATGGGCTTATGTTGCAAGTAAAAACGTAATATAGGTAGTATAAATAAGTTTTAGTCCCAAAAACTCAGATAACTTCTACAGTCCGACAAGAAATTGTAGAAAATTATCGAGGGCCCCACTTCCTACGTAACTGTCAAGTTTTTGACGTAAAATCTCGTAAAATGCTTAAACATGGCACCAATTTAGTATGGAATTTTTTTAGTTCCATTTTATTTCATTTCTATTAGGTAGGTAGGTATTTTATGTCGCACTATAAGAAAATCACTGCGCAACATTATAAGAGTTAGACCAAAAAAAGTCTGCAACGATTTTGATAAATAGCACACGCAGTGCAAGTTTTACTTTAAGCGTCCAACTTCTATGAAATTATGACGCATAAATAACACTTGCACTGTGATATCAAAACGTTGCAGACTTTTCTTGGTCTACCTATAGAAATCCAGTGCCCCTTGTATGGAAGCCTGTCTCCACGAGGCTAAGATCTTTAAGCATTGGCCAACTCCAGGTGTTCAAACAAGCAAAACTTTCTCGAACAGCGATCTATTACGAGGGATCTCGAGCTTATTGTCCTAATAATTTATGACGGACTTCACTTTTTGTTTACATCTTATTAGGTCTTAAATTTACTGTTTCATTTAGGCGTAATTATAATTTATTGTTGTACGGGATTTGCTTTAATTACGAGTAATTTTATGCGAGCGGACATTGTCTGTATCATCATCATCATCATCATTTCAGCCTATATACGTCCCACTGCTGGGCACAGGCCTCCTCTCATGCGCGAGAGGGCTTGGGCTATAGTCCCCACGCTAGCCCAATGCGGATTGGGGACTTCACATACACCTTTGAATTTCTTCGCAGATGTATGCAGGTTTCCTCACGATGTTTTCCTTCACCGAAAAGCTAGTGGTAAACATCAAATGATATTTCGTACATAAGTTCCGAAAAACCATTGTCTGTATGCGAGTAGATAATTTAAGATGTTATACGGGAACTGAGCGTAGGGAAAGTTAAATAATTTTGAGATGTCGTGCTGAAAATAATATTTTCAGTGTCCACTAGGCAAACCCTTTCTTGGGACACTTTTGGATTTTTTTAAAGATTGCCTGATTTGAAAGCCCCCTCGTAATTTAAAAATTACACTAGCTGCCTAGCGTAAAGAGGTAACAGACAGACAGACAGAGTTACTTTGGCCTTTGGCATTTACAATCCATAATAATTCTAATATTGTACAGTCACCTGCAAAATGTTACTCTTCGAAGATCGCAAAAAAATGTGACGCCCTCTTATGGCTCTACAAATAAGATCGTGTTAGATATTTTTGCGGCGTCCGTTGTGTAACATATTATTACCGATGCATATTCAGAATTCAAAGTACAGTTAATATGTCATTTTGCTCCCTTGTGACCCAATCTACAATTTTGGTTCTCTTGAAAAATCGTGTTTTGTCCCTTATGCCGACTGAGCCTACGTTAGTCGAAATGTCCCACAATTTCTACGGAACCGTCTTTACATATCACTTATTAACTACTTAAGGTATAACATAATCTTTGATAATATATCTTTTATCGACTTGTCACACTTCGTTATCATTTTAAAATAAAACCAAGATAGGTCAGTAAAAACAACTTGATTTGGATGACCATGCAGTTTTACGTCCGAACTCGTAGCATAATGTTGCATCTAAGATTACTTTTGGCAGTTTTGTTATTTAAAAATGTTAATAGTGATATGAGAGTAGACCCCCTAGTACACACGAATGTGGGGTTGATCAAGGGGTTAAAAGCATCGGATGGGGACTATTCTATGTTTTTGGGTATTCCTTATGCCATCGTTGACAAAGAAAAGCCTTTTGGGGTAAGTAGATTCGATTTTATAAGAGGTACTTAAATATCGATCGACGACATTAAAATCGGAGCAAGGCGATTAATAGCAGTATTTTTTTAATAAACGATATAATTGGCGTATAATTTGCTACCGTGAAGCGACTTTTGAACCGTAAGTAATCTTTTTCATGTTTTTGTATCTTGCTTTGGTAAATTGCTTAGCTTGATTGTTATTGTGTAAATTATCCTAGAAAGATGGTTAATGCCTTTTATCGTTGACTGCTACCTCTAATTATATACATAGGTAACTGTTAACAAATATAAATACCGTAAACTAAGGTAATTATGGACAAAATCACACAACTAAATATGGTCAAAATTTAAATGCCTAGAATATAGGTATGCAATATGCATAATATTTTTGAAGAAATGTTAAGTGTGTGTGTGTGAAACCGCAATAGTGTACAGTCACCTGCAACAATATGTTAGTCTTCGAAGGCCGCAAAAATATCTGACACGATCTTATCTGTAGAGCCATAAGAGCGTGTCACATATTTTTGCGGCCTTCGAAGAGTAACATATTATTGCAGGTGACTGTACCTAAGTAGGTACAATATTAAAAATATAATAAACTCGACAATAATTACCTATAAAAAGCCAATAAACATTGGAAATCTTTGGTAAACACAAACCGAAACCAAACTGCATAGTTCGGCAACATGACATAACTTTCTTATCACAGTACGTATATCTTTGATACAAAATATAGCGTTACAATAACATCAGATAATGTTTGATATTATTATCATATCCGATTTTGTAATGATAAAAAAAAATTTCAGGCTTCCTTGCCTCATCCAAAATTTGATGAAATTTTTGAGGCATACGACGACTCGGCACTCTGTCCTCAGCTAGTCTACAACACTAACAATATAACTGGGACTTTGGACTGCCTCCACCTCAACGTGTTCACACCCAACTCTGCGACGTCCCTAAACCTCCTCCCAGTCTTGGTCTACATTCATGGAGGCTTTTTGCAAAGAGGCGCATTTGGCAGAGAAACTTACGGACCAAAGTTCATCGTGCAACACGATATCATATTGGTAACAATCAATTATAGATTAGGACCTTATGGCTTCATGTGTTTGAGTACTCCGGAGATCCCAGGAAATCAGGGATTAAAAGATCAACTGAAAGCTTTGAGATGGATTAAAGATAACATTGAAGCCTTTGGCGGGGATCCTGGTCAAGTAACTATAGGGGGACAAAGCGCAGGCGCTGCATCTGTGGACTTCCATTTAATGTATCCAGGAGAGAGATTGTTCAACAAGGTTATACTGCAGAGTGGTGTAGCATTAACCCCCGAAAGAATGATCGAATTAGACAATGACTCACCTATGAAGCTAGCCGAATATTTTGAATTTAAAACTAGCGATTTGAATGACGCCTTAACGTTTCTAGCTACTAAGGACACTAATTCAATAATAGAAGCAACACTGGAACTTAGCATTGGTTTTAGAGCGTGCGTAGAGAAAGAATTTGAAGGTGTGGAAAGATTTATATCACAGCACCCAGCCACCGCCGACCGGCCGAATGTGAAAAATATCCCAGTATTATTAGGATCAGTTGACAAAGAATTATTGGCCTCGTATGCCGACAAGAATACAGATTTTTTTCAACACCTTACTATATTTAGAGACTCGTTAAATAATGTATTTCATTTCGGTGACGATTTGGATTTAGTACATCAAAACTTGAGAAACTTTTACGTGGGTGATCACGTGATGACAGATGACGACAAATGGGAAGTGATAGATTTCATGTCTGATTTTACATATGTTCATCCTATTCAGCGAGCTATGAGGAAGTACAGGCAGAACGAAGCGAGAAACATATACTTTTATGTATTTAACTATGATGGTGGTAGAAATCTTGCGAAGTATAGGGACAACGTGAGCGCGCCGGGAGCCACTCATGCCGATGAGTTGGGGTATTTGTTCGATGCCTCTTTATTTACCGAGGAGCCGTCGTCAGAAGACCAGGCTGTTATAGACAGAATGACAACGATGTGGACTAACTTTGTCAAGCATGGGTAGGTAAATAATATTTGTTAAATATTAATATCACTGATGGCTAAAAGACAACCGTCGGAGTAATTCATAAATTCAAGTAGTATAAAAAAAGTATTAGCTCCATGATTACCAATCATGAAGTTATAAGATGGAGTGAACTGTCACTTTTTTTGCCATACTAAATTTAACCTTATCACCGAGCCAGAAAGACGTTCTTACCAGACTAGAGAAAACGGTCCACTTGAGATAGCAAAGGTGGGTCGCGGTGTCTCACTCGCACATGTTGCCAATGTTAAAAATATACCATTGTGGTAGTATTTATATCAATATACTACTGAAGTTAAATACCTTCTTATATTATTTAAGTGCTATATTTAGAGTAAGGTTCTGATATAATTTGTAAATAATTATGATGTCAATATTATTAACTGATTTAACCAAGCATGTGCACAGCAAAAAAAAACATTCATTTTGATATGGTAGACATTGTTAAACTTTGAATATTAATTGGTATCCCTAACGTGTGATGACATGTTATCAAAACATGTGAATGAAAAATTTCCTAAAAATGGTGAATAAATGTTGCGTTAAAGGTTGTAGGAGTGAAAGAATTTCTAATTGTGGAATATTGTTTCACAAGGAAGCCACAATTATTACATTTTGCGATAAAAATACAAGTCAACATTGTCAAACTCATTAGGGTGACCATGATGTCGGCACGATGAGAATCAGTGTTACACAATTCTTATTACGTACATACGTACTTAAAAGTAAGTTTATATGAATAGGTATGTATTTATTTCGGCATGTTTAAATTGGTGAAATGAGAGCCAATACAGAATAAATAATTGCCAAAATTGAAATCCAATATTATACATTGTTATAATAATAAAAAAACACATTGATAATAAAAGAAAAATAGAACTTTATGGTAATTTACTGACTTTTGGGACGATACCAGAAACGTTACTGGGAATTTACCCTATTTGGAAAATTTACTGGGAACGGCACATCACTAGTTTCTTTACATTTCACGACGCTTCTCTTTTCGCACAGATGGCCTACCACCGTGAACACCGAGGTTCACAAATTGCGGGCATCTTTCTCTTTTACTCCTATAAAGGAGTAATTACAGAGACAGAGAAAGATGCTCGTCAATAAACGATGCAAACTTCGGTGTCTATGCTCCAGTGACAAGCGTCCTAGTTAAAAACTATAGCAAACGGGCGTAGCGGTCCCACGCGACCCTGTGGCAGTGGCGGATTTGCCCTAAGGCCGAGTAGGCCCGGGCCTAGGGCGGCCAGATATTTTAAGCGGCAGTCTATATGATGGGTGCTGAGAAAGGGGCGGCTAGTGCTTGCTATGAAGGGCCTGAGACCTAACGCGGCAAAGACTGTAAAAAGCTCTCAGGACAGTGTGGGTGTCCTGAGAGCCTACCCCGACCCGCTTTCGACGTGTTGCCTCTTTGTAGCACTTTCGTACGTAAGTGTGACAGAGGGGCGACACGTCGAACGCGGTTCGCGGTAGACCCTCTGGTTCTGTCAGCATATCTGTCTCTCTATCTCTCTCACTCATACCTGTATTCTTGACAGATGTTACGGCGGACCACCTTCCTGAGGATCGACCATGTTCGTGGTCCAGCATCTACGCCTATTAATAACAGTATTTAGAACAACTAAATTAAATAAATAAATAAATAATAAATATAAATATTAAGGACATTAAATTTTTACACAAATTGACTAAGCCCCACGGTAAGCTCAAGAAAGCTTGTGTTGTGGGTACTCAGACAACGATATATATAATATATAAATACTTAAATACATAGAAAACAACCATGACTCAGGAACAAATATCTGTATCATCATACAAATAAATGCCCTTACCAGGATTCGAACCCGGGACCATCGGCTTCATAGGCAGGGTCACTACCCACTAGGCCAGACCGGTCGTCAAATTAAATACCTAAGGTTGTGTGAAGCGTTGTACAGAAGAGAAAAAAACTATATCCATCCCTTTTTAGGCCATAATACTAGTACAGCGAAAAGACAGTATGATTCTTTATAACTGATATAACTATGCATGAATAAGAAAAGATCCTGGCCAAACTATATATTCAATGTTATCCTAATATCCCACATATATATGACTTATGGTCACCCTAATTAGAAAGAGATGCAACGGCCCACCTTGACTTCTCATGTGGACACACTTTTTGGCTAATGTACACTATCCGGTTTACTCTATAGGTCCGTGTTACCAATACGTACAAATTTTTTTTTAGAAACCCCACTCCGTCGACAACGGAGCTGATTCCCGTCTCGTGGACTCCGATCACACCCGACAAGTGGCACTGTCTCTGGATTGGCGCAGATCTGGCACTCAAAGGCAGACCTTTTCACGACCGGATGGCCTTCTGGGACCTGTTCTTTAAGACGTACGGGCATTTGGAGAAAGGAGTAGAATAACTTACCTACGTACCTGTAAATCGTTCAGTAAATTTAGGCTTAAATTACCTACTGTAAATAGTGACATGTATAAACTTTGGAAATAGTTCAATTGGTATTCATGGTTTTTGACCGACTTCCAAGAAAGAAGAAAATTTTCAATTAAGTATTTTTTTGAATTGATTGTTACCAGAACTCCATTTATTCTTAACACATTCACTGCCCCCGACGCACATGTGCGTCCACCGTCATACAAGTTTGTTCCTAGGCCACGCCCCCTGGCAGTGAATGCGTTAACAAATCTGAAAGGGTTCCATTCCTGTCAAAATCCAGTTCTGATGATGAGATCCATGAGGAATTGACTTGCAAGACTTTATTGCATTGTCACTTCTGTTAGTTAGTTACAAGTGAAGTATTAAGTGTGTTCAAAAGAGTCCCCGACAATTAATAAAGTAGACGTCACGCTACGATGATGCGTCTTTAGAATTTCAGAATGTCACGTCATGACACCAAGATAAATAGCGTGTCAAGTTTTTATCGAGGGCTCATCCCGCCGAATCTAGCTTGATAAATAACAGGCTATGAGGAATGATGGGAATCTTCTAATTATTATATTTTCTTATTTTATAACAAACGGCGTGGGAGGTTATAAATGAAGGGAAGCGGTCCGTGACTAGACTGTTATTCTTAAACAAGCCTTGACAATAAATAACTTGGCAAATTAAAAAGCTATTCTTATGTTCATTTGGCCTAAATTGATCACCGCGTTTCAAGAATGTTTATGATTTAGGTATTTTATTAAATTAAGTAGGTAGGTACTCGCTTTTTATGTATTCGTCCAAAAAATGCAGTGAATATAATATAGTATATGTTTAGGTACCGACAATTAATTCAAATAACTTCAGCGAAATCGAAATAGCTTTTACTTTTAGCTATTCAACAATGTGATGAAGTTGTAGCAGGTTATGTAAGTATGTTAAAATTACCTGTTGTGAAATCATGTAATAATACTCCAAACGAACCTTTAAAACATGAGATGGAAAAACCTATTTAATATTTTTTTAACCCTCTATAAGTATTTGTCAAAGTTGTTTAAAGTTTTAAACCACGGTCGTAATTATCCTGAGGTTATTTCCGGAGACATAATTCAAGCATCTAAAGCCCTGTCACTTGTTTCCACTTTCCGAGATGAGGATCTGAATAATGAAAACTAATTATTTCCCGGCATTATGAATATGAATCGCTGGCGGCCGGATTTTTCTGGGACCAGCGGCGGACAATATTGTACGAGGATAATAAAAATAAATCCCTCTGTTGAAAGACGTTTAATTACTTGCCTGCACTTATTGACGATAAGCTTTTATTTTTGAAGTAAGTATTTTATTCAGTATTTTATCGATAAGTACTAATAGAATTATTAAGTTTATTATGCGGTTATTTGTACTATTTTTGAAGTGAAAACTTCTTTAGCGGCGCTGAGCACTTTTTGAGGTGGGAAAAAAATGATAAACTCGAGACAGCGTAAGGCGTAACGCGTAAGGCGTCTCTCCTCTCTTTCTACCGCACGGCGAAAATGTATGCCTGAGCCTGCTGTTTCATGTAGGCGGCGCAGGGCGCTTGCGTGACGTTATGTTATGTGTGACGGATAATGTTATTCACCAAAGAACTTTAGTCATAACGTATCATAATCAGGTCAATTATTTAAAACTGGACTTTTATATTAGGCAATAAAGCACAATGTTCTAATCTTGTACGGGCTGAAATACGAGGATCTCACAGTTACATTCTAACTTTATATCACTCCAATATAATTCACGAAAGCTACATCTTGATGAAATCGCTAGTAAAAGTGAACTCTAGTACTGGTGAATAAAACTCAAAATATCATGACCAAATATATTTAGATGCGAGGTCTGCAAGGTAACTTTGCAATTTCTATTCGAATTTTAAACAATTAACGCTACAAATATAAGCTCACTGGCCAGCAATTTCGGAACTAAAGTTTTTCAATAGAAAGGAGGATAGGTCAATTATACAAGTAACATTCACACCCGCAACACCAGAGAAATTGTTAGTGCTTTGTCGGCATTTAAGATGGGAGTACGCTCTTTTCTTGAAGGCCTCCAGTCCTTTTAAAAGGACACCAGGACTTAGGAGGATATACCAAATAAAAAATTGAAAATAATACCGAATTACCGACATGTTTCTGTGTCGTCGCCATATTTTTTTTTATTAGCTACCCCCTTCCTTTTGACCGCCACAGACGACTGTAGCCGTCATAGGAAAGTCTTGCCACGGACGCCAACGACGGCTACATACGTCAGCTTCGCTAATGCAATAGGGACTTATGTAGGACTCCGTTAAGTTCAATTTCGCTTAAATACCTAATCGCGATCGCCTGGCGTCCGGGGCATGGGGGCATGGCATATTCCTTCGCCGTCAAGCGTTCAAAAGGAAAATATTCATGTGGTGAAGTGAAATACGTTGCCGATTGTCTGGTCCGTCAGTGTTCGCCCACACTGCATGGGCCTCAAAGCTCATATATAGAGCCCATTGTTACACGCAATTACTCTACCTTCATATCAATCATGACCATGACTAACGCACTAAGCTTATTAGTTTCCATGAAAAGCATTCCTTTGACGGTATTATTGCCTACAAATCATCAAATTCACTATGTTTACTACCTACGGGACAACAGGGCCATAAAAGGCAAAGGCAAGAGGCCCGAGCAAGAGTCGTTTTCCGTTTCACGGAATATAAGCACATACTTACCTAAATATTTAACAACTAGTTTCGCACAGGTTAACAAATTATAGGTACCGTACCTACACCTAAACCTTCCTCAAAAATCATTCTATTGATAGGTGAAAACCGCATGAAAATCTGATCAGTGGTTTTAGAGTTTAGCGCGAACATTCAAACAGACAGACGCGGCGGGCGACTTTTATGCATAAGTATGAACCATTTTTATACATTTCAAATATTGTTAACAATGTGCTGATATTTGGTGAAACGGAAAAATACTCTTGCTCGGGCAATGTCGGGCCCGTTCGCAAGTGTGGATGTAATAGGCCCTGCGGTGAATTATTGAATGCGTTCATAATTAAGCAAATTAATTAATTGCTGACCGCATCAGATTCATAGTCTAATAAGTAATTTAAGTACTAGTTGATGTAGTCAAATTTTAGTCCATTATTTTCGCCACGACGTGCAGTGGCGTTGCTTCCATGCACCCCACATTTCAGTTTGCACTGGGAATTTAAAAACCTTAAATACCGAAATACCTTCCCGTGTTGTCAGTCGGTCTGTCACATGCTAGAGACCGTTTTAATGAGATAAAAGCTTTTAGGGTCATTTAGCGTTAATCAATTTAATTTCGTCAGGCAGCAAGGATCGATTAATTAAATTTGACCTATTCATTATTGCATACCAGCAGCTCAGAAAAAATTCTAAAATATATATTTTTTTAGATGAAACTTTTTACCTATCCTATTGGATCACTAAGTTGTCTGCCCATCTGTGAAGACAGTTTTTCTCAGGAATGTAGGTATTAAGCTGAAATTAATATCTTACAGGTACTCAGGTCTGCTACCCTTTGGAGCAGTAGTAGATATAAAAAACAGGCCAAGTGCGAGTCGGACTCGCGTTCCAAGGGTTCCATACATTACCCAATTTTTAACAATGTTTTTATTTATATTATGTGAAACGCGAGAGAATTGCCTTTAAAAAACCCATAGGGATCGGATCAAATACGAAGTAATTAGTCCGACTCACGCTTTACTGCATATTTCTAATAGGTTTTCCTGTCATCTATAGGTCTATTTTATATATTTTTTTTCAAAATATTAGACCCCGCAAACAAAAAATAAGCTAATCGCGTATTTTTTGCGATTGTAGTATGTAGGTATAGTATATAACCTATCTAGTCTTCGAATTACATAACAAAAACAATAACAGTCCGCCTTTATAAAGCAGTGCCAATTCTCATAGCCGTGATCCCGGTAATAACAGTAAATCGTAATTTTATCGCCGCCCGAGCGGCCTAAGTACACATCTCATGAAAAAAATATATTGCAATACAAAAGGAGCGAACTAATGCGGTGCGAGGCGAGTATTATTGAAAAGGTAGACAGAAAATTTACTTTACGCCGTAGGTATTTGCTAAGAGGAAATTGGAGACTTAATAGAGACAGCAAAATAGTTATTTGTTTTACAAGGGGGCAAAGTTGTTGTTTAACCGCTCGTGCTAATATTGATACCCGAGCAAGCGAAAGATTCCAAAATTAAATCACGAGCGTAGCGAGTTCGAAAAATGGAATCTTGAGCGTTGCGAGGGTTTCAAAGCACGAGGGTTAAACAAAATTTGCCCCTGAGTGAAACACGAAATTTTTCACCACACCAAACCGAAGCAAATATTAAATGTAAAATATCAATAAAATCAAATCCAAATGAATATTATTAAATATTTATCATCCAAAATCATCATTTAAAAGTCAATTCTACCAGCAACCATAAGAAAACAACTCAAAAATTGCATTTGATTACTTTGCCTTACATATGAATAAAATGGCTTTCCGAGCTGGTGTGGTGAAAAGTATTTTTTTGCGATTTTTGTAAAAACGATTCCGCGTCTAAAACGGATCTATTGGCATCTCATTCAGCAAAATAGGCTCGGAAATGACCCAGGAATAAGACTTGACCATATCATTGAAACGATTTCGTCTGTCATTCTAATTTACCTATAATAAAGAAAAAAATATATCATGCCTTTTTATACAGAGATATTTAATAGATCGAGAAAACAGAAACCCTAATAAAGTACATAATCAATTTGATAAATGATGTACAGTCGACGTCACAGATTATGTTTACACTTTTGCAACTTACGCCTGTTGTAATAAGGCGAAGTGTAAACATATAATAGGTACCTATTTGACGTCGACTGTACATTTCAACAATAACTCTTAACCGTCATCAGGTAAAAGGATTGATGATAATTGTATTCCATTGCAAAAAGATGAAGAATGTGCAGATTGACATTGCTTTCGCGATGTATTAATAGGTATCGGTTATTATTCTATAGGTAAAATTTTCCCTTTAGCTCCAGAATATCCCCCTAAACTCCCGGGAGCGATCGCCATGCTCTGTTTTATGCGTGCCACTACTGCGCCCACTAGACCCATTCACATTCGGCCTATCCCGAACACTAGCAGGTACAAACAAAAGACTGCCACTACGGAGCGTGACAGCTTAACGTCTTAGAGCATTTCTCTTCTATGGAGCGAGGTCAGCTGAACGCCCGATAATACGGTAGCCTTATAGGGCAGGCTTTTGGATTATGTGTAGGTTTTATCTAGAGGTCTAGAAATTGATCTTCGTAAGGTAAAATGCTAATTATAAAAAGTAGCCATTAAGTTCAGCGCCAGTGACCCGATAGTCGGTTTCTCTGTTCGTAGTCGCTGTTTTTTATATAGGTACGGAATTTTGCATATTATCGGCTACATACGCTCTTAGCGCGCACTGGCAGTGAATTTGTATACTTAAACGATTTTAAACTGTTTCTAGACGACAACGGTTTCACTCACTTGAATTTTTAGTCGCTATTGGCGACATGTTTCCATGACAGGATGATCCATGATGTTTGGTGACATGTATGTGTTAAAAATTTAAGTGAGTGAAACCGTTGTCGTCTATACAGTTTAAAATATATCTCACTAAAGTTTAATTTCGACTAAACGGTTTTGTTTTATCAACTGATTCAGAGCTAAGTAGTTGCTATTAACTGTTCCAAATTTTAGCTATCATAAGTACGTCAAACGACCTCTGGGAAAGCGTCTGTAACCGTATGCGATTTAGAGAACCGAAGTGATCCCAAAAGTGCTCCCCATTAATAATTTTGTACGGAACGTCAAAAAAGGTACTTACCTACATAGGTAATTAAATAATTATAATTTTTAACATTGCATTCTACACTTGAATGATCGCTTTCCGAATTAAAAAAACTCGGTACTTACAATGATTTTCTGATTTATGTCGCAAATATGATGATATTTTCTTGTCCTACATGTAAAATTTACTCTAGCACTTAGTATTAGTAACCTTAACATTTTATCTGAACCAGAAATAATTCAGGTATACCTACATAGGTAATTAAATAATTATAATTTTTAACATTGCATTCTACACTTGAATGATCACTTTCCGAATTAAAAAAACTCGGTACTTACAATGATTTTCTGATTTATGTCGCAAATATGATGATATTTTCTTGTCCTACATGTAAAATTTACTCTAGCACTTAGTATTAGTAACCTTAACATTTTATCTGAACCAGAAATAATTCAGGTATATAGAAGCGAGCTCAGACATTTCAGTCCACATTATACCCACAACATATACAATTTAAAGTAGGGTATCATCAACCGACAACTGAAATTTGATAGAGTATAGGCACAGTGTAAAAATTAACAGTGGACCGACGCCTTTGATGTTTGCGTAAATGCCAACACCGCATGACCGCACAAAAACACAGACTTTTAGGTACACAACTGCCCAAGACTTACACTTGACTTACTATAAGTCACGCTAGCCCTGTAAATAGTACCGAGTTAATAACAATAGCGTAAGCAGCTCGGGTGCTCGCCCCTCGCACCCCACACAATTGCCCCGTCTACAACTCTACACGACTTCATAAAGGACATATGAGCGTTAGAACAAACGATCATTATGGCAAACAATACCTATACCTAAAGGAACGCAAATATATAGGAAAATATTTTTACCAATCCAGAACCTATATCCGGTTGTTTTACTCTCCAGGGAAAAGAAACTACTCGTTTTACTTTGTCGTCAGGCAAAGATCGCAGGTAAGTAGGTACGTCTACACCTGTCCCGGTTTTGGGTTTGACAGGTTTTTTATTGGATTCTCGATTTTCTATTCAATGAGTTAGGGTGTTTTGGTGACTGGACCGTGAAATAAATGTGGCTAATACTGTGCACATAGGTATACAAAGGTGTAGACTCGCTTGTACTTTAGTTGGTACGAAATACATTATTTTACTAGCGTGATTTTCATATCTTAATGCATAATCATTAATCACCTTAGGCACAGTAGGTATTATAAGGAAGGTGTCTTTTAGGTCACATGTTTTTACCCGAAATCCGCTCATTTTTTGTTCGGAACAGGAAACTAAAATTAGAATTGGAAAGGCAATAAAATCAATTCGCGATAGACCCGTCTATAAATGTAAATTAATATGTCTTCAAACGCGAAAGTTTTAAATATTATAACTAATAAAATGGTATAGGTACCTACTTAGCGCCACTTGCACCATTCCACTAACCCGGGGTTAACCGGTTAAACCTGGAGTTACCATGGTTACCAGTACAATTTGACTCTGGGTTAAAGGTTTAACCGCTTAACCCCGGGTTAATGGGATGGTGCAAGTGACCCTTAGAAGACAAAGCCTCTTTTAATAAAATCAAAACATTAAGTACATTTTATTTTAAGTAGGTACAGTCAAAACTGTAAAAATATGGGTGTAGCCAACTTATTAAAAATATGTCCCATAGTTCTTAATTCGCTGACATAATAGATAATTTGTGCACCCATATTTTTACAGTTGACTGTACTTAATTGTAATTGTAAAGCTTTTTTAGACAATTCTTATCTTATAATTATTTATCACTAATTAATCAATAAATTACTTCGATCTGACAACCCAACTGTAGGTAATTTTAAAACGGTGATAGGTTATTAAATAGGTACTATTGTTTTAGAATGTATTTACTATTATTTTAATTGGCACTCCCCAAGCACTCCCAAGCAACGCTAAGCCAAAAAGGGCTTACAGATGTAGTGCATAGGTAATTGTTTTCCATCGTATTTTCTCGGAAACGTTCGTATTTTCGTAACCTCAGTACTTTTTGTACCGAGACTGACTCAAATAGCAAGACACCTTCGGACATTCTGTACAGTATTACATGTAGGCATTAATACAATGCGTTAGTTACAAAGTCATGAGTACCTAGGCGTTCGAGAAAACATTGATATATGGTTAAAAAACCTGATTTCTTAAACACTTATTATTACAATTCTCTTGGTAATAGTTTTCTACAATGTATTTTAAATTGGACTAGTTACTTACATTTAATCAGTTTCATGACAGTACTTCCATCATGTGCCTACTACGAAGAATATATTATAGTTATTCATATTATTAAGACTTGTAGATTCTAAAACTTTTAAATTCATCTCCATATTCACACAGACTCCATAACTACACTTATGAGCAAAACTGGCCACTGTGTATGCAAATTCACTTTTTTAACTAACCCATTTTCATTGCTCATAAGTCATAATGTATTTCAATTACTTATTTAATTATTAATTACATAGTTACCAATAGGTGATACTATAGGATTTTCCTGTTCATTAACACAACCTAGTTTATTTTCTTAGCATACTGTGTTAGGTTCCCTGTGCCTAACATTGGTACCCTGCTCACGTTAAAGTAAAGGAAATAATAATAATATGAAATCCAGAAATACGCAACTCCAAGAGCGCAATAAACCGAAGTCATCATCAGAGGCAAAAACGGTAGAGTTTTGTCCAAACCCCACATAGTATGAATGAAATTCTCGTAAACGCACAGTATTATTAAACCATACACGTACAACGATTCCACAAGACCCAACATAGGAAGGCGAAGGAAACCACGTCGAGGTTTCTTCTTGGGCTTTACAGGCTGCTCATATAATCTTGGTATATTCCCAAAGGCTATTGCGCTATGAGTTAACAATATGAATATTTTGATGGTTAGAAGACTTTTTGGATATAGTAAAGGAAATAAAGAGTAATGTCCGATGGGGGACAGAAGAAGGAACAGTCTTCCGTCAACATCTCCGAGTACTGACAAGAAACTGGAACAAATAATTCAATATAAGCACGAGGAATAAAACATGGAGATGGACACTGTTTATACAAAATCTCGTTTCTCTAATATTCAGCGCCATCTATTTAATGGAAGTTCAGTTATTTTGAACAGAGGGGTATAGGCTGAAGAGAATGGATTAAACTGAGACCAGCTTCAAAACAACTCAACTTTCTTTCAATAGATGGCGCTGCGGAACCCGAATCCAAAATGGATGGAATTGCAAGCTGTTGCGTTAGTGACGCCATCTAGCAATAACCCGAGTATTGACATAGACATTGTCCGTCTTCTTGTTTTATTCTTCTATGATTAAATGTTTAACTTTAAACCTGGTCTAAACAAAATACATTCGAATTTAATATAATAAAATACTACATCTCTTTTCTTACCTTAATGGTATCAAAATTAAAAGGATAGCCTTTTCGTGAACATGCCAACTGAACATGAACGACGTAGTAGCACATAATACCAGACATCTGAAAACGAAAATTGACAATAGGGTATTTGACTGTATTTCAAATAAATAAATAAAGCGCCAAAAAACAAATAGAGAAACGTAGATAGATAGCAGTTACTTTTAGGCACAATTTCTATTTTAAAACTTGAATAAAAGTATAAGGAGTAGGTTAATTTGATTATGACGTCACATGCTAGTAACGTGTTTCTTATAAATTCCATACTAGCAAAATCATTATGACAGTTCGAATAAAGAAACTGATTTGACTAGTAGTCAAATCAAATACCCTATATTAATATTTTTAGTTAAAATACACAAATCAAGTTTACAATAACTTGAAAGATGCCAAAATACCTTTCTAATTACTTAGCTATTATTTTACTATATGCAGCAGTGGCGGCGCGTCCATAAAAGCCGATTCCCACCGGCTTGCCTGTTTTTGGACGTATGAGCAGAGTTGAAAAGGAAATAAGTAAGCCAAATTATCAAAAGTTAGGGCCATAACATATATTATAAAATACAAACCTCACAAAACTAACAGTTCTGTACTTTCTATCAGCTCCAAGATGCCAAAGTTTAACCAGAGCTGGTATCATGAAAATGGCGGTCAGTGCCACGGTGTGGATGGGCTTTATGGATGGAAGCACCACGTGGTCAAACTCTTGCACCAGCCCACCCGTCATTGAAGCCTCCACCTTGGGCACAGCTATGCCTGCCCGCGGTACTGCATTGTGAACAAAATACTATTATTTTAAATGAAAATGACAAAGGATATTAAAACAGGTTAGAATGATTATTTCATTAACCGATTCGTTGCGCGTTCCATTTTCGAAAACTTTTGGCTGTGGCGCGGAACAATAATTTCATGACCCGGCTCCCGGTCATGCGCCACACGTAAAAAACATCGATGACCCGGCAGGCGGGTCATCAGCAACGAAACGGTTAATGAATCAATCGATAGTTTATATATATATATTATTTATTTATGTAGTTTATATGTATAGTTTGCTTTTTTTTTATTCACTGAATAGGTATATTTCTCTCTCTGCACCAATTGTAGATGTCTGTTTGGCCCTATGGTTGACTGGTAGAGAATGCCATTTGGCATTAAGTCCGCCATTTGTACATTTTTAGGGTTCCGTAACTCAAAAGGAAAAAACGGATCCCTTATAGGATCACTCGTGCGTCTGTCTGTCCGTCCGTCTGTCACAGCCTATTTGCTCAAAAACTGCTGGACCAATGAAGTTGAAATTTGGTACACATATGAAAGTCTGTGACCCAAAGACGGACATGTAATAAAAACAAATAAATTTTAAGCATAGGGGGCACTTTTAGGGGGAATATGAGAAAATTAAAAAACAAGGTTTTGCAAACCATATCATGTTACATATTAAATGAAAGGGCTTATTTTGAGGATCTCAAATATATTTTTTCTATAATTTTATATGAAATAGTTTAGAAGTTATTTAAGAAAATAGGCAAAAAATGACCATTCCCCCCCCCTTAACTCCGATACTACTGGGTCTAAAATTTTGAAAAAAATACACATAATAGTTCTTCACCTCTAGATGACAGGAAAACCTATTAGAAATCTACAGTCAAGCGTGAGTCGGACTTAAGAAAAAAAACGCGGTTGGGCTGTTTTAGGGACACAGCCGTAATGGTTTACGTGAAACGTGGTGTGGACAGCTTTTGCGAAGGCCGAAGGCCGAGCTACGCGTAGGGCCAAAGGCCCGAAGCATCCACCAGAGACTTTTTGAAACGTACGGCCGAAGGCCGAGTTGCGGTAAGTTAGTGCTCAAACACAGAAAAATTATAGTACAAGTGTCTGAATGCGAAGCCTCTGACATGTGCATGCTTCCTGCAAAGGAGATCGTCGATTTTGTTCTATCGTTTGCTAAACGATTGGGCCTTGGGCCCGATACCTATAGATTACTGGAAAAACGTATAAGAAGTCTGCAATTAAGCGTGAGCCGGACTTAAGAATAAGAATTCCGGATAAGCTCTATCAGGGCCACAACCGCAATTGTTTACGTGAAACGTGGTGTGGTCAGCTAGTGCGAAGGTCGAAGTGAAAGAGAGAAATGCCAGCAATTTGCGAACTTTCGCGGTTATAGCCCTGTTATCTTGAAATAACAGAGATACGCCTAACCAATGCAAGAAAATGTAGGCACTATGCTTAACACAATACTTGAACAAAATTTTATGCGTAACTATCCTTTGATAGCACAGTTAAAAAACACGGAAAAGCCGGGGCGTGCCCCAAGCCAGCCGTGTGTGGAACAATGGAATGAATAGTTGAATGTACTTAAGAACTTCGCTTTGCTCGCTCGTTCGAAAATGTGTGCAGTACGGAACCCTTGGGACGCGAGTTCGACTCGCACTTGACCGGTTTTTGTATATATTTTGTGCAATAAAGTTTAAATAAATAATTTAACTACTTGATAATAGATAGAATACTCTTTATTGGCACACCTCAGTAAAAAGATACAAAAGAAAAGAACAATTGATTAAATGTAGAGGCAGACAACAAAGCAGATAATAATAGAATGCAAAGTACTTTTTATCTCTGACATAACCTCGCTACTGGGACTTCTGAGTAAAGGTTTCAATGAAAATATTCCTTTAAGCACAATAAGTTATACTTAACCAATCATGCCAGCAGTTGTAAAGCTATAGCTGGTCAAACAAGTTTGTCAGTAGAAAAAGGCGGGAAATTAAATTTTCTCTGGGACGGCCTACATTTTTTAAATTTGCCGCTCTTTTCTACTGACGGAAATGGCTTGACAGACTAAAGTATTGTTTGTCAAATGATCGATAATATATAATACTCACGAGCATGCTGCAGCACCTTGTCTGAAAAATTGTAGAGTGCCCAGAAATTAGGAGCCCAGTATGCGTGGCACAAGCCTCTTTTAAATGGAAACAATCTTGAAATGATCTGAAAACAAGTCACTATCAAAAATTAATTCTTTTGTTCAGCTAGTTCTCTAGGGAAATACATTTATATATGTACATTTTACCTGTGGTATATGGTTCAAAAACGGTCCAAATGATAGAGCAAACACTGTAGTGACGGTAATTGCCAATTTTATCAAATTCATGAAGGAAAAGGAGTACCATGGGGTGTGCACACCATCGTTTGTTGATATGGTGAAGCAATATGCTCTGAGCAAGTGCACAACATACACGGGCGCCACATATAAGTAAATGTGCTTTAAGTTCAGCAGCACTGCAAACCATAGCGCTGCACACACATAATTACCCTGGAACAAATGTTAGGTCGTAATCATTCAACATTTGGCACCTTTACTTTAGAACTACTAGAAAGTTCTAATTGGGTACTAATCAATTAGCTTTCTGTGATTTAGTTCAAGAATGCACAACAAGAAATCAGCCTACTTTACATTTACTTTAGCCTATTAACTTATAAATAAATATTATAGGACATTCTTACACATATTGACCAAGTCCCACAGTAAGCTCAAGAAGGCTTGTGTTGTGGGTACTCAGACAACAATATATATAATATATAAATACTTAAATACATAGAGAAAACAACCATGACTCAGGAACAAATATCTGTGTCATCACACAAATAAATGCCCTTACTGGGATTTGAACCCAGGACCATCGGCTTCATAGGCAGGGTCACTACCCACTAGGCCAGACCGGTTGTCATTCATTTATATTTGATATAAGATTGTTATAAAAACTGTATTATATTCACAGTAGAAAAAAACGAATAAAAGCAAGTGTTCAAGTCAGGCACACTAAAAACTATACATTTTAACTTACTCTTATCATATTTGACATGGAATAGAGAAGAAAACCATATAAAAATCCATTGTATTGAAAATGTATGTGATCTACCATCAGCAGCCCCGGGTTAGACACTAGCAGAATGAACACAAGCAGCTTACCATCACTAATAAGATTTGCACAACTGAAAAACAAACAATACATTTCTTCTAAGTTTTGCTCAAATAGGTAGCAATTATTTCATCCTAGCTGTATTAAGTATAGACCTTGTACTGGTAAATTATAAACAGTTATAGGCATGTTTTTAACATTTCATTGGCTTGCTTTATTAACTGAGTATTATACTTGAAATAATAAGCAAACCCCACCATTATTGTTGCAATTCATTGAAAATCAGGGTTGGCAAAAGTATCTCCCATAGGGAAGCCTAACTTCTACCAGTAGGCCCAGGCCTAGAGCGGCAAGATATTAGGGGAGGCAGCAAGGCCGCAGTCTATAGATTGGTGCTGAGAAAGGGGTGGCTAGCAGTTACTACGCTATGGGGCCTGGCATTAGGTCAATGAGGGCCTGGGGCCTAGGGCGGCAAACACTGCAAATCCGCCACTGACTTCAATGTTAGTGCCCAACTTCATCCAATTAAAAGATTAAAATATTTTTTTACCACTAAATAGATATCCCCTTATTTTCAATGAACTGCAATATTGATAATAGGGTTTGATAATGAGTAATATTGTACATACCTCTTAGCACTAGCAATATAAACCAAATCTAAAACAATTACAGTTAATCTTTGGAATATCACAGTCATATCCGATGCATAGTTTAAATTATCCAATTGCAACATCCGGGGATCAAACAACTTTGCAACAAATGATAAGGAATATTCCAGCCAAGCAAAGAATGGAGGATAATCCAGAGTCCATTCTGATGTGGCGTCATAGTACCATTCACTGATGGAGAGGTTGTGTGTTATTGCTAACCAGTTTCTGTGAACCTCGAAATCCGTTGAGTGGCTAAAACAAACAAACCCCTTACTCCACTTTCATGGTGAATGATAACGGTTACAGTAATATTGCCTAGAAACAATAATTGAGCCCCATGTAAAAAGTCAATCAAACATGTACTGCAACTTACTAAAGAGGAATAAATAAGCACTTGATAGTGCTTACTATGAGTACAATTTGAAATATCATTATTGACTACGTTTTTTTGATTAGCTCTTCATCAATATTATGTTAATAAACTTTAATTTCATATTCTTGAGAGGTTATGTCGGCGAAATAAAGATTTGTTTGTAAACGTCACTTATACGAGCTGTCAAAAACTACCTCAGATTGCACGAGCTCAGTTTTACGCCACGCCCACTGAAGGCTTACTGAAGGCTTCTACAAACGTTGCAACCAATGGTATGCGATTTTAGATAATAATTGCTGGCTTGGTAGGAGCAACGAATTCAATCGGTCGAACAAATGCCATAATGTAATGCAAACCTATGGGATTATCGGTGACTCCTGGAGAGGCCCTGAAGGGTTGATGATGATGATGAAGGGTTATTAAAACCGTAACATACGTAGTATCTTCTTAGTAGTTTGTGGCCGTAACTCACTACCGTACCGCACCAAGGTCACGATGCGGTGCGGTAGTGTGTTACGACTTTTAGATCCATTCTCTTAGAACAGAATGGCCTACGGTCTTAGCCTCGATTGAAAAACTGAAACTGTCAATAATGGCTGATGACGTCAATGTCAAAATAAATCCGTCAATGTTCATATTCGTAAACCACCTGAATATTATATTTAAACTTCTATTATTAGAGAATTCTTTGTATATTTATAGCAAACAATAAAATGGCCATACTTCACAGAGCCCTGTTTACGTGGTTTATATTTTTAGTGTTCTTGATACTACTGTGTCTGAGATTGGAGTCGAGAACACACTGGAATTGGTTCATAGTATTTATACCAATGTGGGTCTATGATAGCATTCTTCTTATATACGTTTTGTTTCATATGGTATCGCACTGCCGGAATGGTATCGAAAGATTTAGAGGTACAATCAATAAACATGTGTGGTACATAGCAGCAATTGGACTGAAAATGGCAGCTCAAATCATAATTTGCATCAAATTGGAATATACAAAAGGAAGTCTTCCAATTTATGTTGTCATGACTCCAATTTGGATGTTGTTGCCTGTATTAAGTGTAGAAGTCTTCATGCATTTAATAAAACATTCTAGTGGAAGTAGTAGATACTAACATAACCTACTATGTGTTTTCTAAGTAAACTAGAACAATTACCAAATAAGTTTAAAATTCGTTTGAAGGACAAAATCTATGACTCAGAAGTGAATAAACTCAATATGCTACCTTCAAGAAAGTCATGAACATGTGACTATGTATTGTAGATAATTTTAAACTTGGCACTCATTCAGTGTCACCATAGAATGTTTACACATGTCAAATATACTCAGTGCGCCAAGAGCGTTGATGATATAACAGACCCGAGAAAAGTGTTTAATAAGGAATTTCAAAATGGCTATAACTGAATCCCCTGTGATAAAGAGTTCTATAGTGAAAGAGGTCCCAGCCGGAGGCACCGCTGTGCTGACATGCAACAGCAATGATTTCAATCACAATTTTATGTTTTGGCTGTTTGGCAAAGACAAGGTGATTGGCCCTGACAATCATTATGATGAAAGAAAGTACAAGTATGAAGTACTATCTGGAAAACTTCACATTGATGTAAGTACACTAGAATATTGTTTTAGATTTCTTAATATTACATACACTGATCTCTGAATATGTTCACATATTACACTGATTTGATTTGAATAATAAAGTAATTCTGACTAACCAGTTATTTAATTTTGCTTTATAATTTTTTTTATTAAAATTATGATTCAATTTTTAATTGTCAATTGTGCAAGTTATAAGACCTTTTTTAGCGTTGTTTGTTTAAATTCTTACAGAATGTTACTCCAGCCGAGTCTGGTTATTACAAATGCATCTCGAAGAAGCTTGATGGCTCAGGGATTGCAGTCGGGCAGGTTGAGATGATTGTCTCTGGTTCCACATTCTCCACCATTGAGGCTGTGAAGCTGATTGCTATTGTTGTGTCCATCATTGTGCTGATCAGCTGTGCTGTGCTGTACTGGAGACTGAGGAAGGACTGGAACAAATATGATGGCCGTGCTATTGTACCAGGTAACTTGTAATGCAATATATATTTTAAGGGGTCAAAAACTTACCAGCCTGTGATTTTCTTTTTTAAATCTTTTGTTTTCCGTAAGCCTGTTAAAATAGAACTTGTAAATGTTTTAAATTTAAATTGTAAAATTAAATGACTTTTCTACATTAAGTACTGTTTCATAAAAAGTTGAAAATTGTTTTATGGAAGCATAAAATTTTATTTACAGTTGATGACATGGAAGAAGATGATGGGGATGAGGTGTACAACCCAACCACAGTGACTTCTAAAAACCAACCGGTGGCCGGGCCCAGCCGAGGACCAAGCAGAAACCCATCATCGGAACATCTCCTCTACGGCATAGACAATCAGGGCTTGGATACAGACTTCAACTCCGTGTTTGAAAATATTCAAATTAAATCACCACATGCCAGTTTAATATAATTTATTCCGCTTAAAATATAATTTTGTATTTGACAATCACAAAGTAACAGTAAGGTAGATTGACAGATTCAATGGAGTTTACTAATATAGATTGTTGAAATCATTTCTGTTTCATGTTGATTGGTAAATGCTACTGTAAATTGTTATAGGTAGGTAAGAATAATTTAATTATATCAGCAACTTAAGAATATTAGTCTTTATTATTTTATTTATGCTATAACTTTAAATTGGTGAATGCACTTTTTTTCATGGAATGAATATTGAATTATGTACTTATTGGAAAACCAATACCTAGAAATGCAGTGTGCCAACAAAGAACTTACAAAAATTAACAATATTAATAGGTATCTTTAATGTCAAAGAGGGATCTCATACTATTAACGCTATGACAAGACTCAAAATTCAATTTAATACACTGTACAAAAAAATACCACATTTATTAGTAAAATCATTGATCACTTCTGTATGACGAGTCGTTAGTTGCCGACAGCGAGTGTTGCGTCGAGTCCAGAGTGTCATCGTCGTCGTCTGCGTCGGCCTCCATCTCGAACACTCGTACTTTCCTGCGGCTCGCGGACACCACCACGGCCACCCGGCGACCGCCCGACACGGCTATTCTAAAACCATCCATTTTATCCAGCACGGTGTAAATGCCCTGATCTAACAGAGATGTGATGTTTCTTCGAGATATTTTCTCATTAAATATACAGGACTTCGCTTTAACATTGAATTCGTTGGCATTATCCAACGCTATTTTTAGAGGCAACTGCACGAATATCGTACTTTCACTGCTGCACGGGTGCCGTATCAACATAGACAAGTACTCTGCCGAGTAAAACTGCAAGTCCAGTACTGCTACATTCTCCTCATCAAACTGTTCCTTGTTTAAGTCCCGTATCAAACCGGATGTGATGTAATATTTGATAGCTGAAGCGTTGCAAGATTTCTCCTTGATAGCCACCGACATAAAACAAATTCCATCACTTCCGTTTGCGTTGTTTGTAAACGCCATCATGAATCTTTGCTGAGCCGGATCAAACATTTGAGATACCCGTAGATTATTCTTAGTATGCGAACTTGATTTATCGTCATAACACCTCAGATTGTACAGAACTGAAAAGTGCTTTCCGGTATCTTTATCGGTGACATCGAACACATTATTGATGGCTTTTTTCAAAAACGTTTGTTGTTGCACTAGGGAAAACTTTCGAAATTCAGACATTGAGAAAATGGTTTCGTTATCTTTCATCAAGCACGCATTTTCTGCAAGAAACTTATGCCAGGGGTTGTCATCGTTATCAGTTAATATAGTTAGATCTTGGTCCTGAAGGTATTGCCCGAGTCTTTCCAAATTGAACTTCACTGGCTTTTCAGACACAGTTTCGCTCCCTTCCACTTGAACACTATCGAAGTTGTACAAAAACTCTGCAAGGTGCGTGAGTTCCTGCTGAGTTATTTTAACGATTTCGCTGGGCGTCTGTTCATCTAGCAATCTCGCGATGACGACAAAGAGCCACCGGAAGAAAGCCTTGTAGTGGCGCATGGAGATGTCGATCACTTGCTGCAGCTCTAGGCTCTTGTTCAGGAAAGCGCAGCACGCGCGGATGGCTTCCGTCACGGTGGCTTCCTCGAGGCCGAGTATCTGTAAACAACAAGTCCATTAACCTTTTACTTTGACTGAAACTCGAAACTATGTTTTGCGCACATACATATCGACACAATACGGGCTGCAAGGGCTCAGCCATTTTTTTTTTTCATTGAATAACAATTTTTGGGTGGAAAAGGGTTCAGGTGAGTGAAAAATATCACTGCCCTCGCCAAACTTTTATCACTAAGGTACACAAAGAAGGTACATATATGGTTACCAAACAATAGGTACGTCATGATTTTCCCTGACGTACCAGGATTTTAGGTCTTTTGTCAGGATTGCGGGCGAACTTGGCGAGTGTCAGGATTTTTCAGAAACCTCAACTTCCAGCTAGAACTGCTAGAAGCCATCTAAAAGTTTGGAATTAGGTTGAGGAAAGGGAAAAGACAAACACAGGAAGTTACTACAGCATATCGCAGTGAATTAAAAGGCTAGTGGCCCACCAAATTTTTTTTTTTTATGTTTAAACAGTTTAAAAAACTGAAGATATAGAGAGACAATAAGTTCGCTTATTGGAAATATCAGGATATTTAGTAATAAATAAAATAAATACCTGAAAAGTAATAAAAACACCTACCTTATATCGATCTGGTATTCTTGCCAAGCCTCTAAGTTCAGCCAGGTAGTAAGTTAGGCTTTGTCCAACAATGTTCAATTGCTTGAGAACCAGTTTCTGAATTGTAGAATAACTAAGTTCAACTGAGCTCCCTAACTTTTTTAAACCTTTTGCCGTTAATTCTTTCAGAAGAAACAACTCAAGCTGATCAGAGGGAACACCTGAAAATCCATAATAACATTTTAAATTCCTACTATTAAGTACATTGCATAGAATCCTAAATGAACATAAGGACCTTTCGATTAGAAAAACACATGGACATGCGCATGAGCATTGGACCCTTTTCTAATTGAAAGCCTCATATTTGTTAGATGCAGACTCACATCAATATTGCATAGCATAATTAATCATAAAAATTAATAACATGAAGAACTTCCACTGCTCTGGCGCGCACAGTTTCCTCAACTCAGTTATGAGTAGGTACATAAGCAGCACAGCCACAGATACTAATGGTATGTTTTGTTTTTGTGCTTTCAACAGTTTCAACACACATAGACTTAAGTTGTGAGCGAGAAACAATACCCACATCTGTATTACTTCCTACAATAACTTATAGTAAATTCAATGATCTCGTAGGACTCATATATTAGGATTGTGAACACATAGTGCATTTATTCACGGAAATATTTTACCTAGCATAAGTAGCTCTAGTAGATCTGCAGACACTCCACCCTCCGGAACAGATGCAGCATAGTACGCCATTTTTGTATCCATTTCCAATAAAATGTGCTCCCAAGCTTCAGTAATAGATATCATTGTCTGATCAAGATGAGACATCAACTGAGTCAGTTGGCTGTGTTTATTCGCTACGACAAAGATCTCCTCTGCATAGGCCGACAACACACTTGTGTTGATAAGTGCTACATACAGGTTGTTTGTAGCTCTGTCTAAGTAAAATACTTGCATCATACTAAAATCTTCTGAAAGATTTATGTCTAATACTTTGAATTCTCCAAATTCGTCTTTTGCAATTTGGGTGAGATGTATAGTTCCATACGGGTATCTGCCAAACACACTCATGTAGATGTGTCCAGTGCCATAGCCAACCAGCAGCATGTTGAGCTGGGTCTGCTCCTGCATTTCTTTGATGTCCTTAACATTATCCTCAGAAGCCTGATTTTTATAGCCACTGCTAAGAGATGGTGTTTTTTGGAGAAATATTGATGAATCATCCTGAAAGATTTAAGGTTTCTCATTTTATTTTTGCAATAAAATACAAGTTTTTTACCTATTTTTTTCATCAAAGACCCCATGGTCCTACCTGGAGATTAAAATGGCTATTAGATGTAATTTTTAAGATTTTCTATTAGTTGGTATTTTTTAAAATTTAATTCAGTTTTGGAACAAATGAATACTTACATAGATATTATACTCTGTTGCACTTTCCAGAGTAGTAGCTCTGACTGCCCAAGTGATGCAAGTGATTCCATAATGCTTTGAGTCTTCAAACTCTTCGGAAGGCTCCTGCTCCAAATCATACTTGTCGAGGATTTCCTTGTCTTCTATATCCACTATGTGGACGCTGCCTGAACTGTAGCCAACTGCTAATGCCTGAATATAGTACAGAATATATGATTTATCATTGTATGGGTTGACACAATTATGCATAACTGCTTTCATAGAATTTATTCCAAAAATAGGACTACTACGGCGTTACCAGTATTACTAAATATTCTTAGCTTCAATACTCTTAAGGAATCTAAAGAAAATAAAATCAACACCTTACCTTTCCATCAGGCCTCCAAGCCAAAGCTTGTACAGTAACATTTTCTTTAGGTGGAGATAATGTCCACACTTTTTGCCAACTTATAAGTCTATGGACTTGCACTTCTCCTAACAAAACATGTTAATATTTGATTAACTCTAGGCAATCAGATTTTCATAAAAGCTAACTGTAACTTAGAAACACCTTATAACGTTTTCACAGTAGAAATGTACAATGATATTGAAATAATTTTACGGTTTAGACTCACTTGTTTTAAGTCATTCGCGCGACATGTTTCGGAGAGCCTAGGTCTCCTTTCTCAAGCACTAACAGGTGACAAGTAACTAGTTAGTCTAAACCGTAAAATTATTTGAATGTTAGTATGTCTCACAACAGTTTAAATTCGATTATGTACAATGATAGTTTACCAACTTACCTTTGAAGTTACTTAACGCTAACAAATCAAGTCTGTTGCTCCAAACCATAAGATCAACTTGGTTGGCAACATGCCTTTCTTCCAATTGACGCATTCCACAGTGATACATGGCGGCAACGGAACGAACCTACTTTTAAATAACTGTGGATCTAATTTACTAGTAAGAAATAGCCAGAATCGTTTGATATTAAAATGCCTGAACTCGTAAAATAAAATAATAAACAACGCATATAACTGGCTCAGCTTATAATACAATTTTAAACAATTTGACATTGACAACAGAGACAGTTCTTGACAAGAATACGTTCAGAAACGATAGATTATTCTTGCACATAGCGCATGTAACGAAATTTTGATATTCGTGTCTGGCTTTTGGCCAAGGTTGCCAATGTTTCTAGACTTTGATGGGGACATGGAAACTCAATACAATTTGGTTGCCCACGACCTCGAAAACTACCATAGTAGCAGTGGTCGGAAGCAAAGAATATAATACTGTCGGAAGCCTCGTTGCCGATCGTGTAGCAGGGACTTTAAACTTAACTACTATACCCTAGTACATAAAGGTACAATAACATAGAGATGACACGGGGGAGGAGCCAAACGACCGAACGAGATGCACTTATGGAAATTTCTGTAGGAGTAGCAGAGAAAGCGGTATTATTGCTTGTCCTTGTCACAGTCTCACTTTTTGTTTGTTACCCACCAAAAATTTAGTATGGTTTATGGTGGGCAACAAATATCCCGACCGAATTACGTAGATTGTTTTTGGTATGTTGTCAGGAATGTTAAAACGTGTTTTTAATATTGTCGCTTTGCGTATGTTTTGTCCCTCACGGAGGCACGCGTATAGCTCATCTATGTAATACTAGATCTATGCCCTAGTAGCATTTTCGTTGGGGCCCACGGTGCCAACGGTAGGGAAAACGTTGGGATGAGGTTCGTTCCGTAGCCAACATTAATTTTGTATTGGCCCACCATCGCATTTACCAACATTCGCTGTGGCACAGATAGGGAATGCAAATCGGTTATTTTCGGTTATTTTTTGTATGGAAATTATCGGTTATTAACCGAAACCGCGGTTATTTCCATACAAAAAATAACCGATTTGCATTCCCTAGGCACAGATGCCCAACAATGGGCCTTTGTGTATTTTGGTACCGTTGGCTAAACAACGATAATATTCGTTGGCCCAATGATGACATATATCGCATTTACCAACATTGGCAGTGGCAGTGATGACCAACAATGGGCCTTTGTGTATTTTGCTACCGTTCGCTAAACAACGATAACATTCGTTGGCCCAATGGTGACGAAACCGCATTTACCAACATTGGCTGTGGCACGGATGCCCAACAATGGGCCTTTGTGTATTTTGGTAACGTTGGCTAGTCAAGGATATCATCCGATGGCCCAATGATGACAAATATCGCATTTACCAACATTGGCTGTCAAACATCAAACATCAAACATCAAACATCAACATTTATTCAGCAAATAGGCCACAAGGGCACTTTTACACGTCATCATTGAATTTACATACAAGGAAAAATAATAACATCAACAATTTTATAAAATAAAACTAACAATTCAATCTAACGTATTACAATTACTAAGAGATGTATATGGTCTCTTAATGTCGAATTACATAAAAAATACAGATACTAAACACAAAAAAAAAATCTATAATATTTAGAGGTGTAAATGTCTCTAGGTGTCAGAACTATAAGATTATATAGTTTATCAAGTTATCCTTAGAGATGTATAGGGTCTCCAAGAGTCAATATCCTGTATAATTAATACATTCATTAAGAGAAAAGAAACATACGAGAGCAGAATGAGGCGTCTCACTGTAATTAATTAATAAAAATAAAGTTACTAAGTATAATAGCTTGTGTTAGCTTAAACAGACCAGTCTCCACAAACAGCACCCGTTCACGAGTATGACGCGTATCTCAGCCATCGCCTCCCTCAACCTTCATTCGGGAAAGTGGCGACCCGATCAACGTGTGTGTGTGGCACTGATACCCAACAATGGGCCTTTGTTTATTTTGGTAACGTTGGCTAATCGACGATATCATCCGATGGCCCAATGACGACAAATATCGCATTTACCAACATTGGCTGTAGCATTGATGCCCAACAATGGGCCTTTGTGTATTTTGGTAACGTTGGCTAATCAACGATATCATCCGATGGCCCAATGATGACAAAAATCGCATTTACCAACATTGGCTGTGGCACTGATGCCCAACAATGGGCCTTTGTGTATTTTGGTAACGTTGGCTAATCAACGATATCATCCGATGGCCCAATGATGACAAAAATCGCATTTACCAACATTGGCTGTGGCACTGATGCCCAACAATGGGCCTTTGTGTATTTTGGTAACGTTGGCTAATCAACGATATCATCCGATGGCCCAATGATGACAAATATCGCATTTACCAACATTGACTGTGGCACTGATGCCCAACAATGGGCCTTTGTTTATTTTGGTAACGTTGGCTAATCAACGATATCATACGATGGCCCAATGACGACAAATATCGCATTTACCAACATTGGCTGTAGCATTGAGGCCTAACAATGGGCCTTTGTGTATTTTGCTACCGTTCGCTAAACAACGATAACATTCGTTGGCCCAATGGTGACGTATACCGCATTTACCAACATTGGCTGTGGCACGGATGCCCAACAATGGGCCTTTGTGTATTTTGGTAACGTTGGCTAATCAACGATATCATCCGATGGCCCAATGATGACAAATATCGCATTTACCAACATTGACTGTGGCACTGATGCCCAACAATGGGCCTTTGTTTATTTTGGTAACGTTGGCTAAACAACGATAACATTCGTTGGCCCAGTGAGCACAAATATCGCATTTACCAACATTGGCTGTGGTACTGATGCCCAACAATACCAGTTGAGTTTGCTTGTGGCGTCACTAGATGGCGTTACTGTCTCCAAACATCGAAGTTATGGTTATTTTCTCGATTATTCCGGATATAATCATAATATTTTTTTAAAGTAACTTATAAATCTAATAGCTATAACTATAAAATTAATACATAAATTTAAAAAATTGTATTTTAATAACATTTTCTCAATTTAAATCTCAAAAAACATAAATCTCGCTTACGAAGTTTCGAAGTGCGGTTAGTATATATACAAATTAGAGTGTATAGTAAGTGTACTTGCTTCGGCAGTACATATACTAAAATTGGAACGATACAGAGAAGATTAACAACAACTGCTGCCTAGCCTAGGGCCTTCATGTGGATACAACCAATGCCTACCGTAGTAGTGTAATTGTAATATTTATCAGCAAAGGCCCAACGTCGTATTACACAACCACTTACTTAACGTAAGGTAACTGTAGGACTCGTAAACAAAAGCCCATTACATAATTAGACTGTAGGCACACTATAAATTACACAACTATTTACCTACGGTAGTATTGTAACAATCCTACACAAGGCCCAACGTTAAAGTTACAATGTTGGCCCTTTGTGGGACAAGCTGTGTTGGGTCTTCAACCTGGTGCACGACTACCTACCGACCTACCTGACTTGCCGTTGGGTAATTATTGAATTTGCAAACAGAAGCACAACGAAAAAATTGGCCTTTTTTATTTTTTTGCAGTTGGCCCTACAGCAAGCCATACGGCCAAATGTAACAATTAACCAACCATCACACAAATGTGTATAGGCCCAACCACGGCCCAACCAAAACCACCACCGTTGAATAATTGTATGATTTATTTAAATAGGCCCAACGAAAAAATTACTCTAATGGCCCTCTGTTGGGAATCTTCGGGAGGGCCTTTGTCGAGGGCCCTCCAGCAAATCGTACGGCCAAATGTAACAATTAACCAACCATCAAACAAATGTGTATAGGCCCAACCACGGCCCAACCAAAACCACCACCGTTGAATAATTGTATGATTTATTTAAAAAAGCCCAACGAAAAAATTTCTCTTATGGCCCTCTGTTGGGAATCTTCGGGAGGGCCTTTGTCGAGGGCCCTCCAGCAAATCGTACGGCCAAATATAACGGTTGCCCAACTAATACGTAAACAAAGGCCCAACAAAATCCCTACAAGAAAATGCTATTTAGGGTACTCAAACACACCCAACGTGTCAGTAAAAAAGGCGCGAAATTTTTATTTTCTTTGGGAGATCAACCTTTGTACAAGTGTTATTTATACGACATAATTCCATAGAAGTTAGACGTTTAAAATTTAATAACACTTGCATAACTTGCACACCACTATATGCGATCAAAATTGCTGCAGAGTTATCTTGGCCTAACTTCTAGCTGTTGGTGGTCGGTATTGTTTGGTTTTCAGCCGTGTATCTCGCGTGTATTGCGCCAACCCAACAGCATGTAGTTATCGGTCTTTGCTTTGACCCGCGCCTCATCTTTGATACATAGGTATCTTTCTCCAAATAACTCCATCACTCAAACTGGGTTAAAAATATACAGACATAATAGATATAATATTTTTATTTATTAAATTATTAACAAATAATAAAGACGTGCGTACCTGGTGAACCAGTGTAAATTAAAGAATTGTAATTAAGTATAAGTGTATAAAAAAACCTTAATTTCTATAAAACAATGGTAAAGCTTTTGTACAAAATAACCTAGTTTAAAGCCTATGTTTCCCTAGGAACTCTCTCACTAGCTTGTTAACGACTTCTGGTTTTTCTTGCATAATGAAGTGTCCGCAACCGGGCACCAGCTTCGTTTCGATGTGTGCGTATTCTGTCATCATGCGGTCTAGTATGGAATGCGAGAGGTATTTGTCGTCGGCGGCGTTGGCGACAAGCATGGGGACGGGGCGCTCGCAGCGTGCTTTGTCGGGCAAGCTGTATACGAAGTTCGCGCGGTAGTAGTTGATTGGTGGGGTCACGGCCGCTGTAAAACAAGTTATAAGATTAAACCTCCGTCAAAAACACAGCGTCATCGGCACCTTGTTTCACTTTTCACGTGACAAAGACAATTCACCGTACATTGCTGGTCCAACAAGTAAAAAAAACATTGCCACTTTACGTCGTTACTTATCGACCCAGAAATGTTCAGAGAAATTTTCATTGTCGGGCTTTCAGAAAACTTTTAAGTTGGTGAAACGTGCGCCTGGTGAGTAAAAACTATCATTTAATTTGTGTGCAGCCTCGCACCTTGAACGCATATGATACTGCCTCCGTTCCGTCGACGGGGGAGGTTAATAGTAGGTTACAATACCACTGACTGACTGAGTCGTAAATATTAACAACTTATTCTCAATTTGACTTCATTTACGCAACGCGCCGCGCTCGCATAAATATTTAGAAGTAGGCAGCACGAGCAAGGATTTGCTCTAGTTTCCCACTGGGTGTGATGTGATGTGAGGGTGTGATGCAAAAATAACGAAATCAAAATTGAGATCAATTTGTAAAGTTCAATCTTACTTCAAATATTGTTTCAGAGAGCTTACCGCGAATCTGCCGAAATGAATGTGACGAAATTTCGATTTTGGATTTTCGCGCTACTTTACTCTCTTCTCTTGCTTTTCTCATATTTTATCTTACTCCTCACACTGTAAACAGGTATAAGCACACTTACTAGGTTTTCCGAACCAGTATTTGTAGCACTCGACGTCAAGGCTGCCGGGCTGGGCGGGGATGCACAGGTCAAACACGCGCAGGTCGTCCATCGTGATCAGGTTTTCGGGGAGGGATGGCACGCGGTACAACATTACGTACCTGAAACAGATTGGTGGACAATACAGAATCTGCTATGCTATGCTACACCCATTTCGAAAGACCCTACAGGTAGGGTGGTATAGGCCCTACAGTTTCCAGTAACTCTACATTTACCATAAACCATGAGTTTGCAACACTGCAAGTTAGTTTTCATATCTCATGCTCTGAAAGTGGGTCGTTGTTGTTCTAAAAGGTGCGCAGAAAGTGATACGTGTATGCTCTAGCGCAGAAAAGTAGTGTACTCCTCTGCGTCCCCGTCCCACGAACAACTGGGTGGAAACAAAATGGAAAAATAGTGTCTTTATTTCCTCGCTTGGAACAATTGGTAATTGTTTAATTTTACTAATCCCACGTTGATCCTTTTTTTATAAAAAATGATGTAAGTAAATTGTTAAAAACAATTTTTTCTTGTTTCTTTCGTTGAATTCTATTTACTCGATTTCGTAAGGCGGGAACCAACAGGAATACACCAAAAATATTTTTTTAAACCTTACACTTGCGTAAATTAGCAAAGGCAAAATCTTATACAGCCACAGTTAAACCTTTGTACGATATTAAATTGGTTTTTAAAGTTATTTAGCACTATATTCATGAAAATAAAATAAAATACAAGATAAAAATTTTGTTATATTATTAATGAAATAGTTATTTAATATTTAAAATACTTTTATTATGTTATTACGTGGTGCGGTGCACCAAGGTCGCGGTGCGGTCCGGTAGCCTGTTGCGGCTTTTAGAACGAAAAAGTATAAAATTAAAAAGTAAGAGGCAATCTCGCTGATTTTCATACTATAATGTACAAACCATTTTAAAATTACTGCAGTTTGTTAAAAAATGTGTATTTTCGTAAATATTGCAATCTAAATGATTTTCGCTAGGGGTTATTAATCTTTACACTTGTAAAGTCTCCGATTGCAAGTAAGTCCTAATGAAAAAAATCATGGCCGTAGGTCTATTAGGTACTTCAATTGCTGATTTTCCGAAATTGCCTTGTCTTGTTTGGTTTCCTCGCATTCGATATGAAAAGTAGAGTGTTTAACTCGGGTGAAAGGCACCATTTCCGTCTCGGACTATTGGCGCTCTCACTGCGTTCGAGCGCCAAACTACCTCGACAGAAATGGGTGCCTTTCAACCCTTGGTTAACAATCTACTATTACGCAGTCGCTATCGATGGTATTCTTCTAAAATGTCGGAAACGGCGCTTTTTTAACCGACTTCAATTTCATAGAAGGAGGAGGTTCTGTATTCGGTTGTGGCACTTGTGGCTATATTCTTTTTTTTTTTTTCTATGTACGTTCACCGATTACTCCGACATCCATAGTCCGATTTGAGTAATTCTTTTTTGTTTGAAAGGAGCTACCTCCGAGTTGGTCCCATTTTAATTTGGTTCTGTTCTGATGATGGGATCCATGAGGAATTGAGGGAACTCCTCAGTTTTTAAAGGCACATGCATGGTGTTTTGGGCGTTTTCTTAAGCAACTCGAGCGTTTTCTCCCGAAAACCACCAATTTGATGAAGTAGACCTGATGATGATGATTATTTTGATGATGATTTCTTTAAATGTAAGTATGTTCGGCGATTACTCCGGCACCCTGTGATCCGATTTGAGTAATTCTTTTTTTGTTTGGAAGAAGTTACCTCCAAGATGTTTCCCGATGTTGATGATGTTTTCCGAGTCAGATTCGCCCATCCAGGGTGCCGTACAAATTTAACTTATTTATTAGGTGTTTTTTTTTAAATTTATTGTTTGAGATTTTTCTCTGTAAGTACTTGTACCTAGTGTAAGACGATATCACTTGCTAATTTTCATAGTATCCCGTTGACCTATGTTGCGCCATAAAGGTTAATCTTTTTTTACGTTAACTTAGATATTTGATTGTTTTACAGCTTCAAGGGACTGTAGACCTGAGTAAGTATATGGTTTTAATTTCAAGCAACATTTCCTTACCAAGACATTTTCCTCTGCACCGGATTGTGCACCAGTTCATGCAGCCAGGCCTCGCGTGACGTGCTGGAGAGCATCACGAGCGCGTCCAGCGCGTCCGGGTGCACGTCTCGGAAGCGGCACGCGATTAGGCCGCCCCAGTCGTGCGACACTAGAATGCACTTCTCTCGCCCTGAAATTATGCGTTATACGTTGTTTAGGGGGTTATTATTGCTGAGAGGGAAAGAGAAAGGTATATGTTGTTGCCTTGTCCTTCTTAGCAGGAAGTGTCTTTTGCTGCTGTTATGTACCCAGGGCAGTGAGCAGGAAAATCGTATAAGCATAAACACCTAGCACCTTCCCACCTTATGCTCCTGACGCGGCCCGAGCCTGTCTACTAAATTTCGAATTTAAAACCCATATTTAGTAGCAATTTTTTTTGCTACTAAATATGGGTTTTATTTCCCTGCCGTATTGGAATACGAAATAATCTATGAAGCCATGACGTAACGTACCTAACTGGCGAACAAGGTCACGAACATCTTCGACCAGGAGATCAATGTGGTATGCAGATACATCATCTGGCCTCTCCGAGTCTCCGTACCCTCTCATGTCCACAGCAATACACCTGAAATACATTATTGAATTTACATCAATAGGTTGATAGATTGTCACAATAATTTATACCTACCTACTATTTCCCAAACATTTTTAATGAAAATTTATTCATAATTATACCTCTGTATTAAATTTACATAATCGAGCCAGTGGGGCTGGAGCGGAGAACAGCGAGTAGGTGCATTTTTTTTTTGAAAAAAGACTCGAGAAAATCGTGTCAATAAATAAAAGTACCTAATATGCCAAGGTATATAAGAGGTATTAAGGTAGAGTAGGTAAGTAGAGTAAGTTGTTACCAATAGTCTTTGTTGAACTCGACGATCTGATGCCTCCAAGAAAACCAAAATTCAGGAAACCCATGCAGAAATATCATAAGGGGTTTAGACGGATCGCCGCTTTCCAAATAATGTAACTTGACATTCTGTAAAATATAAAACATTACAGTTACCTAAAACAATCCTTCCGGCTCACACTTGATAATAATAACAAATGAATAGGCGAATTCACAAGAGCTCGTGCAAAAAGTCGCTGAAGTAAATAAATCAGGAATGAATGATGGGCATGATAATCTCGCATTATTTCATCATCTCCTAGTGCTAGCTAGACTAATAATTATCACAGATTCACAGCCATACCTACTTATTACTATTATTAACCTGAACATGATTTGTTTGTGTCTTTCTATCAAGGAGTTGCGCTACCTTGCGAATGCATTATCAGATCAGCTTCTTGCTTTATGTTGGCATATTATTGCATTAGCATCGGAATTGAAGTAGTACTCCCAAATGACTCCCAATTTCAACTGAATCGGATACATAACAGGAAGTGGTTCATAACCGATTCAGCCAGCCAACATAAAATATGTAAGTATGCTAAACTAAACTCAATTGAATAAGTTTCCCTTAAAGCGCCTGTGCAATACTTTTTTATTTATTTTATGAATTAGTAGGTAGTAGTAGACTTATTGCCTAAATCAGTTTGGTCTTTAACTCTCTAAATATTTTAGTTAGAAACCCCCAACGAAGCCGTGAAACCAATCCGAACTGAATGGATGGATTTAATGGGCGCAGTATACATTATGCTAAGGTGTGCGTAAGTTACATAATTCTCGGTGAGCCCATCGTACCACTGACCTACAACTGAGCCCGTTTTTTCTGTGCCAAGTTCAAGAGACCACGAAATGTTTCTTGCCAATTTCTTATAGCGTAATATAATAATCTAGATAAGTACTACTTACGACGCAACGATTTGAGTATTTAGATTTACTCAGCTCAGTTCAGGAGTCATTTAAATCCTCCTTAAGTCCTTATGTGATTGAATAAGAATTGTATGGCTTAGAATTTTTTTAATAATTATTTCCAGTATCTACTCGTAGTCCTCTCCCAGCTCTCCCTCTATCTTCTTGTCGTTTTGTAGCAAAGGTAATCCTGAATTCGGTATCGTAAATTCTTGACGTGTATGCCCGCTCCACGGATTGGGCGTGATATAAATACTCTACATATCCGGAATTTTGAAATGTTTGTACATCGATACATTCGTTGTCTAGAAATGGGTGCTATCTATACTCAGTATCTTTAGATATTCATGGTATAATAATATACTCCGCCTGGTACTCCATTCCCGTCTTTTCTAGGCTAGGTCACCTAACTGACACGGGCCTACGTCATCATGCGACAGCGCTATATGATAATATGCGATAGCGCTATATATAGCGGCCATGTTGTTGTGACGTAGGCCCGTGTCACTCTGGGAATGGAAGACCATGTTTTATTAGACTATGTAGATATTTAAATAAAGGTAAACAAAATTTACCCTCAAATGGCTCCTTAAGCCAGTTGAGGGTGATGAAAATATTACATGATCAAATAATGTAGGTTAAAGTCAGTCCGTTCAGTGACAGATCCAGGCGGTTTTGTATTTGGATGGTTAACCAATGTTATAACTAAGTACATACCCGAAAATTTACAAATTGTTTGTTTACTGTTATTTAAATACCTAAAGATACAGACTAGATATAGATATTGTAAGTTAGGGTTAGATAAGAATGAAATTATCAGTAATTTATCGACGTGCATAAACATAGTTTTGAAGTGCAGCACGAGAGCCGTTCCGCTTTCTCGCCACATTGCACTCGGGGTGAATAAACTGCAAACTGCAACACGATGCGGATCAACCCGTTTTCTGAAACTAGATATCCCTACTTCCCTCTACTTGATCTTGATACACATAGCTATTATAAATGCAAAAGTAACTCTGTCTGCCTGTCTATTCCATCATTCACGCTCAAATTGCTTAACCGATGTATTTGCTCAACAAAGACGAAATTGCTTAACATTTGAGGCCCGGGGAAAGACATAGGATATTTTTATCAATCATCTAATTCTTCTACTAAAAGGAGTAACTTCGTTAATTAATTACCTAGGTTCTTTGATTAATCTTAAGAGTACCTTCTTCTCAAATCTGGCCGAAATAGGCCATCAGCCCATCACAGGCCCGATGACTACCGAGAATTATATATGCATTCTTGCTTTGGTTATTGGTGTATACAATAAATAATATTTTTATTGTATTGTATTGTAGGAAATATAATAATATCATAGGTCTAGCACTATTCCCTCAATTTCCACAAAACGTGAGTGGTAGGGCTTGCATTCCGGAATTTCGAAATTCCGGAATCTCGGACAAATTTTCCGATATTACAATTCCGGAATTGATACAACTGAATATCGAAAATTCCGGAATTGGTTTTAAGTACTTTCTTCAGGTTTTAATACGTTTATTATTGAAAATTGTTAAGAAACTACACTATACTGGTGTTTTTGTTGTTAATAAGTGCCTCTTAGTCATTCAGTGAACTATAGTATAGGTATATTTTACTTTTCCGTTTGCTAAAGCAGTGGAACAATATGGGCTCATAAAAAAAAGCAAAGCGATTTAGTTGCTTAGAATTAGGGCTTGCCATCCGGATATCCGGATAACCGTTTTATCCGGATATCCGTCCAATTTACTATCCGGATTTAGACGAGATTGTTATCCGGATAAAACGAATAATTCGAATACCATTTATGACAAAAATATCATTCAAATTTTTGGGTTTAAGAAAACTATATCAAAAACGTTGAAAATTATAACGTAAATGATGTCGGTTGATTTATTTATTTATTTAGATACATTTTTACGGTATAAAATCTGATTATTTAAGTATTTCTCCTTAATTGTCGTCTCCTCCCTTATTTTTTTAATTAAATAAAAAAAAAAAAAAAAAAAAAAGCCTTTTATTCAAGTCCAATTTCGTTACATTTCATTCAATTACATAGTCAGCATTTATTTTAGGTAAGTATAATGTCATTTTGAATTAGTTATTGTTAAGTCATTTTTTACATATTACAAATATACAAAGTATTATATGTGGTGGACAAGAACCCCTCATCGGGTGAAGGCCTCCTCCAAGGACTTCCATCTATCCCTGTTTGTAGCTATATATTTCCAGTTTATACCAGCTGTTTTATTTATGTCATCAGTCCAACGGCTGTTTGGTTTCCCGGAGCGTCGTTTGCCTGCAGGTCCTTTCCAGGTGGTAGCTTTCAAGGTCCAGCGCGAGTCTGACAGCCTGGCAACATGTCCAGCCCATCTCCATTTTTGTGTTTTGGCGTGTTCGAGAGCGTCTATTAGTTTTGTTACAGCTCTTATATTTATATGTGGTATTTTTTGAACTCTTTTTATGTTTAGCAAGCTTCTCTCCATTGCTCGTTGGCATGTAGTTATTTTTGATTTAATTTTTGCAGTGAACAGCCAGGTTTGACTTGCATAAGTCAGTGAAGGTAAAATACATATATCCATAACTTTTTTCTTGATTTTCATATTCATATTACTTTTCAGGATTTCCTTTAGGCTCCAGTATTTATTCCAAGCTATTTTTACTCGTCGGTCTACTTCCTCTTCCTTTTTTAATTATTTGGGTACAATCTTATGCAGATCAACCTAGCTCCGTAAAACGTACAAAGTAACTTTGAATGTACTTGTACCGTGTTCCTGTCAAACGCGCTGCGCTGCATTATTGTTAGCGTCTGAATACATTATTGAATAACGTGCGAAAAGAACTAAAATGGGTCCAACGGAGGAGAACTTCGGTTGATATTGAACTGCCGAACGAGATGCAGTAGCTGTTTAACAGATATGATAAGAAAGTTTTAGCATTCTGCATTTGAATAAATCTGTACTGAAAGCCTTGATTGACCTTAAATGCAATGTAATATCTCAGCAGTTAGAAGACGTAATCGATTCTCTAAATATCATCAAAACCACGGCCAGTATGTCAATAAGACGCCAATTTCTTAACTGAACAAGAGTTTGACCATAATTATATAATTCATGGTTGTAAAATTTTAATGAATTAAACGTCAAATATCTTGTGATCACTTAAGAAATGAATTTCGCAGCGCAGAGTGCCAATATTAAGCGGAGGGTTGAAGTATCTCCATAAACTATACACTGTATATTGTTCAAAAATAAAATTTGCTGATGGTTGATTGTCATGTCACAGTAAAGCTACAGGGAAAAAATTTACCAAGTCAAATTCGGACAATAAAATTTCGACGAAAAGATAGGACTCCTAAAAATACCTTAGCATTTGCTGTTACGCAACCTTTTATACGTAAAATTTGATTCTATTCCTTTTTTTAATAAAGTTCGTGTGAATTTTGTTAAATAAAAAGCAAGTATTCGAATTATCCGGATATCCGGATAGTAAAATTATAAATATTCGAAATATCCGGATACAAAAAATGGACGGATAATGCAAGCCCTACTTAGAATAGTCTGAATCCTACATAAGCGAATTTTAAGAATTGAAATTTAAAAATATTTGGACTTTTTATCTTCGATTCCGATAGAAGGTTTTCTCTATCAACGATTTCGGATCCTGTAGAAGCATACAATATATGATATTCTGAATCATAATTAGGAACCAGCAAGGAAAAAGCCAAACTTCGACCTTCAACTTCTTAAACAACACCACTACGTTAGTACGTACCGTACTAGTGGTTAGGAAGAGTAGGAAGCTGTTATATTTAACTATTTCATAAAATTATGCATCGAATGGTTTGCTCGCAACTATATTTTCCCCAAGTAAATAGCCCGAATAAAAGTAACCATTTTAAGAAGGTGGTAAAACAAGAGGTGAAAAAAAAAGTACTTCAAATTAAATTTATCTTAAACAATACTAACTTCAATAAACGTAACGTATCAGAATTTCACATTTTTTGTTGTTATTTACTAAAAAATCGAATAAAAAATTAAAAATACGATAAATCCTAATTCCGGAACCAGTTCCGGAATTCCGGAATTAGAATCCAATATCGAAAATCAGTTCCGGAATTGGAAACCATCCGATATTGCAAGCCCTAGTGAGTGGGAGGCAGTATATTAGGGCCTCTTTAATTTATAGGAATGCAAACTTCCAAATTGTAATTGTATTTATCTTGTATAGCATGTTGCTCAGAAAACAGAAACAGGTACTCTTCTTAATCAAAAATGAAAAACGTCTAGTAGGTACTTTTTTGTATGATATAAGAGGCAAACAAACAGAGACGAATCCCTGATGGTAAGCGATTACTGTTGCCCATAGACACCCGCAACAACAGAGGGGTTGTAAGTGCGCTGCAGGCCTTTAAAATGGGAGTACGTAATACGCTCTTTTCTTGAAGGTCGTATCGGTCCTACCTCGTTTACTTTTCGATTTAGGCCACAAAATGGCAGAACATACAACGCCCAAGGAGGCGTACGCGTGTGCACTGTAAGTTTGTACTGTACCCTACCTACATTACTATGTATCTTTTATAATAAATCGTATGACATAATAAAAGAACTCACTCAATAGGTAGCCGTAGGTACCATCATGCTCCGCGATTGTTGCGCCATTTAGGGTCCTAGCTAAATTTATTGTTCAATACTTACGCTATAGAATTTCCAATTTAGCAAGAACCCAAAATGGCCAATCCCGTGTGGTGGCTGTACTATAGGCTCTTTGTTACCAGTCTTCGCCACACAAGTTTTGAGAAATCAGCGATAACAGTTACCTACGTTACGACATCACTTCTAATATTGACTGAATCGCATTACTGTTTAGCTGAGAGCTAAAGGACGGATCTGTACGGCAAGGTTTATAACTTTCTACTGATGACTGATGAAATACGACGGAAGTATGAATTTATGACCCATTTCGTATGAAAGTCGCTACTCTCGTACTATTACTATTGTCACTGTGACAAAAGGTACGAAATGGGTCATAAATTAAAACTTTCGACTGTACCTACTGTGAGGTGAGGCAATTTGCGATTTCAAGAAGTTAATGCTTTGAGTTCACTTATTTAATGGCATTATATATTTATTTGGCATTAAGTACATATTTATTTAGCAGTAGCGCTAGTGTGCATGTTGATGGGCTCTTGAAAGTTTTTGACCTCCGGTTTCAAACACCTCAATAGATTAATTTTACGGTACCTAATTCAAAAGCACCACTAGGTCTCTAATTCTGATAAAATTTACCAGCTATTTGAATTGTTTGTATAAGTACTTATTAACTACCACCAAAAAGGAGGAGCTTTCATTTCGTCACGCACCCACGCGCATTAGGTTCATTTTGGTGACCCAGATTATAACGCAAATGGTTAAAAATTAAGTTATCCTGAATGAAAATTTAATCAGACTTGACCTTGACTTGAGTAGGTCATTACGCAACGCAACAAGTGATGTAATTATAACCTTCAACTGACGCGAAATACACGTGGATTTTGCACACTGGGCTAAAACGACTAAAAAGCGGACATAAAAAGTTTTTAGCGAAAAACCTATTTTAAAAAATGTCATTCGACAGGAAATGGCTCGACAAACAATAATTGTAATATAATATTTTTCATAATAATGCATACATATTGCACATGCATACTTTTGCACACTGGGCTAAAACGACTAAAAAGCGGACATAAAAAGTTTTTAGCGAAAAACCTATTTTAAAAAATGTCATTCGACAGGAAATGGCTCGACAAACAATAATTGTAATATAATATTTTTCATAATAATGCATACATATTTAAAGCAGAAAAAAAAGTCTGTATAAAATCTTATTTGTACATTTTTAGATATGTTATTTTTTTTGAAATATGAATTTGCCGTAATATTGCTTTGCTGGTATTTTTTTTATTAGGTACATATTTTGATATTTAATGAAAAAATGTAACAAAATATTTTGATACCTATGTAGGTATAAATATAATATTTGAAATCGATAGGTACTACTTAAATTTTTTCAAATAAATTATTACTATAGATGGTCAAGCAAATCTTGTCAGTAGAAAAAAAGCGCGAAATTCAAATTTTCTATGAGACGATATCCCGTCGCTCCTGCATTTTTCACATTTGCCGCCTTTTTCTACTGACAAGATCTGCTTGACCAACTATAAAACGTAGAATTTGTAATTTGTTTTTATTATTATAGCGTTAAAATATCAAACATCAACGTAATTTTGCAAAAAAAGACTTTAGATAAAATACGAATATTGACGAACTTTTGACTGGATTAAGAAAACAAATAGGCACCTACAGAAGTAGGCCTTATCATTTTGTACTCTAAACATGTAGCGCAAAAATAAGTCCTGAAGTTTAGAAGACGGAACAACTAAAAATAAAACTATTTTCTCAAAATAAGATACACCTATTTTTAGCTTCCATACAAATATCATACTTTTTTCTGCTTTAAATATGCATTGTTTTGAAAAATATTACATACCACAATTATTGTTTGGCAAGCCATTTCCTGATGAATGGCAATTGTTTAAATAGCTTTTTCGCAAAAAAACTTCGAATGTCCGCTTTTTGGTCGTTTCAACCCATAGTGTAGCGGTCTCACTATTTGGAGAGAGATATAAAATTAATATATAGGAATCTGACGGCCTACCGCGAAAGAGCCTACAATGAACCTTGAAAATCGACAGTTCATCAATATTTATTATACAGGGTGATCAATCCAAATGGGTCAGTATGGAGAAGTCGGAAACTATGAGAGATAGCGAAATCTGTTCTTAGGAACCATGGCTTCGATTTTCGATTTAATAATAATGGCATTCAATTTTTTTTTAAATCTATCATACATAACCGGGATTCGAACCTGGTCAATATTCTTGTTGTTTGTTTGTATGGCAACTTTTAAACGATGCGTGATAGGTGGGGGGTGCTCGACCAAATATCATAGAGGGCCCCGAGACAAAACAAACTACATTAAAAAAAATTCAAAATGGCCGATTTTTTTTTAATTTTTTCAAGTTGGTCCGAGCGCGCTGAGATTTGGCATGTGGCGAGCCTGGGGGCCCAAGATTACCATGTCAAAAAATTTTTTTTGAAAAATCCAAAATGGCGGCGGACACGGGCAAAGTCAAATTTCCAAGTAGGTTAAGCGAGCCCGAAGGGCGAGCTACAGGCCGGGAGGCCGAAGGCCGACTCCGGCGGAGGGCCGAAGGCCCGGAGCCTCCACCCCGACTCCCAAAACGCGAGGCCGAGGCCGAGTAAACGAAGGCCGAGCTCCGCGTAGGGCCGAAGGCCCGAAGCGTCACACGAAAGGGGGAAGTTGGAGCTTAAGCACGACCCAACACTTTTCCTATTGGGAGTCGCGTTTTGGGAGTCGGGGTGGAGGCTCCGGGCCTTCGGCCCTCCGCCGGGGTCGTTCTACGGCCTCCCGGCCTGAAACTCGCCCTTCGGGCTCGCTTAACCTACTTGAAAATTTGACTTTGCCCGTGTCCGCCGCCATTTTGGATTTGTTTAATGTAGTTTGTTTTGTCTTGGGGCCCTCTATGATATTTGGTCGAGCACCCCCCACCTATCACGCATCGTTTAAAAGTTGCCATACAAACAAACAACAAGAATATTGACCAGGTTCGAATCCCGGTTATGTATGATAGATTAAAAAAAAAAATGAATGCCATTATTATTAAATCTAAAATCGAAGCCATGGTTCCTAAGAACAGATTTCGCTATCTCTTATAGTTTCTGACTTCTCCATACTGACCCATTTGGATTGATCACCCTGTATATGCCTTTATCACTCGAATAGAGTAATAAAGAAATTCCAATTTTCGATGTTCCATGTTATGTAGGACCTCTGAGGGCCTACCGTGATGAACAAAAATCAAAATTTGTTATCTGGCCCCTGGTTCTCATCTCTAATCGCTCTTACATATTCGAGTGAATAATGAAAATTATTAAATAATTATTTTATTTTTTCACGGTAGGCCCTATGGTTCAAGGGACATTTAATTGTGGCATAAGTCGTATTTAAATTGTGGCCTATACTTGTGTATCGATGGAACGTTTGTAATTATTCACACAGAATTATTGACACACTGGTTTATTGAATTTCTCTGATTGTGCCTAGTCACGCTCTATGGGTTCTTTCATGGTAGGTACTAAAGCTACGTGTCATGTGCTACACCATTTAAATTTTATCAAGGACGATGATGACACGGTGGGCAAAAACTAGTATAGGTATAATGTTGAAGATTTTATAAAAATCATCGTGAGGTTTGTAGTTATCTTGTAGGTACATATTAGGTACTTGATGGTAGGTAGGTACCTCCTTTAACATCAGCAATAGTTTGGGCGCTGCGCAGTTGAAGGATGAGTAAGTTTATTAAAGCGCGCGGTTGTTTTGCGATGATAGGTATAAATGCAGCGTCAAAAACATTGCATTTGCCGCAAACCCATTTTATATCAGATAATCTAATGACATTACATTGTTTTACACGGTAAACGCAGCGGCAAGCGCATTCTTGCACGGCTTTTTGTACTGTATAAAGGTACGGATTCCGTACCTACGTAATGGAGGGTTCCGTACTACGGAACCCTCCATTATGCGTGGCCCGATACGCACTTGGCCGGTCTTTTTTTGCTTCCACCTATATGTGTTTAGTTAGACACACGTGTAAAAAAAAATTTTGGGCACAAACGTGATTTGTTAAAACTTGATCCAAGTTAAATATGCGTACCTCTACCTTATATATACACTGGTTTTTGATTTACTTAATAAACCAACTTTTTAACCGGAACTTTAAAGTCAAGTCTGTCATAAACAGTATCGAGAAAATGCACAGGGAATCGTCAATCTCATCGACGATTATATTAGGTATATATATACTTATAAGGCTTTTTTTTTTCTTTGAAAACGGTGGGAGAAATGCTTTTTACTATCCACAGGACTCAATGTAAAGCCTAATTTGATCATTTTATTGGAGTAGTTTTTCACCATAGCTGGGAACGGTCAAGATTCTACTTATTGAACCACTCGCTACTTTCGTTCTTCAATTTTGGCAAACGAGCCGACGGATTGCCTGATGGAAAGCGACTACCGCCGTCCATGGACTATTAACTAGAATTAAATAATGTGTTGCTCTTGGCTGTAAACCCAGAAAACTATAATAAATTAAATTAAATTAATACGCTTTTAAAGTATCAACAGGAAACTCACGTTAACTTTAATGTACTTATGTACTCCATATTTAGGGTCCGTCAGGCAGGCCGGCGGTTCCAGCCGTAGCTTCTGGGCCCAAGGGTCCGCAAAGGGGTTCTTGACATATCTCACAGCGAAATATCCCAATGTGAGGATACTGTAGTAAACGGTAAGTAGGTTAAACACTACGAAACGCGTGATCGTGTCTAGAACACTCATGTTGGCGCGGGCACGTGCGCTAATCGCGACGCCGGCTCTCAGACTGACTAGTGACTAGTGACTACTATGTCTATAGTCTAATCTGTGTATTCATAAAAACCCTTTGTAGTTATGTACAATCAGCAGCGGGAGTTGCTAAGTGGGCCAGGTGTTCAAAATGATCTTGACGCGACTTTATTGTTAAGAGGCTAAGAGCGTGTCAAGGTAATTTTGAATACCTCGCTCGCTTAGCAACTTCTGCTGCTGACTGTACTTAGTACTATGTACACGTCCACTACTTGCAGCGTCTAGGAGCCCGATTCTGACATGACTTGAATTTCCCGAGAATAGAGAAATCTATCGATAACGTATTGATGAGAAAGTAGGTACTACCGACTCGGTACTCGACTCGGAAATCACTCATTTCACTCTCGAACTACGGGTGAAATGTAACACTTCATTCTTGGTAAGACCTTTGATAATCACATATACGGTATATGTATATCTCTACTCCTTCGGTGTCGTCGTGTTTAGGTATATGATATACCTAAACACGACGACACCGAAGGAGGAGAGATGTTAAATTGGGGTCAGAGTTTACCTTATAGGGGTCTCTATCAATACTTAATACTCAATAAAAAACTAGTTAACTCCATCATATTTAATTCATCTCTTTCAAACATTCACAATTACAATGGCCAAAACGTAAGTCTTAAAAACAAATAAATATCTAACAACAATGAACAATGAAGGGATCTCAAAGCACACTTTAGATGCAGATAACTATTCACATGTCAATCGGACGACTCTACTAGATACTAGTAAAAAGACGGCCCTTAAGAGGGCTAAAGCAAAATGTCAAGTAGTTTTTATATTGAATTCTTACACGTTTTAATCAAGAGCCTTGCCATGAAAAATATTACACGAAAAATAGACTATTTGCAAGATTTCCAAGAGCAGACTCAGGCAAAAAAAATCTTTAAAAGTTAAAGTTGCAGAGGATGGAATTAGACCATTTTCCTCAAGAAGTGTTTCCTTCGCCTGGCTTTAACCTGCGACTTCCGGTTTGAAAGTCACATAACTATACTTAGCACCTTACGACCTCAAGTGACAAGAGTGTTCCGTTACGTTAACATCGGATGAACCTTTAGAATTAGTTATTACAATTCCAACCAGTACGTATGGAGGTCCAAGGGGGAGGCCTATGTTCAGCAGTGGACGTCTTATGGCTGAGATGATGATGATGATGATTACAATTCACTAATCTATTCCGTTTATTTAAATAACGTTAAGCAAGCACGTCTTAGAATCAAAATCGATAAGTGGAATTACTGAGGTTTTTACATGCATTCTTTAATTAGGTATGTCAAACACATTAGATTCGCTATTCAAAGCGTGATTAACGAAAATTGTAATTCTAAAATCTCTCTGTTGTATAATTATTAATTAGTGTTGCGATTCAATACCCATATCAATAATGTTTTTAAACAGCACGTCGACTTCGAGCCTGGGGTCTGGCCTGGGGCCGTGGGGCTCTCGGGAGTCCCCCGAGCCACTCCACGCGTCACATTCGCTCGGGGCTCGCATGTCGTACCTCACGGCCGACGTGGACGGTATATGTATACTACAAGGCTTCTTCAAAACCTCTTCTTGCAGCCTTTGCATCGTCTCCTTTTCTATTTGTTCCAGACGATCCAAGGCGGTGCTAGCATCCCCTTCAGGGCGTGCTTCGAAGTCTATCTCGATGTCGATGCTAAGACATAAAAAATAAGTAGATATATCTTGACAGAGGTCATTAGATCCCAATAATCACACCATGGTATTCTGCCCTACTAAGCCAAATACCGCTATCTCAAAAGAAAATTCATTGCCAACTTTAGTTTCTATAGCTGATAATAATTCCATTTTCATAATCATTTGTTACTGAGATAGCGCTATTAGGAGAGTAGTAGTATAGTATTGTGGTACAGTCGAAAGTTTTAATTTATGACCCATTTTGTATCTTGTCACAGTGACAATAGTATGAGGTATCTAGACTTTCATATTGACTGTCACTGTGACAAGGTACGAAATGGGTCATAAATTAATACTTTCTACCGTACCTACCTATTAATAAATTCATTGTTTTTAATGGAAGCAAGTTACTCAAATACGCACATCCGCGTATAAACAAAGCTAAGATGAGTAAACAATAATGTTTACTCATCTTTGTTCACTCAGTCCAAAAGTTAAGTGAATAAGCAATGAGAGTTGAGAGAAACCGTTTACACAGTAAGAAAATACTACCATCGTGACATAACGTTGAGAAATCGAGTTACCCACCATCGGTGACCTTCACGATGGGCTAGACTTTCGTGTCTCATTATCGCATTAATGCCTTATCGCATTAATTGCCAACGATTGGAAACGTTGACCAGATTTGAACACAGATTATTTTTTAATTGTGATAGTTATCTGTATGTGTATACAATAAATTATATCTGGTATACGTACTCAATTAGACTTCGGTTTAAAGATCTTTATTTTTCTCATGAGAATAACAATTATTCACTTACATAAGAAAAACACAACAATCAATTACAAAATTAAATTAAATTAGTGAGCAAACTTATAAAAATGATCGTGCCGCGCTAGGAAGTAAATATGTACCTAGGTACGTAGTAGAAATACAATCTATTTAGTATTTATACCTAACAAAAGACTTCTTGTATAATTTCAGAGAAATTAAGATAAAAGCTAATATAAGAACCCGCGCAACGGCCAAACCTTCCGCCGCAAGATTCGCGCGTGAAGCGCATAAAGTAGTCCACTTATTTATTCATTGTAAGTATTACCTTCCAAGCAGTTGTTGATCCCAAATCCCGGGCGAAAAAGAAATTTTGTCGGGTGGTTTCTTATCGCTGGAAGATTGAGAACCTATTGGGCTAGGGGTGCTCACTTTTCATCATATCTAAATTATCTGACACTTGCTACTTTTTACTATATACTTGCGTTCGGGACGAATATTATAAGGCCAATTAATTTATAGTCTTGCAAAACTAACCTTCTATGCTTTCTGCAGCATAGAAGGTAGGATCCTATAGAAGTGGTATACGCGGGCCTCCGTGAGGGACAAAACATACGCAATGCGACGCTATTGGTCGAATTTATTTGTTGCCCACCATAATCCATACTCAATTTACGGTGGGGAACAAATAAAATGTGAGACTGTGACAAGGTCAAACAATAATAATAGCTCTTTCGCTGCTACTTCTACTGAAAGATACATTAAGACTATCCTGTTCGGTCACTTCCCCCTACCTTTCATGCCAGATCCAGTTAATTATATACTAGATTCATGTTCTGCAGTGTGATGTGCAATTAAATTATTTGGTTTAGGGTATATTTCATAAAAAAACTGCTATCAAGCAGCTTTCATGAAAGTTACCCTGAAGGAAGTCATAAATACTTAGGTACTTTTTAGAGATGCAACGGATAGTTGTTTGGCCGGATACCGGATACCGGATATTCGGCCTGACCATCGGCCGAATATCCGGTATCCGGCCGCCGAATATTCGGCCAGCGGAACTATAGCTACATTTCGGTTTTTCAAGTGCGCATTCTGCAGGTATGACCTGTTTCCTAGTGAACGTTCGCGTGGACTCATTTCTAGATTCGAAATGAGTGCGCGTGCAAGTCAGTGGAATGATTAAATTGTTTTAAAATAATAAACAATTACGATTATGACCGTGTCTGTTTCTTAAATCCAATTTGTTAACTCCGAAATCAAGCAATGTTACTATCCGGTATCCAGCCGGATAGTAGGTCTCTATCCGGTATCCGGCCGGATAGTAAAGTAATGGCCGGATAGGCCGGATACCGGATAGTAACCGAATATCCGGTGCATCTCTAGTACTTTTACTTTGTTACACTATTCTCATGTAAGTGACTTGTATGTCTTTTATGAGAAAAAACCGGGCAAGTGCGAGTCGGACTCGCGCACGAAGGGTTCCGTACCATTATGCAAAAAAAAAACAAAAAAAAAAGCAAAAAAAAAAACGGTCACCCATCCAAATACTGACCACTCCCGACGTTGCTTAACTTTTAGTGGAGTAAACGAAGCAAGATGTTGTATGGAGACCCATGCATTAATTCCTCAGTCGATGAAATTTTGCTTGGTTATTGTATAGTATGAGCCGAAACTAACATATGAAATATTATCCAAAAAAAAAAACACTCCTAAGTTAGGTTTTTATACGTAAAATTACAAATCTGTTTATATATTGAACCGAGTAATTCCTCCGTCCAAAATTATTTTACCAAATAAGTTATTTGTATCAGTATGTGATACTAGAAAAAAATCTAAAACTTTTGTCAAACATGAGAATATTTTTTTTATGATAATTCCTTTTTTGACGCTCATTTTCATCGGAAAATTGCTCTGCCATTTTTTCCTTCTTATATGATCTTAGAATATAATTTGGCGTAGTGGGTAAGAAAATCCAAAAAAAAATGCATACCCAAGTTTATGTATTTTAGAACTATTAAAAACTGAGAATGGAAAATTTCTCAGCCTGATTTATTTTTAAATATATACTAAGTAGTCACGTATATACTTAAATCCAAAATATCCATAAGAAATATCATCCCTTGTACACCCCGCTCCCTATATACTGCTCCCGATATGTTTAGTTTTTAATACGCTCGTTTTTTTTTTGGATGTTTTTATAGTTGAATGGAAAGAAAACTGTGAACTTAATTCAATAAATAAAATGGATAGAGAAATTTTCCACAGCGAGTAAAAAGGCAATTTCTGAAAAAAGTATAGTTACATGGGGCTGTCCATAAATTACGTCATCGATTTTTGACGATTTTGGACCCCCCCCCCCCCCTATAATCATCCAAAAATCATGCTTCAAATGACCCCATTTCCTCCTACTTCATGCTACCGTCATCCGATGTCCAGACCCCCCCCCCCCTAATTTGAAATGACGTAATTTATGAATAGCCCCCATGGTAACTTTTTTAGATTTTCAATTTGTAGGTATAAATCGGCAATAAAATGGCATTCCAGTGAAAAAATTAGACTGAGCAATTTTCCGGTCCAAGACACGCCAAAAAATTATATTTTGTTAATATTGGTATTTCTACGGGGATTTTTTTTTTGATATTTCATAATTATATTGTTGCAATACGTTACATGAATATGTCCGGAGAAGAAAGTTTAAACGGAGCATTTTTCCGTAAAAAGATATTAACGATTTAAGACTTTAGGTATTTACTTAAATCCTATTATTATTATTCTTTGGAAATTTATACAATACTTTTTATTTATTGATACTTTATCATACTGTAAAGTTTTTTCTGGCTGAGGAATTACTGCGGGGTCCACTACCTTTATTTACTACACTATTTGGTCAAAAATCACGTTTGTTGTATGGGAGCCCCATTTAAATCTTTATTTTATTCTGTTTTTAGTATTTGTTGTTATAGCGGCAACAGAAATACATCATCTGTGAAAATTTCAACTGTCTAGCTATCACGGTTCGTGAGATACAGCCTGGTGACAGACGGACGGACGGACGGACGGACGGACGGACGGACGGACGGACGGACGGACGGACGGACGGACGGACGGACGGACAGCGAAGTCTTAGTAATAGGGTCCCGTTTTACCCTTTGGGTACGGAACCCTAAAAAATATCGTAAAACCTAAATAAAAGAAACTAACCCCGTAAGTTTCCTGAACTGAGCCCAATCCTCCACGCAAGGTGCGCGGGGTATTTCCTTCGCGACAGCGCGCATCGCGTTTTCGACAATTTGGACACTCTCGCTCACCAACAGCTTTTCTTCTTCTTCTTCTGAAACTTTCAATCATTAGGTATAAAGTCATTGCAGTAGGACCATGCTAAGCCTGCACCGACTTAGACGCAACCAATTATGGAAAGCCATAATAAATGTCATATTAACATAAGAAAAAATGATTTGTGTTCACACTTTGTCATTGCAAGTTCGTGCAGACTTAGCTTGGTCCGACTCTAGCCACTCCTCAATCTTCAGCTGCTAAAATAAGTAGGTATATACACGATGGCTAAACCCGTTGCCAAGGGAAGTTTTGGGATTATATTGAGCAACTTTTACTTTATTGGTACCAACCCCAAAATCGCGAAATAAAAATTACCCTCCCATAGAAAATGGACCAGCCAAAATGTAAACACCCAAATTTTTTTTTGCTATTTCGGGGTTGGTCCCATAGTAAAAGTTGCTCAGTATAATCCCAAAACCTCCCTGGCACCGGGAATGCAATTATTTTTAGCCATCCTGTATAATAGTACAGCGGGGCAAGGGCCTTATACACTGTTTGATGTGACTGGACAGTATCGTACCGACGAGTGGTATCGTTGTGTTCGGTAGAGTTTACTGAGTACGAAATAAGAACTCGTCACTTCCTAAGACTGTGGAGGGGTTAACTGTGACGTCACAAAGATGGCGGTCCCGGGTTTCAAAGTTTAGATTGTTACTCGGCAAGTTATTATCAGATTTTTTAAAATGAGGTGTCATATGAAAGCTGATGAAATGTAGAATAAAACATCCTATATAACTAAAAGTGTAATTCAATTAATTATTTTATTATTTACAAAAATCCGAAAATTTAATATCTGTCTTTTTTTTCTCATTCAAAAAACACAATGAAAATGGCCACTTAGATAAAAAATATGTTATATAAATAATTTAGGTAGATGATTAAGCTACACGTTACTTCTTGAATTATGTGAATCCGATAAAAAATAAGTAAACTACGATGATTATACCGCGGGCGCGGCGCAGCGAACCGCGCGCGCTCGGTTACTTGGAGGTGCGGGCGCGACTGAGAATGCTGTACTGTATATCAAAATTTTTATTTTTAAACGAGTGATATATCAAATGAAAGATATTTAAATAACCAATAAAACGTGGTTATAAACTGGTGCTTGTCATCTAATAATAAGTATATAGAAATAAGCAAACAATAAAAATCCAAAAAGTAGTCACTTCAGTGTCGATTGGACTCATTGTATTATATGATTTATATGCCAAGCATGAAAAGGTAATCTAATAAATGTGACTAAAAACAGTTTACGGCGTTTTGACGTAAAAAGTTACTTGATTTATCATCACAAGATATATTTGAGTACATTATTGTCAAGGCTCGAAGTCGAAAGTAGCCTCCCACCTGAGATTAGAGATTAAACAATTAGTCCTAGAAGGGGGTTTCCACAAGGGGGGTGTCTGTCCCCCCTGATGTGGTGCCTACTGCTAGACTCAATGGTGAAAGAGTTCAACAGGGGGGGGGGGGGGGGTATGTACATGCAGGGTTACACTGACGACGGAGTGTTTGTAGTGAGAGGGACGGTTTTTAGGATCGTAAGAGAGAAACCCGAGAAAAGAGATGAAACCCATAAAGATGCAAGGTATAGAACTAGAAATGGTGAATGAGCTGAAATATCTGGAAGTTACTCTAGACAGTACGCTCAGATCAGATACAAAACTCACATCAAGGAGCAGACGGCAAAAACCATAAGAACACTATGTCAATGCAAAAGGGCACTATGTCAATGCTCAGAATCTGACCTGAGGGACGCGACGGTCAGGGCTGTCAGCACCGCTGCTTTCTGGGCATCCACTGTTTAGAGTTTTAGAGGAACCTTGACGCGAGAGAAGTAGAAATCCGCTGGATCTACAAGGCGGTGATATGTACTACCCAGGGTGCTATATGGGTATATGAGAACGACCCCGACACATGCAATTGGAGGTGATGCTAAGTTTGAAGCTTGGAATGGGGTGGAGAAGAGCTACTGAACAGTGATATAGAATGAAAGCATGTAAGGAATGGAAAAGAAGCTACGAGGACAAGAGACACGCGCTGATACAAAGAGAGGCACTATCAAAATTTGATATGTTGATGGCCAATACCGATGGCTAATAAAAAGGCAGGAGATATTTGATAAGAAATACAGGGTACAATATAGGAGAGAGAGACAACTGGAAGGTGGAAGCCAGACACCCGACGACCATCTGCTTTACGAATGGCTCAAGAAGAAGCTCAACGAAACTAGCAGAGTGATGCCTAAACTGGGAGAGCAAGTATCAATATCAGTGTGCAGATATGCGCGTTCCAAGCAGAGGTATGCCCGCTGTGCACGTATAGTTAAAGAGAGTGTGCAGGAAGAAGGCGCTATTGTAATATATACAGATAGCCAGGCAGCACTAAAGTCACTAAAGAAAATATCGGACACCTCCTCTCTCGTAAGAGAATGACGAGAGAAGCTTAACTCGATAGGCAAATAAAGAAGTGTCACGGTGGCATGGGAACCTAGGAAACTAGGGAGTGACGGAAAATGAGACGGCGCACGAACTGGCGAGGATTTTTTTTTATTTATCTATCATGAAGTACACAACAATTTTGTCACAAATTATATTCCTCGCCAAACTGCGATTGCAGTTTGTTGGCGAGGATGGAGGCGGAGACGGAATATATGGGTCTGGAACAGGCTGGGCTATGTCAGCGGATGTTACGAAAGGAGTCATAGAAAAGGTAAATGGATGGAGATGGAAGTACAGTCGAAGATGATGACTAAAGGTATAGATCACAGGAGAACCAGGTATCTTTTGAAACTAGGTAAGAGCAGTCTGAGACTACTAACGGGTATCATTACTGGTCATAACACCCTCAACAGACCACTTAAGAAAATAGAAATTAGTAGAGACACCTCCTGTCCACACTGTGGTAAGGAGGAGACTAGCTTACACGTACTATACCTTACCAGCAGAATATACTATGTATGCGGCACCGCGATGTAATACATTCGGTAGAGACACACTGAAAGAAAGCGAACTAAAGGACGTCGAACTTAAAGATGTCATCTGTTCTGCAGGAAGACAAAAAGATTTGAGGAGAATGGTGTGGAAATGCCGCCGGGACAGTAACCTGCAGCTCCAACCTCAGGGAATTGGGCTGAATGGACGCTACACGTGATCAGCTGCTTCCGGCCGGGCGTCCGTACACTACATCTACAACATTTCATTTTTTCATTCCTAAAATCTATAGCAACATACTTACCCTTAAATATTAGGAAAAGCACCAGCAAAAATGTATTTAAGTCTAAATAAAAAAAAACTCATGTTGAAACAATATGAAGCTAGGATAGTTAACTTAAGTTAAAGAATGTCATGTTATATTGAACTTATATTTGTAACTTATACTAGTATCTAAAAAAATAGTTTAAATATCTAAGTAAGTAAAATAGCCTAACACAGTATGTAAAGAGAGGAGCCTATTTCTGCCAACAAACTGTTATACAGTTTGGCGGAGGTAGTACCTATTATGTAAATGCTGTTTCCGTGAATAAATGGTTTATTTATTTTATTTTATTTTTCTGAGTTATTGAGATATCGCTTGCCAGGATACTTATGCTTAATAACATGAATTTGGTTCATAATGATAATCATTTTCGATAACTCTCACTAATAATCGTTATTATTTAAATATAAAAGTGAAGTGAATACTTCTATGGATTTTTATTTTATGTTTATTTCTATATAAGTACATACTTATGTATAAGATGACAAGCTCCAGTTTATAACCACGTTTTATTGGTTATTTAAATATCTTTCATTTGATGTAGCATTTGTTTAAAAGTATGAATTTGTTTTTGATATACAGTACAGCATTCTCAGTCGCACCCGCGCCTCCAAGTAACCGAGCGCGCGCGGTTCGCTGCGCCGCGCCCGCGGTATAATCATCGTAGTTTACTTGTTTATTATCGGAATCACAAAATTCAAGAAGTAACGTGTAGCTTAATCACCTACCTAAATTATTTATATGACATATTTTTTATCTAAGTGGCTTTTTTATTGTGTTTTTTGGGTGAGAAAAAAAAGACAAATGTAAAGTTTTCGTATTTTTGCAAATAAAAAAAATTATAATTTAAATACACTATTAGTCATATAGCATGTTTTATTCTACATTTCATCAGCTTTCACAGGACACCTCATTTTTCAAAATCTGATAATAACTCGCCGAGTAACAATCTAAACTTTGAAACCCGGGACCGCCATTTTTGTGACGTCACAGTTAACCCCTCCACAGTCTTAGAAAGTGACGAGTTCTTATTTCGTACTCAGTAAACTCTACCGAACACAACGATACCACTCGTCGGTACGATACTGTCCAGTCACATCAAACAGTGTATAAGGCCCTTGCGCCGCTGTATATAACCTACGACGCAAAATTCGCAGAAACACCAGTGCCCTATCCCACAAAACTTTACAAGTGTACAATTCGACAAAATTGTTAAATTGTAAATAAAAAAATGTACCACAATAATTACAAATATGTATTCGTTACAAGTCTGCAGCATACAAAATATGTCATTTTTGTGAAAGCGTATCACAAAGAATAAAGGCATGTCACGACAGCTACATAATTGTAGAATTGTTGATTTGTAAATATACAAGCGAATAATTGTAATGTTACAACTACAAATATGTAACAATTTATTTTGCTTCTTTAATGTTGAAGGTAGTTTCAGATTGGAAATACTTAAGGGACACTATGTGGCAAAATTGGAAAAGGCGTACGATGGTAAGCTCAATTTGAGTATATGCATTTTTTTATCCAGTAGGTACCTATGAGTATTTCGTAAATTAAATTAAAGCTAAGTAAAATTGGGGTTATATATGTATAACACTTTAAACTCTCGCGTTTTGTACACATATTTTATTACACAAACGGGTCTACCGCGATATACCTAATTTCATTGTTTTTACCTTTAATTCCAACGTTTCAGCTGAGTTGCACCAGCTGTGGTCAACGGAAAGACATATATCATGTCTGTGAAATTATATCGCGGTAGACCCGTTTGTGTAATTAAATATATATAAATATATGTATTGTATATGAAATTCATGACACCTAGGATCACTAACACTGCTACTTGAACTAAATATTACGTGGCACTGGCAGGTAGGTATATATACAAAGGGTTGGAATCGCTAAATATGATACAATATACTGCAATCACTAGTATTCGTACAGTAGCAATTGTAGCAAGAGGATGCGACACACGTTTAGAGAATTGTTCAATTGTAGGTACAATTCTACATATATGTATAATTATTACTACAATTTAATGTAGCACAAAACAATTGTCATCTACAAATTTGTACATTTTCCGGAAAAGATATGTAGCGTATGTAAAGTTTTGTGATACAATAAATTGTAGACTTGTCGATACAATTTACATATTTGTAAGAATTTTCCACTACAAATTTGTTACTTGTATATTTTGTGGTACGCACATTTGTATTATTACAAACTTGTAACTTGACACTTGTAAAATTGTAATTGTAAGTTTTGTGGGATGATCATAGAAAAATATTTTAGATTTTTGATCGTTTGTTCCGCGATAACTTTATTATAGGTCTCTTTCATATTGATTGTCAATTTGTCACTGTGACAAGGTACAAAATTGATCGGAATTAAATTAAATCCTTTGACTGTATTAGTCTATACTTATAACATAAGTTTATAACGAAGATGTCCATGTGTCCTACAACAGTCTTTTGCTCATAATAAACAGGTGTCAACCAGTTCAACGATACACACACAAAATAGGTATCTTTAAGTCATATAGGGACTGAGGAAGCTGGAAAACAACACAAAAGGTTAGAATATTTACATTATCTTCTACATAAGGTCCTTCATCGTAGATAGAGTCTGTTAGAAAAGAGAAGAGTCGTGGAATGTATTGATTGGGCCCCATCAGGGGCGTATTTACCCTAGGGCTATCCGGGCCATGGCCCGGGGCGCCAACCTTCAGGGGCGGTATATGCCAACCCCCAGGGGCGGCATGCCGTGTCGCGATGATGCGCGATACGGACCAATAATACAGGTAACTGTCATTCGCTTTTTACATCCTGGTAACACTGAGCTGAGATAAGCAATAGTTGAATATCGAGTCGTAACGGCGGCGCGAGAAGAATAAGTGAGGAAAAGAAAAGGTAACACTTATAGGAGAGGCAAGGAGACCTGATGGAAACAGGTGCAGACTGCTTATGGTATAAGCAGTGTACAGAGCTACTCTTGGTGAGTTCCCCCTTTAATACTCATTATCGATGGTGTGACGGTAATGTTGAGATAGCAAGCTTTCATAAGACTTATGTACAGTTTAGTTCCTGGCCTAAAGTATCTGGCCAGAGGCATCATGTATAGGGCTGTCAGGCAGCTGGCGTCAAGCTTAGCGTAAGGCCCGAAGCCAAGACTGAGAGTAATGAGAGGGCAACCTATAGAGGAGCATGGTGTGTATATGGAGGAAGAGGCGAGCTATTTGGGGATGGTTGGAGGCCCGTCAGGGAACAAGAGGTTCCCGCCACCATGCTCATACTATGTATGGGTCTTGCCAGGCCGAGGCAGAGTGTCAGGCAAGACCAAGAGAGGTTACCTGAGGAGGACTGAGAGAGTACATGTCCTCCGTCACCAGAGTGTGTATCTGGTTATCAGTAAGAGAGAGAGAGAAATGATGCAATGGTTATAGTAGAGACTCTAGTAAGATAATAAATAATTGGTAAACTTGCTTTCTCGGGTTACTATCATACTATAATTATTGTGTGTTCTTATGTCGCTATAAATATGTATATGAATAATACATTTGATATTAAATCTATTAGCTCCGCGACAGAATTTGGTGGAGGTGCTAAAGAATTGAAATCCATCACAAGCAGATGAAAGAAAAAGAGCTGAGGTCTGTGCGGGGTGGAGGAGTTGTGGAGTGTATGGGGCCCAATGCATTCCGCAGCTCTTCTATTTCTGAACAAGCTCTAATGATTAATTATTTATTGACAAGCCGAAATGTATATAGTTACATTTTTTTTTCGGTTGGGTAGTCTCTCTGTAGAGTATTGTGAGAGCATGAGATTGGTAGCCATTGCATATGGAATTAGAATCCAGAATTTTGTTGCATGAACAGTGCAACTACTGAAGCCGAATATTAGCATGGTTATTATATTATGGCGTTAAAAGTAATTTATTGTTTATACCTGAAATAAACATTCAACGTATATTTATTTATTTCGCATTTAATTTTATTCCGGTCATTATCGATTTAATTGATTTTTGTGCGTTATCGATTCATTCGATTTAAGTACTCGAAACTCTAAGATTAAGATGTTGAGCGACGACAATATAGCCATCGCTGTAGTAAGAGTGAGACAACGATATAATTTAAGTTGTTACGTTCGGGAATCGATTTTATTAGATTGTTCATTTGAACGAAGATTTTTACACTAAGTTAACATTTTTTATGAATACTGTGTTACTTAATAAAGAATTTAAACAATATTGTGGTTTTATTAACGTGTTTTTGTTTTATTATTGTTATGTTTTGCGTCTACGTTAATTATTTGATAAGTTGGTTTTGGTCCGACGAGAATTCTGTCTGTGGCCAAATACCTAGATGCCACTGTGCGTATTGAAGTGGTTGCGAAAAAGAATAAAAAGTTTGTCTTGTCTTGTCGTGTTTGGAAAATATTTAGCAAGTGCAAAGTGGCGTGTTAATTGTGTATTCGTAAGTAACTAATTTAAAAGAAAGTGAGTGCTAAAGAGGATACGACTGTTAAGGTAAAAGTTTGATAATTATATCAAGAGAAATTGAGTAGTAAGGGATGCCGTTCGAATCAATGAAATAATCAACTAAGCCTTACCGGCGTACGCCATTGTAGTTGTTTGCAAATAAACAAAGACGCCATTTGTTTTCGACTAAAATCATAATTGTTATTTCAATCATAATTTAACGTAACTTTGTTCTGTAACGGCGATTCTTAAAATACTCTTACAATTTACGATATTGCAAAATAGTATAGCGTAGTGGAAATTACAGGTAGCAAGATGGAAGAAATTCTTTCTACAGCGTTGCGCTCGCGCCTAGAAAGACTAAAAGAAACTGTAAAATTAACGGTTGATTTACTGAACAAAGTCGAAACAGGAGTAGGAGTACAACAACAACAATTAGTTGTAAATAAAATCGATCTTAAGAGTAAATTAGCTCAATTTCAAGTACAATTAGATAAATACGTGACCCACGTGCCAAACCCACAGAAAGAATTTTATCAAGAATGTGATGAACTACAAATTCTAGCAGAGGACGCTATGACGAAGATGGAAATAGTGCTCAAAATTTATTCCGAAGATAACAACACCCAAAATAAAACTAAACTACCCAAATTAGACTTGGTCAAATTCAATGGAGACATCTTGAAATGGAATTCATTTTGGGACAGATTTGTGGCCAGCGTAGATAGTAAAAATATAGCGGATGTGGAGAAGCTATCATATTTGGTAGGATCTTTAGAGGGTCCGGCACTCCAAGCAATTGAAGGCTTGGAGACGACTAACCAGAATTATGAGGTCGCAACTTTAATTCTTAAAAATAGGTTTGGGAAGAAAAATAACGTAATTGATGCTCACAATAAAGCCCTATTAAATCTGGAAAGAGCCCAATCTACTATTGAGTGCCGAAAAATATTAAACAACATAGATACTCACCTACGGGTGTTATCTGCATACGGAGAAAACACCGAAGCAAGCTATTTGCGAGGGATTATATTAGATAAGTTTCCAGAAACGGTATTGTATCAGGTTAAAATTTTAATTTCGGAAGAAGAAAGTACAGACAACATAAAAAAGGCACTAGATAAGGTAATAACTGCCATGGAAAGAATAAACATACAAACACCACAAACGCTACAAACATCAACGTCCGGATCTACATCAACAGCTGCTTCAACGTCAGGATCTACATCAACTCTACTTAAAGTTACAAGAGAAAGACCAGCAAAACGCAAGAGACTGTTTGACAGAACTAACACATTTAAGTCTAAACGGCCGAAAATCTCATGCATTTTCTGTGGCAAAACAGGACATTACAATGATGATTGTAATGAATATAAAACAATCAAAGAAAGGATAAGTACACTGCAACAAAGGTGCTTCTTATGTTTCAAGAATGGCCATAGAGCCTCTAAATGCTTCAGTAAAAGGAAGTGTCATCACTGTAATAAATTACACAACAGAGCTTTGTGCCCGCAGAAATCTAAGAAAGGTAAAATAGATATAGAACCTGTTCCTATGATAGAAACAACATCAGTTAATGTATGTAACCGTGTGTGTAATTTTTTACAGACTGCAGTAACACAAATAGCGGGCCAGCACAACAAACACCTGACATGTAGATTACTTATGGATTGTGGGAGTATGAGGTCATACATCACAAACAGATTAGCAAAAGACCTTGAAATAAAAAAGGACAATGAAGTTGATTTAATTGTCTACACATTTGGATCCAATAAACCTTATACAATTAAAAGTTCATCAGCAGAAGTAACTGTTTTAACAAAGAGACAAATTGAGAAGAAAATAAAAGTAAATATTGTACCACATATAACGGATCACGTCCCAGTCGTCAAAATTGATCATCCCAAAATAGATATTAGTGCGGATGATGAATCGATCGGTCAAAGAGTTGACTTGTTGATTGGTAACGATTTGTATTTTTCGTTCCTCAGAAAGGACCTGTTAAAAATAAAAGATGATTTATATTTGATTGATTCAGATTTTGGTTGGCTGACTGGAGGCTTCGATAGGGCTTTCAATAATAAAAATAATAAAAACGAAGATGTGCTGTCAGTCGTGACATATTGTAGTTGCCATGATTCTAATTGTCCATACTTCTCCGAGCCAGATCTTCCCCTCCGTAACATAGATGTGAAGTTCTTATGGGCGCTTGAGAGTATTGGCATCACGGACTCACCGAAGACAACAAAGGAAGAAGCAGTTCACCATTTTAACGAAAATGTCAAGTACCATGAAGGAAGATATGAAGTTAAGTGGCCATGGATACAATACCCTCCGGAATTGCCCACAAATTACGGACTCGCTCTTGGAAGGTTGAAAAGCTTATTAAAACGTTCTGATGAAGAAACTCTCGACAACTATAAAGAAATCCTAAAAGAACAGTTAGAAGCTAAGGTGATTGAGATAGTCCAGCCTTCACCTTTTCACGAAATTACACACCCAGTTCATTTCTTGCCTCATCATATTGTAAATCAAAAGGGAAAGAGAGGGCGTATAGTGTATGACGCCTCATCAAAAATTAAGAATGAAAAGAGCCTTAACGAATGTCTGTATGGTGGCCCATCTATGTTGGAAGATCTTACGGGACTAATCTTCAATTTCAGAACAGGAAAGATAGGCATAACAGCTGATGTGGAAAGAGCTTTTCTCCAAGTGGGACTTCAAACAGAAGATAGAGACGTTACCAGATTTCTTTGGGTGGAAGATCCCTCGAAGGAAGTAACAGAAGACAATATAGTACAGTATCGTTTTTGTCGTGTCCCATTTGGAATTATATCCAGTCCTTTTTTATTGACAGCGACCATCAGACATCATATTTCAAAGACAGAAAATTCCTTATTATCAAAAATAGCGGACAGATGTTATGTGGATAATTTGGTAACGTCAGCTGGTTCCAACAAGGAAGCTCTACAACTGTACAAGGATACAAACTGCGTATTCCAGGAACTAGGTATGAATATTAGAGACTGGATGTCTAATGACAAAGACTTTATTGAGCAAATTCCTTTAACTCAGAGAGAAAAACGGACAGATAAGATGAAGATTCTCGGCTTATTATGGAATATAAAGAATGACACCCTACAACTCAATATAGATCCAGAAGTTTTTATCACTGAGTCAAGAGGAATCACGAAGAAAGGAGTGCTCAAAGTATTAGCACGTTTATATGACCCCTGTGGTTTTGCATCACCTTTAATACTTCCTGGGAAGTTATTATTCCAGGAACTCTGCAAAAGAAAACTGAAATGGGAAGATACACTGCCTGATGATATGCAGACGTTATGGGAAAACATAGTTAAAAACCTAGCTGCTATAAAAGACATAGAAGTTCAAAGATATGTCGGAGATACATGCGAACAAACAGGAAAGATCATACGATATGAACTACATGGTTTTACAGATGCGTCTATGAATTCATATGCAGCGATTGTATATTTGAGACTTATAGGCGAAGACAAAACAGCAGTCACTTTCCTAATGTCTAAGACGAGGATCACACCAATAGAAGACAAAAATGATTTGAAAATCCCAAGACTTGAGTTGTTATCCTTCTTGATTGGTAGCAGGTTAATGAAATATATACATGACCATATAGATATAAAACTTTCAAGGTTGTATCTATGGTCTGACAGCCAAGTTGTCTTGGCATGGATGAAGACAAGCAGATTACTACCTCCATTTGTCGCAAGACGCGTGAATGAAATAAAACAAACCAGCCGTACCCTGGGTATAGAACTACGATATGTGGATACAAAAAATAACCCGGCAGATATAGCAACTAGACCAGAATTATGGCAAAAGAAACAAGAGTTGTGGTTTTATGGACCAAAATTCCTTACCAAAGATGAAAAACATTGGCCTAATGACACACAAACTAATAAAGAGCTTTGCTTGGTTGGGAGGGCTCTAGAGATAGTTGATGGTCCAGAGATGACTTCGAAGGGTTATGAAAGTGAAGAATTAGCCCTCACAACAGAAGAGCAAGAACTCACCGAGCAATTGAATGAGGAACCTTCAAATATTGAAAATACACCTGGAAATGATATCACTACAGACAACATTAAGAGGATTCAGAAAGAATACCTTCCGAACGAAGTCATGGGAAAAAGAACTAATCTGTCGTTAGATTTAGGAATATTCCGCGACGTAGATGGAGTATTGAGGAGCAAAGGACGTTTTGGGAGAGCAAATTTGCCATATGAAAAGAAGTATCCAATAGTGATCCCAAAACAATCCTCTTTGGCAACCCAGATTATTAAAAGGACACATGAAGAAAATTATCATGTAGGTGTACCCCACACCTTGAGTATTATAAGAGAAAAATATTGGATACCCCAGGGACGTGCTCAAGTACAGAAAGTTATTAGAAGGTGCCCACAATGCGTGAAGTATGGTGGAGGCCCTTTTCAGTTACCACCAGCACCGGAGCTACCAAGTGCAAGAGTAAATTATAGCTCACCTTTCCATTTTACCGGCTTAGACTATCTAGGACCTGTCCTAGTAGATACAGATAAAGGAAAAGAAAAAAGGTGGATATGTCTATTAACATGTTTAGCAGTACGAGCTTTGCATCTAGAATTAGTTAAAGACTTATCAGCGAAGGAGTGCTTACTAGCCATTAGGAGATTCACAGCTATTAGAGGCATACCGGACACCATAATCTCTGATAACGCACTCCAATTCAAACTGACCAGTGAAGTCCTATCGTCAGAATACTGTATGAATAAAGGTATTCAATGGAAATTTATAGCTCAGCTAGCACCTTGGCAGGGAGGCTTTTATGAACGACTAGTAGCCTTAGTTAAGCACTGCTTGAAACGCACGTTGGACAAACATCTGTTGACTGAGAACCAGATGACAACGGTCCTTAAAGAGGTGGAATCGGTGCTTAACACTAGACCGTTGACTGCAGTAGGTGCAGAGCCAGAAGAAGTACTGAAGCCAGCCGACTTCTTGACCCTTGGACAGTGCTTAGATTTAAACACAGATTTACAGACAAATCAACAACTGACAAATACAAAGGTTGACCTAGTGCAAAGTTGGAGAAGAGGTCAAATGATTCTTGAAGAATATAAAAGAATGTTCATTAACCAATATCTGCCAAGTCTTAGAGAGAGATCCTTCCACACACACAAACAAACAAGAATTAAATCTAAAAAAGTACCTGAAATAGGAGATATAGTTCAAATCAGAGATGACTCCAAGAATAGGACAAATTGGAAAGTGGGAAAAATTGTCTCACTGATTAAGGGTCAAGATGGTGTTGTAAGAGTTGCTAGAGTCAAAGTTAATGATACGGAATTCACACGATCTCTTGGCCACCTGTACCCGTTAGAAGCAGACGATGTTGAAGAAACTTGTATACCAAATAAAGAACTGCCTGAAATGGTCAATCAGGAAGAAAATAGAGTAGTAAGAATGGAAGATACTTTAGACTCCAGTAACGTTGATGAAATGCCTCAAGTGCCTGTAACGGACACAAGTAGCCCGGTTATACCTCCGGATCAGATAATTGATAACAATAATCCAGAGACCGTTCCTAGCGATGAATCATTATCATTACAAGAAAATCCACTGACTTCTGTAGAAGAAACTTGCCCTACTCCGACAGACTTTGTTGAAGGTTCAGTAATCGAAAGTCCTAGTAGAAATGAGAAGAGAGACGCTGCCATTAAAGCCAGAGAGAAGATAGCGGAATGGACGCGTCACCTGTTAACCGTCTTGTAACCTTTTCTTTGCCGTGGCGAGTGTCGCGATGATGCGCGATACGGACCAATAATACAGGTAACTGTCATTCGCTTTTTACATCCTGGTAACACTGAGCTGAGATAAGCAATAGTTGAATATCGAGTCGTAACGGCGGCGCGAGAAGAATAAGTGAGGAAAAGAAAAGGTAACACTTATAGGAGAGGCAAGGAGACCTGATGGAAACAGGTGCAGACTGCTTATGGTATAAGCAGTGTACAGAGCTACTCTTGGTGAGTTCCCCCTTTAATACTCATTATCGATGGTGTGACGGTAATGTTGAGATAGCAAGCTTTCATAAGACTTATGTACAGTTTAGTTCCTGGCCTAAAGTATCTGGCCAGAGGCATCATGTATAGGGCTGTCAGGCAGCTGGCGTCAAGCTTAGCGTAAGGCCCGAAGCCAAGACTGAGAGTAATGAGAGGGCAACCTATAGAGGAGCATGGTGTGTATATGGAGGAAGAGGCGAGCTATTTGGGGATGGTTGGAGGCCCGTCAGGGAACAAGAGGTTCCCGCCACCATGCTCATACTATGTATGGGTCTTGCCAGGCCGAGGCAGAGTGTCAGGCAAGACCAAGAGAGGTTACCTGAGGAGGACTGAGAGAGTACATGTCCTCCGTCACCAGAGTGTGTATCTGGTTATCAGTAAGAGAGAGAGAGAAATGATGCAATGGTTATAGTAGAGACTCTAGTAAGATAATAAATAATTGGTAAACTTGCTTTCTCGGGTTACTATCATACTATAATTATTGTGTGTTCTTATGTCGCTATAAATATGTATATGAATAATACATTTGATATTAAATCTATTAGCTCCGCGACATGCCGGATTGCATTTTGTTTTTCTTCCTTGACTTCTGGGGCGGCAAAACGTATTGGCCCGGGGCGCCAAATTTCAAAATACGCCCCTGGGCCCCATACATTCTACGACTCTTCTCTTTCCCACTCTATGACATATCAGTGAATTGACACATTATAAGTAGATGTAGTGCATAATTGTTTTCCTTCGTATTTTCTCGGAAACGTTCGTATTAGTCATGCTTCAGTCAACCTCAGTACTTTTTGTACCGTGAATGACTGAAATAGCAACACACGTTCGTACGTTTCCGTGGAAAATAATTATGCACTACATCTGTACTATGGTTAGGGCTTTCGGGTGTTGCATAGAGGTTAAGAAAAAGCTGCCGACTAAATCTTAATGTTAAGTAAACAGTGTAAACACGGTAAGTGATGTGCATAAGTAGTCTGTGATGTCACTGATGTCATAAGAGTGCGCAAACATAAACTTATGTTCAAGTACTTACTATAGAGTCATTCGGGTCAACAGCACGCACTTTATTTTATGTCCCAACATATTTCTAAATGAAATTTACAGTGGAAAACGAAAATCGAAATTTCTTTACTGGCTCTTCGTCGTTCGAAATGTTCGAATATGCAAGAGCAATAGAGAGGCAGATAACTTCGATTTTCGTTGTAGGCCATCAGTTATTTATTTATTTATTTATTCGTATGGCTTAATTGTTCAGTCGTTTATAAAGCTATTCTACGGTTCTGTATCCATTGGATTACGTCACTGTCGAGGGTAAACATTTACATTGTAGGTTTTACAACTACTTACATACATATTAGCGTTAGATATTGTTAGCTAAAGTTGCAAAACCTCTTAACTCCTTTGCAGGAGATAAGAGGTTTGCGACTTTAGCCGACGAATTATATAGGTATAATTAATGGTCTACAAGCTAGTGAACTTGGCCGAACTAAGTCATGCGTAGCGTTTGCATCCTGTTATACCAAGTAATTATCAACTACAATTGTACTTTACTAATTGCTCTACCTGAGAAACTGAGCATTAAACAACTTATTTTTCACCTCAGCAGCTCGAACAAGGGTACTTTGCTTCTTAAAAACAGTGAGCAAAATGCGATTTTGCTCACTGAGTCATTTTGTCTCACTCAGTGAGCAAAATCGCATTTTGCAATGACATTCAAGTGACCTTTATAGTCAAATGTCATTTCAACATGCGGGGTCTAATACAAGTTCGATATACTTGGGTTCTATTAGCTCTGTCCCTCTAGGTATGTTCTCACTGCTTAGGGTGAAAAATTTTGTGTACTACACGAGATCAAACTTATTTACATCTCGTGCGCTTTTGAATCCCTTACTACGCTCAAGATTCTAAATTAGATTCACTCGCTACGCTCGTGAATCTATTATAGAATCTTTCGCTTGCACGGGACTCAAAATAAGCACTCGAAGAAATATCAAACTTTGATCTCTTGTTGTACAAATAACTATTATTTTAGATTACATTACATTGACAATAGGCTATAGATATGGTCGTTATGTCAGCTCTGCGGGGAGTCGTTTTTTTAGGGTTCCGTACCCAAAGGGTAAAACGGGACCCTATTACTAAGACTCCGCTGTCCGTCCGTCCGTCCGTCTGTCACCAGGCTGTATCTCACGAACCGTGATAGAAAATTTGAAAACTTGAAATTTTCACAGATGATGTATTTCTGTTGCCGCTTTAACAACAAATACTAAAAACAGAATAAAATAAAGATTTAAGTGGGGCTCCCATACAACAAACGTGATTTTTGACCGAAGTTAAGCAACGTCGGGCGGGGTCAGTACTTGGATGGGTGACCGTTTTTTTTTTGTGTAATGGTACAGAACCCTTCGTGTGCGAGTCCGACTCGCACTTGGCCGGTTGTTACATTTCAAATAGTGTTAACGGATGTGCTGATATTTGGTGAAACGGAAAACGACTCTTGTTCGGGCCCGACGTCGGGCCCATTGGCACGTGTGGATCTAATAGGCCCCTGAGGGAAAAACATTATCTTCCTTTTTGTCGCTTTAATATGCATGAGCGATAGATAGGCAGATAACGATTTTTGATTTTTCGATGTTAATGGGCACTGGGCCACTGGTCCATGGGATAGGTTGCTTACTGAAATGTGTCTGCTGAGCTGACTGCGGGCGGCGCAGGGCCCTCGCTATGTTCCCACATACTGGGTGCTGCGAAGTCAATCTGCTACCACTGTTGCGCCACTCCTCATCTGTGGCAACAAAATAACACTTATTCCTCCTGAAGCCCCCTCCACACTCGCGTTCGCGACTTCGCGCCGCGATTCGCGCACGAGTGTGGAGCGGGCTTGATATTGAAGACCAACAACACTCTAGCTGTCTGTATTTTGTTCGAGAAAAAAACTATTCCAATAAAGGGTTATTAGATAATTAGATCTATCTTCTCCCAGGACACTTCCTCCTAAGAGGTACAGAGAAAGGTATAAGTTGTTTCCCTGTCCCTCTTAGCGGCAAAATATCAGAAAGTGTCCACCAAAAGGATAGATCTAAAACGTAGGTAGTGATTATATTCTCTTTGGATAGATCTAATAGCCGGTTAATAAGGGGCCCCTCAAGGCAAAAAAATATTCCTTTGTGTAGAGCCTTAAAAAACACCCGTTCAAATATGAGCATATGACCCCAGGGCTTGAACTAGTTGAACTCTTGCGACGCTGTTGACGCATAAATTACGCACTTTTGTAATCATTATTATTTCACATACTTAATATTTATCAGCGTACAAAAAAAATCCTTAATTTATTCTTAAACTTGTTATGAAACACGCTCGGTAGTCGCCGGTCATATGCCGTATACAGGAGGAGCGTGTTACCCATGAGCATGACGAGGAGCATGACGAGTAGCGCGGCCAAACTCTACGTCTCTGCCTACTTCCCATGACACTCGTCGAGTATGTGGCCGGACTGGCCGGGATATTACCCATGAGCGTGTTCAGCACATGTAGCCTGCTCGGCGCTCGGTCCCGCGTCGAGTGCGCAGTGCAAGGCCGCGGCGGGAGTTGCACGCGCGGCCTCGCTCCCACACACTCGGTCGTCGCCGTCGCCAGTCATATAACTTCACCGTGTGTTACCCATGAGCGTGTTCAGCACATGTAGCCTGCTCGGCGCTCGCTCCCGCGTCGAGTGCGCGGTGTTGGGCCGCGGCGGGAGTTGCACGCGCGGCCTCGCTCCCACACACTCGGTCGTCGCCGGTCTTCGACGGGAGGCACGCAATGGTCTAACAACATCGACATCAGCTTCTAGGCTCTGTGACAGATAAAGACAACTTAGTATTAGCAACTAGCGTGATACGTGATATACATTATTATTTATAAGAAAAAATGTTCTTAGCAGCCAATCTATAACACTTACCTACAAATCTATAAAACTCTTATGAAATAAAAGTGATAAGTAGAAGTAAGTAGATACAGCGTTTCTAGAATTTGTAAAATCAAGCAATCAACCTTTAATCAACTTTTAAGGATAAATTATTAATTACAAAATGAAGCGATCCATATAATTAAATGAATGTAGGTAGTAGGTACCTCTAGTTGTGAATTTGATGGTCCAGGTTGCGGTTCCAGCGACACGTCAGGAGTCATGGAGGCGGCCGTGGTGTCCATCTCGCATTCGCTCTCCGATTCCGAACTCATCGTGGGGTTCAACTCTGCTTCCAGAGCATCCTCTGCCAAATATAAATAAACCAGATTTACCGAATTATACTATTCATACAGCTTTATACTCGTATTTTTATATTCGGGATTTAGTTATTTGTTGTGTTAAATGTTTATTCCTCCATTACGTAAGGTAGGTAGTGCATAATTTATAATCTGTCAAAAAGACATAGGATACTGTTATCTTTAAATTCATCTCCCTAAGTTGATTTAATTGGGGTTGCAGTTTAGTAACAGAGTAATAAGGAGAGGAGAGGATAGTCGTTTAACGACTTCTACGTGAAAAATTCCTGGGACAGACGCTAATTGTTCATAATACAGAAGAATACCTACTATGAGGCAGATGTAGTCGGCTCCTCAAGTACCTACACCTACCCTTCTGCGGTTTATGGACATGACTATAGTCATCAACATCTCTGTCATCAAATTATTAGGTAATATTGACTCTTAGCCTAAGCGCGCACCACGATTTTAGTTTTTGCGACACGATTTTAGAATCGCGCTGTAATATATCGCAGAAAATTCACTGCGCGCACTGCGATGAAAAAGTCGACGATTTGTTCATTCTCAACATGGATTTCGTACCAGTCGTTTGTCATGAAACGTTGTCTTTAATATGTGATCGCTGTATGATTTTGAGTATTTATACCACAAAGGTGATCTCCTTCTATTTCCATAATTAAATGGTCAACATCTAGCGTCTTCAGCAGCAGGTTCCGACATGTTGACGCTTGGAGAGCGATATGCCGACTGAGGTCCTGGTGCGATTTTATTATCGCAGTGCGCGCGGGGCCATAGTCTAATAAAACATGGTCTTCCATTCCCAGAGTGACACGGGGCTACGTCACAACAACATGGCCGCTATATATAGCGCTATCGCATATTATCATATAGCGCTGTCGCATGATGACGTAAGCCCGTGTCAGTTAGGTGACCTAGAAAAGACGGGAATGGAGTACCAGGCGGAGTATATTATTATACCATGCGCGGGGCCATACAACTCCGTATGCTGCAATTCACTTTGCGACAATCGCGTCGCGAGCAGTCGCGGAAAAATGTGACAAATCACAATTTTAAAATCGCTGCGATTTTTTTGTCGCATATGCGCGCACTCCATATAAACACATACGTTACATTTCTGCGACTAAATTATCGCGCGACAAAAAGTCGTGGTGCGCGCTTGGCCTTACAAACAACCGACGCCTTAGCCCCCGTTCGCACGGGAGCTTTTTCAACGCGCGTTAAAAAAGCGTTTGAATGACACAGATGGATAACTATGTATGTATTCACACGACAGCGGTGGCACTTTTTATCAAGCGTTGTTGGATTTTCGACTTTAAGCCCTGGTCGTTAAATCGAATTTAGAGTGCGGACAGATTCAAGCGCTTTTTTAACGCGCGTTGAAAAAGCTCTCGTGCGAATGGGGGGCTTACTGTGTATCATGTGTCACGTAGACTCTATATCATAGAGCAACATGGGAAATGCTGCTTCGATCCTTGCGCGATAGCGTCCGCTAGTACCTTGGTCGCAAAGTGCTAGTGCTGTACTAACCTTCATCGCCGTGCATCGGACGGTCGTCTAGATACTGCAGTCTGGGAAGGGCAGCCTCGACCCGCGCGCGATAGTCCTCCGCGTCCGCCAGCGGGGTCCCTCGCAGCGTCAAATTGCACAAGGAATCACACACGCCCAAAGTCCAGAGCCGACATGACTCTGCTATCGGGTTACTAAGAAAAATACGTGGAAAAAATGTATGTAGAGTCTGTTCGGAAAGAGAAGATTCGTGGAATGTATTGGGCCCCATACATACATACATATATAGGTATGTCGATTTCCACCTACGCATTTTAACCCTTTACCAGGCTAAGGGATATATATTTCCCACATACGGCACTTCAAACATGTGTTCTATTTTCGATGAGTAAGACTGACATTGGATTGTCATTTTTGAAAATAAATATCAGCCTGGTAAAGGGTTAAGGTCTAACAGGGTTATCACACTGTATGCGATTCGCACGTCGCTCTGATTTCGAGCGAGACAACGCTATGCGCTATTAACGCGCTATATTCCAGTGTGACAACCGCCTAATCTCTAAATAAAGAGACATTTAGTATTACAAAGTTATTTCTTTCGCTTCTAAAAACTGTACAACTGACAGCAAAAATCGAAAAAACTATTTTTTAATAGTTTCTCTCGAACAATGTTCTATCCAGGGCTCATTAGACGATGCGAGAACTCGCATGCGAGTTTTATTACATTGCGGTTTTTGATCGGTCGGTTGAATTGGACGTAACCAACAGTCCGCAATGTAACTAAAATCGCATGCGAGTTCGCGCGCCGTCTAAATCAGCGCCCTTCTCTACTCTCGTGTGTTTACTTTTTGATTCCTACCCCATTAATAAATTTTGTCATTTCATGCATACCATGGATACCAGGAGTCCTATAAACTTATGATAACACGACCATGTTTTTTTCTTTATATTATTAGGTACTGACTTTGCTAAGTTCAACGTATGCAATTTCTGAAGACCGGCCAAAAGTTGAAAGTCGCGCAGCCGGTTACCGGCCGCGTGGAGCTCCCGTAAGGCGCCCAGGCCCCACACCCCGTCGAGGCTCGTCAGACCGCAGCGGTTTATGCTCAGGATCTAAAGCCAACATCACAAAAACAACAGATACTTATTACTAGGTAGGTAGGTACCTACTCTGGGTTGGTGCAAAAATTTTGACACAAATCATATAGGTACTTATACTTAACTAAGTATACCTACCGTAGCGTGATGGTTGCACGGGACACTTGCTCTACCGCATAGCATAGGTGTCCGTTCACGATACGGTTAGCGACGGCCCAAGGTCACCCTGAGCTTGGTCGGGATACTATTTGTAGACCAACCACGTTCTTCACGGTCGGAAACTACCAAGAGTGGTGCTAAAGATTCGGCTTAAAACAGGATACTAGATACAGGACATGGATAATGAAAAGTGTTGTACTTTAATTAAATTATACGGCACTAAACAGTTTCTATGGAACAGTAAATGTAGTGATTATCGCAACAGATCATTTTTCTATTTGGCTATACTTCATTCCGAATAATTAATTTTTGTGATATAATGTGGTCGATCGTCGGATCCCCTGCCGCGCGCGCCGGCCGCGCTATAGCCCCCTCCAGACCAGACTATGCGCGTGAATCGCGGCTTCGCGCCGCGATTCGCGCGTGTGGAGGAGGCTTATAGTTCAAGATAGTGCCAAAATTGGCTCGCGAGCCAAAATACAGGTTTGCCGCGGTCGAACAATGCTTGCGCGGCCGCCGCGCGATATCGAGACGCGGCTTAATACTAATAAAAGGGTTTACCGCGAAACTCTAACGCCCTACTTGTTTTTAGTTATAAGAAGCAGATAACGAAATTGCGATTTTCGGCGTTCGCGGTAGGCCCCTTTAAGCTGACAGCTTCCACAGACCTTTAAACGCGCAAGTCCGATGCCAAGGTCGCGCAACGTCGCGACGGCGCTCCCGTCAAGCGTGAGCTCGCGCAACCTCGGCGCGAGCACCGGCAGCCGCCGCAGCCCGACCTGCTCCGCGATCACGCGCAGCTTCGCCTCGCGGATGCGGAGAACTTCCTCGTCGGTCTGAGCGCCGCTCGATTGTTTCTGGTCGAACAGAAATTTTAAAGCAATAAAGAAAGCTGCTAAGATGAGGTGGTCAGATTGGCAACCTTAATCTTTAGGATTTTTAGGAGTCATATATAAAGTAGACCAAATAGGTATCAAAGTGTAGATGATGTTTGACACCACACCACGTGCACGCTTCTGCTTCACAGGCGACATTTAAACTAAAATACTAACGTTCTAATTCAATTGTTGAAAACATAATGAGAGATATACACTTTCGCTCCCAAGTACATTAACCCGCCATACAGAATTAGAAAGCTAGTAACTTAAGCCTTAAAGAGAGTGTAGTTATGGCTAAACCTAACATTTACATGCTAAATTAGTTTAGTAACTTGGAGAAATGACGGTGCTAATAGAAATCGTAAGGGCTCTTGCTTGCAGTCGTTCAATTATTTCTCAAGGGAGTTAACGATGGTCAATTAAGGATATTGCCGTTAGTAAAATGTACCCACGCTTCAATAAATAAGTTCATCAATCCATTGCTTTGTCCTATATTAGAGTACGAAATAAAGGTCAGATTGCCGGTGGACAGTTACTATAATAACTCGATGGGCATTTCTGAATGGGCATTAGAACTTGAAGGCAGATTGCTGCTCGGAAGGTGGAATAGCCAGCTGTCTAATACGGATAGTTTCACCACTCCCCTTCGATGAGCGTGAGTGCCCAACTACCCGTGGTAAAGTTGTGCCAGTCATCTACACACAGTCATCTACCTGCTCTACCCTGGCAGCTGGTTGGGCTGAAAAAAAGACACCACTCACCAATAACTCGAAGAGCGCTCCCGCGGTATCACGATGGCGTGTAGCCGGGCGGGCGGTGCTCCAGCTCTTGCCCCGGCCGCTGCTCGGGCTGATATGGAAACCCACAGATTTTTTCTGGGAAGACACCACTCACCAATGACTCGATAAGCGTGATATCCTGCGGTATCACGATGCACCAGTAGCCGGGCAGGCGACGCTCTGGCTCCTCCTCATGGATAACCTCAGATTTAATTGTTTCTATATCTAGATCAGATAACTACCTACTAAGGAATGGATTTCGCTCCCTCCGTCTGTATTCCGATAGTTACGATTGAAGCAGCGTAAATATGCTGTTACTGAATCAGTGAGTTACCTACGTCTTAAGTTCTGTCGTCACTTTCCACCAAATGAGAATAGAGTCAATCACTTATCAGTTGATAAAAAAGACACCACTCACCAATAGCTCGATGAGCGTGAGATCCTGCGGTATCACGATGCGCCTGTAGCCGCGCAGCGATCCAGCTCTTCCACTCAAAGCAGCTGCTGGAGCTAAAAGTAAACCCGCAGATAATATATTTTTCTGTGATGACAGTTACACTGCTCACCAATAGCTCTATGAGCGTGAGATCCCTCGGTATCACGATGCGCCGGTAGCCGGGCAGGCGGCGCTCCAGCTCGTCCTGCCCCGGCGGCTGCTCGGGCTCGGGAGGCGGCATAGCCAGCGCCCTGATGTGTATAAACACTGAATAATACTAGTGGCTCTGTGAGCTGTAGACCTCGCGAGCTGAGCTTAAAACTGAGTAAATGTATGGCTTCGTTGTTTAGAAGAATTTAGAGAATCTAATTTGACAATTAAAACCTTAACTATCGAACCTGCTTACAAAATTCGGGAATTGGTTTAGAAATGCGACCAGTAGAGTAGAACAGATGGACATACGAAACAATTTTTGGCTAACAGGCCAATTCGAACGTACACTGATATCAGAATGACGTCTAACTGATGTAATTTAGTTATCGTGCATTTCGCTGGTTCTTGTCCGTACATGTATTGGCGCAAGCGAGACGCACGATGACTACTAAATAACATGATAAAAATATCATTCCGATGTCAGTGTACGGTCGGTGCCCCAACTTAAGTATCCACGTCGCCATACTAATTGTATAGAAAAGTGGATAGAGTTAGACCAAGAAAAGTCTGCAGAGATTTTGACAGCACACGCAGTGCCAATGTTATTTGTGCCAGTGTCAAAATCTCTGCAGACTTTTCTTGGTCTAACTCTACTTATCTTCTTCTTTTACTGATATGAGTAAAAATTGTTAAATATAAAATGGTGTCGCCATCTAGACGAGCATAGAGGCCAAAGGTATGGCGCCGTATATTCAAGAATCAAATTTTCTTTAAAGCGCAAAACGCCATCATCTCTTGCAAAAATTAAACGAATACGCTTAGCCCGCGCTTGATAAATAAAAAATACGATTTTTTTCATTTTTTCAAAATAAAATAATAAAATAAAAAACAACAATTGATACGAAATTTAAGTATAAAAAAATACAAAAAGTTGTGTAGCAGCATACAATTACTGGGGATGGAACCAGGGACCTCCCGATGCAAACAAAAAAAGCGAACGTTTGCAAAATGCGCCATGATAGTTCTTACTAAAGCTGACGAAATTTAGCTACTCATTCTCAAGTAAAAACGAAATATCTAAATACCGCCAAAACCAGCGATACAAATTTTCTGAATTTTTGGACATTTAATCTATAAACATATATCAAAAAGAAAAAAACTCTTATGATATCGATACAGCGAAATGCTATACATGGAAGTATTCTGTCCGCTCAATTATGACCCAACGCAAACTACCCCGCGATAGGCGGTACTTACAAACTGCTCGATTGGCAATCTCAGTACCACCGAGATGACAGTCAGTGACAAATGGCTAAATTGATTTATAAAAACAACGTTTTTTTGTAATTAAAAATATATTCATGTGTCGTGAAGTGGTGCAGAAGTTATTTTAGTTCATACCAAGGACAGTGGAATCACTTTTCACTTGTAGTAAATAGATAACTTCAGTAGAATTTGGAAAAAACATGACGATTTGTTTTCAATACTACCGTGCTAAGCTAAAACGTAACAACTGCATACGACTTTCATAACAACATACGACTTTTTAAATTGCGAGGATAATAGGGATGGTGTTATGCTAAATGAAGTAGACTATTTTATTAACTTGTGTTTGGTTTAGGTATTTTCTATATAAATGTAGTAATAAATTCCGTCTTACAGATTTGTATTTTCCTTTTTTATTTCATGAGATGGAGCTATAAAAAAACTACCTAGTTATTTAAAAATAAATAATCAAATTTGGTATTGTCATTTTACATTACTTTCCATTCAGATTCCCACAAGATGCTATTCGCAGAGAACTATGGAAAAAAGCTGTCCAATTAGAGACATGAAATTGAGTGGATGCCTGGCAAGATATCTAGAATATGTTCTATTCATGAGATATAACCCGTGAGATAATCATACTCGGTCTCCTATATGTAGATAAATTTTTCCTATCATGCTTTCACTGAATTAATTTAACAAATACACACATTATCTGAAAATGTTGATCATTTGAATCCACCCTCTACTGTCACATATATGTAGGTTCTCTCTCAAGCCATTTCCGTCAGTAGAAAAGAGCGGCAAACATATTAACTCACATTATAGACGGGTCTAACGCGAATTATATTCAATTGCCTTGATTTACCGACGTAAATCAGTTTCGTTTCGTATAATGTGAGTTAATATGTGTTCAAAACGCGAAAGTTTAAAATATTATAAGAGCGGCAAATTTAGAAAATGTAAGCGCGCGAACGGCTGTGGTCCTATACAAAATTTTAATTTTGCACCTTTTTCTACTGACAAACTTGCTTGACCGGCTGTATACATATAAAATATTCTAAACTGAAAGTGGGGATTTATTGTGACTCCGCCTGTTCAAATATTTTTGACCCGATTCGAGTACCCATGTAAATTTTGCAGACTGTATAGCCAGTCCGATTTCTAAGATCAAGTTCGCCATACATTTACTATGGCGTACTTGATCTTAGAAAAACGGACAGACTATACCTGAACGTGACTTCGCACTGCCATGCAGATTGATAATAAAATATACAAAATACTTATTATAGCGGAATACATTTATACAACAATGATATATTTACTTATGTTGAGTTAGTCTGTTATGTCATAACAACATTTTAACTAGTTATCTTTTAATCTGCATTAAATTATTATACGTGAATTATTTGACTGGTTCTTCACTGTATGGCATAAACCTATCCCTGTCCAAGTCATATTCTAATCAAATATGAACCGCGAACTCTCAGCGGCCAGTACGTACAGCAAGAAGGTTATTAGCGGATTAATGTCGCTGATTGGTAGTTATTCACATTATATGCATTTCATCTACACTTAGCTATGTACCATTAGTGTAATAAAGATGACTCTTATTTTATTTACCAGCTTTGATTACAGGCTCTGTAAACGCGTCGTCTTATTTGAATGTAGGCGTAATTGTGTATGTGTGCTAATTTGGCCCGAGAATTTGAACGGTAATGTTCCTAAAGGCGGTATCCATGGTTATATATGATCGCAGTATCGATACGATTATTTGTTTAAGCGCTAGGTATCACGACTCCGCCATTTTTAAAAATTTCCAAAAACCGGATTGACAAAAAATGTTTATTTAGTCATAGAATCTGGTCACAAAATTTCATGAGAATCGGTTAAGAATTGCGACCTGTAGAGGAGAACATCCGGAAATACAAAACTAAATATCTAAATACCGCCTAAACCAGCGATAATTTTTTTCTGCATTTTTTGCTATTAACTCTGTAAACATGTCTCAAAAAGAAAAAACTGTTATGATATCGATACGACTATTTGTTTAGGCGACAGATATCACGACTCCGCCATTTTAAAAAAATTCCAAAAACCGGATTGACAAAAATAAATTATTTAGTCATAGAATCTGGTCACAAAATTTCATGAGAATCGGTTAAGAATTGCGACCTGTAGAGGAGAACATCCGGACATACGAAAGCAAATTGCTCGAGTCAAAACGTAGACCTTCGCTACGCTTCGGTCAATTAGTTTCACTGTGAGTAACATTAAATCTTAGTAAGTTGACTTAGAGTTCGATTTTATACTTCCAGTTCCATACTATACAGGGTGATCAATCCAAATGGGTCAGTATGGAGAAGTCAGAAACTATAAGAGATAGCGAAATCTGTTCTTAGGAACCATGGCGTCGATTTTAGATTTAATAATAATGGCATAAATTTTTTTTTTAATCTATCATACATAACCGGGCTTCGAGCAACACCGGCTTCCGACACATCGGAAGGGAGGGGCCCAAGCGATATCTCACCGTACAAATCTTTCTGCCATTTTTCGCGGGGGGAAAGGTGCACACAGTCGCACTTCTCACACACTTCCATACAAAATCCAATCTGTAATGACGACACAAATACATAGAAAATGACACACGTCAAAGACAAATCTTGCAAACCTCGATCTCTTTTTGTGTACGGACGAGTGACAAGTGTCACAACACGCACACTAACACATTTTCGTTGAAGTATGTTATTGTATTCTGAGAGATGAGAAGTCGGATTTGTCGCTCGACCGATCCGCAATTTGTACTGAGCGAGCAAAATCGATAAATCCAACAATTACATGAGACTAAAATATAATAATTGTGTTTGCATGTAATTAAACGTATGATATGTAAAAAAAAATGTTACAAGTGAAATGTAACACTTTCTTTTTGTAAATTTGATGTCCCCGACCTCTTTTTATAACAAAAAACCGAGCAAACAGGCATTTTTGTGCAGCAGTGTTCACGCGCGCGTCTGGACTCGGTCTAGTGAAAAATCCAAGTGCAACTAGTTTTATTACCCGCGCTAGATTAGATTGACGCGCTAATCTTGTACCTCGGCAGAGGGGAAATAGTGCGAATGCCGCCTCCTTCCGTGTTGCTCGAAGATAACCGGGATTCGAACCTCAATATTCTTTATGTAATCGCGTGTAGTATTTGTTTGTATGGCAACTTTTAAACGATGCGTGATAGGTGGGGGGTGCTCAACCAAATATCATAGAGGGCCCCGAGACAAAACAAACTACATAAAAAAAATCAAAATGGCCGACTTTTTTATTATTATTTCAAGTTGGTCCGAGCGCGCTGAGATTTGGCATGCGGCGAGCCTGGGAGCCCAAAATTACCATGTCAAAAAAATTTTTTGAAAAAATCCAAAATGGCGGCGAACACGGGCAAAGTCAAATTTCCAAGTAGGTTAAGCGAGCCCGAAGGGCGACCCCGGCGGAAGGCCGAAGGCCCGGGGCCTCCACCCCGACTCCCAAAACGCGACTCCCAATAGGAAAAGTGTTGGGTCGTGTTTAAGCTCCAACTTCCCCCTCTCGTGGGACGCTTCGGGCCTTCGGCCCTACGTGGAGCTCGGCCTTCGGGCATTCGGCCCGTCGGCTTCGCTCATCAAGACAGTTGACTTGGTAGAACGCTTGGAAGCACCGCATTCACGCAGCTCGGCCTTCGGCCTCGCGTTTTGGAAGTCGGGGTGAAGGCCGAGCTGCGTGAATGCGGTGCTTCCAAGCGTTCTACCAAGTCAACTGTCTTGATGAGCGAAGCCGGCGGGCCGAATGCCCGACGGCGAAGCGTCGAGGCTTGCGAAGGCCGAAGGTCGAGCTCCGCGTAGGGCCGAAGCCCCGAAGCGTCACACGAGAGGGGGAAGTTGGAGCTTAAACACGACCCAACACTTTACCTATTGGGAGTCGCGTTTTGGAAGTCGGGGTGGAGGCTCCGGGCCTTCGGCCTTCCACCGGGGTCGGCCTTCGGCCTCCCGGCCTACCTTTACTTGGAAATTTGACTTTGCCCGTGTCCGCCGCTATTTTGGATTTTTCCAAAAAATTTTTTGACATGGTAAACTTGGGCCCCCAGGCTCACAGCATGCCAAATCTCAGCGCGCTCGGATCAATATGAAAAAATAAAAAAAAACGTAGGCCATTTTGAATTTTTTTAATGTAGTTTGTTTTGTCTCGGGGCCCTCTATGATATTTGGTCGAGCATCCCCCACCTATCACGCATCGTTTAAAGTTGCCATACAAACAAATAACAAGAATATTGACCAGGTTCGACTCCCGGTTATGTATGATAGATTAAAAAAAAATTGAATGCCATTATTATTAAATCTAAAATCGAAGCCATGGTTTCTAAGAACAGATTTCGCTATCTCTCATAGTTTCTGACTTCTCTATACTGACCCATTTGGAATGATCACCTGTATATAGTCTGTTTCTTTAGATATTTAAATAAAAGTAAACAAAATCTACCCTCAAATGGCTCCTTATAGTGTAAACAACGTTATTTGCGGTATTTGACACATTATGACTGACGTATATAGAGATGTAACTAACGCAAATCGATTGTCACAGCAAGCGATTACGATTGGATGGCACGTAGACTGAGGTATCGAATTGTGACGTATAATGAATTTTTATTTGAGATTTAAATAAAGCTAGAATTATATGGTTTTCCCGCAAGCTACCGGTTGGTCGGTGTATTTAATACACCGACCGAGTAGGTCGCACCCATTGTCAAAATTGAAACTAACTGGGGATCTATTTTAAAGTTTATTTATGTTATTACTGTGTCAAATTTGTTGTCTGTTAAGTGACGATAAATATATCCATATTTACAGTTAATTATCCACCTTTTCCTTATTTTTATTAAAAGAAAAATGAAAAATTCATATCGATTTACTTAGACGACTACCGATTCATAACGGTGGTGTCCGGCCAACCCTAAAATTAAAAAAAAAAAGACGTAGAACGTAAACGTTCGCAGTGCAGTTGTTTTCCTTTGTGATTTCGATGTGCAAAACATTTTACGTAGTATTGCTGTTGTGAGTGACAGACGTCAAATACCGTAAATAACGTTGTTTACACTATAGTTGAAAACATTACATGATCAAATAATGTAGGTTAAAGTCAGGTCGTTCAGGGACTGATCCAGGCGCTTTTGTATTAGGTTGGTTAACCAATAAATGTTATAACTACCCGAAAATTTACAAATTAATTGTTTACTTTTATTTAAATACCTAAAGATACAGAGTATATATATTCTAACTAAGATTCTAGGAATTAATGTTCTCCTGATGTTCTCAGATATCAAATCTTTATTAGCACGGTATGCGTAAGACAAAAAGGGATGAACGGATTTCGATAAAATTTGGCACATGAATTATTTATAACCAGGAAAAGGACATAGTATACTTTTCTATGTCCTGTTCCAGGGTTCTCCCAACTGCTTGTACCGGCCCGCGAGGCTGCCGGTCCGCAAAAATGAAGCGGAGGCCTGGACGTGACCCTGGGATCAAAAAGTTTGGTGACCCCTGTTCTAAAGATGTAATGGGTGTAGCAGTGTAGTACCGTCAGCTGCAGAGAGAGGTGACCATCCCTGCATAGAAATTTGTTTGCTGAAGGGGGGGGGGGGGTCTGTACATACGAAGATTACTTAAAGGGGTGGGTTTGGGTCAGTTTAACCCCTTACCGCCATATATGACGGATATGATATTCAACTCTATTGACAGCTATTAAAGTTTTTACTGCAGCTTATTACATGCAGTAAGGGGTTAATCACTTACACGCCGGCGAAGTCGCAGGCAAATAGAATACAATAAAAGGTAAGTACCTAAACAAAGGTGTCGGTCGCAAATTATGTGGCTCAGGAGTACTTGTACTTGATATTTCTGAAGGCGAAGGCGACGGCCCGACACTCGGCGTCTGGGGAGCGCTGCCAAGTTCCACGCAAGGGGCTTCATGGCCAGGCATCTTGACTGGCCGAATAACTGAAGACTACTCCATAAACCTTACAAAAAAGTAAACTCCTTAAATGATTATTGCAGGTTCCTACTGAATTAATATTCAGTAGGTACCTGCATTAATATTCAGTAGGTACCTGCATTAATATTCAGTAGGTACCTGCATTAATCATTTAAGGAGTTTACTCTACCTATACTACTAACCAATAAAATAAAAAAAATGGAAAATAAATATTAGAGCGGAGGTACACATACAGGTATTACATATACATATGCACCTTACAGTCGCTAGACAGTGACCAAAGGATTCTTCATTAGTAGGTCATAAAATTGCGACTGAAATTGACTATGCCTTAGTATCCTTACCGTCGAAAATCCTAATAATAAATGTTCTTTTTAAAGTTATATTCTGCTAATTATTCACGGAAAATTATTTATTCTCTATTCAATTGATTTTATTTACAAATATTATGTCCAATAATAATCCGTTGCCATAGTGACAACCAAAGAGAATAATACTCTAATCATGTAAGGTCATAATGTCATAAAACACGAATGATAAAGGCCCCTGTACACAATGGGCCATCGCCGGCCATTCTGGGGGACGCATTTATGCCTTAGAGGGAGCAAGTGATATTGCTATCTCATTCTACCGCATGGCTGCGTCCCTTGGACTGGCCGGCGATGGCCCATTGTGTACAGGGGCATTTAGGTATATGGGTCTTAGAGAATATAACCAAACGGAGTGGTCATTAACTCTGTCGAAAATAGGCGGCCAATGATCAACCACATGGATGGACTGACGTTTATCTGATATGGCTATTTTGACGTTACGTATACATTTGATGTGCTCCTCCCCGCAAAAAACGGCAGACTATTTTGTACAATTTGTACCGAAAATTATAGACATGGCGTCTCCGTTTGGTTATATTCTCTAAAGACCCCAGTACACAATGGGCCATAGCCGGCCACTCCTAGGGACGCATTTATGCGTTAGAGTGAGCAAGTGATATTGCTATCTCATTCTACCGCATGGCTGTGTCCCTTGGAGTGGCCGGTGATGGCCCATTGTGTACTGGGGCCTTAAGATATTCTCTACATTGACGAAATATAAACACTATATATTACGATTACAATTGTTCATCGGTGCAAATTATATTTCGTTAAAAGATGTAATTGTCTTTCGGTAGATGTCGCTATACGCCACCCCAAAAAGGCGTGTTTACATAAAGAAAGGAATGGAAAGATTTGCGATGTCCTGGTAGGCTTCCGTAGCTCAATTGGTTAAGAGCAACACACGGATTGTGGAGGATGCGGGTTCAAGTCCTGCCGGAAGCGTAAATTTTTCCATTTTTTCCTTTAATACAAAATTTGTTATATTTCGTCAATTAAGTACAATGAGATTATAATGCTAATGGCCTCAATCGACGAGGGTTGCGTGTGTGGCTAGGTAATGAAATTATGACGTATAAATAACACTTGCACTGCGTGGGCTATTAAATCCGCTGCAGACTTTTCTTGGTCCGACTCTATAATCCCCGGGTACTCTACATGTCAAATCTAGTTCCAGCCCGTTCGCAAGTGTGGATTCCTTCGAGCAACACGGAAGGGAGGCGGCATTCGCACTATTTCCCCTCTGCCGAGGTACAAGATTAGCGCGTCAATCTAATCTAGCGCGGGTAATAAAACTAGTTGCACTTGGATTTTTCACTAGACCGAGTCCAGACGCGCGCGTGAACACTGCTGCATAAAAATGCCTGTTTGCTCGGTTTTTTGTTATAAAAAGAGGTCGGGGACATCAAATTTACAAAAAGAAAGTGTTACATTTCACACGTAATATTTTTTTTTACATATCATACGTTTAATTACATTCAAACACAATTATTATATTTTAGTCTCATGTAATTGTTGGATTTATCGATTTTGCTCGCTCAGTACAAATTGCGGATCGGTCGAGCGACAAATCCGACTTCTCATCTCTCAGAATACAATAACATACTTCAACGAAAATGTGTTAGTGTGCGTGTTGTGACACTTGTCACTCGTCCGTACACAAAAAGAGATCGAGGTTTGCAAGATTTGTCTTTGACGTGTGTCATTTTCTATGTATTTGTGTCGTCATTACAGATTGGATTTTGTATGTAAGTGCGTGAGAAGTGCGACTGTGTGCACCTTTCCCCCCGCAAAAAATGGCAGAAAGATTTGTACGGTGAGATATCGCTTGGGCCCCTCCCTTCCGATGTGTCGGAAGCCGGTGTTGCTCGAAGGTGGATTCTGTGGATCTAAAATTTTTTTATTTATTTTTTTTTATTTATTTTTTTATTTTATTTATTTCCACACTTACAACTATCTTTACAGGTGCTAAACCTAAGACAATAGTGCAACTATTAACATATATAATTATATATCTATCTAACATATGTATATCTCTAATTGATGTTATGTCGCATATAACATAATATGAACAATGTGGACTTAGTGAATTCAGTCAGAGAACACCAAAACAAATCAATGTTCTCGGCGACTAGGTTAAGGGTCCGCACCGCGCGCGTCAGCGGCGCCTTCCCGAGCAGGTTGGTGCGCCCGCGCCGCTCGGCCAGCAGCCGCGGCCGGAGCCGCCGCCACACGTACCTGTCGGGCACGTACAGGCTCACACAGCTCAACACAACACTGTTGTAGGCTTTCCCCCGCAGCAATCGGAACAAGTATGTCGCCAGACACAGCTCTCTGCGCACCTGCAACTCGTTGTATCCCACCATGCCCAGGACAAACAACGTGGGATACATAAGAGGGTAAAAAGGATATACTCCATATTGTCGTAAATACAGAAAACGAATAAATTTATTTTGTATACGTTCGATCATTAACTGGTATTTCGCCTCATGCGGAGCCCAGATTACTGCATTACATTCGAGATTGCTGCGGACGAGAGCATTATATAAAGCCGCAACTGCTCCAATGTTCGTAAAGCTGTGAGACCGACGCAGTACAAAACCAAGCATCCTGTAAGCTTTTTTACAAATATTTTTAATATGATCCCGAAATCTCAAATCAGATGTAAATTTTAAACCTAAATCTTTAACCTCTGTTACTTTTTTAAAATTTTCGGCTTGGATATAGTAGTCGTGACAGATAGGGGTGTGCGCACGAGAAAAAGTAATAGTCACGCACTTGGATGAGTTAAAATATAACTTGTTACTTTCACTCCATAAAACGACCCTGTCTATATCGCTCTGGAATTTGACGCAATCTGCAGCACTATTTATGGGTAAAAATAACTTTAAATCATCCGCAAACAGTAAGCATCCTGCATGTCTGATAATCTGGGGCAAGTCATTTACCATTATAATAAATTCTAAAGGACCAAGGTTGCTTCCTTGACTTACTCCAGACCTCACAACATAAGGATCCGACCTGTGTCCGGCGTACTCCACATACTGCCGCCTGTCAGTCATGTAAAATGGCCCTTTAAGGCCCCAGTACACAATGGGCCATCGCCGGCCACTCCAAGGGACGCATTTATGCGTCAGAGGGAGCAAGCGATATTGCTATCTCATTCTACCGCATGGCTGCGTCCCTTGGAGTGGCCGGCGATGGCCCATTGTGTACTGGGGCCTTTACGGGGAGCCTTCGGACGTCAGCATTTAACGAAAATAGCAGTTTCCAAAATTTATGTAAAAAATCCTGTCTCGAATTACCAAAAATTTCGTAATGTTTGATATTTTTAAAGCCATAACACACTATCCCACCGCACCAAGGTCACAGTGCGGTGCGGTAGTGTGTTAGGGCTTTTAAACTTAAAGCCGCAAGATATATCTCTTTCTCGCTCTCACTTATAGGTGACAGCGACCTTGGTGAGGTTAGAGGCGGAGTGGTCATGAAGCCCCCATTCGCACGACAGCTTTTTCAACGCGCGTTAAAAAAGCGCTTGAATCTGTCCGCACTCTAAATTCGACTTAACGTCCAAGGCTTAAAGTCGAAAATCCAACAACGCTTGATAAAAAGCGCAACCGCTGTCGTGTGAATAAATACACACGTATCCATTTGTGTCATTCAAACGCTTTTTTAACGCGCGTTGAAAAAGCTGTCGTGTGAATGGGGGCTAACAGTGGCCTATTTTATAAAGCTACAAGTTACAATTTACAAGCGGAAGTCTCTTTCTAACCCTATGTGTTAGAACGAGACTTTCGCTTGTAAATTGTAACTTGTAGCTTTATAAAATAGGCCACAGGCGTTCCCCCTGTCGAAAATTGGCGGCCAATGGTCAATAACATGACAACCATGTCTGGACTGACGTTTATCTATCTGACATGGCAATTTTTACGTTACGTATACATTTGATGTGCCCTTCCCCCGCAAAAAACGGCAGACTATTTAGTACCGAAAATTATAGACATGGCGTCTCCGTTTGGTTATATCCTCTAAGGGTGAGAGTGCTCTCTCTCACACGCCATAGTCGCGGTGCGGTGCGGTAGTCTGTTATGGCTTTTATAGTACAGGTCACACAGGTCTTTTCACTGCTTCAAAATCACGTTGGCTATGGGCAACACCGCCCTCAAGTCCAAAGAAAAAAAAAATCGGAACTGAAAGCTGAAAGGGTGTGTGGAGCGTCAGTGCCCGATTATGATCTTCGTAACAGACGAAATGAAAGTCTTTGATGTGAACACCTAATGTTATATTTCGGAGCACAACACTCATACGTTCAAATAATGCACAACAGTATTTACAATATTAAATTCAACGGCTAAGCAAAATAGATCGACATTTCTTATTGACGTGCCGAGACGATGACATAGAGCGAGGTACAGGCATGCGCGAGTGCGCGCGCATCTTTACTCGCCACATGGCTCCCCTCCAGAGACCGTCACTACGGGCGAGAATAATCAGGAAATCTCACCATACGACCTGAACGTGTAGTGATGATTTTTCTTCTTTCGGGGTTAATACTCTCTTGGGGAGTATGTTCTCTAGCACAGGTGCTGTCTTCTACTGTATAAGCCGGCTTGAGACGATCAATCGACACCGTGACGGGTTTCCCCTTAATGGACAGTTTAAATACCTTTTCAGTTCTTTCCAGCACCAAGTGTGGGCCGGTGTATGCTGGTTGCAGGGCACCGCGCAGAGCGTCTTCTCTTAGGAACACGTGACTGGCAGTGGCTAGGTCCTTAAAAACAAAGATTGATGGGTGACTGTGTCTCGATGCTGGCTTTGGCTGAAGCTTCTCAGTAAGCGACCGAAGACGAGCTATATAGTCCGTTACGTCAGTCGTACAGGTTGAGCTTGAATGAAAGAATTCGCCAGGTAGTCTCAGACTCTCTCCATAAACGATCTCAGCTGAAGAAGTCTGCAGGTCTTCTTTAAAAGCACTCCTGATCCCTAGCAGGACTAAAGGAAGTGACTCAGTCCAGTTCTCCGATGAGTGGCAGGTGATAGCGGCTTTAAGTTGCCTGTGGAAGCGTTCCACAAGACCGTTACAGGCTGGGTGATATGCTGTCGTCTTTTTGTGATGGAATCCTGATATTTTAGCAAGGTGTTGAAATAAGTTTGATTCGAATTGTCGTCCGCGATCTGTGACGATTGATAAAGGGCATCCAAATCTTGCTATCCATCCAGACAATAGAGCTTTCGCGACCGTTTCAGCCGTTGCGTCGACGATTGGTATCGCTTCAGGCCATCTTGAGAATCGGTCCACGGCAGTTAGGCAATAGCGGAACTCATTGGATGGAGGAAGAGGTCCTATAAGATCTATATGGACGTGCGCGAATCTTGCGCGTGGCAGTTCGAAAGTGCTTAGAGGTGCTGTCACGTGCCTCGTTATCTTCACGCGTTGGCAAGGAATACAGGCGCGTGCCCAATCACGACAATCTTTTCGAATCCCTGGCCACACATAGCGTGTTGCGACTAGTTGCGCTGATGCGTTTGCCCCGGGATGACTCAACATATGCAGGCTGTCGAAAACTTGTTTTCGCATCGCTTGCGTAACGAAGGGTCTAGGCTTCGATGTACTGATGTCACAGTACACTTCAGTATTGGAGCCAGGAAGCATCACTTTTGTTAGTCGAAGCGATGTGCTATTATTGAGAAGTTGTTTAATCTCTAGATCTTCATGTTGAGCTTTAGCTAGCTGCGTAAAATCAATTGGTGCATGAATTTCTTCTATGCGCGATAGGGTATCTGCCACTACATTGTCTTGGCCAGCAATGTGGCGTATATCAGTGGTAAATTGAGACACATAATCTAAATGTCGGAACTGTCGGGGCGAGCAGTTTTCTTTTCTATTGTGGAATGCGAAGCTTAGCGGCTTGTGATCGGTGTAAATTGTGAAATCTCTAGCCTCGACCATATAACGAAAGTATTTAACAGCTTCATACACTGCAAGGAGTTCCCTGTCATATGGCGAGTATTTTTGTTGAGCAGGGCTGAGCTTTTTAGAAAAGAAGGCTAAAGGTTGCCATAAACCATGTTGCTGTTGTTGTAAAACCGCGCCTAAGGCGGTGTCAGATGCGTCACAGACAAGTGCAAGTTTTGCTTGGCAGACTGGATGGGCTAGCATGGCGGCGTTGCAAAGCGCCTCCTTACACTTGTTGAATGCTTCCAGTTTGCTACTTGATATATCAACAGGCTGCGAGTTTTTAACAGGACCTCCGAGCAAAGCATTTAAGGGAGCTTGAATTCGCGCGGCGCTAGGAATGAATCGTCGGTAGAAATTGAGCATTCCTAAGAACCTTCTGAGCTCCTTAATGGTCTTGGGGGCTGGGAAGTTCTTAATCGCTTCTACCTTCGTATCCAGTGGCTTGGTTCCGTTAGCTGAGATGGAATATCCCAGAAAGGTGATTTCTGGAACTGCGAATGTGCATTTAGCCGTATTTATTATCATTCCGTATTCTTTAAGCCTGGCGAAAACAGAACGAAGGTGTGCCTCGTGTTCTTCGATGTTTTTAGAAAATATCAAGAAGTCGTCGAGATAGGTATAACAGAAATCCAGACCCCTCGTCATCTCGTCCACAAAACGTTGGAAAGTCTGTCCGGCGTTGCGTAATCCAAACGTCATGTAGGGGAATTCAAACAGTCCGAACGGGGTCGTTATGGCGGTCTTTGGGATATCCTCTTCACTGACAGGGATTTGATTATATGCCTTAACGAGGTCTAGTTTAGAGAAAACGGTACAGCCTGATATGCCCTGAGCAAAGTCATGAATATGACGTATTGGGTATTTATCGGGTATGGTCCGCGCATTCAACATACGGTAATCCCCACAGGGGCGCCAGCCATTATCCTTTTTTGGAGCTAGATGTAGAGGTGATGCCCATGGACTTTTAGACGGCCTAGCTGTTCCGTCTTTAAGCATTGCTTCGAACTCTTTTTTGGCAATTAACAATTTGTCTGGGGCAAGGCGTCGTGGAGACGATGAGACAGGTGGTCCAGGAATGGTCTTGATATAATGGACAGTGTTATGTTTGGCTTGACTTTGGATACCGGCGGGATGGGTTATCTCGGGATAGTCTTTTAACAAGCTGTGCCATTTTGAATCGCCAGTCATTATTTTAACTGAAAATATCTTGTCTGACGAGGGTGCGACTGTGCCTGTTGCGAAAATTGAAGTGGTAGCATCGATTAATCGTTTTTGTCGGATGCTAACCATAAGGTTGTAGTGTCCTAGAAAGTCAGCTCCGATAATCGCTTTACTAACATCGGCAACGATAAAACGCCAGGGGTATTCGCGGCGTAGGCCCAGGTCTAGAATTAGGTGCGCGTAGCCGAAGGTGTCAATGGGTGAATTGTTAGCGGCTGACAGCTGGTAATTTGTTTTAGAGCGGCGCTGTTTAAGTAATGTGTGCGGGAAGACGCAGAGATCACTGCCCGTGTCAATGAGAAACTGCATCTTGGTATTGCGCTCAGTTACAAACAGGCGACCTGAAGTGCCGTGGCAATCGTCCGTCGCCATCACTGACTGCCCGGCAAGTTTTCCGACGGAAAATCACATGGCTTATCACACCTTGTTGCATTTTTCCCGAACTTGGCGTGATACCAACATACGGGAAATCTTTGATAGTTAGATGATGAACGCTTGACGGACTTGCTGCGTTGACGGCGTGTTGACCCGGAACGATACGGTGAGCGAGATCTATTTAAGTTGGTTTTCAAGCTTTCCATTTGTTTCCTTAGTTCTGCGATTTCGGTTTTTAGTTCACCTAGGGAAGAGCCGGGAAATTCTGATGACGTTGACGCAACTTGTGGAGTTGAAGGTGCGATGTCTTGGACTTTGTCCGCTAAGTCTGCTAATACGTCGAGGGAGGCGTCAGGTTGCACAGCGATAACCGTTTGAATGTTGTTGGGCAGGCGTGACCTCCAGATTGACAGCAGCAGGTCTTCAGCCAGCGTTGGCCCGCCTAGGCCTCTGAGGTGCCTGAGGAACTGCGATGGTTTGCGGTCTCCAAGTTCCTCATGCATCAGCAGTTGTTTCACCTTCTTATCTTTCGAGGCGGAGAGTCGTTTGATTAGCTCTTCTTTCAGTTTTTTATATTTATTTTCGGCAGGTGGTGAAACAATCAAATCTTTAACGTCTTTGCAGTGTTGTTGATCAAGATGACTGATCACATAGTTGAATTTAGTCTGGTCTGCCGTAATATTCGACAGGCTAAATTGCCCTTCAATCTGAGCAAACCATATCTCGGGCTCCTCCGGCCAAAAAGGTGGAACTTTGACGCTTACGCGATATACTTCGGGAGCGGGTGTAGTAGGGACCGGCTCTCCAAATGCTGCAGCTTGCTCGGGCACGTTGCCTTGGGGCGGTGCTTTCGTTGTGTCGTCGGGCATTTTCCGCGAGGTTTTATTTTCTTTGCTTCGTGTTCGTCGGGGTCACCAGTGTGGAGCGTCAGTGCCCGATTATGATCTTCGTAACAGACGAAATGAAAGTCTTTGATGTGAACACCTAATGTTATATTTCGGAGCACAACACTCATACGTTCAAATAATGCACAACAGTATTTACAATATTAAATTCAACGGCTAAGCAAAATAGATCGACATTTCTTATTGACGTGCCGAGACGATGACATAGAGCGAGGTACAGGCATGCGCGAGTGCGCGCGCATCTTTACTCGCCACAGGTGAATGAGTTAGCGTAATTATATTGGAGTTAGCTCCGGGCTAACTCGAGATGCCATTAGTTGTGGGGACATGTTTCCGTTTAAGAATGTTGCTGAAGACCTCTTGGTACTGCCTAAATTATACCTACGAAAGGAATGGAGGAATTTATGGACATCTGGTGCAGGTGCTGCTGCGTTACAGTATCGAGGCATTCAAAAATCAATTCCTGCCAAACCTTGGTTTGCTAAAATCTCTCTGCCTAAACCTGCAACTAGTATGTTAATTCGAATGAGATTGGGTCACGTATGTACACCGGAACACCTCAAACTACTAAATCGCGTGGCCAGTTCTGCATGTACTTGTGGAGCTGATCCCGCTGATCTTAACCATTAGGCTTGTGCCTGCTCGGTCACTACAGAGAGCGCTCCGCTCTCGGTCAATCGGTCAAACGAACTAGTTCGGTCTTTTAGTTCCTTTAGTTCAGTTCGGTCTTTGAGAGCTGGAATGTATGAATCGATTTTACAGTAGTTTTTTCCTAAATCTTTGGCAACTGAATTACGATTCAAGTTGTACGATACTATATGACGATTAAACATCAAAAAGCTAGACATAATAAAATAATATAAATAATACAGAAAAAATATTTGATTTTTCTTCATACTTTTCAGGTTTAGGACTGTTTGTCACTCATTTATCTCGTTCGCACTCATGCCAACGTCATTGTGAACCATTTCGTTCAATCTATTTTCTGTTTCACTCATGTCAAGCGCTCACCAATCCCACTGAACTAAAGGACCTAAAGACCGATTAAGAGCGTACAAAAAGATTTAGTTCCTTTCGGTCCTTGATGGGATTTCATTCTTAACAGTTCTTAGTTCATGACCGACACAAGCCTACTAACCATAATTATATTCTTTGCATGTAACCTTTATCCTTTATGATCGTTCTATATTATTAAGACAGCTGTCAGATTTGAAAGTTCCGTTTCCCACATCTATTACAACACTCCTGTATATTAATGATTCTTCTCCATATATATTTAAATCATTGTATTCGTTTATTTCACGTCATAATATTAAATTTTAACTGCCTATAATTTACCTTTTCTTGATCCTTTTCCAAAATTCCGTCTTACCCGTTTTAATGTAATCCTTTAATTTCCGTTTCCCTGCTGTACTCGTCTGGCTGAATGCGCCAGGAGCGCGATGCCATTAAAAAAAAATTGGGACTGGCAACACTAGTTATTACGTCAGCCGTCAGGACGGCATACGTCATGTGCATTGTCACATGAAATTTTGGCGCGAATTGTCGACGTATTGTCAAGTGTTTTTACATTAATTTGTTAATTATATTATTAATTATTACATCTTTTGTCTACAATTGAACTAAATTATCTCTGAAACTAAGTTGTTTTATTTTCTTACTTTCAAAATCACTTAGATATCTGATCATCTAGTGAAAGTCATGGCAACGAACGGCTTTACTGATCACCACGATGAGTATCAGTATCTTAAGCTTGTTAAGCAAATTATAGACACAGGTATGACTTACGAATCTTTATATTCTTAACATGTAACGTAATTGTCCAAGATCTATATCGGCTACATAGGTACATCTGTTTTATTTCAGGCGACAAAAGAGTCGACAGAACTGGTGTCGGCACCTTGTCCATTTTTGGAGCAATGCAAAGATATTCACTTAGAAACCATACTTTGCCCCTTTTGACCACGAAGCGGGTTTTTACTAGAGGAGTTCTGGAAGAATTGCTATGGATGATCTCTGGGTCAACTGATGGCAAGGTCTTAGCCTCCAAAGGTGTTCATATTTGGGATGCTAATGGCTCAAGAGCTTTTCTAGATAATCTGGGCTTTACAGATAGAGAAGAAGGTATTAACTATGTGTAATTTAATCATATTTGCTGGGTTTCTAGATTGCTCTGTCAGTAATCATATTTTTTTTTTGCAGGAGACCTAGGTCCTGTGTATGGATTTCAATGGAGACACAGTGGTGCTCAATATATTGATGCTAAAACTGATTACAGTGGGCAAGGAATTGACCAGCTCCAAAACATAATTGACAGTATAAAGTATGATATTAAATCTTACCACATAAGCCATGGACATTTATATATATGTGACTTGTAAAAAAGTCAGAAGAGAAAGATGAGTTTTAATGTGTTAAATAATTTTTTAGGAAAAATCCTGCAGATAGAAGGATGCTGATGTGTGCTTGGAATCCTTCAGATCTGGGTAAAATGGCCCTCCCGCCATGCCATTGCTTGGCCCAGTTCCATGTGACCAGTGGCAGGCTGTCCTGTCTCTTGTACCAAAGAAGTGCCGACATGGGCCTTGGCGTGCCCTTCAACATTACGAGCTATGCCTTTTTGACCCATATGATTGCTCACATTACGGGTCTTGAGGTAAGATACTCTACTTTAATAACCCTTTTTGTAGAATACCTAGTTTTGAAATGAAGCTCTTATACCTCAGTTAAGCAAGTGATCTCTGATAAATGATTTATTATTGTACTATGAACATGACAATGGTAATTATGAGATTCTTTGAATGGTATTATAGGACTATCCTAGAATATTCTAGCCAATGATGTACCTAGCAATTTTTTGGATGGTGTGACATGTTCAGTATTCACTTTGCTCAAGGGACTGTCACTCAGAACTAGTGCCGCTTTTGGTTAATTTCTGCACCCCATCTGAGGGTGTCTAGTTCCATTACACCACCCATAGAGCCATCCCTGATCTAGCCGTAATATTATATACAGTTCAATATTTTATTTTTCAGGCTGGAGAATTTGTGCACACAACAGGTGACACTCATGTTTACCTAAATCACATTGAGCCTCTCAAAGTACAGTTGGAAAGGCAACCCAAACCATTCCCAACATTAGAGTTTGCACGGAAAGTAGATTCCATCGATGACTTTAAATATGAAGATTTCATAATTAAAGATTACAAGCCACATCCGAAGATTGATATGCAGATGGCAGTTTAAATGGTTATTTTTGGGTATGATATTAAAAATACTATATATGACCATAAGTATTATGTTCTATTTTTATTTTATTATGTAAACAATGTAACTGTGCAGGTATTAATGTAGATCAAAGAAATCTAAAAATCATTAAATTTATTGCTTTTCAAATTGTACTCTTCACTTACATATTTTACAACTACAAATAAAACCCCAATTTTATTTTACTAAATAGCGATGCAATTTATAAATAAATAAAAAATAAGTGATGCTACTAAAATAAACACTTCATTACAATGTCTTGTATAATTTTCATTAATATCTAACAAATTCATATTTTTGTTTTCTTACAGCTATTCAACAATGGGCTACATGCATGAAAAATATTTTAAGTATATTTGTTCACTGAACACGTTCGACAACACGAAATGAATCCATTAATGTATTGTAAGGTATTTCAACATATTACATATCACCCTGATGTTAAACACTTTTAACAGATTCTTTATTTTATATTGAGAAAGAGAATTACGGCAACAATATACCTAAACGCATATTTTACGGCGTAAATAATAAAAACTTATTTCCATGATTCTTTTGCATAATTACATATACATTTTGTCGCAGCAGCCGGGTGTTGTGACGTCACAGGGCACGCGCTTTTTGTATTGTATGGCGCGTTTTTACTCGCGGTGCGCGCGCCGCATTTACTTTCACAATTTGGAATAAATAGCAGGTTTATTAGAAACATTTGAATCTCACGGAAAGTAGAGTCCATTGAAATATATCAAAAAAATTCATGCATGAAGCTAATTGGAGGTGTTCATTATACAATGTATCTATACTTCGGGTGCATGAGATCCCACTAGCGAAACATACCTTCGTTAAATATCTACTTACATCCAGATTGGTAGGTCTCCTTTTTTCAGCACTAAGTTCAGTTCGTAAGTCTTGTACAAAATCCCTTTTTCAGAATGTCCCTTCTTCACAACATAATGTTAAATAAACAAAAAGGTGAAAAAAGATGTTACATACTAATTTACAAGAAAAGCTACCTCACTAATTTAAATAAATGATGTACTTAAGCAAATCCTAATTGATGCAGGTCCATTTAGAGATTGACAAGAGCTTGGAGCTATAGTTCGTTTTTTTAGCATTAGAAATAAGGTAAACAATCTTGATGTGTCTTTTAATTGAAAAACACATTTTAATTCTAATACGATCATTTATATTCATCTGCTTTCATAAGTGTTAAATTTTGATTTTTAAAAAGCGTTTTTCAATTAAAAGACTTGTCAAAATCGCTTACCTTCTTGCAAGTTCTTTCTAATGCTAAAAAAAACGAACTATATAATACCACCCTAAGTATTCCACCAGTCCAATTTATTTGTCCAATGTCATTGCGTCTCACTCTCTCATCAAGCAAAATGTGAGACGCAATACAGATTAGACCAATTATTAAAACGTGTATGAGCGCCTAAATAAAAGCTAAGTTAGTAAGAGTAAAGAGACAGGCGTGAGTATTCAAAGTGTTAATTGAAATAGAGGCATTGTGTTGACTGGACATTTTGCAAAAGGGATATAAAATGTTTGGCAAGCTTCTTACAAATTGTATTACATATCAATCACTAAGCGACCAATATAGTTTGTACATTTATGGTTCAATGAATTAAGAAATTAATGGAACATGAAAGAATACAAGTAACTTAATTTTTACTACAAAATGCATTCTTTAAATATAGAAAAAAAAACTTTATTTAAATAAATCAAATAGTAATATTATAATATAATGATAAAAATGAAAACCAATGGTTTTGTGATGTATAAGTAAAATTAAATTAAATATTTGTGACACTGCATCAATATTTATCAACACATCTGGTCATCTTGTGGCATCTGTAAATTGAAAGAAAAGACAAATTAAATCCAAGTAAATAAAAATTAGTCATTAGTGACAATATTGTTCTTCAATATTCTTTAAAAGTACCTAAATCTTCTTTCTAGTTCTGTTACTGAATAAATTATTTTCAATTCTAAATGTCACAGCTTTTTGCCACGGCTCATGGGAGCCTGTAGTCCGCTTGGCAACTAATACCAAGAGTTGGCGTAAGCTCTAGTTTTTACGAAAGCTACTGCTATCTGACCTTCCAAGGAGTCACGATGTTTTCCTTCACCGAAAAGCGTCTGGTAATTATATCAAATTACCTATATTTCGTACATATTAAGTGTCCTAATATCATATTTAATTTTAAGCTTTTGAAAGTCAATAAAGCGTTGAGAGTTGTAACTTTGTATACCACCTGTGCTATGGGGCGAAAACCTTCATATTTTAAATAAAGTTTATATATTGCTATGTAGCCTGTACCAATGGTCTTGGCATGTTCATTTTCATTCCATATTTGGATATGGCGTGGTGATCAAAAAGTTGAGAAATAGCCTATAAAACCTGGAAATAATGGAACCTGGTCCTGGTTCTTTAGTAGGAATGTCACCAGGCACCAATCATATTTATAAATTAATAATGAAATACATAAAACAAAAGCTGACCTGATTAACGTTAGATGTGGCAGTGTCATCTGTTCTACTACTTGGGACGGGTAGTGCAGCCAGTTGCTCCACCAGAGCCATGGTCATCTCAGACTCTACCGTGACTTCCACCCACAATGTATCTGTAAAATATAAACATATTTGTGTAATATAATACCTACATGTACATTTCATTCGTAAAGTATTTGTGGAATTCCCTGCACGTGGATTATACTACCATTATCTAGTTTTACCTCATTCACTGAAGAAAACACATTAAAGCATAGAGGAAATTTTACTGCCGTTTTTCCTTATTAAATATGGTTTATTTAGATATTTTTATTATAAAAACCGGACAAGTGCGAGTCGGACTCGCCCACTGAGGATTCCGTACTTTTTAGTATTTGTTATAGCGGCAACAGAAATACATCATCTGTGAAAATTTCAACTGTCTAGCTATCATGGTTCGTGAGATACAGCCTGGTGACAGACGGACGGACAGTGGAGTCTTAGTAATAGGGTCCCGTTTTACCCTTTGGGTACGGAACTCTAAAAAGCAGCTACTTATTTTTTTATTTCTTAAAATCTATTCACACTTTTCTTTCTTTTAGGTTTTCCTGTAATCTATAAATAGTGAACTATCCTCTGTATTCTTTTTTAATTTTATGCCCAGTAGTTCCAATCAAATTTCGCCTTTTATTTTACGTTCTTTTTGTCTGTCTAAGGTCACCAATTTACATGTCTGCCAAATTTCAACTTGTTCCAGTTGTTTCAAAGCAAATTGGCTGTCATACACACAGAGGTATGGAACCCTAAAAAGAAACTAAAGATCCCTGAATAAATTTAGTTGGGTTGTAACACAACTCACCTCCTATTTGGTCTCCTTTTTCAGTCAATAAGTGGAAATAACCCCTATGCGTACCAGGCCTGCTAGGTGCTACTAATTTCAACATAACAGTGGTGGAGTGTCCCGGAGGTAAAGGAGGCACATAGACAGGTGTAGCACCAAGTGGCTCTCCTCCCGCTTGTACCAATCTACAGCTACCAGGCCAACTCTCAGCCCCTGTATTGGCAATAGTCCAGTTTTGTTCAAAACTGAAATAAAAAAGCAATAATACTGTTACTCGAGGTATTAGTCATGCATTCAGCCTAACAATGACTTTGTTGTAATGTGACTCATGCTAAGGTTAAAATTGTTTTATAAAATTTACTTATTTATTACTGCAAACAATAAGGGCTTTAGCTATGTTTTTTGCCTATATTTCTCATGAGAAGAGAAACTTGAGAAATCAAGGAAACATACATCATACATTGTTTGCCAAATTAAAACGGCAGATAGGTTGAGTTCTTTGCTATCTACTCATGCATAGAAAAAAAAAATTGGCCATGATTTTTTTTACTACAGCACAAGTAAAATTTGGAAATTTTCGAAATACTGGCATAGAGCTGGAAAAAAAAGTGCGCAAAATTAAAAATTTCTAGGCCTGGGAATATAGCAAATGACTCGACCTATCTGCCGTTTTAATTTGGCAAATGATGTACCAAACACCCTGTATATCCTATTTGGATACCTATTTTTATAGTAACTCATTCATTTCCTTATGGAAGACCATAAAATGATGTGACAACTTTTTCTTTAAAAAAACCCTATTAAGTTAAATCACTAAACATTAAAAAATAATGATTATTAGATTTTAAAATTGCCTTATTTCTTAAACAAACTTCACAGTAGGTACTGTTAGTGCAAAAGAGGCTACATAACTTTCATTTCATTTACAAATAGAATAAAGTGTGTTGTGTTCCAGCTTAAGACAAATCATAAAAAACGCAGATATGTTTAAAAAAGAAGGTATTTACCAAACCCCAGGACCAACAGCCGTTTCCTGGTTTTGAGCTGCCTTCAATGACATAGATGGAAGTTTTTGTGGTAAGGTGTAGTCTAAATAACAACATATTGCAGTCTGCAAGTTCCTGAAACATTAAAAGATCAACTTAAACATAAAGTAAAAACATGATTACTAGCAATAAGAAACAAACATTGCAAAAAGCTGCTGACAATGAATAGAGACAGCTTAATTTTTAAATAATAATAACAGATATAGTAAAACAATTACCAATTACTCATATCAAGAAAGAAACTAGCTGTGTTATGGGTCAAACTAGGACCTAAAAGTCTCTGCATTTGACCTATTAGTTCTTCCCTGTCTGTAGTATTCATACAGCTAAACTGTAAAAGTAAATTTTGATCTATTTCCCCAATATTTTGGGGATTTGGCATGGATGAACCATCAATATCCATAGTTACAGTACGGATCACAATGTATTTTGTAAATATTTCACCACTTCACAGAATATTATCATGCCCTTTGTTTATGTTCGTCAGCTGATTCTTTTATCGTAGTATGTTAGGGCACTGACATATAACTTATTATAGTGTTACTTTAATAATTTAATAGACGGTCGCAATAGAGCCAAGTAATTACAATAGAAATTTAGAACAAGTAAAATGTGAGAGCTAGTGAATCTCACTCGAACTCGAATCACGTCATTATTTATCATGTCATGTCAATTTCACCACAGAGTACAATTAAAATATAGTATAAAAAATATGGGTTGAAATTGAAAAGGGTCTGTCTGTCAATTTACCAACATAACCAAAGCGTGACCTTGGTGCGGTGCGGTAGTGTGTTATGGCTATAACACTGACCGTACCGTCCGGTAAGCCCGGTCGCCTGTTAAGACTGTCACAATATACCGGCTCTTTTTAGTGTGGCTTAAATATTCCTAGGGTTTGACGATATATTTTTTCCTTGACTTGACGTTGACGTGTAGAGGTTATGTCTCGCACTATGGTATTAAGCGTGCGAATTTTGAAATTTTGTGATATAAAAGTGAACTGACTAATAGATAAATTCAGTCTTAGAATAAAACCCACAACAATGTTTTACAGACCGAGCTTTTTTTAATAATGTGGTAGCGTTAGAAAATACAAACATGCAAGCTAAACAGAAAACTTTACATCACTGCACTTTTGAAGGTTGCAACAGCGCATTTAACAGACCTTATAGATTGGCGCAACACTTGTTAGTTCATAATAACATCGTAAGTATTTAAAAGTATATTTACTATTAGCTATGTTCATTTATCGTCGGTGCGAATAAAAAAATCGCCATGTATTTTTAAGCTACTTTTCAGGAGACAAAAATAACTGTTTATTTTTCCTGTTTGTAATATATTTGTTGCACCTGTATTTTTTTCTAATAGATCAATGATTTTTACATGATACTCATGAAGAAAATAAAGTTTTTTTCGTAATATTTTACAATATTATTATTTTAACCAAAATTTTGCTACATAGCGACTTAAATTTGGTTCACTTAAAATCGTCATGTGTGAAGTTTGTACACATAGCGATTTGTTGCCAAAGTAACATAGTACGAGAGATGATACATAGCGATTTTAGGGTCTATGTCGGGTAATCCATTCTACAATAAATCGCCATGTGCAACATTATCGCCATCACCCTCGACGGAAAACAAGGCATTTAATTTCGTTATGTGCTAAAAAATCACAAAGCTATTTTTTTTGTTTCTGTTCTATTTTTTTTTGTACAAATGTTGTTCTGTGTTCACATAGCGGAATTGTTATTTTCAAAACTAATAAAGATATAACAAAAATATTTATGTGGGTCGACGGGAAATTGGAAAAGGAATTCAAATATGCCAAAATCAAAAAATCGTAAAAAAACACATAGCGATTTTTTTATTCGCACTGACGTTATGTAGGTTATTGAAACCACGGCTTTAAAATGCTGACTTGGTAAAGAAAAACGTTTAATCTATGACTTGGATGTCTATTCATGTGATAATTTTCTTTTCAGAAAGGTTTTCCATGTCCTGAGAGTAATTGCAGCAAAGCTTATACAAACAAAAGTCATCTAGATAGACACATCAGTAATACACATATAATTAATGAAAATGATATGTTATTCAGGTATGAAACTACCATTTATCCAAAAGTAAAATATGTTTCAAATTATTGCATGGGAATAAGCGATCGATTCATATAAATCATTCCCTTCCTCATATATGGTGGCGGTCAGGTAAGGAGGTGGGGACAAATGAGAATTCACCAAATTTCTTATTGTAATCACAAATATTATTGTCATATTTTGCAGCTGTCCAACATGCCTAAAGAAGTATGCTAACAGACAGAACTTGAAGAGACATATAAACATTACTCACAAAGTGATGATACCATTTTCCTGTGACATTTGCAAGTTGAATTTTCTGAAGAAACATCAGTTAACAGCACATATGTACCAGCATACTGGAATTATGTCATTCAGGTATACTTATGGTGACATTCTTATTATTTAACACATTTTCAGTAATGATTCTACTGTTTGAAATTTGTTACCTTGCCTGGTACCTTGTGTGTTTGTGATCAGACTGTATCAGTTGGTATAATGTCAACTTATTAACAACACTCCCTAAAAATGTTGATTACTCTCCATATTAGTAATAACTTAACACCTTCATTGCAGTAGGGGGTCGAAAGGCCCCATATAAGGTATGGTTAAATACGAGTCACACTAATTGCCCCAGCAAAGGTGTTAACTGAAACCTTATTATGTTTGTTACAGCTGTGAGCTTTGTCACAAAGAATTTGTGAGTCTCAAGGAAAAGAAGAAACATGCTCGAACACATAAAATATACAGGTGCTCTGAGTGTAATGCCACATTCAGCCTGTGGTCTAAATATCAGAAGCACATAAAGTTAGACCACACGGGCAGAGGTAATTAAAATTACACACCTTCATTGTCATTTATGCCAAAACACTAATTAGAGTTCAAATTAAAAAAAAAAGTGCAAAACTTACTTCTCCTTTTATCTTTCCTAGGGGGTAATTGCACAAAAGATCCCTATGGGTCGAAGTGTATCCGCAAGGGCCCCAGAAAACGATAAGATACTTCCCCTTTTTACCCGACTACGGCAACGCAAAAGGAGGGTTATGATTTTGACCGGTATGTATGTATGTATGTATGTTCATCTGTTCCCTCATAACTTCTAAAGTACTCATTGAAATTTGACAAACGATGTGTCATTCGAATCGTCTTAATCGTCCGCTGGTTATAGGCTATATGACGTCACAAAAAAATGAACACGGCGCCCTCTAGAGGTCATAAAGTCACGAACCAAAAAAATAAAAATAAGTAATGATGACGTGTTGTATATCATTTGAAAGAGCTCAATTAGCACATTTCAAATATATACAAATTGTTAGCTTTTGCACCCGGCTTTGCTTGCATGCACCCGATAAAACATTAATTTATCGGGTAGATAAGGGGCTAGTACGTCATTTCAAATTAGGGGGGGGGGGGGGGGTCTGGACATCGGATGACGGTAGCATGAAGTAGGAGGAAAAGGGGTCATTTGAAGCATGATTTTTGGATGATTATAGGGGGGGGGGGTCAAAAATCGTCAAAAATGATGACGTAATTTATGGACAGCCCCTAATTCGAACTACGAATCTACAAGTGCTCTGGATTCTATACGCGACCCGCGTACGAGGCACGCTGTACGCGTTCCAAAGCTGGGCGCCTTCGGCGCCGTCATACTAAAAGAGTCGGGCGTAGCCCGACGTACGAGGCTCGCTGTACGCGTTACAAAGCCGGGCGCCTTCGGCGCCCTCATCCTAAAAGAGTCGGGCGTAGCCCCACGTACGAGGCACGCTGTACGCGTTCCAAAGCTGGGCGCCTTCGGCGCCCTCATACTAAAAGAGTCGGGCGTAGCCCGGCGTACGAGGCTCGCTGTACAGGTTACAAAGTCGGGCTCATACTAAAAGAGTCGGGCGTAGCCTGACGTACGAGGCTCGCTTACGCGACTACGGCGATACAAAAAGGTTTTTGCAAAATAAATTAGCTTGGCCGCTATATACATGGTGTTTTTTTAATGACGTGCATTATTTTATAACTGTACGGGTTCCAAAGTGGGGCTCATACTAAAAGAGTCGAGTCGAGTACGAGGCTCGATCGCTGTACGCGTTTCAAAGCCGGGCGCCTTCGGCGCCCTCATACTAAAAGAGTCGGGCGTAGCCCGACGTACGAGGCATGCTGTATGCGTTCCAAAGCTGGGCGCCTTCGGCGCCCTCATACTAAAAGAGTCGGGCGTAGCCCGACGTACGAGGCACGCTGTACGCGTTCCAAAGCTGGGCGCCTTCGGCGCCCTCATACTAAAAGAGTCGGGCGTAGCCCGACGTACGAGGCTCGCTGTACAGGTTACAAAGTCGGGCTCATACTAAAAGAGTCAGGCGTAGCCCGACGTACGAGGCACGCTGTACGCATTCCAAATCCGGCGCCCTCATACTAAAAGAGTCGGGCTTAGCCCGACGTACGAGGCACGCTGTACGCGTTCCAAAGCTGGGCTACTAAAAGAGTCGGGCGTAGCCCGACGTACGAGGCTCGCTGTACGCGTTACAAAGCCGGGCGCCGAAGGCGCCCTCATCCTAAAAGAGTCGGGCGTAGCCCCACGTACGAGGCACGCTGTACGCGTTCCAAAGCTGGGCGCCTTCGGCGCCCTCATACTAAAAGAGTCGGGCGTAGCCCGGCGTACGAGGCTCGCTGTACAGGTTACAAAGTCGGGCTCATACTAAAAGAGTCGGGCGTAGCCCGACGTACGAGGCTCGCTGTACGCGTTCCAAAGCCGGGCGCCCTCATACTAAAAGAGTCGGGCGTAGCCCGTCGTACGAGGCACGCTGTACGCGTTCCAAAGCCGGGCGCCTTCGGCGCCCTCACACTAAGAGTCGGGCGTAGCCCAACGTACGCGGCTCGTTACGCGTTCCAAAGCCGGGCGCCTTCGGCGCCCTCATACTAAGAGTCGGGCGTAGCCCGACGTACGAGGCACGCTGTACGCGTTCCGAAGCCTCCATGCCAAAGGAGTCAGGCGTAGCCCGATATATGCGGCGCTCTGCGTGCATTTCTGTACTGTGGACGCCCTCGCAAAAGTAATATAATGTGACTTCAAATAGTAACGAAATCATGACCCCAAAATTAATAAAATAAAAAATAAGTTCAAAAACTAAAACCCGACTACTGCAAATCGCGCTCTAAAAAGTATGAAACAAGATAGAATTCTTATCTGAAATTATCAAACAGGAAATATTATAAATATTATCATTTTTTAAATAAATAAATACAACGTAATATAATTTACTATTTTTGTATATATTTACAGAGATTCAGAGGATAGCCGTGGTCGTATGCCACTTTACCTTAAAGTTTATAATCGTGGCATACGGCCACGGCGATCTCTGTAAATATATAAAAATGTAGTAAATTATACGAATATGAACTTATTTTTATGTAAAACTGCTTGTTTATGTAAACAGCTGTTTAAGTCAACAATTGAATGTTTTTCTTTTTTATAGCCTCCTGAATACTACAGGACTTTAAAGAAAGTCTAAAAAAGTTTCAAGAACTGCTATTTATGCCATATCTCAAAGATTGTTTATGTATTTGATATCTTTTCTGCAACTTGTTTGATATATTTTACTTATTGCTATTTTATGTTTCAGCATTTGTTTGTGATGAATGTGATAGACATTTTAAACTACGCAGTCACATAGTGCGGCACATAAAAACACATTCGAAAATAAAAAACAGAACATTTCCATGCCCTTATGAAAACTGTGCAAGGTAAATATTTTTCAATTTATTTCTTTTACTCACAAATTACAACAGTAGTCATACTACTGCAAAAAATATATGTACTAGTAAATATGGAAGACCCACAATCGCCACACAACGCCGCGTGCCCTGTATGCCTCATCATTGTTCTAGATGTATTTACTATCTTCTGGTCATATGCAGAGTCATAACTCATAAGTAACTTCATATGTATGTATATGTTACTATTAGCCGGGTCCACACAGGGCGAGCATACGCGTGAAGCAATTTCCTCGCGCACAAAACGGCCAGTGTAGCCGTGCCTCGGCGGAGGCGGCGCGCGCGAGGCACGTCTACACTGGCCGTCTTGTGCGCGAGGAAATTGCCTTGCGCATATGCTCACTCTCTGTGGGCCCAGCTAGACGTAAAGTCTCTAGGAAATAATGATTATGGCAGCATTTATTTTTATTTGCATTACAGATGGATCCATTTTTCCATTTCAGGGTTTATTCAAGGAACAGTAATTTAAAACAACATATTTTAATGAAACATGAGAGAATAAGACATGAATGTAAAATATGTGGAGCAGAGTTGAGTACTAAGGTAATCAATATATTAATTTATTCCAAAAGCAACAAAAATCAATAAGTTGCAAGGCCACCATCAACATATAGGGACCGACGTGCGCGTTTGGAAGGTCTGCCATCTCATGACCTGAACTGAACCGCAAACTTAACTCTTATAAGCAAGTGCTGCCCCCTAAAGTACACGCACATTCCCTTTTGCATTCTAGGATTTGGAGAAGTTGGTAAATTGCATCTTTCTCTTTTACTCCAATTAAGGCGTAATCTGAGTGACAGAGAATGATACCCACAATTCCCGAACTTCGATGTTCGCGGTGGTTATATTCTCTTAAGCCTCTTCCACACTCGTGCGTGAATCGCGGCTTCGCGAGCGGGCTTTTGTAAATGCGTTTTTTGTTCAAAACACGCTTATCAGTTTTTTTATTTTTATTTTAGGCCAAGTTGGTATTGCACTTGAAGCTACACAGTGAGCCAAATATTAAAACCAAGCCACCAAAAACAAAACTGACTGGACGTAAAGAGAGGAAAGATGCGGGTTGTATGAAAATGTCTACGGCCATGAAGCTTGCTGGAGTCAACAAAGCATTAGAGCCAGAAATCATTGATATTATTGTTTGATTTTGATTATAAATGCTTAAAAGTTATAATGTTATTTTTCTTCGCGATCTCCATACATGTAGCGTATCTTGATCGTGGCTTTACTATATACGTGCAACGTGGAAGCGGTGGGATTAGAAGGAAGGAAAGAGATATCTCTTTCGCGCTCTAATGGGTGCGGGGTGCGGGGTACGGCCAAAGCAAGGCCCCAACGCTATCTGTTCTCTTTGACGGCGCAGCAATTAGTATCATTTCTCTCTCCTTGCTCTTTTAAAAATGCCGTTTGTCAAAAAAGGACAACCATACTGTTGACAAGATGGACTTCAAATCCAGGTGTCCCCTTTTTAGGTAGACCCAGGTTGTGTATGTGTGCTCTTTTAGGGATGTGAAAAGTCGATTTTAATCATATTATATATCGATAAACGCTACACAGCGGAACGAAATAGCGATTAATTGAAGCTTCAATATCTTCGTTAAACATAAACATAATTGAAATGCTAATGGATAATGAATATATTATAATATAATAAAATAATTCAATTACTGCGGAACACCTATCTTAGTAGGTATTTATGTATTTCAATTAAATATCTGAACTTTCCCTTGTTTCCCTGCTGGGGCGTGACTATAAAATTGTGATCTGCTAACCACAATAAAGAATAAAAGCGTTTTTGTTCATTTTAGGTATCGTTAAACCTTTTAAGTAAAATTAAAATTGCAAGAAATGTCGATAGTTTATCGATATGACTTTATCGACATGGCTACAGCAAGGTGGGCCACATTCTTATAGTGTAGTAAATAAAGGTAGTGGACCCCGCAGTAATTCCTCAGCCAGAAAAAACTTTACAGTATGATAAAGTATCAATAAATAAAAAGTATTGTATACATTTCCAAAGAATAATAATAATAGAATTAAAGTAAATACCTAAAGTCTTAAATCGTTAATATATTTTTACGGAAAAATGCTCCGTTCAAACTTTCTTCACCAGACATATTCATGTAACGTATTGCAACAATATATGAAATATCAAAAAAATATCCCAGCAGAAATACCAGTATTAATAAAATAAAATTTTTTGGCGTGTCTTGGACCGGAAAATTGCTCAGTCTAATTTTTTCACTGGAATGCCATTTTATACCTACAAAATGAAAATCTAAAAATTTTCCACTCTCAGTTTTTAATAGTTCTATAATACATACATTTCGATACGCATTTTTTTTGGATTTTTTTACCCACTGCGCCAAATTATATTCTAAGATCATATAAGAAGAAAAAAATGACAGCAATTTTCCGATGAAAATGAGCGTCAAAAAAAGGAAGTATCATAAAAAAATATTCTCATGTTTGACAAAACTTTTAGATTTTTTTCTAGTATCACATACTGATACAAATAACTTATTTTGTAAAATAATTTTGGACTGAGGAATTACTCGGTTCAATATATAATCAGATTTGTGTTTTTACCTAACTTAAGGAGTGTTTTTTTTTTTGGATATTTATAATGTTAGTCTCGGCTCATACTATACAATAACCAAGCTAAATTTCATCGACTGAGAAATTAATGCATGGGTCTCCATACAACAACTTGTTTCATTTACTACACTATTAATCGTACACTAAACAAAAGTGGTCCCAGTGACAGCTCGCTTGGAAGGTATCTCTGTATATTATTATATCTATGGGCCAAAGAATATATACTTGGTCAAGCAGATCTTGTCAGTAGAAAAAGGCGGCAAATTTGAAAAATGTAGACGTGAAGGGATATCTTCCCATAGAAAATTTGAATTTCGCGCCTTTTTTTAACATAACATAACATAACATAAATCTTTATTTGCAATAGATATAGTATTTTACAGATCTTAGGCTAATACAGATATACAGGTCCATATATCTAGACTTAAATAAGTCATGCAAATCTTACTTTTTTACTCGCTAAAATAACCTAGATGTTAAGTACTGCTTTACTGACAAGATTTGCTTGACCAGCTATAGTACGGTACACCAAAGTCGCGGTGCGGTAGTGTGTTACGGCTATAATAATGACTCGGTGTAATAAGATAAACGAGCGTTTAATTCAGTATCTCAAACAGTTAATATTATGTACACATGGTACTATGTGTACACATAGTCTGAGAGTACAGATAAATTTAGATTTTTGAACTTAAGTGTTAAGGTTGAAATTAGTATTAATATTTTGAAGTTTACGAAACTTGACTGTATTCTGACATTTTAAGATTTTCATTTAAAATTTTAAATAGGTTATCATCATATCCATTTGCTATCTATTAAAAATAATTTAACCGCGAGACATCATTACTAATTTTCTCGATATGAATTATAAGAAGTAGCACAGTTTAAAGTATATTACGGTGATAAAGAAACTAAGATAGTACTAAAAACTTCAGAAGTAAAACAAAACAAGTTTCTTTGTTTTGTGTCGGCTGTTTTTCTCGCCATGTCGGACTTTTCTTTAAATATTTTTACGCTCAATTGTTGGTAAGTTATAACTAAATATTTAAAAGTTACAAAGTAATTAGGTAAATCATTAGCAACGGCGCTAATAAGTTATAATGTTTTAAAAGCGTACTTAATTCGTCTATAAGTACGAATCTTTAATTTTTCTAGGGGTATACCTATTGTCTCTAAAAACAGAAAAGAACGTATGGAAGCAATCTCAACGTATCTACAAGAAAGTTGTCATACAGTGGTGTGCCTACAGGAGGTTTGGAGTGAGGATGATTATCTGTTTATTAAAGAAAAACTGAAACGCAACCTGCCCTACTCACATTACTTCTACAGGTATTTTACTTTGTTTTCTGGTGCACTAACAGTACCTATTTATATTGTCAAATTATACCATTTACATTGATGCTGAAATACTTAGCAAAAATACCTAGTTGTGTTTATATTAACTAGTTACATGTTGTTTCTTAGCCTACTTACATTTTATATTTATTAGTTTGAGCATGAAGTAGAAGTATTCCCTAGATGGTTGTTTATGAAAGCTAATCTTTTGAACTTTTATGAGAATAACTAGCATTATTCTCCTAAAAATTCAAAAGGTCTCTCCAAACTAGATTTCTATAACTGAAATTTATTATGTCTTTTCAAATAATTTTCCAGTGGAGTCCTCGGATCAGGTCTCTGTGTTTTCTCGAAGTGGCTTATCCAGGACGTTTTTTTCCACCAATGGCCATTGAATGGTTACATCCATAAGATCCACCATGGGGATTGGTTCGGAGGCAAGGGTGTTGGTTTGTGTCGGATCCGAGTAAAAGATAGGCTGGTTAACATTTACTGTACCCATGTAAGTATTTCAATTAACTAGTCCGGTATTTTACTATTTCTTAAAACATGTCTCAATGTAATTCTTTGATATTTGTTAGCCTCTGGAATAGACAAAATTTTAAAACAATATCTGCCCAAAACAGCTTTTAGCTGTTAAATATCACAATTTGAACTTACACGCGAAAAAGCTAATAACTTTGTATTTATTTATAACTCTTGATGATGCTCCCTATGACAGTTCCTTTAATTATCCTTTGGTTGGGCTTAATTTGAAACATTGTTGAAGAAATATGTTTTACCATATTTAGGCTGGTTTTAGTGTCACGTGGACTGTCCGTGCTCCGCACCGGACCAATATGTATTAAGTTCAGGGAGCGTTATCTATTAAAGCGGACGGGTCCGCGCGGACAGCTTTCTCATACAATTTGGCGGTGCGTAGCAATCCGCACGGTCCTAAAACTAATTTCAAATGTTGAAATTCCATTTTTTCCAGTTGCATGCCGAGTACCATGAGGATGACATTTACTTAGCACATAGGACTCTGCAAGCACATTCCACTGCAGAATTTGTAAATCTGACTAAATCCACCGCAGATGTATGCATCCTTGCTGGAGACCTCAACACAGGCCCTGGTGATTTATCTTACAGGTACCTATAATTAAACAAATACTTTTAAAAAATGCGGACAAGTGCGAGTCGCGCTCACCCACCGAAGGTTCCGTACAAATTTAACTTTTATTTTTAATTTTTTACATATTTATTATTTTTAGATTATTCCTTGTACATGTAGTGTAAGACGATATTACCTACTTGCCAAATTTCTTAGTTCTAGGTCAATGGGATTTTGATTCATTTGAGTGTCGAAGTCGAAATATAGGTTTTTTGCGGAATAAACGGCCGTATCTTTTTTTACGTAACTTAGAAGTTTGATTTTTTCGCGACTTCAAGGGACTGTAGACGCGTTTCCGAGATAAAGGGTCTTGACAGAGACAACAAAGTGATCCTATAAAGGTTCTGTTTTTTCCTTTTGAGGTAGACCCCTAAAAATTTTAAAAAGAGGAACGCGGTGTTGTCCCTCTTGAGTATTTACTGGTCTCTGGTAAAGTTAAATATTTTTGTTTTAGATTAATAACAGAACTTCCATCACTCATAGACCCGTACGACTTAGAGTGTGAGAATACCAACCCTGCTGTTAGGAAAGCCACCGGCACCAACGACAACGCCAACAACAGCTACTCGGATAAGAAGCAAGTGAAGCTGTGCCCTGAGGGGAAGAGGATTGATCATATATTGTACCATGTCAACTCTCAGTGGGCGGTAAGTTTATTCGGATCATTCATCATCATCATCATCATCATATCAGCCAGAGGACATCCACTGCTGGACATATGCCTCCCCCAAAGAGTGGCACAATGACCGGTCTTGCGCCACACGCATCCAGCGGACTCCCGCGACCTTTACCAGGTCGTCAGTCCACCTTGTGGGGGTCTACCCACGCTGCGCCTTCCGGTACGTGGTCGCCACTCGAGAACCTTTCCGCCCCAATGGCCATCGGTTCTACGGTCAATGTGCCCCGCCCACTGCCACTTAAGTTTAGCGATTCGGAGGGCTACATCGGTTACTTTGGTTCTACTGCGGATGGCCTCATTTCTGATGCGATCACGCAGAGAGACTCCCAGAGTTTGAGCCTTCTTTCTTATACAGTGTGGAAAGATATGTCGGGTCCTGGAGGGAAACTACCTTAAATCCTTAAGTTGGCTCATTTTACTTAAAGGAGGCATTCCTTTATTTTTAAAAAGAAACAAAACTGCATTCAAAGATTTTTTTAAATTCGCTTGTCTCGACCGGGAATCGAACCGAGTAAAACTTCCAAAAAATATTACACTCGCTATTTTTTTCTACTACTCGATACAGTTAATGTTAATGATAACATTTCTCCAAGAAACATTAGGTCTTACACTCGTCTGTCGTACAAAATGTCCATAAAATCGAATATTTAGTACTAAAGAATATTTTTAGACAAGCAAAATTGAAGAAAAATGAAAAACCTTTGAATGCAGTTTTATTTCTTTTTAAAAATAAAGGAATGTCTCCTTTAAGTAAAATGAGTCAACTTAAGAATTTAAGGTAGTTTACCTCCAGGGCCCGACTTATTTTTCCACCCTGTATATGAGGCACATAGTAATTCGGATCATTATGTAGAGACTAATCGGGACTATCGTTCAAGTAACATAAAGTCAATTTTAAAAAACTTAGGCCTGCGAGGGATATTGTTCTCAATTGACGCCATTAAGTTGATGGGGAAAATGACTAGCCCAATCATGTGAATGATAAATAAGCACTTCTGATAAAGGTATACTTATTTTCTAGATGCATCTAACATGTATTTTTATTTTTAGGCCGAGGTAATGAACTTTGGCAACCCACTCGAAGATAGGGTGCCTGGGCAGCAATTTTCATACTCGGACCACAACGCAGTTGCCCTTGAACTCCATATGCGGCCGACAGAAGGCTCGTACAAAGACAACAAGGTCTATAACAAGGACGGGTCGCTGGATGACACGATTGCAGCCGCGTACAAAGTCTGCGATGAGGCTTTCACCAACTTATCCAGAACAAGGAAGCTGTATTTGATTGCTGGAGGACTCATCTTCATGTTTCTACTAGGCTCATTTGGTTATTGGCCGGACTACGTATTGTACAACGTACTGAAGATAATTATCACTGGACTAAGCTTCTATTATCTGATAATGGGGACTTTGTGGAACAGAATTGAGATGAACAGCTTGAAAGCGGGACTGAGCGCTCTTGACAATTTTGGTAAAAGCAGGAGCCAGTTGGAAAAGGGCGACGGAGAGTCCAGCCTGTGATATTGTTGTTGATTTTGTTAACGAAGACTACAATTAGAAATTAAAAGGAATTAAATTAAATGTGATGGTGTAACAATAACGTCCATTTTGTCGTTCGTTGCCAAGAAGACACTAACTGGCACCAAATGTTCAAATAGAAAACGCTTTTGTTGATAGTCAACAAAAAGGTAAGTAGGTACCTATGTAAGTTATAAGTTCAGTATTAGATACTCATACGTACGGTCACAATAATTTAAATAATTAATATAACTGGCTCCAATTTCACCACGGTGACAGGTGCGACAATTGTAAAACATCACTGTTGCTGACGTCACAGGCATCCATGGGCTACGGTTACCGCTTACCATCGGGCGGGCCGTATTCCTGTTTGCCACCATCATTGTTTTATTAAAAAAAACTTTATTATATCGGAAAAAAACAGATATTTCTCTTGCTAAGTTTATGACAATTGTCACAAGAAACACTACAATTGTCACGAAATTCCGACATATAACTCATTACCTGTCAAGAATTACCTACAATTCTTCTAAATCTTGACAATTGTCAGAAACTTCGCAAAAGAAATATCTGTTTTTTTCCGATATAATAAAGTTTTTTTAAATAATACAATGATGGTGGCAAACAGGAATACGGCCCGCCCGATGGTAAGTGGTAACCGTAGCCCATGGATGCCTGTGACGTCAGCTACAGTGATTTTACAATTTGTCGCACCTGTCACCGTGGTGAAATTGGGGCCTGATGGTTGATGTTGTCCGTCCCAACAATTTTTTTTTCAGGACTAGCCCCATTTTATGTTAGTTATAATGATTAAATATGCCGAATACCTACTTAAACATTTCAATATTATGCTAAAATCGAGCTGATCTGATGATGCAGTTGGAAGGTTGGTCAACTCCTCGGAGGAAAAACGGGACCTCCTACAGTTTGGGCGCATAGAAAGGTTACGAGGAGGAATTATTAGACGTGCAATGGGGATGAGCTATAAAAAAACATTGACATTACCAGCCACTTGGCATGGCTTTTATTTTATTTATTTAAGTGAGACAGTATTAACCACTTTTTAATTTCTTTGTTTTCTTTCTGATGTAAGATTATAATAGTTATTATTTTAAATTCTTAAATGTTATGTCACTATATTAATTTTAATACGTAGACAATATGAAATATATGCTACATTCCAATATTTTCAATGAAAACTATAATTGTAATAAATATATTACGAAATATAAGTAATAAATTAGCTAAAGTTTTTGAATGTCTTTCCTATTCACGGAACAATGGTGTTCCGGACATTTGAGGCGCAGCTAGCACGCAGATGCCCTATTGAGCGGATGGTGCCCTTGCTTGTGTCTTGGGACGCACGCAGAGGCAGCACCCACTAATCTAAAATGTACTAAAGGCTACTGAATGAAAGCGACGTACTAAATACTGGGCTATGGGATAAAAAAAATCGGACGCCTGTCTAATAAGAGGTACCTATTCAATTTTATTTCCGTTCAGCAGACGGTAATTCGCTCTCACAAGATGGGCCCCCACAAAAAGCGAAATATAAAATGGCTCAAGGGCAACACCGGTGTGAGGGCTGAGTGTAGAGAGGTGTCACTGGACTTTAATAGTGATAGCCAACTCGCCTCTTAAGGGGCCCACAGATTACCAGTTCGCCGGACGACATCGGCCTGTCAGTTAATAGTAAAAGGTGACAGTGGCGAACAACTGACAGGCTGATACCGTCCGGCGAACTGGTAATTTGTGAGCCCCTTTATATTGATTGACATCTATAGGATAGGACAATGTGCTTACCACGATAACTAAGGTTTCACTCGAGTGAAAATCAAACGCATGCATATTGGATAAAGAAATATGTATTTTTAATTCTAAAACTTAACAGACGAACCGCTCCAAAAGTTGCGGTATATATCACAATTTATATTCATAACGTAATATATTAAGATATATTTAAGTCAATATCGCAGATCAGAAGATCGTTTAGGTATTAGTAATTTAAACCTATGCTTAAAGTGCAAAAAGCAATGTTACTCAGGTTACAGCTTTGGTAGAATTTAAGATTATGCTTAGCAATTTGGAATGTAGAAACACCCAAATTAAATAAAGTGACATTGATACAAAAATTAAACACAGTAAAAATGTGTTATCAGTTAATTAAATAGTGAATCAAATCAAGAACCATTACCATTTGTAACTGGTGTTCTTTATCAGTCCATTCTCTTTATTCTATTTATTATTCTTGGTTTTCCTTACTTTTAATATCAATGTTTTTGGCAATAAAATGTGATGTAGGTAATACGAAATAGTAGTTACAAAAAAAAATCATTTATAACAAAGAGAAAATAATCACTACGTATTTATAATATAATCGTTTAATTAAGAGCTTCGCCTAGTAGAATAAAAACATCGTGTGACAAGAATAAGCCTTGTTTAACTAGGTCATCTATTTTCATTCGGGGTTCAAATGAATAATTCCGCAAGCGTAAATTCACACATGAAAAAAAAATCATGCCTTAAAAATATAAGTTATATTCCTCCGAACCGAGTGATGGCTCTGGGCGCGTAGCCAACGTGCCAATCGTTTACGCTTCGTAGCGTATCGGAGTGTATATCATAGTTTCGGACACGTACTCTCGGAGTATCCTGCTGTCGAATGTTCGTTGATTCGACTGTCGCTGGATCGAATGTTCGCTGGGTCGAAAAGCGTAGAAATAATAAATTGTAGAATCGAATCTGAGGTTTCGATTGTCATCCCGTAGAAGATCTCGGGTACGAATGTTCGTTGATTCGACTGTCGCTGGATCGAATGTTCGCTGGGTCGAAAAGCGTAGAAAAAAAAATTTTTTCAGGGTACCTCCCGAACATGTGAAGAGGGGGTAATTTATGCATAATTCGGCCACAAGTATTTCGACCCAGCGAACATTCGAATCAACGAACATTCGATACACAACAAATCGAACCCATACAATTCTAGATTACGATTTTTCGATTATGCATAATTCGGCCACAAGTATTTCGACCCAGCGAACATTCGATCCAGCAACATTCGAATCAACGAACATTCGACAGCAGGATATTCCGAGAGTACGTGTCCGAAACTATGATATACACTCAGCGTATCGTAGTCATCTCTCTATCACTCTCACAATGACAGTTGCGTTTCGTTCACTACGGAGCGTTAACCATTGCACGTTGGATACGCACCCTGATCTGACGCCGATGCAATTACAATCGTGTGGCATTTATGCTCCACCATTTCATTTCTAACTCTCCGTTACAACAATAGGCAGGTACTTAACAAAGGTGACCTACTGTCGGTAGCCCGTAGCCCTTAACGTCAATAGCCGGGTCCACACAGAGCGAGCATACGCGCGAGGCAATTTCCTCGTGCACAAAACGGCCAGTGTAGACGTGCCTCGGCCGAGGCGGCGCGCGCGAGGTACGTCTACACTGGCAGTTTTGTGCGAGAGGCAATTGCCTCCCGCACAAAACTCTGTGCTCGCTCTGTGTGGACCCGGCTAATCATCACATTCATCGTGCCTATAAAAACATATGTCCAGACCTTACTCACGCCTGAGGGTCATTGATGGAGCCCAGCAGCGGCTCAGAGTCGGAGGCGGAAGCAGTGATCGTCGTGTCCACAGAGCCGTACACCGAGGGCCGGATGTCGACGACCGGCTCTTCCACGGTGAGGTTGGGCGCCGAGCTGCTGGTCGGCTCGTTGACCAGACGCGAGCTCTCGTCGTATCCTCGGGCCATGTGGTACATGGACTTGCCTCGCAGTCGCCGGCTGAAGGAGCTCCCTGTTGACAGAAATTGTTTACAGCCTACAGTTAAGCGTTAAGCAGTAAAAAAAATATTGAAGCTCGGTGTATATGTAACAATTGTAACATTGTCTGCAGGTGAAACACAGGATTGGGTCAGTTGTGTCAACAAACCAATAAATAACATAAATGCAATCAATTATACACCATATTGCAACACCATAAGGTACATGTTCGCTTAAATACCTGTTTTGGTGTGTAACTTGTGTAAGTGCAGCGAAGGTCGATTGATAACGTGCACGATAATAGTCGAACTTATTTTTGAGAATAGGTAAAACTAGTTACACCAAAGGTTTCGTCCCATAGTCCTTAATTCGCTGACATAAGAGTTATGGGACATATTTTTGTGTGTGATGTGTGCAGTGTGCACCCATATTTTTACACTTGACTGTACCTATATGAGCAGCTCTTTTGTTTTTCCTAATCTTTTTCCTATTAGTCTATGAACAACTAATAGAAGTGATAAAGATGGTAACTATGTTAGCTAATTATATGAATTAGTTAACGTATTGTTGACTCCATAAACAAATTACTTCGCGACAACTTAAAAACGTCATTTAGCTCTCGAATGTTTAACAACTTCTGATGGGTAGGTATATCTCAATGGCAAATTCGAGCATAAAAACACACTATCAATCAAATCAAAGAAATCAGTGACAGATTACACAATCTCAGAGCGCAAACGCTATTCTCGTTTCTTGCTAGAATTGCTAGATAATTAAAATGTATACACACATTCAGGATTCAGCTAATTTATGTAGGGATTATGTACGACAGACAAGACAGTCTCATATGAACGATCCGAGGCAACAACACGAGTAGGGCTTGTGCCGCGCAAGGCTTATACGAGCTGGTAGTGCAGGTGACGTACCAACAACGCCGAGGTGCTCTGATATGTCCCGCTTCACGTCCGACACGTCCCACATGGCGAGGAACGAGCCAAGGCAAGAGCGCGAGTCGGGCTCGTGCCGCGCGAACGGCTTATACGAGAAACTGTAGTGGTGCGCGATGGCCGCTAGGAACATCTCTATGCAGATCAGGAAATCCTGGAGACAAAATGCAATCTTTAGGACTATACTCTCCCATCTTTGGGTGTTTAAATAAAAGTAAACAAAATCTACGCTCAAATGGCTCCTTAAGCCAATTGAGGGTAGATGAAAACATTACATGATCAAATATAATAATGTAGGTTAAAGTCAGATCGTTCAGTCACTGATCCAGGCGGTATTGTATTTTGGTTAACCAATAAATGTTATAACTACCCAAAAATGTTCAAATTGTTTGTTTACTTTTTTTAAATACCTAAAGAGACAGTCTAACTAAAGGCCTCACGCTCGTAAGTTTACAGGGGGGGTGATTGTGTGGCCCCATAGTTTGATAGCACCTTTCATGGGAGCTGTAAGAACATGGGTGAAGGCGAGCGTCCTTAAGCGCCAAAGATTGGGAGCGCCTTATTTGAATACCGGCCCGATTCGAACAATGTTTATAAGAAATCATCAAATCACAGTGGTACGATACCGATCTGTCTGGTTGAAGAAATGTCACTTTTGACACTGACAGATCGTTATCGTACCGTGTGATTTCTTAGTATATTTAAGCATTGATCGAATCAGCCCGTAAGTAGTAGGTAGGTATGCTTGAAAGTGACGCTCGTGTGTAGGGTTGCCACTTTGCCAGATGGTCGGGATTTGGCGGGATTCTCCCGATTTTTAGTACGTGTTCCCGATTCCCGACAAAGTGAAAATTGTCCCGAAAAACAGCTTCACGTTATAAAAGAATAATTTCAAGTTCCGAACTATCGTCGAGCGAGCGAGCGACCCGCGTCGAGCGATGAGCGAGAGACTGTTCAAGATCTTAAAGAATTTATACTATTTTTATATAAAAACGTCTATGGGCAGAACAGCTGACGTAGTGCCAATAATGTAATATATCGATGTTTTTAATACAATTACTTTTTCCCGACTTAAGTCCCAAAATCCCGAAAAATTAATATTTTTTCCCGATAATAGCGCCTTCCGATCTGGCAACCCTACTCGTGTGACCGAGCGAGCACAGTGATTGGAGCTGAGCAAAATTTTTGTTTATTTTGGGTTAATAATACACAATATTTATGTATGTTTGTGTCAATCCAATTTAATGACGCGAGCGAGATAGGCTTATTTCATACCTGAAGTTTTGAAGACATGATTTTGGTATCCGATTCTGGTATTCCAAATAGGTTTGATATAACTCCACAATAAACCAGAATATTTATAATCACACCTTGGCTGTAAGAAAATAATACTAATTAGTAGTAGTACCTACTTAATATGTTCAACAATTCTGCTAATTGCTAAATTGGTTAAAATTCAATCATAACCAGAAAATGGCGTAATAAAATGTGTATCAGTAATTAATGTTAGTACTAATAACCTTTTCCACTAAGCAAACATACCAAATGGTGGGAATCAAGTTATATGAGTGTTTCATTTATTTTTTGTCATTTTTTATATATTGTGACCTTTTTTGTCACTTTTGTGTTATTTCTACTCAGAATCACGAGCTGTTTCGATCCTAATGGGATAAAAAAATGTCCCAGAGTTTTTTCCTATTTTGTTACCATTTCCCCATATACTTTGTATGGCAGTAACAAAAAGGAAAGGTTGAAAAATGTATGGAAATTATAGGACACTTTTTTTTTCCTATAAGGATGAAAAGGGCTCGCGATCCTGACTAGAAATAACAGAAAAGTGGCAAAAAAGGTCACAATATACAGGGTGTCTCATTTAAATCGGTCAGTATGGTAAAGTCTGAAACTATAAAGGCCTGTCTCCATATTGCTGCCTGAATAAAGAAACATTCATTCATTCATATTGCGCGGCAAACTATCGAACATTGGCTCGCGAGGCAGCCGCGCGCAATGGATACCGGGTTGGCTCGCGAACCAACACGATCTGATCGAGTTGGCTCGCGAGCCAACCCGGTATCGATTGCGCGCGGCTGCCTCGCGAGCCAAATGTTCGATAGTTTGCGGCGCAATATGGAGACAGGCCTTTAGACGAGTTGGCTCGCGAGGCATGTCATCGGTTTTAATAAGAAGAAAAACTGCATTCATACATTAAAAAAAAACCTGTACTCAGCTCGGGAATTGAACCCGGTTGTTTTGAAAAAAATAAACTTACACTATTTCTATTTAGATACCGATTGTGTAGGTCTTAAGCAGTAAATGGCTCTATGAAACATGATGTCTAAAATGAATAAAATGCATTGTTTTCACATACTTTAATTTATTTTAGTAGGTGTTCGAAGTGACCACCGGGTTCGATTCCCGAGCTGATAACAGGTTTTTTTTAAATGTATGAATGCAGTTTTTCTTCTTATTAAAATCGATGACATGGTTCCTAAGAACAGATCTTCGTATGTCTTATAGTTTCAGACTTTCCCATACTGACCAATTTAAATGAGACACCCTGTATAAAAATGGCAAAAAATGAAAGAAACGTTCATATGCACGCCATGACATTGCATAATGGTTGTCAAAAATTTGAATTATATCAAATACTCACAAGAATGAGAAGAAAACAACAGCTTTTATGCAAAGAAACTTTCCAATAGGCTTCATTGGCTTCAACTCCACCCGGTTAGCTCTATAGAACAGCACCAGACAATACATGGCCAAAAACTGAGACAGATTATTAATGGCTATCATGTAAGGGAACGCCACGTTTGGGTTGAAGTCACTTTCTCCATACACCCCGCACAGCTCACAGATCATGGAGATGACAGTGGTGACAGGCCGCACTACTGTGTACTGTAGGATGCCATGTTTGCAGTTGTGAACAAATTCCCTGGACAGATAGAGATATATGTGATGACAAGTAAATAAACAGAAAATGACTTTAAATGTTCATGTAAATTTAGTTAGCAATCCAATATAATTAGTATTTAGTGTCAATATTATCGTCCTAATCACCTTCCCATTTCCCATGGTGCAAGGCAGCAGAGAGGAAATATGTGATAAATTTGAGGTTTTGTTTCCAGTAGTGCCTCTAGATCTTGATCTTCATTGAGGTAGTTTAATAAATACTTCATGAAGTTGTAGATGACATATGCTTCATAGCATTCTCGCAGAGAATCCATATAAATAGATTGCTCCGGAAACTGTAAGCCTAGCCAGGCATTTAGTGCATAAATTGGGACCATCCATAATATTCTGTGGAGGAAAAGATGTTTCATTAAACAAAAACATATAATATAATGAGATTACAGGCCACAAATTTATAAAAATATCATTCCACTGTAACGTAGATGTTATGTGTGGAACATAGACATTGTTAGTATTGGATTACCTTATAATATATAAATTGTACATGCATAGAGATAGAGGTAAGTCCTACAGTAAGAAAATATTGACATGTACCTTATAATATGTTTCTGTAAAGAAGGTTTTGTGTAATGCAATACATGTTGTGTGATCTCCCATATCGAGATGGGCATCGCCAAGAGGACAAATCCGCCTCCCACCAACGCGCCTTGGTCAGCTTTACTGAACCCATTGCTTATGGAATGAGCTATCAATATTGGCACTAAAACGATTATAAGTATCACGTACAAAGCTACCAGCAGCGGTTTAATCCATAAACGCCACTTACTAAAGAATGAAAATACACTATGAGAACACATCTTCTATTGGTTTTTTACATAATAAGTAATAAGAATAACGAAACAAGTTTAGTTTCACAACATTTTCTATTTCTGTGTGACGCACGGAAGACATGTAACGAACCGAGTTTGGATACTTATATTAGAAAATAATGCACAACAACTACGAAAGTAGACGCTAGGTTCAAGCTAAACTGATTTAGTTTGATTAACAAAATATATTTATTTTACGTAGATATTTATCGACTGACAGTGACGTGAGTGACGCAGCTGACTGACACTGGGACTGTCTATTGTATTGTGTTCTTCCCCTTCATGCATAACAGACGTAACAGCTATTGAAAACATAGTTTTAATTAGATTGTATCTAGCGGCGATACGATAAAGTATTGAATGAGTTTTTGATGGCTGTTACGTCCTTTACGCATGGTGGTACTCTCCCATCTCCAATAATTCCAAAATGTACATGAAAAGTCGCACGGAATCTTTAGTATGATTCGGACTATAGAAGATTTATGTAGAAAGACCTATTAAATTTAATTATTTGTTTCACAATACCCTAAATTATGTCAAAGAGTGATATTTTATTACTAAAGTGTATTTATATTTTTTATGGAAATTAAGTGAATATTGTGGGAAAGTGGTAATACCACACCAGTGTTACTAGTCACAAAGAAATTTTAGAAAAAAAAATCACATCACAGGTGTAGTGTTGTGTGAAGTAGGTATAATTTTTTTTCTGTTCGAATCATGATCAAAATGGGATTGCTGTAGATAAAATACTATTATTTAATTTAGAAAATCAAACCTTTTAATGGCGTAAATATAGTTTAAAGATGTCCAATCAGTGCAAGTTAATAGTGGGGATCGACTTATTTGTGCATTTACAGTTATACGCGTAACACGAATTTGTGCATCGAGTTCTGAGCATCGAATTAGGCCACATAGCGATCTCTCCCTAAAATACCGCTGGTTGTCGACGTATCAAGTTAAACGTGAGTTTATAATTTACTATCGTGTTCATTATTCAACTTAGTGGACAGGATAAGTGAAGTGTTGTTTGGGATGAATACGATAGATAACGTTTATAAATAGTGTATAGCGTGAGTCGATAATTCGTATGTTTTTGTAAATGGGTCACCTCGCCATTCTTTTACGAGCGAAGTTGTTTTGTGATTTCTTGGCGTAGCAATTATTGTTGATTCACTTATCACTTGTGTATTTATTGTAGGTTTATGTATTAAATACAATGTTTGTGTTTTAATTTTAAGTGAGTGTGGCGGGAAAGTGATGTCCAGAAAGGCCGCGAGCTGGTAATGTGATGTCATCAAAAGGGGAAACAGAGGCCGATTCAGGCACCGTGTCGCCGAACCTGCCTGCAGTCAAAAATGAACCGGTTAGTACTTAAAAAGTAATTAATTCCTAGTAAGCTAAGTATATGAGCCATTTTAATGCCAAAATACCTACTTAAATTCCAAGTGAGTAGATATTGTTCTTCCTGACTCGTAACTAGACCTTACAACCATTTTCTTTTAAAAATAATGTTTTGTGGATTAGTTGATTATGTACTAGAACAGGTAAACTGTAATACCACAATGTTATTTATTACAGCATACACTACTACAGTGATATATAATATTAGATTTAGTTGAGATAATATTATTATATTGTAGCATAGGATTTTGTAATCTCTTCAGTATTGTAAGATAAGTAGTGTTTGTTTCACCATCTTGCACAGCTGCTAGGTGTCATTACTGGCTTTCCTTATTTCCATCAAGATTCTGAATTCCCAAGGATCAATTTATTAATGTAGTTATCTTGATTAGATGGCACCTATGTGTTTGTGTCTAGCTTTGTAACAAGCATGATGGGTATCTGCATTAAAATATTGTTATGCAAATTAACTTCAACCGCAATTAATAACAACACAAAAAATGTATTGTGCCGGTTGGGAAAAGACTAAAAATTATAGCATTGAAACTAAAAAAAAGGAGAAAAAGGTTATGACATATACATAGGTATATGTATTACAAATAAAATACTCTTATAATAAAATGCATGAGGCATATTTAAATGTGCACCTTGAATCTTGACATGCATATATGCCTATAAGATGTTAAATACTATTCAAATACCCAAGGGTTGTTTTTATTATGTTTCCAGCTTGATCCAAGCTAAGACTTATGAATATTTATAAATTTTCAACTGCTAAGTAGGTAACAATTCTATTTAATGGATCATATACTCATTTTAATTTCTTTTGCTATAAAAATGTTTCAAATTAAGATTGTGAAAGTTTTATCTAATTGGTACAGACAGCAACAGTCCTAACTGTACATTTGGTGGACCTTATTACAAAACCGGCCAAGTGCGAGTCGGGCTCGCGCACGAAGGGTTCCGTACCATAATGCAAAAAATGGCAAAAAAAAAACGGTCACCCATCCAAGTACTGACCCCGCTCGACGTTGCTTAACTTCGGTCAAAAATCACGTTTGTTGTATGGGAGCCCCACTTAAATCTTTATTTTATTCTGTTTTTAGTATTTGTTGTTATAGCGGCAACAGAAATACATCATCTGTAAAAATTTCAACTGCCTAGCTATCACGGTTCGTGAGATACAGCCTGGTGACAGACGGACGGACGGACAGCGGAGTCTTAGTAATAGGGTCGCGTTTTACCCTCTGGGTACGGAACCCTAAAAAGCATAAGGTCCACTGATGTACAGTTAACAGTGTGGGTGATGCCTGGATTTTATGTATATTATTCAGATTAAACAGACAACTGCATTAAGCATTTACAAAGAGTAAGAGGTCAACGCATATTGGTGCATATTACCACAACCAGCACTACTGACTTGCCAAATGGTGGGTTATAGTATAACAGTAGGCTTGAGTCGGTCCTGAACTAAGAACTATTAAGAATGAAATCCCATCAAGGACCGAAAGGAACTAAATCTTTTTGCACGCTCTTAATCGGTCTTTAGGTCCTTTAGTTCAGTAGGATTCGAGAGCGCTTGACTGAGTGAAACGTAAAATGGACGGAACGAAACGGTTGTCAATGTCGCTGGCACGAGTGTGAACGAGATGAAAGAACGACGTGACACTCCTAAGCCCGTAAAATATGAAGGAAAATCAAATATATTTCGACATATTTGATATTTTATTAATTATGTTAAGGTGTTTTAATGTTTAATACCGACACATCGTATCATACAAGTTGAATTGGATTCAGTTACCAAAGATTGGAAAGAAACCAATGAAAAATCGACTCCTATTCATTCCCGGCTCTCAACGACCGAACTGAACTAAAGGAACTAAAAGACCGAACTAGTTCGTTTGACCGAGAGCGGAGCGCTCTCTGTAGTGACCGAGCAGGCACAAGCCTATATAACAGCCCATGTTGATCCCTAGAACTCAATTTATGAAATTATATTTTATTGATATTGGTAGGTACATATTATTAGGTTTCCGATAAAATGCTAATATAGCCTATCCCATAGTTAGCTTTGATGATTTATTGGAAGACAAGTTAATTTTTGCATCAGTTCAATTTAAATTGAACCTTAAATCAGAATGCTAAGGTTGAAATTTAATTGACATAAATGTGGTTGATAAATCATACATTGTATGTCTAGAGAACTTAAATTAATACAGATATGCCTATGTGTGGAGACATCTTATATACTCAATATTGTACCTACCTATATTAATATTAGGTGATCTGATCTGTGATGTAATATTAGGTCATTACCTATGAAATTGGCGTTTTGTACGGAGAATTTCAACGAAACACGAATTTCCATACAATTAATTTTGCGGATATTTTTTTGATGGCTAATTCAAACCAAACAAAATTTTTCCAGTAATTTTTGACACCTTTAAGGTATGTTTTCAATATCTCCATTTCTTGAAAATTGGTACCATTAGAAAAATATAAGTAATTTTAATACTCGAACCGACAGCACATGAAAAGACCTATTTTCAAGGCTTAATTCTGAACACTTAACAATAAAAAATAACAATTAATTGTATGTAAAATCGTTGTTTATTGAGTGCACTGTAGTTTTATTGTAATTGTGTATGTACTTTTGTAAAAAAAAAAAACTAGGATCAGACTTATATCTATGAACAAAAACGCCAATTTCATAGGTAAGGACCTAATAATAAATACTTAATCCCCATCGCCCGCTGGTTTTACCAGTGCAATCAGTCAACGCAGGGCAGCTTGTGGCGAGCTGTTGGGGATTAGCGACCTCACGTACCCGAGTGCTCCTGGGGAGTTCTGTTACCCGCAAGGAGGGTGGGTGGGACAGGATTCTCTGCCTCTGGCTTGCCTTAGCCGGCCGGCCAGAGTGGAGTCGTTAGAGCTATAAGCTCCAGGGGTGGAAGTGAAATATGCATAAGACGCGAGTTGGCACAGTGGCTGTTAACAGCCACTGGGTAGAAAGCGGCGCACACCTCTCGACACCCCTGAGCCGCTCACACCGGTGTTGCCCTTGAGCCATCCTAGATGTCGCTTTTTGTGGGGGCCCATCTTGTGAGGGCGAGTCACCGTCTGCCGGAAATAAAATTGCATACCGTTTTATTAGGCAGGCGTCCGGTTTTTTTACCCCATAGCTCAGTACTTAGTCCATCGCTTTCACCCAATAACCTAGTTCATTTTAGATTCCATCAACTCTCAATAGCCCTTACACCCTGGCGGGTGCTGCCTCTGTCTGCGTCCCATGACACGGGCAAGGGCAGCATCCGCTTGGTGTACCCCTTACATTTCATTAAAGTGTCAAAAGGGCCTCTACGTGTTGGCTTCGGCTCCGCGCATGCCTCCCAAAGGTCCGGAACACCATTGTTCCGTGATGGGAAAGAAATACTTAATATAATGTGAAGTAATAGCTTTTATTATGATTTTATCAGATCTAGGACTACCATCACATTCCCAATGTAAACAATTAGATTAGACAAACAGTTCGCAAATTTAGATGTTTATGCAATATCATTTTTTTTACCTTAAAGAGACTATTTTTATAAAAAAAATTAAAGTGTAAAAATATACCTCTGACGCCACACCTGAAGGACAACTCTGATCAGATCAAACACTCCATATTAATATAACAATAACATTGATCAGTCCCTGATTCATTTTATCAATGATATTTCACAAATGTTTATGAATAATGCATAATGCCATTACATTTTAGAATGTAATATTTGCCACTAAACTGCCCTTACATAACTGGCGCTACTTTGCCCCTCTTGTGGATTAAATGTAACTTCCTCATCAGTTTTCGAAGAATAAAAAGCTCAGAAATAAGTAAACTGGGTGGTGAAAAATCTCATGATTTAAATTTCCAAACATGTGGCATTTATCTTTGGCAGGCAACCACAGCTAGTAAAGAAGAAACACCTAAACGAGGCAGCACGCTGCTAAAATGCACAACTTGCAACACATTTAGCACCCTAAGCAGCCGCGCGCTGACCACGCACATGGCGCAGTGCTCGCCCGACAACAACAATGTGGCGGCCGCGCAGGCGGACGCCCGCCCTCACAGGAAGCTCTTCGAGTGCGACGTCTGCAACATGAAGTTCTCCAACGGCGCCAACATGCGCCGCCACAAGATGCGCCACACCGGCGTCAAACCTTACGAATGCAGAGTCTGTCAAAAGAGATTCTTCCGCAAGGACCATCTAGCGGAACATTTCACCACACACACAAAGAGCTTGCCGTACCATTGCCCGATATGCAACCGAGGGTTCCAGCGCCAGATCGCCATGCGCGCGCATTTCCAGAACGAGCATGTCGGCCAGCACGATCTTGTCAAAACTTGCCCTCTCTGCAGCTACCGTGCCCCCACCATGAAAAGCCTCAGAGTTCATTTCTTTAACAGGTAAGGATTGTATGTGATGTCATGCCTACATAATCATATCATTCATTAAATAGGTACTACATTACAGTTTCATCGTCATAGGGGCTTTAGAAAATGGAGAGTATTTTGCGTCATGAGAACTATAAATCGATCGAGAACTAATGTGGTGATTCATTAAAACCATCTGCCTCAGTAAACTGAAAATCATAATTAGATTCCAAAAAAAGTAAGACAATGTTGCCACTTTTTACTAGCGCGTCTTGTATTTATATAAAAATAAGTAAATAAAAGTACTTTTTTAAATCGTAGGAGTAAAATTATCAATAAATAAATTATCTTAGAGTGTTTATTTATAATTTTTTTTTTTTAAAGAAAGAAACAAATTATTGCAGTGGCAACATTGTCTTACTTTTTTTGGAATCTAATTACGACTCGGAGATTAGTTTGAGTAGTTTCACTCAGTAGAGGCTACAATACATCACACAATTGACACATACAAAAAAAAAAAAATCACATACATACATACTCTGCCGAAATCATTCTCTTCTTGCAGTCTGGTGAAAACTGTAAAACAGCCTTGATAGCTAAAAAATCCTATCTTACCTTAACTTAAGGGAAGTACGTATTGAATGTATGCGTTTACATTTTCCTCATTGTCCTTTGAGTCGAAGACAAGGTTTTTACGTTGTATATCCTAACAAGTTACGTAATACGGCGCAAAACTAGACGTTAGCAAGTTTTGATTAATGTTTTCGTTACCAGCTGTTATCGACTACACGTCGAAAGAGCCTAAACTCAATGCAATTGTTTTATTTTACTAACACGTTTGTACAGACAGCAACACTTACCTGACCATCGGTGGACCTTATTACAAAGGCATAAGGTCCACAGATGGATAGTTAAGAGGCTACCTGAGGTTTTCATCGATTTTTGACAAGTTATGAATCGTATTCTTCAATCTTTTATCTCCGTTTTTGTGTACCGGATTTTGAAAGAAATTAATACAATTTTTTTATGATTTTTTAAACATTGTCTAAAAAACACTTTTTTCGTAACTAGTTTGCTGTCTAGGGTCTTACATGTACGAAATCTACATATTTGGGTTCGTCTTTGACGTCTCGAAAAACTTTGAAGTAAATATGGGATACTATATTGCTTAAAGCCGTTGCTGTTAATGTGATAAGCTACAAAAAAACATTAGAAAACTAAGGGATTCGGATCGAAGGTCATTGGCGTGGGGGAGCCCCTTAAGATTGTGGGCGATGGTGCTGATGGTACAACCTGTCAGCTTTCTTTTGCCTGCATTGATAAAATCGCATTGTCACTACAAAGCTTAAGTTAACTTGTAGGGTTAAATCCTACAAATATTTCATAGACGTAAAATATTTCAGACACGGCATCGACCTAGACAACCCAGGAACCGGCAACAACTCTGTTTCCCTGCTAGCAGCCGGCATAGCCAACGCCGCGTACGCCGACGGCTCCATGGACGCGAGCGCCATCAACGCCCTGGGGGCTCTAGGCTCCGGGCTGTCCGTGTCCGTGGCAGCCGCGTACTCGGACAGCGGCGACAGCAACGGTGCTCGCTCCGTCGACAACGCTACACCGCCCATGCACTATCTGACCCCGCACGTGGAGATATCTATGGCCGACAACAACGAGACGTTCTCTCCGGGACAGTCTAACCATCTAAATAATTCCGGTAAGCAATGTATTGTATTTATAGCTGGTCAAACAAGTTTGTCAGTAGAAAAAGGTAATTTAAATTTTCTATGGGATTATAACTCTTCGCGCCTACATTTTTTCAATTTGCCGCTCTTTTCTACTGACGGAAATTGCTTGACAAAGTATAGATACTGGTTTATCTAGTAGGTACCCATGGTATAATAATATTCTCCGCCTGGTACTCTCTTCCGACCACGTGACTGACACAAGCAGGGCCGGATTAACCCTAAGTCAAAGTAGGCAACTGCCTAGGGGCCCCGTCTCGGTTAGGGGGCCCCGGCGGCTCAGAGCGCACCAAAAAAAAATTTGTTTCATAGGGTCAAAATTCACGCGAATTTTTTTTATTCTTGTATGCATTGTTATTGTTTATTTTTAGATCCATTCTTTAATTAAATGAAACTGTAATAAAATTGAAGCAATACGTTACAGTTTACGGGGCGTATATGCGTACCTGGGGCCCGTTTCTCAAAAGCCTGTAACTTGTAATACAAGTGGAAGTCCCTTTCTAACAAAAGCTGTCAAAAAGTGGCATCCGCTTGTGTTACAAGTTACAATAAGCTTTTGAGAAAGGGGTCCCTGTCTGTAAAGGTTTTCTGAAAAAATGTTACATTTACTTTTTTTCGATCAACCAACAACTTCTGGGTTATTTCGACTCAGAATCACTAGGACTATTGATTAAAACAAAGAAAAAAGTGTCCCCAGTTTTTTAATACGAATTTTGGGTGTCAGTTTAGTGACGGTTCATACAAAATGTATGTAAAAATGCGTCACAATAGTGACCTTTTTTCGACGATTGTCAGAGCGCTGCTTCCTTACAGCACGGCCTTTGGCGTTGCTTTTTAAGAAATATCAATTTCAGTAGCTTGGCCTTTTGCCTCGCATGAAAGCTCACTTCGCTAAAAGACGCTTCGGGCTTGTCGAGCAATGCGGAGATTGCTGAGCTCGACCTTTACTTCAGCTTCACTTTTTACCTCAATTTACCATTGGTTTGTGTTCCTCATCTCCCCTACTTCAGCTTAGCCTTTGGCCTCGCTGCGCCTAGCTCGGCCTGCAGTCTCGCTTTTTAATACAATGGAATTTGGTTCGTGTCTGTGTTCAACTACTTATCCCGAAGCCTGAAAGGCTTTGAGTTCGCATGAAAGCTCGCCTCACTGGGGCACTTCGGACTTTTAGGCGCAGGTAAAGATCGGTACCCGGCTTGGCCTTTTAACAGGCTTTCACAATTTACGATATTGTTAAAAAAATTTTCGCTCGCTGCGCTCGCGTTTTTGGTAAGTTTCTATCTACATGTTAACTTGACTGGTGAATTAATACAGTTAGGCCAACAAAAGTCTGCAATGATTTTGATAGGATACGCAGTGCAAGTGTTATTTATACGTCATAATTTCATAGAAGTTTGACGTTTAAAATAACACTTGCACTGCGTGTGCTATCAAAATCGTTGCAGACTTATCTTGGTCTAAATCTAATAATTTTAACATATGGAAGTTCTTTATTACTAGGTTGATCCTAATCATGTGGCTCGGCGTTTTGTCTTATGATCGGGCAATCGCTGTTCAGCCTCGCAAAATATTAACTATTGAGAAAATCAAGTTTGCGGCACTAATTGAGCGTAGCCTCGCTTATAATTTTCCATTAGAGGTAGATAGGAAAGTGACGCTCAAGCGCACAGCTTTGGTATTCCAATGGGAATTGGCCTTACTCCTAAAGGGCTCTCCCCACACTTGACGCAACGCGGAATCGCCAAAAACCGATAGAAAAAAGCTTTATGTCCAAGCAATAAGAGCGAAAAAGACATCGTTCTGACTAGACTCGGATCGTCTCGGCTGAAGATTGAAATTAAAAACGCAAACTTATTTCCCTGTGCTAAACAACTAAACATGCTCTATGCAGAATTGACTGTAAGGGGGGCTCGAGCCTTGCACTGCCTAGGGGCCCCGACATGCTTAATCTGGCCCTGGACACAAGCCTACGTTATCATGCGACAGCGCTATATAATAGTATGCAATAGCGCTATACAAAGTGGCAATGTTATTGTGACGTAGGCTTGTGTCACTCTGGGAAGAGAAGACCATGTTTTATTAGACTATGGTAGGTACCGATATCTATGGCCGACAAGTACCTTTTAAAAAATAGAGAAATGTTCCTTGACTGAGTCGTCATACACAAATCAAATTACTCCCAACACGCTCCATCAAATTGTGTAAAAAAAAAATATGTATACATCATGTAATAAATTTTTAGACGTGATGCACCTTCTCAAGCAAGTAATATGCGTTAATGTTAATATTTCGTAATTCGTCACCTACATAAAACGATAAATAAATAAAGTAAGCTCAGATTCAGATACAGGATTTTTATATAATTAAAAAGAAGCGCTTGAATGTATGGTTGCCTTGTCGCAGATTCGCGCATGAACGGCGAGGGTGGCAGCTCGCCGCAGTCGGGCGACAGCGCGGGCGCCGTTGCCAGCTCGTCGCTCGCGCAGCTCCCCGCCGGCATCACGCCATCCATCACGCTCATTCCTATCAAGCAGGTACAGTATAGGGACAGGACGGCAGTCTATAGTACAGACTATCTTTAGGTGTTTAAATAAATAGATTGTTGATGCTTAAAATTATTATCGTCACTTCATTAACTAAAATAACCTATTAACCATAATTTACTAATATTACGTCACTCATATTAGAAGTAATTAAATTTTACTAATCAAGCTAATTACACTTATACTTAAAATTGACGTAGAGCCCAGGCCAGGTAAAAAAAAATCATTAGTCATTCCTATTCGGACGGTGCGCCGAAACAACCACAGGCGCAAAATACCTGATCACCACTAGTATAGCTAATCCATCATTGTGGTTTGTACTCACCAGATTTTATTTTCTGTAAATTAAAATGAATAGAAGGAAATGACTAAGCAAATATATTTTACCACACCAGCTCGTAAAGGCTCTCTTTATTATTCAAAAACTGATGAGAAAATTGCATTTTATCTATTAAAGTGGTGAAGTTATGAAGTGAACTTTTAAGTTTTACAGTTAGTATTTTCCTCGTGAAGGTGCAATGAAAGAAATTGTATTTCACTTGGCAGCAAAGTTTGTTAACTCTCGTGCTTTGAAACCCTTGCAACGCTCAAAATTATCTACACTTTACGAACCACTCGTTAGTCGTTACGTTTGCTCAAGTATCATTATTAGCACGAGGAGTTAAATAACAACTTTGCATTTGCCAACCTTGTAAAACAAATATTTTCTACGTGTTTGTGTAACAACTAACAACCCTTCCGATCGAGCAGCAGCTGACATTCACGAGGATTCGTTATACAATATACAACGTACATCTCCCTTAACTATCACAAATGCCCGTTTAAATAATTTAAATGCCATTAAAACACGGTTTTAAGAGTGACCCAGGGGAACGTAACCATGGCAACAAGTGACATGAAAAACTTGATTCCAGAAACCTCTGTATACTTCATTTTGTAATAGGCCTTTCAACATGAATCCGCACTGGTATTATAGGAGCCGAACGCGGAGGAATCGGGCGGCGGCGAGTCGCAGGGCGAGGCGAACGGCGACAAGCGTGGCGTGTCGTCCAGCCTATCGTCGCTCATCAAGGTGTCGCCGCTCAAGAGCCTGCTGCGCGAGGACCTGCGCCGCCGCATCAGCGCCCGAGGCCGCGCTCGAGGCTCCAACGTGAGGAACACCATTATTGTCTCTCTCTCTCTCTCTCTCTGTCTCTGTACGAATTGGGTAGCTAACCGCACTGCATAAAAGATACAATGCCTTTTGTTTAACATATTGAGGTTCAACTAAACATACGCCTAATAATTATTATTATATTTTATTACAGACAGAACATCTGTTTAGTAATGATAAAATGAAAGTGTAGTGGTGCTTTAATATTAATTTCATACGGTAGTATCTTCCCAAAATTCCACATTTTCACCTTGGTATTAGGTAATACGAGCATTGTAAAATTCGGGTTGTAGGTACATACTTATAGAAGTGTGATTTTAAATTGTAATTACGAAACTGAGTTTTGAATTGCTCCCACTCTTCTTTTTCTGCATACAATTGGCACACCAGGGGCCTATTGCATAATAAAATACAAGCTAATACTATTAGTGATTTTGTATGTAAAATGCCATGGTGTAAAACGCAGGTGCCATGTCATCGAATCAATTTAACGAAATAAATTTCAATTTAGTATAACTTCGCGGAAAAACAAGCACACGTGCATGTGTATTGAGTACTAGCTTTTGCCCGCGACTTCGTCTGCGTGGAATTAGTGACAGCAGCTAAAGTAGGTATAGCACCTGGATAATGCTAATAGCAATCATTCAATTCGCGCATTGCTGACTTCAATTATTAGGCAATTCATTAACTCTTTCAATTCCCCCCCTTTACACTCTCTTCAGGGATGATTTCAGCCATAAAAACTATCCTATGTCCTTCCCCGGGACTCAAACTATCTCTATACCAAATTTCAACTAAATCGGTTCAGCGGCTTAAGCGTGAAGAGGTAACAGACAGGCAGACACACTTTCGCCTTTATAATATTAGTATGGATGGTATTGGGATGATAGTGGTAAACGTTGGTTCTGTGTGTGTGCAGAGCTCCCGCGCGTCGCCGTCGGAGGGCGGCGTGATCACGTCGACGCACGGCGACGCCGCGCTGGCGCCCGCCTCGCTCATGTGCTCGTTCTGCTCCATCACCTTCCCCGACTCCACGCTCTACTTCCTGCACAAGGGCTGCCACTGCGACTCCAACCCCTGGAAGTGCAACATCTGCGGCGAGCAGTGCTGCAACGTCTACGAGTTCAACTCCCACCTTCTCAGCAAAAGTCACCAATGACTGTTTGCAGGGGGGCCGTTCCGATAATAATGACTTTGTGTTTCGTGATGCACTTGCGCGGTGTGTGCATAGTACGAGCGCTTCGGAGCTTCACTGTCGTCTTCGATTACGCGATTCTGTTCTCAATCTACTGTGTCGGGCGCTGAAGGGCTTCGAACTCGCTATGCGCTGAACGTCCCCCCGAAGATATCATTTTAAAAGTGCAAATTATGTCGAGTTATATTTTTAGCGGTTATATTTGTTATGTTAAAATGCGTGAAGATATTTATGCGGATATTTTAGTACTTAAAGAAAAGGGTTTATAAAAGGGTAATATTAAATTATAATTGTGACGGGGTCAGATAGATTTGGGGTACAAGCTAGCAACTAAATTGAAAGCTGAAAGTGGTACCACTCGGTAATGATAAATATTACATTCCAAAACGTGACGTAGCATTCCATGATGAGAGATTCGAGTCTTTGGTGGGGAATATTATTGTAACTAAAAGTATCTCCTCTATCCATTTTAAAATAATCACGAAAACTAATGTAGTGTGTTGCTGCACCTTACATCACAATGAAATCGCAACTCGCGGATGCAATGTTAGAAACATTGTATGTGTAGGTATACTAAATGGATAGTAAAGGGACACTTGTATTGGTTTACCATTCTACTTTTCAGTACTTAATTGTACTACGACTATATCTAATCTAAATTTTAAAAGTATTTTTGGTGCGATAGTGAATTTTACAAATGTTTTAAAGTATGGTGGAAATTGTACAAATTAATATATTTTTACATTTCACTGTTGAGAAGAGAGGGCCTAGCCTGTATTTCCGTGATTATTTACTTATTGTGATTGTGTACAGACAGGAATTATAAATTCTACATTCCATTTTTATGTTATTATTGTTTCTTAATATGCATGTAATGCAAGTCCACGACTAATATTTAATGTACAAGTTATATTTTGTTGTTATTATTTATTTTTCTAAAAATACGTCTTGTCTTTAATAGCTACTTATGTTTCATTATTTTTAAATAGAGTGGTGCGTTATTAATTATGGTCATATGTACTTATTTCATTCTCAATCTATACAATGTTCCTTTCGTCAGTTCAGTTGTATGATATTATCGTTAGTTGAATTGTTTAAAATTGAAAACGAAAAATATTGAAGGCACACTTGCTCAAAATAGCTTAAAGTGTGGGGCATGGCATCGTCGCACAAAAGCATTATAATAAAATTTCTATTTAAATTAATTGGAGTAATGTAGTTTTATAAAACACTTTCATGTATGCTTATGGAAGTTTAAAATCGAATCGTTCAATTCGAAGGTACTTAATTTTATTTAATATCAAGGTTTACAAAAGCCCCATTAGATTTAGCGAAACTGACCCGTATCATATAATTGTACTATCCGAAAGATTTTATTATGTCTTGCGTCCTAAATGCAAAGCCGTCGTTTTCCAGCTAAGAGAACGCTTACGGTCCATGGCCGTGCAAAACCCTCGGAACCAATATTGCCTGGTCGTATTTGTTTTTGCGTACCGGATCCGGATCGGAAGTTAGCGTTCTAATACAGAAGTGCTCAACCTAATGGCAAACGATATTGATCTCTTTTATTTTGAAGAGTTAAATTTCTATATTGACTTTCAATTTATCAGTTAGGTAAATAAAATATATTTCATTTGTGTGCTTATAGAGACATATTGGTTTAATTATACAATTTAAAATGCTATAGGTTAATGAAATTAATTTTGTAATGTAGCTGTTAATTATGTTTTAGTACATTTTTCGTGTTTAACGTAATTGGTCAGTCCGTTCCATTTTCATTGAAGTAACCTGAGATTTACATTCCTGTAGCTCTTAAGTACTTACTTTCGGTTGTGGTCTTGCCTGTTAAGTTTACGAAATTACTTAGATGGAACTGAAATTATGTTTTACCAACGAAGTTATATATTTGTTTTGTTATGTGGTCATCGCGTGTATAAAGTAGGCCGGCGCGGCGCGGGACCGTCCGTGAGTTACCTGAAACGAGCAACATATTTATTTACAGAGGTTCTTATATTATGCTGTTTCATTGTTGGTTTTGCAACTTGATTGTTTACTTTTATTTGGTCCCGCCGCCGCGCCACAGTTAGTTAAGGTAGAGTCTAAGAGCTATTAATATTATTAACCGGTCACCCCATTGGGCGCCTTTACTTAATCCGTCCATGTCTAATGATAGATATTGCCTTTAATATTTAATAAAAAATAATATATTTTGTAGATTTTAGATATGACTAGGGAGAGATGTTAATTATAAAATGGTTAAATAATTGCAGAGATTTAAATATGTAGTAATAATTTATTTAACATTTAACGTAAATCTCTGCATTGCTAAAAAGTTATTAATTGTGATGTCAACCAATAATGTAACGAGTAATGACATTTTATTTACTTCAGATTAAAATAAAATTATGACATGATTTTATTCCATCCCTCACTTATATAGAAACTGTCCAGGATTTGAAGGAATTATAATATACATATACAAAGGTAATATTAGAGAAATCGGTATCCAGCCACCGACACGTTATTGAAGGTTTATTTATTGATTGCTGTTGACATATTTACATTGTTTATGGACTCGCAGATTTGTAAATCGCGTTAATTTCATCACGAGAGAAATGTTTATCGTTAAAATTCTAATATATATACTTTATTTTTGTGGAGTAGTTATATTGTAAGTACAAAATAAGTATTGGAAGTTGTGTTATACCACAGCCAATTGTTAATGTTATTTGTGAAATACGTGAAACAGTATTTTAATTAAAATTTCTAAATTAGAAAGAAAAGTTGAAAGTAGAAAGTTGGCAAAGGGATATGTTTTAGAATTTCACAAAGCAAAATAATTATTTGTTCATAATGCCGCATCTATAGAATTCTATAGATGATTTTATATTACTAAGCACTCAGTCCAAGTCAACAACAAGCCTTTAGTATAGCGACCCTCACCTTAATACCAAAACACAGCTTACCAACATTATATATTTTTTAAGTTGTTATATATATGTACTTAAGGGTAGATAAATATAAATTAATGTGGTTAAAAGCAATTGCTTGTAATTTTAAACAGTTGAAAGCGTCGTTAATATTTTGCTGTTACATTTATTGTGTTGTCAATTGAAATGAAAATAATATTTATTAATATTAAAAGGGATACTACATATTTTATGAAAAACCAGTTTGTAATTGTGAGTGATAGTTACTATATCAAGTTTTAGCAGATTGTGCCTTAGATCAATACTTTAATATTTTAAACATATTTAAAGAGACATTTTTTGGAAATTGTTTAATATAATATATCTCATATCTAGATGTGTGTATTTTAAAATAAAATATTGTCACATTAGAGTTATATATTTATACACAAACTAGGAAATCAATGACCTGTTAATTATTTATGTATAAGACAATGTACGCAATATGGCTGTTGCTTGTTTTTATGAAAAGTTTATTTTGCAGTTAGGAAATATAATTTTCTCTTATCGTCCTGTAACGGTAAATTAAGATTATATTATAAAGGATTGGTACTTATTACCATAATCTAGTTCTATTTATTTACGTTTAATTTGGTAAAGGGTCTAATAAAATATTAATAAATTATGAAGTATTAGTTTTTTTTTTCCAAACATATCCTATTTTGTACTTAGGGGTCATCCATTAATTACGTCACACGTTTAGGGGGTGGGAGGGGGTCAAGAAAATGTGACATATTGTGACATGGGGGAGGGGGGAGACACAAACTTTGTGACGTCACTTTAACTTCATCAGTAACCGAAATTTTTTTTTTTTATTATTTTATTCACTGTACATTTAAATAACAAGTTTTTAAAACGATAATCGTTTTTATTCTTTTAATTTTCTTTCCTAAGCACTTTTGGGTTATAAAATTACTAATATTTATATCGTCAAAAATATTTTGATAAAATATTAATAATACTTAGGTACTTACTTAATTCGATTTGGCGATTTCGTAGAAAAAATGTGACGTCACACTAGGGGGGAGGGGTTTGCCAAATGTGACAAGGGGGGGGGGGGAGGGGTCAAAAAACCTAGAAATTCGTGTGACGTAATTAATGGATGACCCCTTAATTAGTACTAAACCGACGTCAGTGAACTTTATAATCTACAGGGTGCTACGCGATTTCGGGGTTGTCCCATAGTAAAAGTTGCTCAGTATAATCCCAAAAACTCCCTGGCAATGGGAATGCACTTATTTTTTGGCCACACTTACTGTCATGTATAGCTTTGGTATTGGTAGATTAGGTAGTGGCACGAATTGTTACTCTGACCACGATAAATTTGCACCAACTTGTCAGTCTTAGCAGTGACAAAGTATGACGTAAACGTAAATCTTGGCGGACCACTGAGCTTACAAGGAAGGGTACCCTTCCTTGTTAGTATGAACCGACTCAAACGCAACGCGAATAAGAACATCGGTTATCACACTGAGGGCCCACCGCGAACCACGTTCGACGTGTTGCCTCCCTGTCACACTTACGTACGAATTTACAAGTGCGACAGAGAGGCATCACGTTGAACGTGGTTCGCGGTAGGCCCTCTGATGCTATTTCCGGTTGTAACCGTGTTATAACCGTGTAAAGCGTAAATATAACTTCCTACCTCGCACAGCTAAACTGTGGAATGACCTGTCGCCTGCGGTATTTCCGGACCGATGCTATCTTCAAGAAAAGAGCGTACTCCCATCTTAAAGGCCGGCAACGCACTTACAACCCCTCTGTTGTTGCGGGTGTCCATGGGCGGCGGTAGGTAATCGCTTACCATAAGGCGATCCGTCTGCTCGTTTGCCTCCTATATCATAAAAAAACTGGACTACCCGGGACCTCCTAGTCACGTAATGTGCTTATCCCACTAGTGCGGTAAAGTAGCGCCATATGTACTGTAATTGTATATGTCGTCGTATATAATATTATCCCTTTTCCAGGCCGCGCCAACCAATCTTCAAGGTTTTTCAAAGTTCTAGTGAAGATCAAATTTCCAAATTTTGAATTTAGCGCCTTTTTCTTGAGACAAAGTTGACTTGCCATAGTATTATATAAGTATATAGCCGTAACAGACTACTACACCGCACTGCGACCTTGGTGCGCCGCTCCCATAAGTGAGAGCGAGAAAGAGATATCTCTCGCTCTCATTTAACACATTCAATACCACTAAGTGCTACGGGTTACGCTTGTAGCGCGTAGCCACGGTTTCGTCGTATGTAGCGCGTAGTCGCTACGAACAGTGTACCCGACAGTCGGGTTCTTGGTGTTGAATGTGTTAAGGGTGTGGTGCACCAAGGTCGCGGTGCGGTGTGGTAGTCTGTTACGGCTTTTATATTATTTGTTTTGGACAAAAAGTTTAATTTACTCAACATTAAACTTTTTGTCCAACTCAAAAAGGTCAAGCTATTCTTTGGTCAAGGTCAAGCTAGACTAAAAAGTATAATGTCACTCAGCTTTGTAGTTTTTATCAAATTCATAGTTGCGTTATTTGCATCCTTTTCTTCAATATGTCAAACGAAAGTGACGCAACGCGGGTCCGAACAGCAAATAAATGACGCATCGTCCATAGCCTGAATCCGAATTTGCTGTCATTTGTTGAACGCACCCATATCTTCGCTTTTTGCTTGCTTAGTGAAGTTTTGTTGACATTTCGGCCGTAAAAAGTTAACTTTTCCTAAACTAAATCACCAACTAAGTTGATCCTAACAATTGAACCTACATTTGGTGTTAAACTGCTGAATTACTTTATTCGTGGAATGGGAAAAACAACACAGATTGATGGCGACAACAATCCAACATCGGTCGATTCCGATCCAGACCCCGCTAAGTTATTGGAAGCTGCTTTACTACAGATGGATGGCATTATAGCGGGTAAGTTCTTTTAAATGTACATCGGGTATACGGCAGTTTACATGTTCACGACCCGCGTTACCCGCGTACGGCTCTACTAGTCTCCCAAGCTTTTACACTAATAATAAACATTTGTGTTTTTTTGAGATTCCTGAAACTTGACGATTGTTGGCTCGTCTTTTAAGTTTGCCAACCCCTGATCTTTATGTTAATGCAATAAAATACCTAATAAAGTGAAAGGTATCCATGACTGATTTAGACACTACTTAAGTGCTCATGATGAGATCTTTATTTTACAAAACAAGAGAGCTAGAGTTAGACAGTTTACAGTGCAAGTGTTATTTTAAACGTCACACTTCTATGAAATTATGATGTAATGCACTGCATGGGTTATCAAAATTGCTGTAGACTTTTCTTGGTCTAACTCTATTATACAGCAAACTAAAGTAAGTTTATAAACCAAAACAAGAAAAAACATAAAGAGAGAGCATACATACATCCCGGGCTAGGGCTCAATGAAGTCTCAAAAGTAGATTAGTTAATGCGTCCAAATCCATCTGCAGGAAAATACATGCACAAGCTTATTTTTCAAACTACAGTACAGTAGTTTAACTTGATTAATAAAGCATTATCATATTGATGAAACATACAAGAATAATGTGTCAATGATGTGACTCAACAAACTATTGACAGTTAATTAATTGTCATTATTACCCAGGATGTTGCAGCATTATCTTAGGGTGGCTCCAGATTTTACAGTTATGTACAACTTATTTACAATTTAGTCTCAAAATATTGAAACTTGTAAACAATTATAAAATGTAAACAACTTGTAGAACAACATGTACAAGCCACATGTTGGTGGCTAGTAGCCTTTCTTTTTAGACTTTATGAACAATGAAACACCTATAATTCATACAAGTGGTAAACAATCAGAAAGTGCAATTTTATATATTTTGGTGTTGCCGAAAGGTTGGGCAGTTTTTTGTCCAAAACCAAACCTTCAGCCGAAATGCAATTTTTAGGGTTCCGTACCCAAAGGGTAAAACGGGACCCTATTACTAAGACTTCGCTGTCTGTCCGTCCGTCCGTCCGTCCGTCCGTCCGTCCGTCCGTCCGTCCGTCTGTCACCAGGCTGTATCTCACGAACCGTGATAGCTAGACAGTTGAAATTTTCACAGATTATGTATTTCTGTTGCCGCTATAACAACAAATACTAAAAACAGAATAAAATAAAGATTTAAATGGGGCTCCCATACAACAAACGTGATTTTTGACCAAAGTTAAGCAACGTCGGGAGTGGTCAGTACTTGGATGGGTGACCGCTTTTTTTTTGCTTTTTTTTTGTTTTTTTTTTATATGGTACGGAACCCTTCGTGCGCGAGTCCGACTCGCACTTGCCCGATTTTTTATGATGTCACCGAAACTTAAAATTAAAATTAATATCAATAATATCTAATCATTATTTAAAAAAATGTTTTTAATGATTTTTATGGTTCCATACCTAAAGGGTAAAAATGGGACCCTATTACTAAGACTCTGCTGTCCGTCTGTCTGTCTATCACCAGGCTGTATCTCATGAACCGTGATAGCTAGGCAGTTGAAATTTTCACAGATGATGTATTTCTGTTGCCGCTATAACAACAAATATTAAAAACAATAAAATAAATATTTAAGTGGCCCCACAACAAACGTCATTTTTTTTGCGGGTTTTTGCGTAATGGTACGGATCCCTTCATGCGCGAGTCCGACTCGCACTTTGCCGATTTTTTAGTTATGCAGGCAGGCAGCATCCTACAGTATGCACCGCGATTGTTGCGCCATTTAGGGTCCTAGCTAGAATGGTTGATAAATACTTATGCTATAGAATTTGCAATTTAGAAAAAACATTAACAACCATAAATAACTACCTACATTCAGATTTTCTTCAAATTTTCGAAACACGATTGAATTGCTTAAATAAAGTATTACCTACCTACTTTTCCTAACTTTCGAAACACGATTGTGTATAAACCAGTAGGTACATACCTATTCTACCTATTAACTTAACCTTAGCTACTCAGTTGACATAAATGTAGACTTGACGGAAGGAGCCTACAATAAATAGGGTACATGAGATGGGGTGCGATGTCGCGGGAGGGTGCAAACTGTTGAACGGAGGGTGGCTGCGGGCGCCAGTCCGCCGCCGCTGGTCCGCCCGGCCGGACGCGTCGCGTCGCAGTCGCTAATCTGCACGCGAACCTACATCGCAGATTTAACTACACGTATCCATCTACCTTTTTAAATATTTTTTACCATTTTAAAACTATTTTATTTGCTGTAGAAACCCCAAAGATTTCCCACGTCTTTTTTTAGACTACCCACATCTTTTATCAAAATATTGTGCTTGGACGTATTAGGTTGACAAATTATCAAATACGTAAGGTCGTCTGACTGAACACATTTTATACACGGACTATTCGCGAGTTTCTGGCTTCCGTAGCTCAATAGGTTAAGAGCAACGCACGGATTGCGGAGGTTGCGGGTTCAAGTCCTGCCGGAAGCGTGAATTTTTCAATTTTTTCCTTTAATATAAAATTTATTAATGATTGAATCCTGTGTTAAGAATTTCTACTTTCATAAGATAATTAATTATAGTGTATACCTAAGTAGCTGAAGTTAACTATGTATTGCAAATACTTACATCAACAAATATTAAAAATCAACATACATAAAATCATAAACCTCCCGTGACTGTAGACATACACGGGGCTATATGGCTAGACAACCTAAGTGCAAATTAGCAATGTCTGTATTATCTTAAACAAGCTAATATAACAGATAAACATAGGGTAGAAATATTTAATAACGGACCCAAAACCATTGGAAAACATATCCGCCATTCATTAAAAGTCGCTATAATGTTTTGGAAATAAAAATACATAATAAAATTATGGCAAACTTATAATTGCTTCTCATTCGTTGAGTTATTCATGAGGTTCAAGTAGGTATGTACTGTACTGTGTACTGTAAACAAGATGAGAAAATAAATAGTTGCAGACTTACTGAGCAGTTTGAAAAACCGTTGCCTCGTCTCGTGTTCTGCAGTGTAGCGCACTAATGAGTTTTTGAATGACGGGCGAGGGATCCGTTCACAGTTCAGATACCTAGGAACTGTTTTACGTTCCTTTTTATCAGGGTTCCGTACCCGAACGATGCCAGCGGGACCATTATCAAAGAGTTATGTATTGTAACTAGCTAACTAGCGACCCGCCCCGGCTTTGCACGGGTTAACAAATTATACAGCTAAACCTTCCTCAAGAATCACTCTATTGACAGGTGAAATGAAAATCCGTTCCGCAGTTTTTGAGTTTATCGCGGACCACACGTGAGCGCTTTCCAAAAAAAATGTACATTTGTATGAGACGTGAATGTACAAATGATTCTGAGTGAAATGAGCCCAAGAAGTCGGATATTTTGAAGACATGAATGAAATGTAATTTTTTTTTGGAAAACGCTCACAAACAGACAGGCGCGACGGGGGCTTTGTTTTATAAGGTGTTGTGATAGAGAGGAACCGTTCGTCATAGCAAAGATATATATAACTCCGTATATACTTACCCTATATACTTTCTGGTCATAGTTTGACCTCATACGTTTTGTGGACACTGAATTGTCAGTCGCCAACTGTTGACGACACCAAAAAACAATAAAACTTGAGCAATGGTATTGAATAATGGACTCGCACTTGGCAGATACTTTACATACCTATCTAGGTACCTGAACATAAAAAGGAAAATGCCAAAAACGATTTAGATATAAGTATACACTACATCAGGATACATATTTCAGATAGATAGCGAAATGATGCAGTTTTGTTTTATAAATCGTTGACATGACAATTATATCTTTATCTTTACCTGTCTTAAAAAAGAAATCTTCCCGCGCAAACATAACTCAAATTAAAAATAACCTGTGTATATAAAATATAAAAGCATTAGGCATAATTAAACTTGAGTTACAAAGGATTTTAACGGCAAACAAACATCTTTTGTAGATTTTTTTGCAATAATGTTACTCTAAAAATCGCGAATAAATACTCCTCTAACACACATTTGTAGACTATGTCACAAGAATATTAAAAGCCAACACATGAAGGAATGTAATCTCAGCCGGTTCCCGTCAAGATTAAATTTTTGAGCTGTTTCTTATCGCGACCTCTCTAAACATTCTTAGAGGGACTTCCATTATCGTCGATTTTTTTTTATGCGGATCACGATTTTTTCCTTTATCTCCAATACCGCTTTCCCTTAAATATTAAAGAAAAGACTGTCGAACCCACTTCCCATCAATGACTTCCTTAAACTCTTGTTGGAAATTATTTATTCCAACTTTCGTTAAGGGCTCCACTTCCACAAAGAGAAAAGCGCAATGCGTATTTCAACAAATAATTTACATTCTAGCGTTTCTTTTACGACTTCATTTATTTTTGTGCCAACAGGGAACGAGAAAAAACAGAAAAATCGTGTAATTACCATTCGCATCATGTATATCTCGTATTTTTCACTCGGTATTCATCGTCGTGCATGTTTACGCCTGACCTCTATCTGCCTCCCGGATAACCCAGTGTCCAATAAACAAAGGGATGATCCTGAATACCATTTTAATTGAAAAACTTTGTGGAGCCGTTATCTATATGTTTTGAACAATATTTAAAGCGGATATAATGGGGACCGAGATTAAAATTATTTTTGTTTGACAAGTAAACAGTTAACAAACTTTAACTCCGTTTTTTTTTTGTATAGAACCATCTCATATTTTACCTGTAGTCTGTTCAAAATATTATTCTGTAAAAAATTTGATTTTTCATTCAATAATATCCTTTTCTGATTCACTCCGTTCTTTTATATTTATAATGCTTTCATCCTCCACGTTAAGCCCGGTCAGATAAATTTTTGCTCCAACACGTTCCGCTCCGATTTTCTCCTTTTCCTATCCAAGCTAAATGAATTTATTCGAAGTGAGATTCCTTGTACGTGCGGCATTGGATGCTAAGTGATGTGATACGTGTACGATGCCGGGGTGTTGGCATTTGCCGGAGCACTTCACCCGCTGGTGGCTACTGGACGTGTGCAGTGAGAGGCTTTTTGGGGAAACCGATGCCCCCGACACGCAAGTCCCACAGCGTACGTATACAGCTAAATAATAATGAAGTATTTGCATAACATAATGATAACATCCTGATTTCATATTTTAAATCCGTATAAAAACAGATTATTACTTTTCTTGTGATAGCCAAGCATTCGGCCAAAAACGCACCTAATAGTTATTTTGGATCTTTGCTTTCGGTGGTATAAAATTACTCTCTCAGTTAAAAAAACTTATAACTTTTTAATTTACCCCATTTATCACATGATCCTATTAAGATTCGCAATTTCGCATACTTTGCATCTTTTTATATATAGATGGAAATATGATTTCATAAAATTCCTGCGCAGTTTTATAACGAAGGTAAAGCGATGAGGTTTTTTCTTTTTCTTCCCGAGCCAACCCAAAGCGTCATTGTTCCTAGACGGATGCAATTCACTCGGTTCCCGCGCAATTTGCGCGAGTGGAGTCCTTTCGAGAAGATTTTAGCCTCGTTGGGATGAAATGATTATACATTTTTTGCAGAGATTTTTTACAGTGACGTTTTAGCGAACAATGTTTAATAAGCGTGTGTGAAAATGAAATTCAATATCTCGACTCTATCTCGACATCTTTTTTAATGTAATTTTTTAGGGTTCCGTATCCAAGGGTACCCTATTACTAAGACTCCGCTGTCCGGCCGTCCGTCCGTCCGTCCGTCCGTCCGTCCGTCCGTCCGTCCGTCCGTCCGTCCATCCG